>NC_139222.1:43217699-44417699 GCF_055691185.1 Crinia signifera
TAATCAAGCAAGGGGGGGTCGCGGGGGGTTCTTTTGGCGCGAATTGCGGGAGGAGCGGTCACGGGGGTGTGTGTTTTTGCCGGCAAATCGCGGGAGGGGGGGGGTCGCGGGGGTGTTTTTGCCGCGAATCGCGGGAGGGGGGTCGCGGGCGGGGTAGTTTTCGCCATGAATCGTGGGAAGGGGGGTTGCGTGGGGGGGGTGTTTTGCCGCAAATCGCAGTAGGGGGGCGCGGGGCGGGGTGGTGGTGTGCGGTGGGGGGCGCTCACCTGGTGGCTGTGGAGTAGCAGTGCTGGGCAACATGGGGAGGCAGAGGATGTCTGGCACTGTCTGTGGGCTCACTGGGCTGGTTCTCTGTCATGTGAGTCAGTCATGTGAGTCAGAGGCTCCACCCAGCGTTATACACACACTCACACACTTTAAGTGACAGATGTAGCCAAACATATAAGAGATTGTATTCGTATTCTTGCTACGAATGAATATTACTGCATACCTCGTATGCAAAGTCGTGTTCCGGAGGGGGATTTACAAAGCAGTCATATACGACTGCTTTGTAACCCTTCAATGACGTATTAATTCGTATTAGCTGCCCGTATATACGGCCGCTAATACAAATTCGTACAGGCAATCTGCACGGATCAGTCAGATCCGTGCAGACTGCAAGGTGTAAAAAAAAATAGAAATAAAAATAAATAAATACAAAAATGGCGTGGGGTCCCCCCCACAGCTGAAACCAGAGCCGGGCCGCTAATTAAAAATCAGGGAACCCGACAAATAGGGGTTCCCCGATTTTTAACAACCAGCCCCAGGCTCCAGGTTCTGGGCTGGTTCCAAAAATACGGGGGACAAAATGACTAGGGGTCCCCCGTATTTTAAGAACCAGCCCTAGGCCAAACCAGCCAGCAGGGTAATAGCACAGCCGGGGACACTTATTATATAAGGTCCCGTGGCCAAAACATTCATCCCTACTGACCAGTCCTTGATAAAGCTGGCAGGACCAGCGAAACGCGTCAGAAAGTGCTTCAAACCCCATTTGCCACTTTGATTTGTGAATTGGAGTCCGAACCAGCCCAGTGGAAGATCCAGCTCTCCTCTCAATACCACCAAGACAGTTACCAACTCCAGGATCACTGCTCTATTCTTCAAAAAGGTGACCATATCACTGTCCTTCAACCATCTCCAGTGGCATCGGTTATTTGTGCCAACTTGGGCCGACCACCAGGATATAAGTGTGGCACCCCAGCCTGTGCCATTGTCCCGCAGCGGGGACAGGGTTAAAAAAGTTACTAAGCAGCCCAGTACCTGTTTGCACAAACCCCGGCAGCAGGAGCTCAGGGGTTAATCCCCAGATCAGTGAGGGTGCCAGAAAACGTCCCCAGGCTGATTGACAGACTGGACGATGTATGGGAGCAGAGGGGAAGTGAGGCGTGACAGTGGAGGAAGAGGTCAGGGGGTCGCAGCACGAGGGAGATAAGGAAGACGGAGCGTGCAGGCTGAGGGAGGACAGCGTGGAGGAAGACGCTGAGCAGCCCTGAGACCCAGAGATCAGCAGCGTCAGCTGGACAGATGAAGGAGCCGGGCAGAAGCTGGCCGAAGAAGAGATCCAGCAGTAGCCAGCCATACGGAGTCAAGGCAGCAGCAGTAAGACACTGTGATGTGTAAGGCAGCGGGGAGAGGCACAGCAAGGAGCCCAGCTGAGCAGGAGTGCGCAGCTGAGTGCGGCAACGCTGCGGCAGCAGCGCCCACACTAGCAGCCTTCCTGCAAGAAGAGGACCGGACGACGGGGGACCCTATCGCGACGGGCAGGAGCCCGCATCTTGCTGCTGACACCAGGTACCCCACGTGCCAGTTGCCCCAGGATTGCCTCAAAGGGCCCACTCCCCTCCACCAACTCCGTACACTCCCAACGGGCACCCACCCTGCTCGCCACCCAGAACGCCTCTAGCCCCTACTGGCTAGGGAACCTTTTGATATATGCCATTCCCCAGCACCCCACTAGGAAAACACTTGCAGCACCATGGGGACATTAATCCCATTTGAACAGGGACACCTTGGTTGTCTGTCACTGCCGTAGTCTAACTAAAGGAACGCTGCCACCTTGTGGCTAAAGTGCAAGTGGCAAGAAGTATTTGTTTAACCTACCAGAAGGAACCATTCTTCACCTTTCTTTTCCAAGGACAGTATTCCGGACTTCTCCCTAGGGAGGTATCTCCTATATATTTGGCTACATCTGTCACTCAAAGTGGGTGTCTGTGTCTATAACGCTCTGTTCCTGGACTTTCCTCTTAATGTGTGATTGCCTTCATCTGTGCTGAACACCTTTCTGAGAAATTAACCTGTTTAAAACAGGTGATGGCAATCATACATTAAGGGGAAGTCTAGAAACAGAGCATTGTGTCCCTCCTGGAGAGGGTCATGTTGGGAGGTATGTGACAGAGAACCAGCCCAGTGAGCCCACAGACAGTGCCAGACACCCACTGCCTTCCCATGTTGCCCAGCACTGCTACTCCACAGCCACCAGGTGAGCGCCCCCCTCCCGCGATTTGCGGCAAAACCTTCCCCCCCCCCGCGCCCCCCCCTCCCGCTATTCGTGGCAAAAACACCCGCTCCCCCGCGACCCCCCCTACCGCGATTTGCAGCAAAAACACCCCCGCGACCCCCCCTCCCGCGATTCGCTGCAAAAAGAACCCCCCCACGACCCCTCCCGCAATTTGCGGCATAACCACCACCCGCGACCCCCCCCTCCCGCGAATCGCGGCAAACCCTCCCCCGTGACCCCCCCCCCCCCCCGATTCGCGGAAACCCCCCCCCCCCCGCGACCTCCCTCCCGCGATTCGCGGCAAAAAGAACCCCCCCCCGAACCCCCCCTTGCACGATTGGCGGCACCCCCCTGCGACCCCCCTCCCGCGATTCGCGGCACCCCCCCCCCCCCCCCCCCCGCAATTCGCAGCAGCCCCAGGATTAAATGGCACATGCAAAACACTGACATGGCTATGGTCGACAATGAAAAGGTTGACATGAGTTTTTGAAGATTTATTTTTAATTTTTTTATTTTTTCATATTCATTGTCATGTGTCAACATGGACACCAATGAAGTGGCACACTTATGTCAACATTTACATGTGTTGACCTTTCTGTGTTGATTTTTTCTTGTGGCGATTCGCGTCACACCCCCCCCCGCAACCCCCCCTCCCGCGATTCGCGGCACCCCCCGTGACCCCCCACCTCCCGCAATTCGCGGCAACCCCCCACCGGAACCCCTGTGAACCCCGCCCTCCCGCGATTCGCGGCACCCACCCCCGCGACCCCCCCTCCCGCAATTCGCGGCACCCCCCCGTGATTCGCGGCAGCCCAGGATTAAATGGCACATGCAAAACACTGGCACGGCTATGGTCGACAATGAAAAAGGTTGACATGAGTTTTTAAAGATTTATTTCATTTTTTGAATGTTTTCATATTCATTGTCATGTGTCAACATGGACACCAATGAAGTGGCACACTTATGTCAACATTTACATGTGTTGACCTTTCTGTGTTGATTTTTTCTTGTGGCGATTCGCGTCACACCCCCCCGCAACCCCCCCCTCCCGCGATTCGCGGCACCCCCCGTGACCCCCCACCTCCCGCAATTCGCGGCAACCCCCCACCGGAACCCCTGTGAACCCCGCCCTCCCGCGATTCGCGGCACCCAACCCCGCGACCCCCCCCCTCCCGCAATTCGCGGCACCCCCCGTGATTCGCGGCAGCTCCAGAATTAAATTGCACATGGAAAACACTGACATGGCTATGGTCGACAATGAAAAAGGTTGACATGAGTTTTTGAAGGTTTTTTTTTCATTTTTTGAATATTTTCATATTCATTCTCATGTGTCGACATGGACACCAATGAAGTGCCACACTTATGTCAACATTTACATGTGTTGACCTTTCTGTGTTGATTTTTTCTTGTGGCGATTTGCGTCACACCCCCCCACAACCCCCACTCCCGCGATTCGCGGCACACACACACACACCTCCCCCGCGATTCTCGGCACCCCACCCCGTGACCCCCCCTCCCGTGATTCACGGCACACCCCCGCGACCCCCCCTCCCATGATTCGCCACAACCCCCGCCCCGTAACCCCCCCACCCGCGATTCGCGGCACCCACCCCCGCGACCCCCCCTCCCGCAATTCGCGGCACCCCCCCGCGATTCGCGGCAACTCCAGAATTAAATTGCACATGGAAAACACTGATATGGCTATGGTCGACAATGAAAAAGGTTGACATGAATTTTTGAAGTTTTTTTTTTCATTTTTTGAATGTTTTCATATTCATTCTCATGTGTCGACATGGACACCAATGAAGTGCCACACTTATGTCAACATTTACATGTGTTGACCTTTCTGTGTTGATTTTTTCTTGTGGCGATTCGCGTCACACCCCCCCCACCCCCCCCCGCAACCCCCACTCCCTCGATTCACGGCACACACACACCCCCCCGCGATTCTCGGCACCCCACCCCGTGACCCGCCCTCCCGTGATTCACGGCACACCCCCCGCGACCCCCCCTACCATGATTCGCCGCAACCCCCGCCCCCGTAACCCCCCTCCCGCGATTTGCGGCAACCCACCCCGCGACCCCCCTCCCACGATTCTCTGCAATCCCTCCCCTCCCGCGATTCGCAGCATCCACCCCCCACAACCCCCCCTCCTGCAATTCACGGCACCCCCCGCAACCCCCCCTCCTGCAATTCGCGGCACCCTCCGCGACCCCCCCTCCCGCGATTCGCGGACACCTAAGTTGCAATACAGGGCATCTTTCATACAATTCTAACCATATTTCTCATATACAAACGTTCACAAATTAAGGGGGCGCAGCCCCTTACGACGGTGTGAAGAGCGCCCGTAGGGCGCGATGAATCACCTAGTTCATAAGATATATGTACTGTCACGTTGTATGTTCTGTACTAGCGTGTCTTATAGGTACATTTTCTGTGTCGGATTGTTAGCAGGGGTAATGTCGGTAGTAGAGTATTGCTACTCATGTTGATAGGAACACCCGTAGGCGGTGTATAGCCAGCATTGCATAGATCAACTGTTTATGTCGTTTACAGTCATGTAATGTAGGGTGATCGTGTACTCTCATCTGTTTCCCTCAGTAAATAAATTTAAGTATTTGTATCCGCTGAACGCCTTGCTTGAGTTCCTGGGGTAACGTGCTCTCCGCAGTCGACACGACGAAGAACCAGTGAGGAACCAAGAGTATCCAGCGATTCACGGTAAAACATACACCCCCACCGGCGGCGTATCACATAAGGACACTTGGACATTTCTCACCTGCAAACTGATCCACCTCAATTCCCAACTGGAGCGGTAACTATTCAAATATTTTCCCCACCCTGGGCATACTAGGAACGGACTCTCCACATTATTCTATTTATTGTGGAATTGGGCTTTCAATACCTGCAATTGTGTTTTTATATCATTGCACACCCAGATGTGCTGTTTTAATTGTATGTTTTGTCACATTTTTCAAGTAAAATATTATATGTAAAGATCATCCAATTTTTTTTTTTTTTTTTTTAATTTCCCACAGCGCTGCTACCTTTTTCTTTGCGGTTTCACATCCCTACTGACCAGTCAGCCTGGCCAGGGGCCCTGGGGGAGTGGGGACCCCCCAATAAAGGGGTCCCCCCCTCCAGGACTTACCTGACCAGGCTGAAGCCTGGTGCTGTCCCTGGTGGCCCTGTGCGGTGGCCACCGGGCTGATTGAAGTGTAAAAAAATAGACGAAAAACTATTGTTTAAAACTGTGGAACTATGAGTCCCAACAAGTATCCCCCACAAGTCCCAGCCTGC
The DNA here is from genome assembly GCF_055691185.1 of Crinia signifera. Taxonomy (NCBI): domain Eukaryota; kingdom Metazoa; phylum Chordata; class Amphibia; order Anura; family Myobatrachidae; genus Crinia; species Crinia signifera. Next base: position 43,223,537 of record NC_139222.1, read on the forward strand.
GAGGCATTAAAGGGCCCGCTGGCACTTGTAGTTCCACAGTAATAAAAATAGTAAAATAAATACACACTGACACAATGAAAATAAAACTTTAATTCATCCAAAGCCATTACATACTGATACTTACCTATCTTGAGCCCGTAGGTAGCCCTCGGTACTGGTGTCCGGTGTCCTGGTCCTGTGTCGGCATCCGTGTCATCCTCCAGGTCCATGTCGGTGTCCGGGTTCCGAAGTAATCCATGGTGGAGCTGTGGAAGGCAATCCTACTCACCTGGTCCTGTGGCGAAGATCTCTTCTCTTGATCCGCCTTAGTCCAGGTATTCTTCAGCCAAGAAAGTCGGCTCCTGATTGGCCGCTAGGCGGCCAATAGAAATCATTCTGAGAGGAGGCGCAGAAGATGAAACATCTCTGCGTGTCTCCTCAGTCCGATGCGGAGAGTGCGGGGAGCGCCGACATGCTGAAGAATACCTGGACTACGGCGGATCAAGAGAAGAGATCTTCGCAAAAGGACCAGGTGAGTAGGATTTCCTTCCACAGCTCCACCATGGATTACTTCGGACCCCGGACACCGACATGGACCTGGAGGATGACACGGATGCCGACACAGGACCAGGACACCGGACACCAGTACCGAGGGCTACCTACGGGCTCAAGATAGGTAAGTATCAGTATGTAATGGCTTTGGATGAATTAAAGTTTTATTTTCATTGTGTCAGTGTGTATTTATTTTACTATTTTTATTACTGTGGAACTACAAGTGCCAGCGGGCCCTTTAATGCCCCGCAGGCTGGTACTTGTGGGGGATACTTGCTGGGACTCATAGTTCCACAGTTTTAAACAATAGTTTTTCATCTATTTTTTTACACTTCAATCAGCCCGGTGTCCACCGCACAAGGCCACCGGGGACAGCACCAGGCTTCAGCCTGGACAGGTAAGTCCTGGAGGGGGGGACCCCTTTATTGGGGGGGGGGGGGTCCCCACTCCCCCAGGGCCCCTGGCCAGGCTGACTGGTCAGTAGGGATGAATGTTTTGGACGCGGGACCTTATATAATAAGTGTCCCCCAGCTGTGACATTACCCTGCTGGCTGGTTTGGCCTGGGGCTGGTTCTTAAAATACGGGGGACCCCTACTCATTTTGTCCTCCGTATTTTGGGAACCAGCTCCGGACCTGGAGCCTGGGGCTGGTTGTTAAAAATCGGGGAACCCCTATTTGTCGGGTTCCCTGATTTTTAATTACCGGCCCCGGCTCTTGCAGCCTGGTGCTGGTTTCAGCTGTGGGGGAGATATTTATTTATATTTATATTTTTTTACACTAAAGCCTGCACGGATCTGACTGATCGAAAATGTAAATTTCCCCCATACTACCAGGCAGAGTTTGCCTTTTATATAACGCCCCTTTGGGCAGATTCATCAATTGCTTTTTTAATCAGATACATATATACTGTAGATACATTTTTGCTAAAAAAAATCGTACCAACCTTTAAGTGTCTCATTAGAAACCATCATCTGGGATTTACCTGTAAGGATAAGAGCAGAAGGGGAAACAATCATTACATAAGTTACATATAAAACCGAGTGTACTGTAAGATACTACATCAGGATTCCCTGAGGATCTCATGGGACTGATAACAGGGGTGAGGCAGCAGGTGATCAGTTATATACAGCACAGAGATGACTCAAAAACGGCACCAGAAATTGTGGGGCCCAGGACTGACAAAATAGGAAGCCCCCCCACCACCTATTGTTACACAAAATGTTTTAGTCAGATATTTTGGCCACACCCTTCTATTCGGATGGCGCACAATTTGATTTTTAACAAAAAATCTAAAACCTAAACAAGACCTAACACATATATTTTAAAGGTACGCCATACCACACTGAAAAAGGGGTGTATAGTGCCCAGTAGCAGCAGCTATGCAACTAAACAATTTGGGGACATGTGCCAGAAAAATAATTGGTGCAGCCCCCCTTTCCCCACACACACAAAAATAGGGACAGTGTGCACAGCAAAAATGTAGGGTGTGGGCAAGGGAAGTTGATACAAATTAGTATCAATTCACATTACTCCAAGCACTGTGCCAGGTAGAGCTCCATAGACACACTGCAGCAGGATTATGCACACCATAAATCACATACTGTAATGCCCATTTACATATTGCACCATAATGCCCATTACATCAGTAGCGGAACTAGGGCTCAGCAGCCCTAGCCGTGGCGGGAGGGGGGAGCAGGCGCCACTGGGGCCCAGGGTCACGGCCAGTGCCAGATTAAGCCTTCGGGGGGCCCGGGGCACTTTAGACAGGGGGACCCCCTTGCACTTGGCATTACTGGCTGAAAACTGCATGGGGGAATATTACACTGTCAAAACACAGAGTAAAGGCATTATAAACTTGGTCAATGGGTAACTGCAGGGGATACACACACACATACATACATACATACATACATACATACCACATGAAAAGCCTGTGTTTGTCCCTCTGCACCTTACTCTGTAGGAGACCTCACTGTCCCAGTACTGCCTCTGATTAAAAACCCTCCCATGACTAGGCTACTGCTGCTGTTATCCATGGGCCTGAGAAGCATGTAATGAGCTCCACCAATCAGAGCTCAGCACAAACGTCTCAGCCTCTGCCCTCCTGTGCAAAGTGTCATGGGACTTAGTGAACTCTCAGTAATGCACTGCACACTTGGCTCCCAATGCTCAGCACCATTAATCATTGTCACATTGGCAGATAGGTGACGCTGCAGCACTACCCCACGCCCATGCACAAAACCTTTAGCTAAAAAAAAAAATACATGCCAACCACAGGGGGCCCCCAGCTAGAGGGGGGCCCAGGGGCACTGACCCTTTGTGCCCCCATTATAATCCGGCCCTGGTCACGGCGCTCAGAGGCTGCCGGGAGCCCGGTGTGAGGAAATCTCTACAGCATCCATTAAGTAAGGATAATTACTTCTATGCCCGGCTGTCTGTGTGAGGACGCTCAGTGACTCGCGGCCAGAGACACTATTGAACAATGCTCAAGGTCTTGTAGAACTAGAAACACTACAAGTTAGGAAGGGTTGGTGAGAAAAAGGCGTATTTCAGCTAGGGTAACTGTACATGGAAGAGGGATTTTGATCATTTCAGTCACTAAAGACAACATTTTGTATGATTGGCAGCCATCAGCACTATTTTTGCCTATTACATTGACCAAACATATTTTGAATTGGTCCTGGACCACCATTCCAGAGCACCCCTGCAAGTGTCCCGAGGCGCCACAGCACACAGTTTGGGAACCACTGTTGTAGTACATAGAACATACGTGACATCAGAACATCTGCATAGGTTTGGAGGCAGAGCCGATGCCAACTGTCCTAAACACTGGACTAGTATAGGAAAATTCCGGCACCTGATATGGGCATGCCCAAAGGTGGCGGTATTCTGGACAGCAGTGATTGGAGAACTGGTAGCTATGGGCATCCCCAAAAACTGCTGCTCACCAGCAGCATATGTCCTGTCTATAGTGAACAATGGGGCAGATGTATTAAGCCTCAACAAGAGATAAATGCAAGGGTGATAAAGGCCCTTATTCTGATCGGTGCGGATATATATTTGTGTCTGCGCATGTGCAGAGGCGTCTCTGCGCATGTGCGAGCGGGGCGTACGGCCAAATCCCGCATGAAATGTGAACACTCCGAACAGGGGGTGGAGAGGGGCGTGAAGGGCTATTTGGGCTTATTACCATATGCATACGCCCCGCGTTTCATGGGCGTTCCCATGAAAACGCTGGGCGTACCTATGGTAATGCGGCGGTGACGCACGTGTAGGGGGCGGATATATGACATCGCCGGATGTCAGCTGCCCGCCCAGATCCCTGCTTTTGCACGGAAAAATGTCCGTGTGGTCTGAGGTTGCGGGTGCTGGTGGAGCACTCGGTCCTGCATTCGATGGTCTGCGACCATCGAATGATGGGGGAGGTTCCCTTAGATGGAGGAGGCGTATTCCGTGAAAAATACACGTGCGGTCCGTTCGGACAGCTTCTTACCGCATACGGACGGAGTTGGCGATCCGTATGGAAGGCGGGGTTTCGCACGCACGGTCCTGGCCGCATAAATCGGCTCCGGCCGCACCGATCAGAATAAGGGCCAAAGAGAGATAAACGTCCAGCCATTCAGCTCCTTACTGACTTTTTTAAAGCACAACCTGTAACATGGCAGTTAGGAGCTGATTGGCTGGACGTTTATCTCTCTTTTTCACCCTTGCATTTATCTCTTGTTAAGGCTTAATACATCTGCCCCATTGTATGCTAAGGGCCAGACATAGATACGTGGAAAGCCCTCGTCAATACGACTACTGAACATGAAAAATATGTGCATTTACCTACCAGGGTTCTAAGTAGTAAGCCGATAGACTCGGATGTGACCATAGGCCATGAAGCATGTGTACTGTACATTCATGGTAATTCAGAGAGGAGTAATTATCGTAAAAGAATGTGGCTGGGTAAAGATGGTTAACCCCTAGGGAAGGGGTTTTAAAAATGTTTAAGGTAACATTTTCTTTTTCAATATACAATGAGACATAGGCATGGAATGGTATATATGGAAGATGTGAGGTGAGTCCGCACTCCCTATGGAGGGTAGGTTTGTGTGTAATGAAGTTTTTTTATTTTTGTTTAATACGAAATAGATTGAAAATGACACTGTGGAAATAGCTTAATGAGACTGATAAAAGTCGGATGAAATATCACTAATGGAAAACACTGAATGTATGAAAGAAAAGTTGCGTGGAGTGACACGCCCTAAATTGTGTATAGAAACACAATGATTATATAAGATAGGGTAGATAAGAGTAAGGAAATATAAGACGTAGATGTAGGTAAATAAACACTTCATAAGTAGATAGATAGGTTGGGATAGCAGAGCCCACCACATGATCCTGATGATATAATGGAGTACCTAACCATTTTATTATGAAATGAAGATGAAAACCATAACTAATGTATGTATTGGAAAATGTAAAATAAAGTTGAATTGAAAAAAAAAGAAAACACCAGTACGCGAAGCCAGCGGACCGGAAGTAGCAGAGGTTTGTTTACATTCTCCATTGTTCCCCTCAAAGTGAGTGATTGTCCGCCCAACAGCCAATCAGGTGCTGAGTTATGCGTATGTATTTAACATCGAATGGGTACAAATACCTCAGCTGAGGAAGCCGCCGAGCATAGTAGAGGCGGAGAAACGCGTTCTGGAGCCTGCTCTAGCCAGACCATTGCCAGCCACCATCACTTTTTGGAATACAAATATCCCACTTGGGATTGGGACACTAACGGGAACGGAACCAGTACCTGGAGCTGAACTCCTGTCACCAAGGGAGTGGACATCCACTGCGGAATTATAAAGCAGTTCCTGCTCAGATATAGGACCTGGTATCCATACCCAGCATAACAAGAGTGACAATCCATGTGGACTGGTAAATATTTGCTCAAGAAGTAAAAAGCTTTATTGTCTCATGAAAATTCACATGCAGCCATAAGCCTCATAGCCAGCCCGTGTCTAAGCTATCTTATATGTTTTGTGTTGTATGTCTAGTGTGTCTTATTTGTGTGTAATTATTTATATGTAAAATGCGCATTTATTGATCTTAATATATATACCATGTTTTTTTTTATTAAACTAAATAATATAAAAAACAATATATGGTACTTATGTAGTATCTGGGCTGCCGATTTTTTGATTGTATGCCTTAAGTTAAGGCATGCCATGCGATGCGATATCGCATCGCATCGCATGCGACCATCGGATGCGATGCGATGCAATGCGATGCGATGACCCGATTTTTCCATAGGATTCAATGTTAAAATGGACTGAGTCCATTTTAACATGGAATTCAATGGGAAAAAGGGGTCCTTTTCATACCCCTACTATCCAAGTGGGCATGGAGTTGGATATAAACCCGAGCCCGAAGCGTGGCGAGCAAAGCGAGCCCCGCGAGGGGACGGTATTCTATGTCCCCTCACGGGGCTCGCTACGCTCGCCACGCTTCGGGCTCGGTGGCTCGCTACGCTCGCCACAGGTTTATATCCAACTCCATGCCCACTTGGATAGTAGGGGTATGAAAAGGACCCCTTTTCCCATTGAATTCCATGTTGAAATGGACTCAGTCCATTTTAACATTGAATCCTATGGAAAAATCGGGTCCATCGCATCGCATCGCATCGCATGCGATATGGTCGGGTGCGATGCGATGCGATGGACCCGATTTCAAAATCGGCAGCCCAGTTACTACATAAGTACCCAATATATTTCTCTAAAAGAGTTTTTTTGGGAAACCTTGTTGAGTGTGGCAGCGCCATCTAGTGGGGATTCACTGTCTCCACACATCTTGTCTTGTTTTGCTTCACAGAGAAACACAATCTCTCTGATAAGGTGGCAGCAGCCATACTCTAATAATAAATTGGATATTGGATGTGATCTTAGATCCCCCGGTGTAATCAGCCAGCGCTACTGAGTGATTTTTTCACTCCTCCCCCCTTTTTGTTTTGGGTTACAACAGCTAATGTCGTTTTCAGTGTGTATTTGCCCCTACAGGGGAACCCCTACAAAGTCACCTGGATCCCGGGATATGAACACTCTGAATAGGACACAATTCCGTCTATACTTACACACAGCTGTTACATTCCGGGGGTCATTCTGATCATCACATGCAAATTTGCAACGGTAACCAATGTTTTGTGACTGCGCATAAACATTTAAGCGCATGTGCTGCCGCTTGGTGCAAGTTCACCGTCCAGGTCACACCTAGCAATGCGGGCGTGGGGAGGCGGTGAGGGGGTCACACCCAGGGTGTGTAAATGCCCCCGTGACGTGGATGTGGGGGGCAGGCGGCTAATGTCAGTGGATGTACGCTTCACGTACAGGGAGCCCGCAGATCTAAAACACCACAGTGTGTCTTAGATCTGTAAGTACTTGCAAAATCATTTGATAGTCAGATGATTTTGTCCCCGCACGCAAGGCTGCGAATGGCTGTTTATGCTAAACATCCAATTGCATGGGGATATTCGTCGTGTGTATGTGTATGTGTGTGTGTGTGTGGGGGGGGGGGGGGGCATTCGTGCAGGCGATGTTTTAAAGCACACACAAACCTGCACATTTCTCAGCTTTGCGTATATAGCAGAGTGACCTCCTACATGTATGTGCCCAGTTATGCTCAGTCAGCTGTAAGTTGTTATATGACTAATAACCATGTAAATCAAAATGACTGCACCTGTACTTGCGCTAAGGGGCATATGCAGGTTGCGGTGTGCGAGCTGTACATTATAGACTGTAAGATCTGTACACAGACAGAATTACATTGTGCTGTACACAGAGTCAGGCTCTGATAGCTTGCACCATTGTCACCGCTGTCACCTCCACCAGTGATTATACAGGTCATCTGGCTCCTACATAAACAGTTACTGATAAGCCACAAATCACCAAACAGATCTCACTCACCATGTTGTGACAATTTGCGCTGGAGATTCACGACTGGTCCCATAAGGCCGACCAGCCTAAGGACATCTATGGTCACATCCAGCGCTGCATCTTCTCCATAAGTATCTATGAGAAGGTTTCCTGTTGTAACACAATCTGCCATTTCCAGGCGCCCACGTGGGATCGGGTCTCGCTCTTCATAGGGGAAATCCGACAACTTGCTCTTAAACAGTTTGAAGCCTTCACGTGTCAGATCTGCCAGAGCCTCATACAGAATGTCCCCAAGCGTCCTGTTCTTCTGGCACTGAGCCCCTGCAGAGTACAGAGAACACCTTCACCATCTCATAAGGAATTTACACATTTGTCATCTAGTGGTGGATTTCCTACTAGGAACAAAAGGCACATGACTGGGGGTGACACTTGCTGAGGGGGCACAACATACTCACCTGCATGAGAGCCCTGCCGGGGGAGAGCCCTGCATGAATCCCCCGCCGGGTTACCGACCCACACCAACCGCCCCCTCACCTGTGTCCGGGAAGCACAGAGCTGTGCTGCCCGGACCTGTGACCTCCTCCTTCCTGCACTGTAATCCTCCTCCAGGTGCAGGGAGGAGGAGGAGAGCCAGCCACCCCACAGCAGCACCCGCCGGCTTACCGCACAGAACAGCTCTTAATGCAGGACGCATGTTAGAGCATATGCAATAATTATGTCAGCGATTTTAGAACATCCCACCCTGGGTGTTCCTCTGCTCCGGTCCGGTGTCCACCACCCCGCCCCCCCCCCCCCCCCTCTGGAGCGAATGGCACGGCGAGTGTGCACAAATTTGGCCCTGTCACCCCCTTTGTGAAGTAGGCTAGGGTAAGTGGTACAAATTGTGCTATTAAGCCCCTCCCACTTTCTGCAGACCTGCGAATCACGGTAATATTCCTATTTTGGGGGCAGCACCTAAGCATGTGACAGTCTGGACCCACCCCCCAAACTGGCGTACTGCGTCTGTTCACCATGTGCACTGCAGGGGGGCAGAGGTAACATGTGCAGAGAAAATTAGATTTGGGTGGGTTATTTTGTTTCTGTGCAGGGTAAATACTGGCTGCTTTATTTTTACATTGCAATATAGATCTCACTTTGAAGTAAAACCCCACCCAAATCTAATTCTCTCTGCACAAGTAACATCTGCCCCACCTGCAGTGCACATGGTTTTGTCCATCTAAGAAGGAATTTGTCAGAAAGAGTGAACCAAAATAACCCCCTATGTGCCCTGTACATGCAATGGCTAACATAACATGATTACTAATACAAATGGGTACAAAAGCGGACACTCACGTCTGGTGGAAGTGGCCATCATGCAGCAGGCAATGAGATCTTATATGTCCTAGTAGAAAACAAAATGCAGATTATTGCACATGGATCTGGGATACGTTCCTGTGGCTTCATTACTTAAGCCATGTACACATGGTGAGATTTGGGCAGGCTAGAAGGTTAGCCAGAATCTCCCCGTGTGTACACTGTGGGTGATAGCGATGCGCAGCACCACAGCTTCACCATAGCGGATATAGGGCCAGATTCTCTAAGCTTCAAAAGTGATAAAATGGAGAGTGATAAACAGCCACCCAATCAGCTACTGTCTGACATTTTTCAAACACAGTCTGTGACATGGCAAGTAGGAGCTGATTGGCTGGCTGTTGATCACTCTCTTTATCACTTTTGAAGCTTAGAGAAACTGGCCCATAGACAGTGCAGGAAAGGCAATTTCGATTAGCCGCATGTCTGTGGGCATTTGGCCTATGGCCATATTACACATAGGGTTCCATTTATTATTCAATGTTTGTGGCTAATTCCCCGGGGGTTAGCCTCAAATATTAAGTATCACCTGAATGAATATCCCACTGTAAGGTTTCTGTGGTGGATGCGATGTTGCCCAATGTATCAATATCAGGCAGCATTGCATTGGGTCTCTGAGTTACCCTAGGCGCTGCAGACCGCGCTGCTGGCAGGGCCGTTCAGTCAACCAGGGGGGTTGTGATCCTGGGTAGTATTTATTATTTATTTATTACCAATTTCTTATATAGCGCACACAGATTCCGCAGCGCTTTACAGACATTATGTGATCTTATAATAAATGGGCCCCATAGTCACAATCGATTAGGGGCCCATTTACAGTATCAATGATCGCATTTACAATGCGATCTGGCAGAATATTACCGCCCAGGATTGCATTGTAAAATGCGATCCTATCACAGGGATGTATCATCCCTGACGCGCAGGAGCCCGTCCCTGCGATGTGCTGAGCCAGGTGTCGGGGGGTCTGCGCATGCCCCCCCCAGCAGCAGTGCGGTGTGTAGCCCATAGGCTACAATGGGATATCGTCATCTCAAAATGGCGGTAGCCCAGGGAGGCAATGCGCTGCTGTCCAATTTGGATAAATTGGGCAGCTTCACATTCCCCATAGTAACTGGAATTGAGGTGATTCCTGCTGCGGTCCCTCCTGATACATTCCAGTGATAACATTTGTGGCTAAAGGTGTGTACACACGGTCGACATGCCGTGCGATGCGAGTCCCGATGCGATCTGATCGCATCGGGACTCGCATCGCACGGCATGAAGGAGAGAAGAGGAGAGGACAGTACCTGTCACCAGGTGCCGGGCAGGGGCACAGATGGCATGGTGCTGCGACACCCGGGGCCGCGGCACAGCAACAGCTTCCCCCTGCCACCCCCCCATGCATACATCAGAGGCCACACACCCCGCCCTCCTCTATACGGCGGACTTCCGGGTCACTGCGCATCAGCCCTGCAGCCCCAGGAGAATCCCCTCTGGCTGCCAGAGCTATGTGAGTATAAGGCACAAAGACTATATAGTGCAGATCTGCACTATATAGTCTTGCCTGCCCTCACTATGTCGCTGCCGATTTGTGCTCACTCGGGAGAGCGCATCGGCAGCGCATCGGGCTCGCAAGCCCTGAAAAGTACACAATCGGCATGCGATATGACTTCCGATGTGCACTATATCGGCAACATCGGAAGCCATATCGCACCCGTGTGTACACACCATTACACCAGAAAACAACCATTGTATGATAAATGTGCTCCTTAGTGCACTAGCACTGCTGAGGTCACGTGATACACATCAGCCAACCAGCAATTAGGAAAATATACCAGTAACCTTTCTATAATGCTTCTATTCTATTTATTATTTATTTACAGGTTCTTATATAGCGCAACACAGATTCCATTGCACTTTACAATTGTGATCTCTATTTAGTACATGGGTAAACAATCTGCTGCTCTCCAGTCACTGTGGAACTACACATCCCAGCATGCTATGCCACAATGTTAGCATATCCTAACAGAAAGAAACATGGCTGGGCATGCTGGGATGTGTAGTTCCACATGAACTGGAGTGCCGCAGCTTCCTACCCCTGATTCAGAAGATAAGCTGGGTACACATATGTACAATCGTCGGGCCGTTCTTCCGATCTGCGGACGAACGGCCGTTCGATTGTATATATGTGTACGCTGTCCCGATCCCTTCGTTGCGATCGATAAACGGCCAAAAACGCTCTTGGCCGTCCACGGTCGGTCGGTCGCAGGTTCTTTGCTGCTTAATATTCTTCCGACAGGACGGCTCCATATCGAAAGAAAAGTGACATGTGTACGCACGTTCGATCGATATGCAGCCCGTTCCTGCGATCATTCCTCCCAAAAGCAGCACGCCCATGTGGGTGTTGACTAGCTGCGTCATCCCTCCATCAGCGCAGCATGTAAACAACAGGAAGTCTTCTCCCCCGTACTTTCCGCGCCATGCTGTTAAAGAATATTCGTTGTGTGTGCATTCCTTTTGAAATAAATAATCGTTGTGTGTGCATTCCTGACAGATATAGTTATAGAAGATAGATAGATAGATAGATAGATAGATAGATAGATAGATAGATAGATAGATAGATAGATAGATATGTGATGTTCATTGTTCTGCATAAACACTTAACATTTATTAAGAAATACTGACAAAAAATACTGTGAACACTTTGTTTATTTGGGTGGTCGGACCTGAACAGAGTATATCACATACAGGTGCTTGCATTAAGGTGTAGCAGGAACGCCCACCCACCCAAAAAACATAAAAACACATTTGAACATGGTGGTGTATGTAGTGGAAAGCGGTCCCACGGCAGCAACGCATCACATGGGAACATCCCGGCCTGCTCACATGTGATGCGTTGCTGCCGTGGGACTGCTTGCCATGACATAAGTGCCACGTGTGAAGGTTTAGCAGGAAAGCCCACCCATCCAAAAAACATGCAGTATATCAGCTGTGGTACCTGCCAAAATCTAAATGTACAAATGGACATATTTTCTCTATACAGGTGCTTGCGTTAAGGTGTAGCAGGAACGCCCACCCACCCAAAAAACATAAAAACACATTTGAACATGGTGGTGTATGTAGTGGAAAGCGGTCCCACGGCAGCAACGCATCACATGGGAACATCCCGGCCTGCTCACATGTGATGCGTTGCTGCCGTGGGACTGCTTGCCATGACATAAGTGCCACGTGTGAAGGTTTAGCAGGAAAGCCCACCCATCCAAAAAACATGCAGTATATCAGCTGTGGTACCTGCCAAAATCTAAATGTACAAATGGACATATTTTCTCTATACAGGTGCTTGCGTTAAGGTGTAGCAGGAACGCCCACCCACCCAAAAAACATAAAAACACATTTGAACATGGTGGTGTATGTAGTGGAAAGCGGTCCCACGGCAGCAACGCATCACATGGGAACATCCCGGCCTGCTCACATGTGATGCGTTGCTGCCGTGGGACTGCTTGCCATGACATAAGTGCCACGTGTGAAGGTTTAGCAGGAAAGCCCACCCATCCAAAAAACATAAAAACACATTTGAACATGGTGGTGTATGTAGTGGAAAGCGGTCCCACGGCAGCAACGCATCACATGGGAACATCCCGGCCTGCTCACATGTGATGCGTTGCTGCCGTGGGACTGCTTGCCATGACATAAGTGCCACGTGTGAAGGTTTAGCAGGAAAGCCCACCCATCCAAAAAACATAAAAACACATTTGAACATGGTGGTGTATGTAGTGGAAAGCGGTCCCACGGCAGCAACGCATCACATGGGAACATCCCGGCCTGCTCACATGGGATGCGTTGCTGCCGTGAGACTGCTTGCCACGACATGCACCATGCTTCTGGCCTCCAAATAAACAAGAAGGAGAAAAAAAGTTAAATAAAGTACACAAACTATTTTTTGACTTTACAATGCAAACCGTTATAAATTTTTTCGTATAAAGAGTGTACTACTGCTACGCCTTTTTGGATTTTTGAAATTTTTTGGGCTACGGTATGGACTTTCCCGCTAAGTTCTTGTAGACATTTATGGACTTGTGTCATGTTTTCTTGCATTGTGCTTTCGTCGCTGGACGTGTCAGGTGATGGTGTGTTCTTCTCCCCCTCTGCACTGACATCTGAAATCTCGATGATATCTATAATAAGTACAGATAAAGAAAGGTTTACCTTTCCACAAATGATACGTCACTATCCCATAAAGATGATTTGCAGTATACACTCACCATCTACACTGCTGGTGATCGCAATCACTTGGTGGCCCTCTGCGGTCCCTTCCATCGGCTGCGCAGCCTGGATATCATCTATAGTGACAAGGTAAAGTGACATATTACTACCCCTTGTTGTGTGTATAAAACATGTGTTCTGTTGGTGTGCTGGTACAAAACCTTACCTGTTGTACTCTCCTTCTTTATTTTTAGGTTGGAGGCCCTGTCTCTGCCTTCCTCATGTCTTCTCCTGGGATGGATTTCCTCTGAGTAAAAACAAGCAACATGTCAGCAAAACACACAAAATGTAATGGATCATGACAGTATATTAATAAAGCTACCTAGGGCATTGGACTCACTTCTTTTAATAATTCCACGAATTTTCTTGAGCTTGGCCTGCTCCTTGTGCTTCAGGTCCGACCACCGTTTTTGGAGCTGGTATTTGGACCTTCTTTTCCCAAACTTCTCCTTTATCTCCTTGCATACACGCTGCATAATAATTTCTTTTCTATAATTTGTCTTGGGGTATGTTTTTCTCGAACAATCGTAGTCCCTTCTATCCAGCATTTTGACCATCAGTTCCACCTCTGCAGATGACATGGCGGATGCGCGCGTCACTTTTTTCTCCTTGTTGTCAGCGATTTCTTTATCTGTTGTTATCAGTGCAGAATTGGAAAACAAAGGTTCTGTAGGTTCTGTACTGGCCTCCCCCATATGCGGTGGCGCCAGACCCTCCGACATGGCTCCTCGATGTCCCGTGTCTGTGTGACGCGAAGCACGTGCGTGGGGCGGAGATTCGTGTGCTCATCCAATCACTGTGTTTCAAGCCACGTTCAGCACGAAAGAATATTCCGTCGTTGCTGTTGGATTGATCGGAGCAGCGCAGCGAATTTTCCGGACTGTATCGACAATTATTTCGGTGAGTATTAACACAAAATGTGTAGTTTTCTATGACAGGGACTTCAATCTGTGGGCCATGGGTATGCTGGGGCTTGTAGTGACCGTGTATCCTATGTCCCACAGAGTTTCAACTCCTGTACTATAGCTACAGTATATCTAGTGTCCCACAGACTGAACACCTGTACATTAAATGGTTTATGGTGTAATAATATGCCTTTTTATTTTATTTTTTGGAACAGAAATTCAACCATGGCAGAAAAAAATGTCGAATTTATGAAGGACTTCATTGAGGCCTACAGGGATCAGAATTGTCTCTGGAATACCAAATCCAAAGACCATTCGAATCGGCAGAAGAGGCTATCTGCTCTGGAGGAGCTGGTGAGGGTGAGCCAGACCTACTACCCCACAGCAAATGTAGAGTGGGTCCGGACTCGGATCGCTAATATGAGGACCGTATTTAAAAAGGAACTAAATAAGGTGGAGTCCTCAAAGCGGTCTGGGGCAGGGGCAGACCAAGTCTATGTGCCCAGGCTGTGGTACTACGACCTGCTGGCCTTCACGGTGGACCAGGAGCTGCCCAGGGATTCGGTCAGCAACACTACAAGGAACCAGCCTGCCCCCTCCACCTCCGCGTGCAACCAAGAGCTTTCTGATGACACCATTTGCGGCACAGTAAGTAGACGTATTTTATTTTAAAAAATTTTTTTTAAACCAGATAAATATAACAGCAAGTACAGTATAAAAATTGTGAACATGTAAAATGAAAAGGGGGGGTATCGCCCCCTGCAACTGACCTCTCTGTTGGGCACAACAGAGAGGTCAGTTGCAGGGGGCGATACCCCCCCTTTTGGTTATACATCGTCAATTTGACCTTCTCTGTGGCCCTAATTCTGGTTCTTCTCAGTGGTGGAGGTATACTGTTATCCGCCTGAGAACACAGTGATCAATATTCAGACATCGCAAGTGCATTTACCACATTTTTTGTATTTGGAACTTTTGGTTGTCATTGGTAATCCCTGGTATCTACACTGTTGTAGTCTTTCTGGCGCGGATTATTGTAATATTTTTTGTTGTCTAAAATTAACGGAATAATATCATTCTGCCAATCCACAGCGCCAACACCAATAAAATACTGCATGTATTCATCCCTGTTAATTTAGCACGCATAGATGCATTTCTGGTGTTTAAATTAGTATTTGGTATGTCTGGTATCTAAATAATTAGTTTCCAGAGATGCCAGTCATAACGCCTCTTCAACTAGCTCACTTTCATCCATGGCAGCAACATGGTGGTGTATGGGCTGCGTTCTTCTGCGTAGATATAAAAATATATGGAAGTCTTAAAAATCGATAGTGATACATCATTGTCATCTTGTTTTGTTACAGCCATCGCTATTTGCCGAGGATGAATCTTCGGCATCGCTGGAGGTGGCATCACAGCTGCCTTCACCGGCCCTCTGCTCCACCCCCACACCAACCGCCACGACCAGCGCTGAACCGCAAACAAGCGCTCAACCTCCAGCAGAAGCGCCATCAAGAAGAGGGCGCAAAAGGCCGAGGCAGACTCCAGATGCTGCGGACGTGGCAACCACCAAGATCCTGGAGTCTGCCAACAGATTGATGACCATGGATGAGGATGATGCGGACCGGGTGGGGAGTGTATTAGCTGACAATTTGCGAAAGTTGGACCCGGCTACAAGGGTGGAGGTAGAGCGCATATTTTATGAGACGCTGTACCGGGCCCGTGTGGGGACTCTGTCCCGGCACACACGTCTCACCGATGAGACCCCTCTGCCTAGGGTTGAATTTCAACCCATCAGCCCAGCTCCTATACCCCAACAAGCGGTATTTCACCCGGTGCAATATCCGCAGTATCAACATTTACAGCCACCAACTGGGCAAAGGCAGCACCAACCGGCAACGTTGGCTAATACGCTCCCACCAGGTCCACCTGGTGGCCCCTTCCAGAGTTTATTGGAAAGTCCATCTCCCTCCCAACCACCGATGGATACAGGGGATTATGGGGTGGGACAAGTTTACCACCATATGTAAATATTTTATATAGTTTATTTAAGTGCATTATTGTTTTAAATATTTTTATGTTTAAGTATTTCTTTATTATTTATTTACTTGTTATTTATGTTATATTTTTTATAAGTTTATAAGTTAATAATTTATATAAAAATAAAAAATTCTGTAATCTAGTTGGTGTCCGTGTGAAAATATCATTTACCATGCAGGGTGACTATAGGGCACAGATATACATACGTACAAAGTACCAGGAGAAATTGGCATAGAAATAGGTGTGGTGGAGCAACTACTTGCTAGTACATAAACACCAGTACTGGGTACAGTCTGCACTCCAGGTGCCGTGGCATTGTGCCCTCCAGGAATGCCTGGCACCTGAGTACTACCACTCACTTGCCGTGATTCGGCCTCCACCTCCCCCTCCTTGCTGCAAGAAGACGCAGAGGACAACTTGTGCGGAACTGTGAGTATACAAATTTTATTGGCAAAATATGGATTATTACACACCAAAAAACAATATATTTACAATGACAAAAAGGTACATTTTTAAGCAATCATGTCATTCTGCCACTCCACAGCCCCAACACCATTGAAATAATTCAAGTACTCGTCTCTTGACAACTTTGCTTGCGTTGATGCATTTCTGGTGTTTAAATTAGTTGCCAAAGCTGTCAGACCAATAGGCTCGTCAACAACTTGGCTCTCATCCACTGTAGCCCCCAGTTGTTGTGTGTGCACCGCTTTTCTGCGCAGGTAGTTGTGCAGCACACAACAGGCCAGCACCACTTTGTCAATCTTATCTAGGCGCAGATTGATGGGACTGTGAAAAATTCTGAATTTATTACTCAGAATCCCAAACGCATTTTCAACCACTCGCCTGGCACGTGACAGGCGATAGTTAAAAATGCGTCGTTCCCTGTTCAGCGCCCTTTGTGGGTAGGGTTTAAGGACATTAGGGTGCAATGCAAAGGCCTCATCCGCCACAAAAACAAAGTTCAAACCGTGCTCATTTTCAGTCCGCTCTGGCAGATTCAGTTCATTTTTTTTCAGTTGGTCGTGGAAAAAGGTATTCTCCAGGGCTCCTCCATCTGAAACTCTACCATTTTTCCCAATGTCCACAAATACAAACTCGTATCGGGCATTAGCGATGGCCATTAGAACAATGCTGAAGAACCCCTTATAATTATAATAAAAAGATCCACTCTTTGCAGGGGGCATGATCCTGACGTGTTTGCCATCGATAGCTCCACCACAATTAGGGAAATTCCATAGATCACGGAAATCACGTGCAATATTTTGCCACTCCTCCTTGGTCGATGGAAACTGCAATATAAAAGTATATGCGTATTAATAATCTGTTTGGTTGATTTTAGACCCATCAGCCCTCCCCCATTGCAGCCTCAAAGCTATTACCCGCCTTATCAAAAAGACCCCCCACCCACTGGTGTAAAAGATTAAATCAACAGGCATTGTAAAGATATACATGTAGGGTACAGGTATGTGCACAGCTATACATATGGGGGACATGTATGTAATTTCCATATTTACCTTCATGTATTTGTCCTGAAGAACTTGGACGATGGCATCACAGGTGTCTGGTATTATCAACCCCAGCGCTTGAGATGAGATTGCGGTGGTGAATCTCAGGTCGGCAAGGGTCCTGCCTGTTGCCAGGTAACGCAGCGTTGCCACCAGTCTCTGCTCTGCAGAAATGGGCCTCCTGAAATAGGTGTCCTCTCTCTCTATTAAAGGGGTAACCAGTGTCAGCAGCTCCATAAAGGTAGCGTCATCCATACGGAGATAATTCCTGAAATCATCAGGATTGTTCTCCCGTATCTCCTTTAGCAATGGCATGTGGGAGAAGGTGTCTCTCCTCAGAAGCCAGTCTCTGGTCCAGCAGCTCCGATTCTTGGTCCTTTTTCTTTTTTTAATAGCCCGCAATCTAATGGCCATAGCAGCCAAAATGCACGCACGAGCCTTCCTTCTCCTCAAGCTCATGATTAAAAAGGCCCAAATGCACCGATAGACGAACGAACGTACGTATATCCAGTACAGCTAGCAATGATCTGAATAGTCACGGCTCTATTCACTGTACTACACGAACGATTCTTTGTTCCGTGATCACGCCTCGTTTTGGTATGCTCTTTTAAATCCAGCCCATTATGATAATGTTGTGTACATTTTTATCGTGCGAATAGCCAGAACGGGAGAGTGTGTACGGTGGTACAATCTTTTTCTTGCGATTGTTTGGACGGGAGTACATCGGACGTCGCAAGTACAATTGTACATATGTGTACGCGCAGATCGGTCGTATGTTTCGGACGGCCGAACGTGTATTCGGTCGATCGAACGGTCGCAAGAAAAATTAAATTGTACATATGTGTACCCAGCTATAGATCAGAAACATCTACATGTGATGGGTGTTACGCTTTTACCTGAGGAGCTGCAGAAGGGAGAGTGCTACCGACTTTGGTCTGTCCCCACTGATAGCAGATGTATGAGAGATCTGTCAGGTGGAAGCTCAGCAAGAAAAGTTGCTGTAACACTACACTACACAGACGTGACGGAGACAGAACCTGCCAAATGCACCAAGCTTCAGGAAGTGAAAAAGTGCAGAGTGACAAACAACCAGCCAATCACCTCCTATCTTCCATGTTACAGGCTGGGTTTGAGAAATTACAGTTGATTGGCTGTTTGTTTATCAATCTTTGAAGATTGGTGCATCTGGCCCAGAAATACAATACTACGGCAATAAGAGAAGATTCCTGTACCACACCCTGGGGAGGAAGGTCCTGAGTTACTTCCTGTTATTTGCAGAACTTATGAGTGATGTCGCTCAGAGCAAGGTCTGCACAGCCCCCGGGCATGGTCATACACACTGTATTCCTCCTTACTCATATGTCTCTATTACTGC
This sequence comes from Crinia signifera, assembly GCF_055691185.1. Taxonomy (NCBI): domain Eukaryota; kingdom Metazoa; phylum Chordata; class Amphibia; order Anura; family Myobatrachidae; genus Crinia; species Crinia signifera. Next base: position 43,242,388 of record NC_139222.1, read on the forward strand.
TTTGATTAAGCAAGGGCTGCCTAAGCCAGAGCGTACTTAAGAGACTTACATTTTTTGGTTTGGCAGGAAAGGGTTAATGACTGCTAGTGTGTTTAAAGTTGGTTTCAGTTTTGTTGAAGTAGCCTTTGGGTGAACTGGAGGGGGGGGCGTGAGCTTAGGGAGAGGGGTATATATAGGCAGGTCCTTACCGGGGTACTTCCTCTTGCAGATTTTCTTCAGCCCCACCCACCCTCCCTTGCCTTCGGCATTTCAATTTATAGTCAAATCATTGGTACATTTACCATTTTCTCAGCTAAGGCGGTAGGGCGTCACGGTCCAGCGGTCACTTGTGGCATGAGAGGGCGCTGGGAGGCACTGCCCCCTGGAAAGACGGCAGGGTGTCCTGCCTTTGCGGGGGGGCGCGGTGGGCACTCCGTCAGCGGAGTGTCCACACCGGCCAGAGCGGGGGTGGTGAGACTTCCCAGCGTTAGGTTGTGCCTTAGACAGATGGGCCGTCTCAGTCGTCCCATATTTAATATAATCAGTTGGGGCGTTTTAAGTCGCCGCCATTTTGAGATGTGACTAGAGCTGGGCATTCCGTGGCGCCTTATTGCCAGCCCTTTACGAGAGGGTCATACCACGTTAATAAATATACTATGGCCTTTAAATCTAATTGTTACGGTGTCCGTGTCTTTATTGTCTCAGCGTGAGTTATTTTAGTTAAGCTAGCTTAAAGGGTGTGTTAGAGTTTCAAGCCAAATAAATGTATAGACGCCTTAATGTGTGCTGTGACATAAAGATAACAGAGGTGTGGATCATATTGTCTACAGCAACTAGGTCGACAAGCATTAGGTCAACACCAGTAGGTCGACATGGGGTAAGGTCAACATGGGTCTAGGTCAACATGGGTTTAGGTTGACAGGTCATTAGGTCAACACAAGCATTAGGTCGACATGGGCAAGGTTGACAGTCAAAAGGTCAACATGGTGTTTTTCACTGTTTTTTTTTACCCAAATGTTGACACAATCAACATGGACACAGGATAAAGCGCACCGTGTTCCCTCTCATGGCTCGCTGCGCTCGCCATACTTCTGGCACTATTTTATTCTCCCCCCCATGCCCTTGTGGATGGTAGGGCATGAAATACCACCTGTCGGCACATGTCAACGACATAATGACCCTGTCGACCTAACCCGTGTCAACCTAGACTCATGTCGACCTTCCTGCATGTCAACCTAGACACAAGTTGACATAAATGCATGTCGACCTAATGGTGTTGACCTAATGACTCTCTAACTGGTGACCCAATGACTGCATCCCCCTGTAACGCCCCATCCCCAGGTTCTGATTTGTCCATAGGCCTGTCAGTGAAAGTAAAGCAATGGCCATCAATAGGTAAAACCATCTGTGACCATGTGCACTATCACCATCGATGGCAATCATCATTGATGATAGAACTGATGTCCATCACTGCTGGACATCCATGACAGGACACAGCCTGTGTCCATGCTCACTCTCAAAGACAGCCGGAGTTTAAGTGCTGCACACTGCCACTGCCGACACCCACATTATACCTGAGCAGTTCTGCTCCTATAAAATAAGATTGCTTCTACCTATGGTTCTGTTCCGATTACAGCAAGACAGTCTTGACATTTGGAGACTTGGTTTTCAGCTGGCTCGGGGAGGGGGCAGTTGGGGGGAGCATGAGATCACTGCTGCTCTGCACAGCATCTCTTCAGTGCAGGAAGGGAGGGAGTGACTCAGGGACTTCCCAGCATAGGTGCTGATTCTGTGGGTGCTCAATGGCCCGAGCACCCACAGGAATTAATGAGCACCCACGTGCCCGTAACTCCAGAGTCCCAATGCCGGGCCACTGTATTTGCTTGTTGAGCCGTTCAACAGGCTTAAGCACCCACCAGCAAAAACATAAATCGGCACCTGTGCTACCCATCTGGTAGGGGAACGCTGGGCTCGCCACCAAAAATGAAGTAAACGGGGGTTGTGGTGCTAGTCCACGCCCCCCACACCAGAGGCCAGGCCCGCCCTGACTGTAGCTTCAACCCCTTCGACTGTAGCAGGTCCTGATTAGACACAGCCAGAAATTGGGAGGTATATGAGTACACCACCCTAATGGGGGATTAAAATACTCCATGCGCATTGCCATCTCATACCCCTTTCACACCAGCCTAAATTCCCGGGTTGGTGTGAAAGGTTCCCGGGTCAAATTACCTGGACCAATTTGCTGGGATTCTAACCCTGCTAGCTCCTTCGGCACGCGGGTGGTCCCTCTTTCATACTGGGAAATGTTGGGAGGTATGAGAACACTGGCCCTGACAGATCGCTCTGCACAGTCTCCGCCCCTCGCCCCATGTGTAGAACCCTTAAGACAGAGAAAAATGGGGGGTGTTTGAACAGCGCTAAAGGAGTAATAATTAAAAAATGAGTGAAGATTGGTTAGATCTAGTACAAAAGATAGTAATTTATTAATCTAAAATAAGAATAACATGTAGCCAGTATACATGAATAATTATAAAATCATGGATAAAAAGTTTGTGTCTCACCAACCAACCAAGGCAGTAGGATAGCCTGGATAGTCCCGCAAGTCCACAGGGAGCTGAGATGGTGTCCCCAAATTGAGATTGAAGGGAGGGAGGACCAGATATGATGTTAAGGAGCGGCCCAATTTGGCTCAAATGACCGGCTCCCTCCGCTAGATGGAATAGCGGGCTGGTAGCCTCTACCTCAGTGGTCGCCAACCCGTCGCTCGCGAGCTACCGGTAGCTCGCGGCAGCGATCTGGGTGGCTCGACCACTCTGCCCCTGCCAGCCGCCCGACACTCCATTATCCCGCCCAGCCGCCCGCCCGCTCGCTCACCGGCCGAAGCCCGGCCTCCCTTCTCCCTGTCTGCTCTGAGGGGAGGAGAGCGCATGCCGCGTCTCTCCTACCCCTCACTGTGGATTCCTTTGACTGTGCCGTCTGCGAATCAGAACTGGCGGGCCAGCAGCCAATCAGGAGCTGGCCCGCGAGTTTTGATTGACGGACGCCCAGTCACAAGGAAGTGAGGGGAAGGAGAGACGCTTGGTGCTCTCCTCTCCTCAGAGAGGAATCAGCAGCGGCGGCGGTGACGACGACAACAACAACGATGACAGCGATGACAGCGGACACAGACAGCAGCGGCACAGGGGGACAGCAGCACTGGTGAGTCTGCTGGTGCTGGGAAACTGGCACTGTGGGGGCATACATGTTCCTGGCACTGTGGGGGCATACATGTTCCTGGCACTGTGGGGGCATACTTGTTCCTGGCACTGTGGGGGCATACTTGTTCATGGCACTGTGGGGGCATACTTGTTCCTGGCACTGTGGGGGCATACTTTTTCCTGGCACTGTGGGGGCATACTTGTTCATGGCACTGTGGGGGCATACTTGTTCCTGGCACTGTGGGGGCATACTTTTTCATGGCACTGTGGGGGCATACTTTTTCATGGCACTGTGGGGGCATACTTTTTCATGGCACTGTGGGGGCATACTTGTTCCTGGCACTGTGGGGGCATACTTGTTCCTGGCACTGTGGGGGCATACATGTTCCTGGCACTGTGGGGGCATACTTGTTCCTGGCACTGTGGGGGCATACTTGTTCCTGGCACTGTGGGGGCATACTTGTTCCTGGCACTGTGGGGGCATACATGTTCCTGGCACTGTGGGGGCATACTTGTTCCTGGCACTGTGGGGGCATACATGTTCCTGGCACTGTGGGGGCATACATGTTCCTGGCACTGTGGGGGCATACTTGTTCCTGGCACTGTGGGGGCATACTTGTACCTGGCACTGTGGGGGCATACTTGTTCCTGGCACTGTGGGGGCATACTTGTTCATGGCACTGTGGGGGCATACATGTTCCTGGCACTGTGGGGGCATACTTGTTCATGGCACTGTGGGGGCATACTTGTTCTTGGCACTGTGGGGGCATACATGTTCATGGCACTGTGGGGGCATACTTGTTCCTGGCACTGTGGGGGCATACTTGTTCATGGCACTGTGGGGTATATGTGTATACCCTTTTCCTCTGTCTCCAGTGTTGGGAGGTATGTTTGTGACACATTGGACATTGCAGTGTGTGGCATATTGTGTCTGGGGCATTGTGGTATGCGGCATAATGTGTCAGGGCCATTACAGTGTGTGGCATAATGTGTAAAGGGCATTTTTTGATTATTATGCAGATTTCTTGTTTTTAAAAATTTTTAGTAGCTCTTCAGGCGGTTTATTTTGTCTCGAGTAGCTCCCGCCCCAAAAAAGGTTGGAGACCACTGCTCTACCTCTACCCTCTTTTGGATGTTGATAACCAAATTTAACCAGAATCTGGATAAAAGGGGGGTAGATTGAAGGTCTCAGGGTCTCTCACCAGCTGAGAAGGTGTAGTGACCTGGATGGTCTCACAGGTTTGGATGGAGCTGTGATGGTGTCCCCAATATGGCTGGGGGGAGGGAGGACCAGATGGAGTGTCCAGGAGCGGCCCACGATGGCTCAAATAACCGACTCCCTCCGCTTTTGATGGAGTACAGCGGGCTGGTGTCCTCGACCTCTCCTTTCTAGCAGGGTATTTGTATCCAAATTGGACGGGGATCTGGATGGAGGGTAAACGGGTTGGTATTCCAGGGTTTCCTGTTGGTAAACTTGTAGTAGTTGGGAAGGTTGGTGAGAAATCCTAACCGGTTTCGCTGCTCCAGGCAGCTTTGTCAAAGGATAACTGGCTCTGAAAGGGGTCTGGCTTTTATTCCCTGTAACATGGGTCATGTGACCAAATCAATTAGAACAACCAATCTGTATATTTAAATAAAATAGCGCTGGGGTAGGAGGCAAATGATTCCTTTAAAGTAAACAAATAGAGCAGGGGTGGCCAACCGGTCAGAGGTAAAGAGCCGAAAAATATCGGTAGTCAAGCTAAAGAGTCGGCATCATGCGTGGCCGCCAAAAAAAGGGGTGTGGTCTATTTTGACCCCTTGGGTGGGTGTGATACAAATATGCCTCCAATAGTGCAGTGCCATATATACATATGCCCCCAATAGTGCCAGATACACATATGCCCCCCACGGTTCCTGGTATGCCCCCACAGTGCCAAAAAGCTGGTATGCCGCCACAGTGCCAAAGAGCTGGTATGCCCCCACAGTGCCACAAACTGCTATGCCCCCACAGTGCAAAATTCCCAGCAGCACTCACCATTGTTGCTGCTGCTGCCAGGCGGGGAGAGGACAGTCTGGCGTCCCCCTGCAGACCTGTCATGTCACCGAGGGGAGGAGAGCACAGCACAGGACACCGCACGTCTCTTTCCCCCCTCACTTCCCTGTGATTGGGCCGTCCACTAATCAAAGCTCGCGGGCCGGCTCATGATTGGCTGCTGGCCTGCAAGCTTTAATTGGCGGACGGCCCAGTCACAAGGATGCACAGTAAGATGTGCGATGCTCGCTCTCCTCCCCTCAGAAGAAATATGGATTCAGGGAACCGGCAGCGGGGGGACGGGAACGGGCGTCGGGCAGCAGTGGGAGCAGGAGCCGCACCTTACAAGGGGGAGAGCCGCATGAGGCTCGCGAGCCACGGGTTGGCCACCCCTGAAATAGAGTATAGCGTGTTTCAGGCTAATAATATAGACATAGAAATATCAGGTATTGAAAATAAAAAAACGGGGTAAGAGGAATCCATAGTGAATAGGTATACGACCCATGTTACAGGGAATAAAAGCCAGACCCCTTTCAGAGCCAGTTATCCTTTGACAAAGCTGCCTGGAGCAGCGAAACCGGTTAGGATTTCTCACCAACCTTCCCAACTACTACAAGTTTACCAACAGGAAACCCTGGAATACCAACCCGTTTACCCTCCATCCAGATCCCCGTCCAATTTGGATACAAATACCCTGCTAGAAAGGAGAGGTCGAGGACACCAGCCCGCTGTACTCCATCAAAAGCGGAGGGAGTCGGTTATTTGAGCCATCGTGGGCCGCTCCTGGACACTCCATCTGGTCCTCCCTCCCCCCAGCCATATTTGGGACACCATCACAGCTCCATCCAAACCTGTGAGACCATCCAGGTCAACACACCTTCTCAGCTGGTCAGAGACCCTGAGACCTTCAATCTACCCCCCTTTTATCCAGATTCTGGTTAAATTTGGTTATCAACATCCAAAAGAGGGTAGAGGTAGAGGCTACCAGCCCGCTATTCCATCTAGCGGAGGGAGTCGGTCATTTGAGCCAAATTGGGCCGCTCCTTAATGTGAGGTTATCAGATTCACTGTAAATCTGTAATTACTATATTTTATTAGGTGTAGTAATTAATGTACTATTTTAGTCCGTCGGTACCCTCTTGTTCTCCATATATGTCTATATACTCCCTATATGTGTGTGTAGTTCCAGATCATATATTATTAGGCTGTATAATCCCACCTCAAATGTAATGTCTGTATTTCCCAGGACTTTATTCATGTAAGCATTGTACCATTGGCAATCTCCCCAGGGGGGTTTACAAATCTTTGTAAACCTCTGGGCTCTAGCAGACTTTGTGGAACCGGCCACCACAGGGGGTGATCAGCCCATAATGTAATCAGCCGATTATTGTTCCTGCTGTTTACATGAGGGGGATAGCTGAAGGACAATCACCACAGGGGGTGATCAAATTCCCCTACTATCAACAGGAGGGTTGTCCACAGGGGGTGACCACCACATAATGTAATCAGACTGTGTTTTATATCTTGGGTTGACTCTGCTATGCATATCTTGGCCACTTCCAGACTTTCTGGAACCGACCCCAGCAGGGGGCAGAAGCAGATGGGCAGCAGCAGTACCTGGGAGGGGGGATAAACCTGACTTGAATCCACCAATAGGGATTGAGTGCAAGCCCACTGATGGTATGGAGAAGCGTGGGAATTGGAAGTTTTTAAAATGACTCGCACACAAGCCAGGAAGAGAATTGATGGACTGTCCTGGACTAAGAGGTTATGCTCTGTCTAGGTATCGTGTGGATTTATATGCTATCACTGCTGTGTGGGCTAAGTGATAGTTTGCCCTGTGGAACTGATCTGGGACTGTGACTATACAAGGACTGTCTGTTTGGGCCTGCTACCTGAATATCTTTCTACTCTGCAATTTACCTTTGCCACTGTTTATTGTCTATTTGTGCGTGCTGTGGAAAATAAACCATATTTTGGTTTCATCTGCTCGGTGTCTGAGTGATTGAGGAACTCGTACCCTCACACTTAACATCATATCTGGTCCTCCCTCCCTTCAATCCCAATTTGGGGACACCATCTCAGCTCCCTGTGGACTTGCGGGACTATCCAGGCTATCCTACTGCCTTGGTTGGTTGGTGAGACACAAACTTTTTATCCATGTTATAATTATTCATGTATACTGGCTACATGTTATTCTTATTTTAGATTAATAAATTACTATCTTTTGTACTAGATCTAACCAATCTTCACTCATTTTTGAATTATTACTCCTTTAGCGCTGCTCAAACACCCCCCATTTTTCTTTGTCTACCAGTACAGGACTAACTATCCTGTCACAGAGCAGCAGCTGGGAAACACAGCTCGTATCAGGCGCACCTGACCTATAGTCACCTTGTGTGGCTTGGGTCACCCCCCTAACCCTCCAACCCTTAAGACAGGCTGTGTTTTAATTTGTTGGTAACAATTGACTGCCTTTTGACTGTCGACCTTCCCATTGTCAACCATGTGTCGACTTTCCGACCCAGTTGACCTTAGACATGTCGACCTATTTCATGTGTTGACCTAACCCCTGTTGACCTTTAGTGGTCTACCTTATGTATGTCGACCTTCATAGTGTCGACCTAGCGACTGTGTTCCCAACATACTATAACAAATGCTGTTTAGGTTACAGTGAAATGATGACTGTGGCACACTAATGGCAGGGATCCAGTATGAAATCCCGGCGGTCGGGATCCCGGCGTTCAAAATCCCGACCGCCGAAATCCCGACAAGGGGGGGACGTGGACCGCCCCCCCTTGCGGGCTCGCTACACTCGGCACACTAATTTATTCTCCCTCCAGGGGTGTCGTGGACACCCCTGGAGGGAGAAAGTGTCGGGATTTCGGCGGTAGGGATTCCGGCGTTGGGATTCTGAACGCCAGGATCCCGACCGCCGGGATTTTAACTGCATCCCAATGGCAGTACATAGGGACATATGAGTATGGAGGAATACAGTGTATGAGCCTGCCCGGGGGCTGTGCTGTGCAGACCAGTGACATCACACATATGGCAGTACATAGGGACATATGAGTATGGAGGAATACAGTGTATGAGCCTGCCCGGGGGCTGTGCTGTGCAGACCAGCGACATCACACATATGGCAGTACATAGGGACATATGAGTATGGAGGAATACAGTGTATGAGCCTGCCCGGGGGCTGTGCTGTGCAGACCAGTGACATCACACATATGGCAGTACATAGGGACATATGAGTATGGAGGAATACAGTGTATGAGCCTGCCCGGGGGCTGTGCTGTGCAGACCAGCGACATCACACATATGGCAGTACATAGGGACATATGAGTATGGAGGAATACAGTGTATGAGCCTGCCCGGGGGCTGTGCTGTGCAGACCAGCGACATCACACATATGGCAGTACATAGGGACATATGAGTATGGAGGAATACAGTGTATGAGCCTGCCCGGGGGCTGTGCTGTGCAGACCAGTGACATCACACATATGGCAGTACATAGGGACATATGAGTATGGAGGAATACAGTGACCCTGCCCGGAGGCTGTGCTGTGCAGACCAGCGACATCACACATATGGCAGTACATAGGGACATATGAGTATGGAGGAATACAGTGTATGAGCCTGCCCGGGGGCTGTGCTGTGCAGACCAGTGACATCACACATATGGCAGTACATAGGGACATATGAGTATGGAGGAATACAGTGTATGAGCCTGCCCAGGGGCTGTGCTGTGCAGACCAGTGACATCACACATATGGCAGTACATAGGGACATATGAGTATGGAGGAATACAGTGTATGACCCTGCCCGGGGGCTGTGCTGTGCAGACCAGTGACATCACACATATGGCAGTACATAGGGACATATGAGTATGGAGGAATACAGTGTATGAGCCTGCCCGGGGGCTGTGCTGTGCAGACCAGCGACATCACACATATGGCAGTACATAGGGACATATGAGTATGGAGGAATACAGTGTATGAGCCTGCCCGGGGGCTGTGCTGTGCAGACCAGCGACATCACACATATGGCAGTACATAGGGACATATGAGTATGGAGGAATACAGTGTATGAGCCTGCCCGGGGGCTGTGCTGTGCAGACCAGTGACATCACACATATGGCAGTACATAGGGACATATGAGTATGGAGGAATACAGTGTATGAGCCTGCCCAGGGGCTGTGCTGTGCAGACCAGTGACATCACACATATGGCAGTACATAGGGACATATGAGTATGGAGGAATACAGTGTATGACCCTGCCCGGGGGCTGTGCTGTGCAGACCAGTGACATCACACATATGGCAGTACATAGGGACATATGAGTATGGAGGAATACAGTGTATGAGCCTGCCCGGGGGCTGTGCTGTGCAGACCAGCGACATCACACATATGGCAGTACATAGGGACATATGAGTATGGAGGAACACAGTGTATGAGCCTGCCCGGGGGCTGTGCTGTGCAGACCAGCGACATCACACATATGGCAGTACATAGGGACATATGAGTATGGAGGAATACAGTGTATGAGCCTGCCCGGGGGCTGTGCTGTGCAGACCAGCGACATCACACATATGGCAGTACATAGGGACATATGAGTATGGAGGAATACAGTGTATGAGCCTGCCCGGGGGCTGTGCTGTGCAGACCAGCGACATCACACATATGGCAGTACATAGGGACATATGAGTATGGAGGAATACAGTGTATGAGCCTGCCCGGGGCTGTGCTGTGCAGACCAGTGACATCACACATATGGCAGTACATAGGGACATATGAGTATGGAGGAATACAGTGTATGAGCCTGCCCGGGGCTGTGCTGTGCAGACCAGCGACATCACACATATGGCAGTACATAGGGACATATGAGTATGGAGGAATACAGTGTATGAGCCTGCCCGGGGGCTGTGCTGTGCAGACCAGCGACATCACACATATGGCAGTACATAGGGACATATGAGTATGGAGGAATACAGTGTATGAGCCTGCCCGGGGCTGTGCTGTGCAGACCAGTGACATCACACATATGGCAGTACATAGGGACATATGAGTATGGAGGAATACAGTGTATGAGCCTGCCCGGAGGCTGTGCTGTGCAGACCAGCGACATCACACATATGGCAGTACATAGGGACATATGAGTATGGAGGAATACAGTGTATGAGCCTGCCCGGGGCTGTGCTGTGCAGACCAGTGACATCACACATATGGCAGTACATAGGGACATATGAGTATGGAGGAATACAGTGTATGAGCCTGCCCGGGGGCTGTGCTGTGCAGACCAGTGACATCACACATATGGCAGTACATAGGGACATATGAGTATGGAGGAATACAGTGACCCTGCCCGGGGGCTGTGCTGTGCAGACCAGTGACATCACACATATGGCAGTACATAGGGACATATGAGTATGGAGGAATACAGTGTATGAGCCTGCCCGGGGCTGTGCTGTGCAGACCAGTGACATCACACATATGGCAGTACATAGGGACATATGAGTATGGAGGAATACAGTGTATGAGCCTGCCCGGGGGCTGTGCTGTGCTGTGCAGACCAGCGACATCACACATATGGCAGTACATAGGGACATATGAGTATGGAGGAATACAGTGTATGAGCCTGCCCGGGGCTGTGCTGTGCAGACCAGTGACATCACACATATGGCAGTACATAGGGACATATGAGTATGGAGGAATACAGTGTATGAGCCTGCCCGGGGGCTGTGCTGTGCAGACCAGTGACATCACACATATGGCAGTACATAGGGACATATGAGTATGGAGGAATACAGTGACCCTGCCCGGGGGCTGTGCTGTGCAGACCAGTGACATCACACATATGGCAGTACATAGGGACATATGAGTATGGAGGAATACAGTGTATGAGCCTGCCCGGGGCTGTGCTGTGCAGACCAGTGACATCACACATATGGCAGTACATAGGGACATATGAGTATGGAGGAATACAGTGTATGAGCCTGCCCGGGGGCTGTGCTGTGCTGTGCAGACCAGCGACATCACACATATGGCAGTACATAGGGACATATGAGTATGGAGGAATACAGTGTATGAGCCTGCCCGGGGGCTGTGCTGTGCTGTGCAGACCAGCGACATCACACATATGGCAGTACATAGGGACATATGAGTATGGAGGAATACAGTGTATGAGCCTGCCCGGGGCTGTGCTGTGCAGACCAGTGACATCACACATATGGCAGTACATAGGGACATATGAGTATGGAGGAATACAGTGTATGAGCCTGCCCGGGGGCTGTGCTGTGCAGACCAGTGACATCACACATATGGCAGTACATAGGGACATATGAGTATGGAGGAATACAGTGTATGAGCCTGCCCGGGGGCTGTGCTGTGCAGACCAGTGACATCACACATATGGCAGTACATAGGGACATATGAGTATGGAGGAATACAGTGACCCTGCCCGGGGGCTGTGCTGTGCAGACCAGTGACATCACACATATGGCAGTACATAGGGACATATGAGTATGGAGGAATACAGTGTATGAGCCTGCCCGGGGGCTGTGCTGTGCAGACCAGTGACATCACACATATGGCAGTACATAGGGACATATGAGTATGGAGGAATACAGTGTATGAGCCTGCCCGGGGGCTGTGCTGTGCAGACCAGTGACATCACACATATGGCAGTACATAGGGACATATGAGTATGGAGGAATACAGTGACCCTGCCCGGGGGCTGTGCTGTGCAGACCAGTGACATCACACATATGGCAGTACATAGGGACATATGAGTATGGAGGAATACAGTGTATGAGCCTGCCCGGGGGCTGTGCTGTGCAGACCAGTGACATCACACATATGGCAGTACATAGGGACATATGAGTAAGGAGGAATACAGTGTGTATGACCCTGCCCGGGGGCTGTGCTGTGCAGACCAGTGACATCACACATATGGCAGTACATAGGGACATATGAGTATGGAGGAATACAGTGTATGAGCCTGCCCGGGGGCTGTGCTGTGCAGACCAGTGACATCACACATATGGCAGTACATAGGGACATATGAGTATGGAGGATTAAAGTGTATGACCCTGCCCGGGGGCTGTGCTGTGCAGACCAGCGACATCACACATATGGCAGTACATAGGGACATATGAGTATGGAGGAATACAGTGTATGAGCCTGCCCGGGGGCTGTGCTGTGCAGACCAGCGACATCACACATATGGCAGTACATATGGTCATATGAGTATGGAGGAATACAGTGTATGAGCATGCCCGGGGGCTGTGCTGTGCAGACCAGTGACATCACACATATGGTAGTACATAGGGTCATATGAGTGTGGAGGAATACAGTGTATGACCCTCTCTGGGTGCTGTGCTGTGCAGACCAGTGACATCACACATATGGCAGTACATAGGGACATATGAGTATGGAGGAATACAGTGTATGAGCCTGCCCGGGGGCTGTGCTGTGCAGACCAGTGACATCACACTTATGGCAGTACATAGGGACATATGAGTATGGAGGAATACAGTGTATGAGCCTGCCCGGGGGCTGTGCTGTGCAGACCAGTGACATCACACATATGGCAGTACATAGGGACATATGAGTATGGAGGAATAAAGTGTATGACCCTGCCCGGGGGCTGTGCTGTGCAGACCAGTGACATCACACATATGGCAGTACATAGGGACATATGAGTATGGAGGAATACAGTGTATGAGCCTGCCCGGGGCTGTGCTGTGCAGACCAGTGACATCACACATATGGCAGTACATAGGGACATATGAGTATGGAGGAATACAGTGTATGAGTCTGCCCGGGGGCTGTGCTGTGCAGACCAGCGACATCACACATATGGCAGTACATAGGGACATATGAGTATGGAGGAACACAGTGTATGAGCCTGCCCGGGGGCTGTGCTGTGCAGACCAGCGACATCACACATAGTTCTGCAAATTACAGGAAGTAACTCAGGACATTCCTCCCCTGGCTGCGGTACAGGACTCTTCTCTTATTGCTGTAGTCTGTATTTCTGAGCCAGATGCACAAAGCTTCAAACCGTGATAAAGTGGAGAGTGATAAACAATCAGCTCCTAAGTGTCATTTCTCAAACCCAGTCTGTAACATGGAAGATAGGAGGTGATTGGTTGTTTGTCACTGCACTTTATCACTTCCTGAAGCTTGGTGCATCTGGCAGGTTATGTCTCCTTCATGTCTCTGTAGTGTTACAGCAGTTTCTTGCTGAGCTTCCACCTGACAGACCTCTCATACATCTGCTATCAGCAGAGTCAGACCAAAGCCGGTAGCACTCTCCCGTCTGCAGCTCCTCAGGTAAGAAGACCCATCACATGTAAATGTTTCTGAGCTATCTTCTGAATCAGGGGTAGGAAGCTGCGGCACTCCAGCTGCTGTGGAACTAAACATCCCAGCATGACCATGTTTCTTTCTGTTAGGACGTGCTAACATTGTGGCATAGAATGCTGGGATGTGTAGTTCCACAGGCTAACGACTGTAGAGCGGCAGATTGTTCACCCATGTACTAAATAGAGATCCTAGAATAGAAGCATTACAGAAAGGTTACTGATAATTTGTCCTACAGTAATTGCTGGTTGGCTGATGTGTATCACATGACCTCAGCAGTGCTAGTGCGCGATTGTGGGCGGGATGTTCCAATATCTGCTGCCCATTTTCGCCCCCCCCCTTCGCCGGCCACCACATTCTTAATAATTGCATATGCTCTAACATATGTGATAATTAACGGGGTCGACCTAGTTTAGGTTGACATACATTGGGTTGACAGTAAACACCTATAAAAGGTCGACAAGGACTTTAGGTTTACATGGTTTATTACCATTTTTTGGGTGTCTATGTCAACTAACGTCGATTTGTTTTTAAAATTTTGTCGACATATAGTCCCTGTCGATTTAAGCCATGTCAACCTAATATAGGCCGGCTCAATGACCGTATCCCTGCACGGACAACGGAGACCATCCCTGAGATTTTCTCAGCCGAGTGCCGGAAGGTCTGTGCATGTGCGGTTAGTGCTGACCCCGGTTGACCTCCCTGACTAAACTACCCCCCCAGCAGTGTGGTCTTATCCCACAGGCCCATATCAGGATGGCAGTAGCTCAGGGATCCGATGCTGCCTGATATTGATACATCAGGCAACACCGCATCCACCAGAGGATCCTTTGAGGGGAACAGCTGCAGGTGGGACATTCATTCAGGTGATACTTGCTGCTAACCCATGAAAACTGTGTTTTGGGGGGGAATTAACCGCAAATATTAAATAATAAATGAGCCATAGGCCAAATACATGCAGATGGGTTGGGATCATTTTGTCTACAGCATGATGGTCGACAGTCATTAGGTCGACATGGGTCTAGGTCAGGCATTCCCAACCATGGTCCTCAAGGCACACCAACAGTGATATCCAGGCTTCAGCACAGATGGATTAATCAGAATCACTCAGGTAATAATTAAATCACCTGTGCTCAAGCCTGGATATCACTAAAACCTGTACTGTTGGTGTGCCTTGAGGACCGTGGTTGGGAATGCCTGGTCTAGGTCGACACGGGAAAAGGTTGACATGGTTATAGGGCGAAAGGTCATTAGTTCGACAGGTCATTAGTTCGACAATGTCTAGGTCGACAGTCAAAAGGTCGACATTGGGTTTTTCACAGTTATTTGACCTGAATTTCAATACAGTTGACATGGACACAGTTTAAAGTGCACCGCATCCCCTCGCATCGCTCGCTGCGCTTGCAATGCGTCGGGTACGGTGCCTCGCTACGCTCGGCACTAGGGTTACCACCTAGTCCCTTTAATTCCGGACACATGTTAATTACACAGGTTCTGTGGCAGTTTAAAATCAGGTGGAGTCTTGAAGTCAGCCAGCCACAAAACCTGTGTAATTAATATGTGTCCGGAATTAAAGGGACTAGGTGGTAACCCTACTCGGCACACTATTTCATTCTCCCGCCACACCCTAGTGGATTGTAGGGCATGAAATACCAGCTGTCAGCATATGTCAGCTAAAAAAACAGTGAAAAACTCCATGTCGACCTTTTGACTGTCGACCTAGACACTGTCGAACTAATGACCTGTCGAACTAACGACATGTCGAACTAATGACCTTTTGACCATACTTGCCTTCCTGACCCTCTCCATGCGAGAGGAAATGCTCTGTTCCTGGGCTTCCCTGGTAATGTAGGATTGCCATCACCTGTAGTGAAACACCTTTACCTAGCTCCCCACATGTGATGGCAATCCTACATTACCAGGGAAGCCCAGGAACAGAGCATTTACTCCCGCATGGATAGGGTCAGGTAGGCAAGTATGCTTTTGACCTAGAACCATGGAACAACAGGTGTCTGCGGCGCTCGGGGCTAGCGTAGTGTGTACTGGGCAGTGTAACTTCTGCAGCCACCGTGCTGGAGGAATGCCAACCTCCCCAAATTACCACAAGAAACCCAAGTAGCACGGGGCGCTGAAGTGACACAATAGACCAGGCATTCCCAACCACGGTCCTTAAGGCACAACAACAGTGCAGGTTTTGTAGATATCCAGGCTTGAGCACAGGTGACTTAATTAGTATCTGAGGGATTCTGATTAAACCATCTGTGCTGAAGCCTGGATATCACTAAAACCTGCACTGTTGGTGTGCCTTGAGGACCGTGGTTGGGAATGCCTGCACCAGACAATTAAAATCAATAAAATTAATTGGGTACACATAACATGTATTAAATTGATACTGTGCAGATTGCACAACAATAATTCACAGTAAAAATATACACAAAATAAAACAATAAGTATACATGAAAAAAAAAATAAACAATAAAAAAATAAAAATAAAAATAGAAAAGAAAATAAACAAAATAAACAGAAATATATAAATAAATGGATACGGTGGGGAATAGTAAACTGGTTAGGTACAAGCTAAACACGTGTTTAGTGTGAATAGAGGATCAGTCTTGAGTGAGGCGTGAGGCTGGAGGGCTGCACCGCTCAGGGCTATCGGTGCGGCTACGATGGATATCGCACCTGGCGTGGGTGCCTCTCTCCAGTGTTGCCGTGTGGGGTATTGGCCTCAATCTCTCCCGGCGGCAATGTGCCGTTGATCACCGGACGTGGTGCAGCTGCACCTGAGAGCTCTGCCACAGTTCCAAGTGTGCTGCCGAATGGAGATACCCACGGGGTCAGATAAGTGATGTGGATGTACCGGGCGGCCAGCTTCTGGGATGGACTCCTGGGAAAACGCGTTTCTCTGCTCACAGGACGGCTTTCTCAATTCCAGAGTCGGAATTGAGAAAGCCGCCCTGTGAGCGGAGAAACGCGTTTACTATTTACCAGTTTACTATTCCCCACCTTATCCATTTTTTTATATATATTTCTGTTTGTTTTGTTTATTTTCTTATCTATTTTTTTTTTTTTTTCATGTATACTTATTGTTTTATTTTGTGTATATTTTTACTGTGAATTATTGTTGTGCAATCTGCACAGTATCAATTTAATATATGTTATGTGTACCCAATTGATTTTAATTGTCTAGTGTGTCACTTCAGCGCCCGTGCTACTTGGGTTTCTTGACCTTTTCCCATGTCGACCTAATGGTGTTGACCTAATGACTGTCGACCATCATGCTGTAGACCAAATGACCGCATCTCATGCAGATGTGCGGCTAATCAAAATTGCCTTGCCCGCACTGTCTATATAGCTGTGTACACACGGGGGAGATATATTGCTCAGTTTCTCCTTTTCATCAGCGATCAGAGATGGTCGCTGATGAGAAGGAACCTCTGCCGGGGGAGCCGCAGAGGTAATCAGCTGGTTGCAGGAGCAAGCTCCTGCGACCAGCGATTAGAATGGGGCTGAAACCGGGAGCGCGCACCCGGCGATTTATCGCCGAAGCACACTCCCATCACTGGCAATATGGTCGCCAGCGACCATATTCCCAGCGATTTCAGCCCCTATCGCCCCCATGTGTACACAGCTTATCAGCGATAGCTATCGCCCACAGTGTACACATGGGGGGGATTCTGGCTATCCTTCTGGCCTGGCCAATTCTCCCTGTGTGTACATGGCTTAAGTAATGAAGCCGCAGAAAAGTATCCCAGATTCACGTGCAATAATCTGCATTTTATTTTCTACTAGGACATATAAGATCTCATTGCCTGCTGCATGATGGCCACTTCCACCAACCGTGAGTGTCAGCTTTTGTACCTATTTGTATTAGTAATCATGTTAGCCATTGCATGTACAGGTCACAAAGAGAGCTGAATACAACTGACACCAAGACCCTGTACATAAATAACACTAAATATGGTACTTGTTTCCTAGCATGGCGCCCACTAAGCAAATAACTTAGTGGGCTATTCTGCGTTGGAAAATCGCATCGCATTGCGTAGCGTGTATAGTGCTGTGCGATGCGTGCGATGTCCATATTAAGTGCGCAGGAGTGACATGGAGGGAGTAACAACAAGGACACACAGACACTGAGTGCAGAGGCAGTATGTGCGTTGAAGCACTACTTACTTCTGAGGCCTATATAAGAAAAAAAAATATAAGAAAAGCATTAAAAGAGACGGGCCACCCAGCGGATATGCAGCCGCGTGAGGAGGGAGTGGACCGGTTACCTGCCACGAATCCAGCGGCACTGTTGATAGAGTCGGGACTCCTGGCTGGGGGTGCGGCAGGTGGAGGGGGGGACCGGGCAACCTGCCGCATAACCAGCGCAGCAGCATTGAAAGAGCTGGATGTGGAGGTGAAGGGGGGGGGGGGGTCGGCAGAGATGTGGCAGCAGGTGGAGGAGGGAGCCAGGCTACCCGCCAAGAAGACACAGGTCAATGTGGGGTGAGGTAGCCTATGGACCAGCAGCACATAGAGCTGCCCTTTGTAAGTACAGCAGGCTGGCCAATCTCTCGCGCTGCCTCTTTTGGATCAGTAGTAGAGAAGTGCCAGTATGCCACAAAGCCACATACCAGCCCACTTCGACCTCTCTCTCTCTCTCTCTGCATATGTGAATTGAATACACTTTTACTATTGAAGCTGCAGTGAAATGTGGGCACTCAACCACATGAAGAAGTAAAACCAAAAGATGAAAACAGACACTGCGCTGGAATAGCAAAAACGATAAGTGGCAACGCAACCTTTATGAATTTTGTCTGTACCAATACGGATACTCTGTTGTGGCGGATCTTTCCGGCAGATTGTGTGTACATGTTATTTATTATTATATTTTACCTTTGAACCCTGTTATTAAATCGTTTTTTGCTATTCCAGCGCAGTGTCTGTTTTCATCTCCTGATATAAGTGTTTCCAGGGCAAAGGTAAATGCTCTTAATGGTGGATTACCTGCCCAAGTGGTAGGCCAGGGTGTGGGCTATGGTAAGGATAACTGGGGCATTTACAAGCGTCTGTTCTATGCTGTGATTACCTGTATGCTGCTGCCTGTAAATATGCCTGCCTGGGGAAATGCAAAGAGATTTACCGAAGCAAATTCAGGTGCCTTGGATTGGGTGTTGTGTCAAACCGCTGTACTCAAGGGAAGGTCAATTCCTAAAAAGGTATAAAACAAAAGAAACAAGAGCAGTGCTAAGAATAACAGTAAATAATGTATATTGTATAAATTATCAAATAATTTATTCATGCATAATTAAGGACGCAGTAAGAAAGGTTAAAATGAATTACGCTTATAAAAACATAATAATCCAATGGGACATGCAGAAGATTGCATATATACCTATTTTGCACTGTTTGTTTACATTTATAATATTTTGTTTATTCTGTTGTCATGGCGATGCATGAGCCTGGTGAGCGGCGCCCTGACGTATTCCCACATCCTGGATGCCGTACCTGTGGTCATGGCTACGGTGATGCGTGTGACGTCAGCTGGCAGCGCGAACCCGATTTCCCGCCACAGCCGCAATGTATCACTGGTGAGGGTATGTATATAAATGTATGTGGTTTCATATTGTTTTGTATATCCTGATGACGAGACATTGAATAAAGAGTCTCGAAACGTTGATTACATACCCGCTTTAATTGAGATTTATTATATCCGAGTGCCGCCCACGCACTGTCCTATATATATATATATATATATATATATATATCAGACTGCTTGTTCCTATGTTGCTCAGTCCTTATATACACATGTTGTAAAGGGGCCCCATATACAGTTGTGCTCATAAGTTTACATACCACAATAGATGGTATAGTACCACTTATATTGGTATACGTCAACACTGTGTCCTTGGTCCTGGCTTGAATGGTACATGCCGCTAGAGGAGAACAGTTCAGGCTTCAAATGAGCAGGTAACAGTCCTGACAATTATGCCGAATAGAAGAGTATTAACTGGAGGCATAGGGTGGAATCCAAAACACAAGTACAGTAGGCTGAGATATAGTCTCTTACGGCCCTTATTAAGGTCTGATTGCAGTACAAATTTGTTTGGAAAATGGGCAAAACCATGTGCACTGCAGGTGGGGCAGATGTGCTTCTGCTAGGGTATGTAAACTTATGAGCACAACTGTATATGTGATTCGCTGAAGTACACCATCTAAAAACATATAAATGACACCCAAAGTTTGGTATTTAACCCATTACATACTGTGAAAAAATATTTAAGTCCTAAGCTTATATCCTAAAACGCTATCTTATGATATCTATTAATTACAATTTTATGTGAACCATATATAAAAAATAAATCCACTAATGTGTGAATAAAAGCACCTATATCTGTTAGCGCTTCACTAAAAGCACCTACTGTAGTTTCATGTACAGTATAGTTTAATCAAAATTTATCTCAGAGCGCCATCTACTGGTTAGATATAATATAACCACAGAATATAATCCACTGAGTATTCATATTTATATGATCATTTTATCCATATCAGGAACCTCAGGGCCGGTGCTAGGGTGTCCGGCGCCCTCCTGCAAACCATAAATTTTGCGCCCTTTCACATTGTCATTGTAACAAGCTGCAGCCCGATTGTGGGAGCGTATGCAACATGCGATTCTATGGAGGATCTCAGGTGCATGTACATGTATGCATACACCATCTCAGTGCTGTGTCCGCAAAATGTTGCAGTCACTAAAGGTGCCCATACACGCTGCGAGAATCGCATACGTTATGTGCTAGATCGCATGCAATGTGTGTGCGATGCGATCTGAAAGCAGTACAATAAGTATGTGCAGCACATACTTTTTGTACTGTGCGATGCTCGCAGGAGCGCACATCGCATCGCACGCTGCTATTGCAGCGTGTATGGCCACCTTTAGGCACATAACCCAGCCCATTATTTAAAAAGTGTCTAAATTAATATGAAAAAAATCTACAATTATTACAAAATTTGTTATAAACATGTATAATAAAAGACTCATTGTTCTTTTGCTGTTTAACTCTTGTGCAGTCCCTCCTCTTCTATCTGCGTAGGCAGGACGCTGAGGATGCCATTACACCCCTCTCGTGACCGAGGGGGAAAGGAGGGGAGAGAAGGAGGAGATGGAAGAAGAGGAGAGGAGATAGAGGGGGTGGAGTGTTGAGGACTGGCAGTGGCACTGGCACAGCACACTGAGAAGAGGGAAGGAAGGGCGGCGCTGCTGCCTGTTCGTCATTTGTTTGACAGCTGACAGGCGCAGGGAGCAATGGGTAGGCGGCGGATCCGGACATCACAGAAGTGTCCGTGAGGAAGAGGGGGCAGGTCGCAGGAGGAGGACAGTGTGTGCGTGGTGCAGGGAGCAGCTATTTATACTGCCGCCCGCCAGCTGTCAGACAGACACTGCGGGCGGCGTGCAGGAGGCAGTGACAGTGAGGGCTGAGGTAGCTTTAGCAGAGCAGGGAGGGAGACAGCGTATTTTCAGCACGGCGCCTCCCTGCTTTGCAGGAGCTGCTGAGTGGGTAGCGCCGGCCCTGCCTCCAATATCAACATAATTTCCTTTTGTCTGCAACTATTATTGGGGATAGCTCTACAGACCATGTCACTGCTCCAAAAACTTTATCTTAAGGCGATGATCAAATTAAATTATACTAAAAAGTTGATTACAAGAAATTGATAAGGCCAATTGATTCATTTATGCCCCGGGTCGAGATGGTATCTAAGCAATATATCCATCTCTCCTCCAACTGTTTCTTACCCCTATCACCACCTCTGATTGACCAAGGTACATGGTCAATCATTCTGTATTTTAGTATGGCCATGGAGCGTTTTTTGTCTATATAATGGCGAGCCTCGGATTGATCCCTTTCCCCGTGTTCCAGGCTGCCCTAATGGCTGACCGATGTTGGACCCTTCTGGTTTTAAAAGCGCACTCCATCTTCCCCACGTAAACAAGCCCAAAGGGGAAAATTATAGTACTGTATAAACAGCGAAAGTAGTAGAACATGTTAGTGACCATCTTATTAAAATCCTTTTTCCAGAATGGGGGTGGTTAAAACTGTTGCCTGAGAATAAATAAGAACAAGTGGTGCATCCAATACATTTAAAATTGCCATTGCCCATGGTTATTATTTTATTTTTATTTATAAGGCGCCACAAGTGGTATGCAGCGCCATACATGTAGAACACAATTATCAGCACAAATCTTAGTACACAATACAGCTGACATATAGGGAAGTGAATGAGAAGGGAAGTATAGATTGTAGGTGAGTAAGAGAGCTGTAATTGAAATGCAAGAATAGTGCTGTGAGAACAGGAAGGAGGAGGGCCCTGCTCTAAGGGACTGGTTAGAAAATGTTCTTTCTTTTGTGGGGTCTCAAAACCTGTATTATGCAGTGTGTGCAAACACCAACCCCTCCCCCTGTACCAACTGACCCAAACTTTCCTTTAAAAAGGGAAATATTGAGAAGCCTGCACAAGGCTTGCCAGCCATCTGAAGCAAGCAATGAGTTAGTGAGCGCAGGCAGCCAAAGATGGCGCCCGAAGCGGCATAGGGGGGCGGGGCTGTTGCGGACGGAGGTCCGAACGGCGGGAAGCTAGGGGGGGTAGGCAGGTATGCCGACCCCCGTTTCACACCTGGCACGCTGGCCAGCCAGTCAGGGGGAGCGGGGGGGAGCCTGGCCAGGAAGGGGTTAAATGCCCGAGCCGGCGGGGGAGGCAGCATTCCTCCACAGAACACGGCCGGGCAGCAGATCAGCAGCAGCAGCAGCACATTTCAGCCGGACAACAGATCTCATCCCCGGCAGCAGCAGCACCGCTTTCCCGGCAGCAGCAGCAACCAGCTCCATCAGAGGCAGCACAAATAGAACCAGGAGGCAAGTCCAGCTTACCTGCCCAGCAGCATCCAGTCACCCGGCAGCACATCTTCGTCCACGCTGCCCAGGACTTCGCAGGGGCTTGCTAGGCAACCGCATTATACAGCCAGCAGCCTTGAGTGTCCAGAAGAGCAGCCACAGCCAGGTGTCGCAAGGCAGCATGGAGACCCCAGCACCCAGACCGTCCAGAAGCAGGAAGCAGCCCAAGCGTTTCAGGCAGGAAGCGGGGGAGGAGCCCAGCAGCAAGGGAGACCAGAGAGCTGCTAGTCGGAAGCAGCAGCAGCAGCAAAAAGGTACACGGCAGAGGGGTGCGCCACCTGGTGGCCGCAAGGCAGCAAAGCGGCCAGCAGGATCAATGGAAAATAATGCTCAGGCACCATGCCCTGTCCCCGGCAGTGTGATTGCCACAATTGATAACGACGTGCCGGCAGGGGCAGAATCGGACAGGCCAGAGTCCGACGGCGGGTCACAACTACCGGGCATCACCTCACACTTGGCCAGCCCCAGCTTACCTCTCACACAGCAGTGGCATCGCATCCGCAGCGCATCCGAAGAACGAGCAGCGTGGGTTCAGCAGGCAGCAACGCAGCTATATGCGGCCTTGGCGCAGCCCACCACCACCACAGCCGCATCCTCATCACATCACGACAGGGGCTCACCACCTTCCCTGCGCATGGCAGGGAGGGACCGGTCACATCAGCGTCAGTCCCCCGCGGCATCACCAACAAGGAGCAGGCATCATCACCACAGGTCCCGCACTGAGCGGACCGGCCGTCGTAGCTGCAGTTGCACACGGCGGCCAGAAAGGCGGGAGCGCACTTGCCACCGCGAAGAGCAGGATTTCCTGCGCGGGGGGAGGGGGGCCAGCAGAAGCCGACAGAGTCCACAAAGTTCCCACGGCAGCAATCATACACGCAGGTACCACGGGTCTGAGCACCGTTTTACCCCCCGCATGTCACCGCAGAGGAGAAGAAGCCCATATTACAGCACACCAAGAAGGTACCATGACAGGCACTCAAGCAGAAGAGAGAGAGGCCAGCAGCAAAGCACGGGCTCCGCTATGGTCGGCGTGGCTTCTACATTCACGCCCCAGCAGGCGCAACTCGCTCGGTCACCTCCTTGCGCTCTGTCCGGCGCAGGTAACGGGGGACGCGAGAAGAACACTCCAGCCATCAACACAGAAGCGGAGCAGACGGTACACGGGATTGGTAAGACAAATGTCACAAACGATAACCAGCATAGCATGTGTAGTATACCAGGAAATGTATGCAATAGTCAGAATGCTAGCAATGCTGTAGATGATGTTGTTTCACAAAATGTATGTATTACACCAGGGAGGGCTCAGGGAGTTAGCAATGCCACAGGTGATGTCATAGGGGCAACGGGTACGGTTTTGCCAAGTACAGGTACTACACCGGGAGGGGACCCACACGCCAGCAGCATGTCACAAGGGGACCTTGATTTAAAGGAGGGCCCCGCAGAGTCAGACGAGGACGAGGCATGCAGGGTTTTAAGGGAACAATTGAGGGCCGCAGTAGCCAAATGGAAAAGCAAGATGGGTAACATCCCAGGGGCGGACGCGGTCAGGGGACAATTAGGCGGGATACAGCCGGATAAGGTGGCATCTTTTGTGCAAGGCAACACCGCAATGGGATACGCATTTGGGTCAGTAGCGGCACACTTGCCAGCTGTGACCAGGAAGGAGATAGAAAAAGGGGCTTTTATAGATATATGTTCGTTAACAGCAACAGGGCTAGCGGATAAGGAGAAAGCCAAACCAAAAGGGGGGACACAGGGCGATAGCTACAAAACTATTGAGCATTGGCTTAGTGGCATGTTCGCCTACACAGCGTGCTATACGGAGGCCTACCCCGAGGCATGGCTAGGCCTATCACGATACACGGATTTCGTCTACAACGCATACAAGGAGCAAGGGGGCTCAGTATGGCGTAGATATGACGAAGACTTCAGGGCGAAGGCTGCGGGCAGGAAGCCCATAGACTTCGGCACTAGGGACGTAGACCTATGGCTTAAGGCACAGTCAGCAGGCTTAGCAGAAAAGGCAGCAGCTCCGCAAAGGGTAGCCGCAGGGAGGCCTAGCACGCAGAAGCAGGACCTTAAATGCTGGGCATTTAACGACATGCGCTGCACCCGCACTCAGTGCAAATTCAAACACGCATGCAGCACATGTGGCGCTAACCACGCAGCTAAAGAATGCACCAGGCAAGGGGGTAATTACAAGAAAAAAGTACCCACAGTGCCAGGACCTAACAAAAGCAGTTAGTCCTGTCAACATTGACAGGATCCTGGCGTGGCTAGCCAGATATCCTAAAAGGGGGGAAGCCAAAATGCTGCGGGAGGGTTTCAAAATTCCAATCACGAGGGAGGTCGCACCCACTGGCAGCTCAGCAAACCTAAAGTCCATTAGGGAGCAGCCGGGTTTGGTGCGCGAGAAGATTACTAAGGAACTGGCACTGGGAAGGATGGCAGGCCCATTCCTAGCCCCGCCAGTTCCAAGGCTAATCATATCACCTTTGGGGCTGGTCCCAAAGAAGGCCGCGGGTAAGTTCAGGCTCATTCAGCACCTGTCACACCCCGAAGGGGGCTCAGTGAATGACGCGTTGGACAAGGAGGAATGTTCTGTGCAATACCAGTCGTTTGACTCCGCAGTCGAGATGATACGGGCACAGGGCAGGGGAGCACTGATGGCAAAGTTAGACATTGAGTCAGCTTTTAGGTTGCTTCCCCTGCATCCGGAGAGCTTTAGCCTTATGGGCCTAAACTTTGACGGATACTTCTTCATAGACAAATGCTTGCCTATGGGCTGTGCGATATCATGCGCCTTCTTTCGAGGCGTTCAGCACCTTTTTGCAGTGGTGCTGGCAAGAGCGCACAGGGTCGGGGGCGATAGCACACTACCTGGACGATTTTCTGGTGGCAGGGCCACCAGGGTCGCCACGATGCGGGTACTTTCTGGGCGAACTACAGGCAATGCTGGAGGATTTCAGCGTGCCTATCGCGCCAGAAAAGACAGAGGGGCCCAAAGCAGTCCTATCTTACTTGGGCATAGAAATCGATACAATCAGGCAGGAGTGCAGGCTCCCAGGGGATAAAGTTGAAAAGCTGGGTAGGGAGGTGGGGCATTGCATCAGGGCTAAAAAGGTGACCCTCGGTCACCTGCAGTCCCTGTTGGGAAGCCTCAATTTTGCATGCAGAGTGATCCCCATGGGCAGGATATTCAAGAGGCGTTTGGAGCAAGCCACCGCTGGCGTCGCAAAGAAACACCACTTTGTGCGCATTACTAAGGAACTCAGGGAGGACCTGCAGGTATGGGCAGAATTCCTGCGGAATTTCAACGGCGTGCGGGTTTGGCCCGACGAGTTTCGGCCCAATCACGCAATGCAGTTATTTACAGACGCTGCCGGGGCCACAGGCTTCGGGGCATACTGGCAAGGGGAGTGGTGCGCCCAGACGTGGCCGCCCGCATGGGAAGCCATAGGCCTAACTAGGAACTTGGCGGCATTAGAGTTATTCCCAATAGTGGTAGCAATTACCATTTGGGGAGAGCGGCTTGCCAATAGGCAGATTCAGTTTTGGTGCGACAACCTGGGGGTTGTTCAAGCGGTGAACAGCCAGCGGGCGTCGTCCCCGCCAGTAGTCCGGCTGCTGAGACGGTTGGTAGCAGAAAGCCTGCGGTACAACATTACATTCAGGGCAAGGCATGTGCCAGGGGTTGAGAACGGGATAGCCGACGCACTGTCCAGGCAAAATTGGGAGGCATTCAGGGCAGCAGCACCCCAAGCCAGCCTAACAGGCCTAACATGCCCCTCCTGTCTCTGGCAGGTTGCCAACCCGAGCTAGAAAAGCTGGTGGAGCGGTCACTGGCACCAAGAACATGGAAGGCATACAAGGCTGCCTGGGAAAGCTGGCAGCACTTCCAAGCGGCGGTAAGCTGCAGGGGCCAAACGGTCCCGCAACGGATCTTGGGATTCTTAGCAAAATTAAGGACGGGGGGGGCATCCAAGGCCAAGGCTAGCGCCTTGTTGGCGGGCATAGCCTTCTTCCAGAAACTGGCGGGCGAGAAGGACGAGACAAAGTCTTTCATGGTGCAGACAATTATGAGAGGGTGGGCAAGGGCAGAAGTTAGGAGACCCGACCCAAGGGAGCCAATCACGTTGGAAAGGTTAAGGACCCTCCTGCGCCACGTCCCCACAATATGCAGGAATCAGGGCGAAGCAAGGTTGTTGCGAGCGGCATTCGCGATGGCTTTTAGCGGGGCATTTCGCATTAGCGAACTCGTAGCGAGAGCTAAGCTCTCAGCGGGAGATGGCCTGCTGTACGGGAACGTGGCGGTAACCAGCAACGCGGTGCTGTGTAAAGTGCATAGATCCAAAACGGATCAAGAGGGTAAGGGAAACTGGGTACAGCTGTGCAGACACAGTGAGGCATTGACATGCCCGGTGGCAGCCGTGCGGGACTATTTGGAAGTCAGGCCAGAAGGCGGGGAGCAATTCTTGGTACACGACAACGGGTCACCGCTGACAAAGTACCAGTTTGCGGCAATTCTGAGGAAGTGCGTGGCGGCCAGCGGCTGGGAAGCCGGAAAGTTTAGCACGCACTCATTTAGAATCGGCGCAGCAACATCAGCTGCCGGGGCAGGCCGGGCGCCAGACGAAATTAGGGCTATAGGCAGATGGAGGTCAGATCGCTACAAGCTTTATGTTAGGCCAGTCACGAGCAATGCAACAGCAAATTAACATCGCCACCCTCCTCCCCCTTTTCCACAGGGCCCAAAGAGGCAAGGCGCATATGGATCGTGGGCCATTCCTACATACATTGGGCGGAAGTCAGGGCCGCGGTCAGACCATATGGCCGGCAGCTAGGGCTGCCAAGGGAGTTCGGCCGAATCTCCTGGTTCGGAAAAAGGGGGATGAGGTGGGGCGAGCTCAGGGAAGTGCTCTTGCGCGCGGAGAGAGCTACAGGCCACCCAGAAGTGTTGGTCATACATCTGGGGGGCAATGACTTGGGCAAAATACAGTCCCTGGACTTTAAAAGAGTAATAAAGGACGACCTAACATGGGTGAAAGGGCGCTGGCATGAATTGCGCATTATATGGTCCAGCATCATTCCCAGGCTAGCCTGGCGGGGTGCGCGCAGCGGGGCGGCAGTGGAAAGAACCAGGAAGAAAATTAACGTAGCAGTCGGGAGATGCGTCGAGGCCTTAGGGGGAGTCGTCATACGACACCCGGATATAAACCAGAAGATGGCAGGTTTATACAGGGGCGATGGGGTGCACTTGTCAGAGGTCGGCATAGACCTGTTCAACAATGCACTGCAGGAGGCGCTGGAGTCATGAGCTAAGGGCATATGGCAGGGTGGGGGTTTTTCGGCCCAGGCAGGTCAGGGGGGCCTCAGTGGCGGGAAGAAGCGGTGCGCAAGGCATCGGGACAGGAGGAGCCAGCTGAGGTTCGCAGATTCACCCTCGGTCGGGCCGCACGCCAGGCTCTAGCTATCGACGGCAGGCCGTCCGGCTGCGCGCCAGGCAGGGGGTGATCTGCAGGGGCTGGCCCACAGAGGGGGCGTAGCCAAGGGCCTACAGCGTAGGCAGGGGGCACGCCCCTACATCATAAATCAATGAAGGTCATTGATCGGGAGCTTGCCTTGCCCACCGTTCTCTGTCCCTACCCTGCAATATGTATTTAGAGGTATTAATAAACTGTGGCCAATGATTCAATCCCACGTACTGTCTCTGAGCATGATTTCGGTTGGGGGGTTGAGAGTGAGGTCACACGAAGGACGCAGCACACAGCCCTCGCACCCTTAAGTGAGCGCAGGCAGCCAAAGATGGCGCCCGAAGCGGCATAGGGGGGCGGGGCTGTTGCGGACGGAGGACCGAACGGCGGGAAGCTAGGGGGGGTAGGCAGGTATGCCGACCCCCGTTTCACACCTGGCACGCTGGCCAGCCAGTCAGGGGGAGCGGGGGGGAGCCTGGCCGGGAAGGGGTTAAATGCCCGAGCCGGCGGGGGAGGCAGCATTCCTCCACAGAACACGGCCGGGCAGCAGATCCCACCCACCCATCCCACTTTGCAAGGAATTAGAGGCCAGGACTCAGGCAGGGGCGGGCATCGCAGGGGTATCACAGGTAGCTTAGGGATATGCGACCACGGAATGGGTCAGTAGGGTACATGTAAGGGTGAAACAAGTACGGGTGTGTTTTCTTTTTCTTTTCTTGTGTGCAAAAAAAAAAAAAAAAAAGGACGACGGGACTATGTATGAATACATTGGAGGGTCAGCAAGGATTTGGGAAGTCAAATGTGTTTAAGCGGGCGGTTGGTAACCACGTTGTAACAATAACAATTATGCAATTCTGTCACAGTTGAATGGTTAATGTATGTCGCAGGGCGGGAAGAAGCGGTGCGCAAGGCATCGGGACAGGAGGAGCCAGCTGAGGTTCGCAGATTCACCCTCGGTCGGGCCGCACGCCAGGCTCTAGCTATCGACGGCAGGCCGTCCGGCTGCGCGCCAGGCAGGGGGTGATCTGCAGGGGCTGGCCCACAGAGGGGGCGTAGCCAAGGGCCTACAGCGTAGGCAGGGGGCACGCCCCTACATCATAAATCAATGAAGGTCATTGATCGGGAGCTTGCCTTGCCCACCGTTCTCTGTCCCTACCCTGCAATATGTATTTAGAGGTATTAATAAACTGTGGCCAATGATTCAATCCCACGTACTGTCTCTGAGCATGATTTCGGTTGGGGGGTTGAGAGTGAGGTCACACGAAGGACGCAGCACACAGCCCTCGCACCCTTAAGAACTGGAGCTTGGACTGGATTTGGACATAATCCGAAACACTGCCACATTTTATTTTTGCTTTCCCCAAATTACCATCTGTCTCAGCCTCTGAGCTGAGGAAAGCTATGTATTACTCTTCATTTTACTGTTTCTTTATTATGATCTTCATCATGTACCTCTACCCCCACTGTATGCAAAGCCTATATGCTGTACCTTCACTGGTTGCACACCTTGCCAGCAACAATCTGTACAGTCCACCTCAGATATTTACCTCTGTGTGCAGGATGTAGTGTCCATTCTTGCACCCTGCATGTTTTGGGGCCTGTGCTGTTCCTCTGTCCTGCATGGGGTGTTGCCCTCTGCCTTTGTGCTTCTGGTGCTCCTTGGTCTGTATCTCAGCAATGAGTTGCAGGCCGGGAACTGATGGAGGCACTGTGGAGGAGAGCGGCACCCTGAGTGGGGGGGAGGGGCTGGGTTATGGGAGTTGCAGGGTGCTAGAGTGTACACAGAGAATGTACTACTTGTGGCTCTATTAATGCAGAATTTATCATACTATTATACATATCAGCTTTCCCATATGTGCATTGCATCCATGTGTGGCTTATCTCCTACAGCAATGCCTGCGGATAGGATGAAAAACACATGGACCTGATGGTTATGGTGGGACACTAGCACTAGGATGCTGAAACCACCCATTTTGTGTAATCTCTTCTGGGCGTGACCTATTTTTCCCAAGGTAATCCTACATTGTGCGCCAAAGACGGCTGCCGCGCCATGCAGGCTTGCTGGAGGGGCCCGGCGGGGGCCCTGGTCCAAGCCCCCCCTTCCCCCTCTGTCTCTCCCGAGTGGCAGCAGAACCAGCACACGTACAGCATGTACTGTGCTGACAGCAGGCTCAGCATGAGCATCTCACTGGCAGCATGAGAGCTCATACTGAGCCTGCTGTCAGCACAGCACATGCTCTAGGTATGTGCTGCTGCTGCTGCATAGGGGGAGTGACAAAATCACTCCCCCCCTCGACTTTTAAGTGTGTTTTCACAACCCCAAAACATTTTGGCAGTGTGGCCTAACTGCAGGAGGCACGACCACCTCCCATGATTAGGCCACGCCCCCAAAAAGTTTTGCCCTCACATTTTTACCGGGGCCCGGCATACCTCTCGGCTGCCCTGCCCTTTGCTCTAAATTTAATGCACATTTCTTCCAGTTTTGGGGGATTATTGTTGGATCTGCTTACTCTTAAGAACGGAGAATAGGGTAGCCCTATCATGGTTGCTATGGGGAGGAAGCTGGAGTGGTACAAGATCATGTTCCGATCTGTCGGTTTAATATATTAGCAGGTATACACCCGACCATCACTCAGAGAAATTATTAAATCAAGATAGCATATGGACAACCTGTAATTGTAAATTTTATAGGACTCTCTGTGCCATTATGTTGTTCTATATATGCATGTAACGCCTCCACATCTCCCACCCAATACAGTAGCAGATAATCAATTTATCGTTAATACACCAACAGATTTTGTGCTATTAAGGGACCACCAAAGAACACGTCTCTCTCCACATCCCACATATAGCAGTTAGAGAAGGAGGGTGCCACTGATGATCCCATCGCACAGCCCCTGAATTGTTTAAAAAATTGGCAGTTGAATAAAAATTAATTATGTGTCAATGTGAATGTAGTAATTCAATGTAAAAGGGAACTTCTGGACCCAGGAATTGCACGTTGCCTGTAATAAGACGTCTAACTGCTTTCATACCCAAGGGATACAGTCATTGAGTCACCAGGAAGTTGTTAGAAAGTCACTATGTCGACAACATTAGGTCGGCATGCATTTAGGTCGACATGTGTCTAGGTTGACATTTGTCTAGGTCGACATGCAGGAAGGTCGACATGAGTCTAGGTCAACATGGGTTAGGTCGACAGGGTCATAAGGTTGACAGGGTCATTAGGTTGACATAGTTTAGGTCGACAGTCAAAAGGTCGACATGGGTTTTTTTACTGTTTTTTTGACACGAATGTCGACAGTCCTGCATCCTCTCACCCTGCACCATCCTCTTTCACCCTACATATTCTCTCACCCTGCACCCCCCCTCTCACCCTGCACCACCCCTCTATCACTCTGCATCCTCTCACACCCTGTACCACACCCTAATATCCTGCATCTTCTCCTACCCTGCACCAACCATTTTTAACCCTGCATCCTCTCAACCTGCAACCACCCTCTCACATGCATCCTCTCACCCTGCACCACCCATCTTTAACCCTGCATTCCATCTCACCCTGCATCTGCCTTCTCTCACCCTGCACCACCCCTCTCTCACCCTGTGCCCTTCCTCACCCTGCATCTGCTGACACCAATCACCACCCCCTCTCACCCTGGGTTTTCGCTCACCCTGCACCACCTATCTTTAATCCTGCATCCTACCTTACCCTGCTTCCATCCTGTCTCACCATGTATCCTCGCACCCTGCACCACCCCCTCTCAACCTGCAACAGCCATCTTTAACCCTGCATCCTACCTCACCTTGCGCCCTGTGTCTTCTCTCACCTGCACCAACCCCTCTCATCCTGTGTTTTCTCTCACCCTGCACCACCCATCTTTATCCCTGCATGCCACCTCCCCCTGTGTCCTTTCTCCCTCTGTCTTCTCCCCGCCCCCCGCACCACCCCCTCTCACCCTGCAACACCCATATTTCACCCTGCATCCTCTCTCACCCTGTGCCAACCCCCTCTCTCCCAACATTACCCACCACTTTGCACCAACCCCCTCTCCACTCTATCACTCTTCATCCCCCTGCCACCCTGTGTCCCCCCTCACCCTGCACTGCCCCCTCTCACCCTGCACCACCCTACATCATCTCTCACCCTGCACTACCCCCTCTCTCAGCCTGCGTCTTCTCTCACCATGCACCACCCCCTTCTCACCCTGAACCACCTTCTTTCACCCTACATTCTCTCTTACCCTGCACCACTCCTCTCTCACTCTGCATCCTCTCTAACCATGCACCACCCCCTCTCACCCTACCTCCTGTCTCACCCTGCACCACCCCCTCTCACCTTACCTCTTATCTCACCCTGCACCACGCCCCTCTCACCTGCATCCTCTAACCCTGCACCACTCCTCTCTCACTCTGCATCCTCTCTAACCATGCACCACCCCCTCTCACCCTACCTCCTGTCTCACCCTGCACCACCCCCTCTCACCTTACCTCTTATCTCACCCTGCACCACGCCCCTCTCACCTGCATCCTCTAACCCTGCACCACTCCTCTCTCACTCTGCATCCTCTCTAACCATGCACCACCCCCTCTCACCCTACCTCCTGTCTCACCCTGCACCACCCCCTCTCACCTTACCTCTTATCTCACCCTGCACCACGCCCCTCTCACCTGCATCCTCTAACCCTGCACCACTCCTCTCTCACTCTGCATCCTCTCTAACCATGCACCACCCCCTCTCACCCTACCTCCTGTCTCACCCTGCACCACCCCCTCTCACCTTACCTCTTATCTCACCCTGCACCACGCCCCTCTCACCTGCATCCTCTAACCCTGCACCACTCCTCTCTCACTCTGCATCCTCTCTAACCATGCACCACCCCCTCTCACCCTACCTCCTGTCTCACCCTGCACCACCCCCTCTCACCTAACCTCTTGTCTCACCCTGCACCACGCCCCTCTCACCTGCATCCTCTAACCCTGCACCACCCCTCTCTCACACTACATCCTCTCCCACCCTGGACCACCCCAATCTCACCCTGCTCCTTCTCTCACCCTGCACTACACCCTTCTTATCCTAAAAAATCTCACCCTGGCTCCTCTCTCACCCTGCATCACCCCCTCTCACACTGCACCACCCCCTTCTCACCCTGTGTCCTCTCCCACCCTGGACGACCCCCTCTCACCCTGCATCCCCCTGTCACCATGTGTTTCCCCTCACCCTGAACCACCCCCTCTCACCCTGCATCCTCTCACCCTGCACCACTCCCTCTAACCATGCACCGCCTTCTTTTACGTAACATTCTCTCTCACTATGCACCACTCCTCTCTAAATCTGCATCCTATCTCACGATGCACCACCCCCTCTCACCCTACCTCCTGTCTCACCCTGCACGCCCCCTCTCACTCTGTGTCCTCTAACCCTGCACCACCCCTCTCACCCAGTGTCTTCTCTCACCCTGCAACACCCCTCTCTCACCCTGCAACACCCCTCTCTCACCCTGCACCACCCCCTCTCTCACCCTGCATCCTTTCACCCTGCACCACCCCTCTCTCAGCCTGCGTCTTCTCTCACCATGCACCACCCCCTTCTCACCCTGCATCCTTTCTCGAGTTGCACACCTTCAGCATACATAACAATACACCCTGGAATGGACACTATACCCCTTTTAATTTTCCATACTCCCACTTCAAAATTCCTATTTCAACCAGTGGGTATGCAGTAATGAACATGTCAGTTTTTCAGTGAAAACAATGCATTTACAACCAACACTATGAGTATGAGTAACCAATCAGATTCTATATAATATCTTCTAGAAGGTGCTAAATAAATAAGAAGTAGCTGCTGATTGGTTACCCATAGCAACATCCCATCTGAAATAGAACTTCCCTCCTATATGAGGCCCATAATCTACAGCAGATCACCAGCAGCAACATTGGTCTTTATAAATTTGCAATCAGCTGTAAAGTCTGTGGATTTCTTTATTGCCTTAAGTTGATCTCCACATCAAGATGAAACCCCTGTGGACAAGAGACTCTCCCAGGGTGAGTGGGCAGGTAAGATACAGAAGGAAGGCAAGCCGTGTACTTAGCAAAATAACCAAGGTTATAATTCTGAGCACTTGATATGATTGTGTTCTCTATATAGCAGCTGCTTGATATTAGAGGATAGTCAGTCCTCACAAAAACCAAAAAAGTACAAAATATGCTAATGGCAATACCAAATGAGCATAGAAAGCAGTTCTAGACAGTTTTAAAATAAAACAATTTTAATACACAGTAATAAAATACATAAAATAATCACAATAATTAAAAGGCACAAAAGAATTTGATTGGATCGGCCTGAGGTATTAAGTTGCCATATCAATATGTGATAGGTCTGTGGACATATGCTGTAGCCATATTTGCTAATTTGTGGACGGAGAAAATAAGGGGTATCTCCGGAGGTGATTATAATTACCAAGCTGGTCGCCACAAGTAATCCTTGGATACTTGCAGTCCAATGCGCTCCTTGTGAAGATTAAGCAAACAGCCTGTTTGGTATATTGCAGTTCCTCTAACAGAGAAAGTCCACCTTGTAAAATAGTATCATCCATCTTGTGTATATTGGATCCTAGGCTGGTCCCCAAAGGTACTCCTCAGGTCAACACCGGACGCGTTTCCCTGCTCAAAATAGCAGCTTTATCAAAGGTGGTTTGAACTGGATGTATAGTGGCTTTTTATACCTCACCATACAGGAAATGCCAATCATGTCACTATATTGCAAGTAAAACCGCTTTTGTTACTATCATTTATCTATGAGAGACTGAGTAGGAATATAACCACATTCTTTCCATATAATAAAGATATATTACTTTATAAAACCTTTTAATTGTAGAGATATATACTTAATTACCTCACTAGCCGGTACTTCCGGTCACGGAGGTTTTCCCCAGTCACGTGACCGACGCTGCCTGGTCACATGATAAACATCACCCACTTGATTGTGGGATGCATATATCCGCTTTATGCGGTTCACAGACAGGAAGTCTGTGTCATCTTCCGGCCGCTGGAGTGCACACTCCATATTAGAGATGGGCAAAACGGGTCACTAGCAAGAGCTGGGATCCAGCAGATCAGTCAGTGAAAAGATCCATATCTTTTAGGCGGATCAACAGTTCACTTTGAAAGAAGGGGTAATTTGTTAATAACGAAGCATATTTTGTCTTACAATCATTTATTCCCATTATTTTGTACTTTTTAAAAAACCATTGAGCTTAACAAATAAGAACACACATAACCGAGTAAAACACTGATCGATGGCTGGGTGCAGAATCGCCATCGATGTCAACCATCAATGGCATCTGCACCGATGGCCATCCCTAGCAGCAGCAGCCTTATTAATCTTTCTTTTATTTGCAGTCACAACACTGAACTCAGTCTCTAGAGTCAGTACATCTCAGCTGCCACAGGTGGCAGTGCTGAGATCAGGAAAATGCATTGTAATTAAAAACGAAACTGAAAGTAAAAGAACGACGGATCACCTTTTTGGAATCGGCGGCTCACTCGTTCTTTCATGGGATCCGTTCAAAAGATTTGCTTCATTCGCGAACGACCCATCTCTACTCCATATAGCATTACGCTCCAGCGAACCCAGAAGTGTGTTCATTATATACAGTTATATATCCCCGCAGGATTCTATATTGAGTCCTAGATGTTTTTTATTTAATTGCAAAGAGTATTTATGCATTATGTTTCTACATTCTATATTTCAAGTTACAGATTATCTTGCGGTCGTATGACCCTTTTTTATAACATATATTGGAGGGCAACTATATGTCTAGCCGCGATCCAAAAGAGTTAATTAAATCACTCAAACATAGTTTTTTCCCCTATTCCGAAGGTGAATATATACAAAAAGAAGATAAGCAGCCACAACTTTATTTTTAATTAGTTGCTCTATTTCTCTGCACATATAAATATACATCAAAAAGTTGTAGTACCTAGTAATACATTCCTATACCCAGGGCCGGTGCAAGGCACCGGAGCGCCCCAGGCGAGTCGGGGTGGGGGCGCCCCGGTGCCGGGGGGGGGGGGGGATACCTGTCCTGAGGCGCTGTGTATTTAAATCTGGCGGCGGAGGCAGCGGGGGTCCCTGCAGTCCATTAGAAATAATGAGCGCTATCCGCCGGGCTATGCGGAAGCGCTTCTAGTGTGAAAACACTGGCAGCACGCTGATTGGCTGAGATCAGCGTGCGCCGTGCTGAAAGGGTTATCACACTAGAAGCGCTTCCGCATAGCCCAGCGGATAGCGCTCGTGATTTCTAATGGACTGCAGGGACCCCCGCTGCCTCCGCCGCCAGATTTAAATACACAGCGCCGTAGGACAGGTAACCGGGCGGCACAAAATGCCGCCCTCCAGTGGCCGGCACCCTAGGCAAATGCCTAGATTTGCCTAGTGGTGGCGCCGGCCCTGCCTATACCTATATCCATAATAAGTTCTTACATTTTTCTGACACACACACACACACACATATATATAAAAAATTTAGAATGCATCATAACTTCACCAATCACACTTTAATGTTTTAAAATATTTTTCAAGAAAGACCCAATATTACTCTTTGCAGAGAGTTATTATGGATGTTCTTATAAAGATGTATTGTATTTCCATGAATCTAAATTATATAACCTGGACTGTACGTATCCAAGGATAACTTTCTATCCAACTTGTGACGACCAGCTTGGTAATTATAATCACCTCCGGAGATACCCCTTATTTCCTCCATCCACAAATTGGAAAATATGGCTACAACATATGTCCACAGACCTATCACATATTGATGTAGCAACTTAATACCTCAGAACGATCCAATCAAATTCTTTTGTGCCTTTTAATTATTGTGTGATTATTTTATGTATTGTATTACTGTGTATTAAAATTGTTTTATTTTACAACTGTCTAGCGCTGCTTTCTATGCACATGTGGTACTCATGAGGACTCCGCTGGGATGGACCTTTAGTACAAGGTCTGTCCTGGAAAGTACTTTCAATTAACTATGGCAGGGGACCCCCCAGAGAGAAGGGCCTGGCGGTACTTAACCCTTGAGATCCCCCTTAATCTAGCTCTGGTTAAGGGCCAAAATGCCCAATGTCACACTGAGGAGCTGTTGCTCTTGGTATGTGTGGGTTACACACAGCTGTCTCCTACACCACCCAGGAGTCACCTACTAGCTTTCCTTCGGTTCTCAGCTCTCTGATCCAGTGATCCTGACTGCCGCGATAGGTAGATCCACTACTGCTCCAGACAGAGGCAGACCCCAGGTCCTGCGATAAGCAGATCAAAGGCTCCCGTGAGAGGAAGATCACCAGCTCCCAGGTCCTGCAAAAGGCAGACCAACGACTCCCGGAAGAAGCAGGCCCTGGCTCCCATGGGTCAGCCATCCAGTGCTGTAGTGGTGGATCAAACTAGCAGTTAAAATATGCACCTAAATCACAGGGAGGACAAGTGCCTTGGCGCCCCATCCGAATCCTCCACTAAACTCCATCATATTACTGTCTTCCTGATTGGACTGCTGACTTCTAAAGCACTACCAACTTTTCTCTCACCCACACCCTCCACCACCACAACTATCTGACCACTGATCCTTCCACCCTCACCAGTTACAAGATAAATAATAAGTTGTAATGACAGAAACAAGAAAAATAATCACCTGGGCTCATCTGACCAATAGCCTAGCAGGGCTCTCATGCAGTTGAGCATGCTGTGCCCCCTCAGTACGTATCACTCCTAGTAATGTGCCTCTTGTGCCTAGTGGGAAATCCACCACTGGGTGCCAATTTAGTAAATTCTTTATCAGATGTTGAAGTTGTTCTCTGTACTCTGCAGGGGCTCAGTGTCAGAGGAACAGGACACTTGGGGACATTCTGTATGATGCTCTGGCAGATATGACACATGATGACTTCAAACGTTTTAAGGACAAGTTGTCTGATTTCCCCTATGAGGACCAAAGTCCCATCCCACGTGGGCGCCTGGAAATGGCAGATTATGTTACCACAAAAAACCTTCTCATAGATACTTATGGAAAGGAAGCAGCGCTGGATGTGACCATAGATGTCCTCAGGCTGATCAGTCTTATGGGACCAGCCACGGGTCTCCAGCACAAAGTGACACAACATGGTGAGTTCTGTTGGGTGATTTGTCCCATGTAGTTGATCAGTAATTGTTTATGTAGGAGCCAGATGACCTGTATAATCAATGGTAGAGGTGACAATGGTGCAAGGTATCAGAGGCTGCCCCTATACACAGCACAATGTAAGTCTGTCTGCACGCAGAATACACATTTGTTTTCTGGCCGTGGAAAGAGGCTACAGATGCACCTTCTATACATGCAGCCCTGAGTCGGGCCATCAGTGGTGAACAATGGGATTCTGATAAACTGGGTGGTAATTAGTGTTGTTACCACTTACACATTAATAAGGGACAATTATAGCTATAATAAGGATATTATGAGTCATCTCTGTGCTGTATATAAGTGATCACCTGCTGCCTCGTCCCTGCCATGAGATCCTCAGGGAATCCTAATGTAATATCTTTATTACTTACATTCGGTTGTATGTAACTTACAGTATGTCATGTTTGTTTCCCCTTATTCTCTGATCCTTACAGGTAATGCACAGATTATATCTTCCAATGAGACACTTGAAGGTTGGTACAATTTTCTCAGTACTTATTTCCTAGCACGGCGCCCATCGCATACCATCGCATGCCTTAATTAGTGGTATGCGATGGTATGTAATGGGACCCGATTTTCAGGTCCAAAGATTTAATTGTTCATGCACCCTGATGGGTGATTAGTATGTTATATGCACCCCCATCGTTAACGCCACCGCCACTATTAATGCCAACCCGAAGCGTGGTGAGTGCAGCGAGCCCGCGAGGGGCGGCAGTACGCGTCCTCCGACCTTTTTCTACCCCCACTATCCACGTCGGCGTGGAGTTGATCTATATAGTGTGGCGAGCGCAGCGAGCCACCGAGCCCGAAGCAGGGCGAGTGGACGTGTTATACATGTGAAGTTGTCCGCGTCCCCTCGCGGGGCTCCCTGCGCTCACCACGCTTCGGGCATGGTGGCTCGCTGCGCTCGCCACACTACATAGGATCAACTCCACGCCGACGTGGATAGTGGGGGTATGAAAAGGTCGGAGAACGCGTACCGCCGCCCTTCGTGGGCTCGCTGCGCTCGCCACGCTTCGGGTTGGCTTTAATAGTGGTGGTGGCGTTAACAATGGGGGTGCATATAACATACTAATCACCCATCAGGGTGATTGTACAATGAAATCATCGTTTTGATCGCATGCGATGCGATCAATGTGATCAAAAATATGTAACAAGATTAAAACCGTGGGCGCCGTGCTAGGAAACAAGTACCATTTTCTCTTTGAATAACATAAAATGTAGCCAAAATGTATCTACAGTATATATCTGATTAAAAAAGCCATTGATGAGTCTGCCCAAAGGGGCGTTATTTAAAAGGCAAAATCAGTCTGGTATTATATGTGCAGGACCAACATCTGTATGCAGAATGGAGTCCATCCCCAAACAGATGTAAAGTATATTTTGAGGCAATTCCCTAACATTGGGAAGTACATAGTGCACTGTTATATTGCGGTACCTATAGAGACAGTGGGTCCGATTCAGACCTGCTCGCTGGGATGTAAATTGTCAGATCCCAGTGATCAGGTAAACACAACACTGCACAATTGAATCCCTGCCCATGTGCACAACTGCGAATCCATGCACAGCCGTACACATAAGGGGAAAACCATTTGCAATTATTAACCATCTAATGATTATTAATTATTGGTAATATATTCTGTACATTGCATTTCTTGGTTGAAAGAACCATCAGTGTTCTCATAGTACTCGGCAAACAAAGCCTCACTGACACTGAATGGGCTGAATGGGTGTGGGTCATTGGGTCAACCACTAATGGCCACTTGGCTTAGGTCAACACCTGAAATAGGTCGTTGTGGCTAAGGTCAACAGGGTTGTAAGATTGACAGAAGCATGTTGACAGTGGGAAGGTCAACAGTCAATACGTCGACATGAGTTTTTCACTTAATTTATTCCAAATGTCACAGTTGACATAGACACCATCTAAGTGCACCACATCCCCTCGCATGGCTCCCTTCACTTACCATCATAGGCGTGTGCACGGGGGGTGCCAGGGGTGCACAGGCACCCCCTAATGATCCCCCGCATGCAGGGCCGGCACCACCACTAGGCAGCTCTAGGCATTTGCCTAGGGCGCCGGCACATGGAGGGCGGCAGTTCGCCCCTCACCCCCAGCATGGAGGGTTAGGGCACTGTTCATATAGCTGTCGGCATCCATGCAGGTGCTGGAGCGGGCAGGGGTGTCGTCTGTGCCGCGGCGGTACCTGCGGCGCTGTCACTAGGTATAGAGCTGCTGGAGGTGGGCTGCCGCTTTATCACTGCCCCTAAGGAAAATGGCCGCTGGCTAGGAGGAGGGCTGCTGCGCATGCCCAGGAGCAGCAGCTCCTCCTCCCATGGGCCTTTGCGGAGTCATTCTGACTCCAGGAATTAAGTCACACCACCCTCCTCCTCCTGTCCCACCATTGCAAACTAACAAACGTTTAGGGATGGACAGAGCTAGGGGCACTTCTTGAAAAGTAAGTACATGCACATGGCATGTATTAATACTGTACACTGTATGTATACCCTGTTTATACAGTGCACTTTTGAAATACACATTTTTGAAAATGTATTCCTTGCAGTGCCGCCGTTTGCTTTTCTATTATATATATATATATATATATATATATATATATATATATATATACTTGCAGGGGTTGGAGCTGCACTCGCAGCAGAATGAAGAAACAAGTACACTTAGTTACTTCATTCTGCTGCGAGTGCCGCTCCAACCCCTGCAAGTATACCATTCATCCGTGCAGGCACCCAGCCACCATCACCTGCTTAGTTGCTGTGGATTGTGCCGGTCTCTTGGATACATATATATATATATATATATGTTACATTAAGGGGAGGGGGGCATGGCTGAGGCATTTTCAATTATAATAGGTGGGAGCGCATATAAAACTTCTTAAAATAAAGCAGGGGCTGCAGGCCACTGAAACATTTAATGTTAATAATGTGTAGTGGCCATTAAGGTGTACAGCATAATGTGTAATGGGCATTAAAGTGTGCGACATAATATGTTATGGGCATTACGGTGAGTGACATAATATGTAATGGGCAATACTGTGTGTGGCATAATCTATCATGGGCATTATGGTGTGCGGTATAATGTGTCATTTGCATTACGGTGTGTGACAATGTATAATGGGCATCATGTGTGTCAAAGAATGTGTAATGGGCATCACAGAGTGGCATAATGTATACTGGGCATCATGGTGTGTGGCAAAATGTGTAGTGAGCATCACAGTGAGAGTCATAATTTGTAATGGGCTTCACGGTGTGAAGTGTAATGGGCATCATGGTGTGTGGTGTAATGTGTAATGGGCATCAAACTGTGAGGCGCAATGTGTAATGGGCATCACAGTGTGAGGCATAACGGTTAGTGGTCATCACGGTGTGTGGCGTAATGTGTAATGGGCATTATGGTGTGTGGCGCAATGTGTATTGGGCATTACAGTGTACATTTTTGCAGTGCTTTCGGCATGCATTGTCCCTGTTTCTAGTGTGTGTGTGTGTGTGTGGGGGGGGGGGGGGGGGATTTATAAATAAGTCACCTTCTATTTACAGTAGTTTCTCCTCCATGCTGTAGTGTCGGCTCCAAAAATAAAACTTATGTCGATCTTTTGACTGTCAACCTTCCCACTGTCAACCTAATGCTTCTGTCTACCTTCCAACCCTGTGTTGATCTAAGCCATGTTGACCTTTATTGGTCAACACAATGCTTGTCGACCTAAGCAATGTCAACCTAGTGATTTTACTCCCTCTAAAGACCTGTGATATAGGTTGTGCATGTCAAAGTATTTAATAATTTATTCATATATACTTTATCATCCTGTACAGGCTGCAGATTGCGCTACATGGATCAGATGAGAAGGAAATACCGTGTTATTAAACATCATGACAAAAGATTAGGGCAATGCCTGAATATGAAGAAAGACTACACCAGTCTTCTACTGATCAAGAATCATCGGGATGAGGACGAGAGACAACATGAGATAAGAGCTTCAGGCCAGAGGCATCTGCAGATTATGGCAGACAGATCATCAGCTAAGTATTCCCCAACCACTATACCGGCTCTGTTTGACCCCGATGATGATGGAATTATTCCCAAGACTGTGGTGTTACAGGGACCTGCTGGGATAGGAAAGACTATGACCTCCCAGAAGATCATGCTGGACTGGGCCTCCTGGGATCTGTATAAGGACCATTTTCAGTTTGTGTTCTACATAAACTGTAGAGATGTCAACACCATCACTGGTAACATAAGCCTGGCTGCGTATTTATCCAAATATTGTGGTCTGACCTGTACACCTGATCTGTTGCAATCAGTCTTCCTTACTTCTGAAAAAATACTTTTTATTGTTGATGGTTTGGATGAATTCAAATGGTCATCAATGAATCACAATGAGGTTTGTAAAGATCCATTTCAGGAAGTCTCAAAAGAAATCCTTCTACAGAGTTTGTGTAAGAAGACACTCCTCAATGACAACTCAGTCATCATCACCACAAGACCACTCTCACTGGAGTATCTGGTGGACTCTGTTGAATGTCCTCGATATGTTGAGATTCTGGGCTTTACAGGGAAAGACCGGGATGAATATTTTTATAATTTCTTTGAAACCAGAGAACAAGCAGATCTGGCACTCAGTGCAATAAAGGACAATGACTCACTGTACACTATGTTATCCCTATAATATGCTGGATTGCTTGCACTGTAATGAAACCGCTAATAAAACAGGAATTATCTGTGATTAATTGCAAGACAGCCACATCCATTTACCTGTTGTACCTAAAGAGTTTAATAAAGTATCATGGAAGGGACTCTGCCCAGCCTATAAGCAAATGTATACAGAAGCTGTGTGCTTTGGCCAATGAAGGAGTTTGGGACCAGAGAATTATATTTGAAGAATTAGATCTTGTAAGACATGGGCTCTCTATGACAGAGCTGGAGTCTGGGTTTTTGATTGAGAACTTCTTCCTAAGAGACGCTGATACGCACACCTGCTACAGCTTCATCCATCTGAGTGTGCAGGAGTTCTTTGCTGCTCTATACTATGTCCTAGATGATACATCTGCAAAGCAACTTTGTCTTAACGTCCTGAACAGATATATGAAGAATTTACAGAAAAGTAGTAGAGTGAAACGTTTCCTGACAGCATCAGCAGGTCGCCCACATCTGAGATTAACTATAAGATTCTTATTTGGTCTTTCCAATGAGAAACTAATTGAGGAGACTCAGAGAGTCATTGGCTGTGACATTTCCTTTACAGAAAAACCTGTCTTGGAGGAATGGCTGAAGAGAAAGTCATCATACTACCATAATGAGAGACTGTGCTGCCTGTATGAGAAACAAGATGAGGAATTTGTGGGGAGAATGATGTCTCACTTTCCTGCAATAAAAATTACAGGCCATTATGATACAAAAGGGAATGAGAACATTGGTTACCGGGCTGTGGCCTACTGCTTGGAGAAAAGCAAAATACAACATAATGTCACTTTTAATGACTATATAATAGGACCAAAGGCTCGGAGAGTTCTATCTAAAGCACTTTCTAAGTGTTCACAACTTGAGTAGGTAGTTGTTACGTTATCAAGAATTTGTGTGTGTCTGTCTAGTGTTCACTCTATTATTCTGCACATTTTCAAAATATGTATAGTTCCTCTCTCCTGCCTGGGGTGTCACTGTCTGCTGTGGTGTCTTTATAACAGTGGGGCCTGTATCTCAATACAGACCAGGTTGTACTAGAAGCACCAAAGTAGGCAGTTACACCCCAGGCAGGAGAGAGGAACTACATGGATTTTGAAATTTGCAGGGTGCTTGATTGAACACTATCTGTCTGTCTGTCTGTCTGTCTGTGTGTG
This sequence comes from Crinia signifera, assembly GCF_055691185.1. Lineage (NCBI taxonomy): Eukaryota > Metazoa > Chordata > Amphibia > Anura > Myobatrachidae > Crinia > Crinia signifera. Next base: position 43,286,409 of record NC_139222.1, read on the forward strand.
TCTGTGTGCGCCTATAGATGTTCAGGTAGCAAATCAAAGGTTTAATCCAATTTTCATTTGTGTTATGGTACTTAACTTTGTACACTGAGAGGACATGGAAGGAACTGACTAATGTGCTGGAGCCAGTGGCGGCTCCAGGGAAGGGGAGGGGGGACTTCAGCACAGTCCAACGTTCAAATAGGGCAGCCACACTAACTGCCAGTGAGTCAGTTTTGGATGACAGTTGGAAAAAGTTGGTGTGACTCCCATATTTGGAAAAAAGGTAATAACCCCCAACACTTATGTGCCTTAATCCTTTCACATGTACATGCACAAAATAAAATAAGAGGCTTATCTCATTCCAATTTGCAGTATGTCAATCCTTGTTCCAGACTTAATCGGTGTACATCATGTAAAAAAAGAATGTAAAGCATCCATAGCGTAAGCAGGTTTTAATACAATAAAAAACAGACAAGGAATGATTCTAAAAACAAGAAGGGATATTTGTAGATACACTGAAAGGTAAATCACAATTACCATATGGCTGTGAGAACTTATATGTATAAAGTTCTCCAATAAGCATAAAAAGATTAAAAGTGGTCCACCCCAAACAATAGACAAGGGAGAGAATCTGCAATTACCAAGTGTTGTGGAGAACTCAAGATGGACTTAGTTCTCAAACGAGCATCACAAAGTTGCGGCGGTACGCCGATCCAGGACCTCTGCAGTCAGTCCCGGGCAGCGCTTCCTATCCCTGGTTCTGCAATGGAGTGGTTCCACACGATCCTTACAAGTATCGAATTGCCATGAAAAAGCGGCAATCATTTATAAGGCAAATTCAAGTTAGTAAAATATTACAGCAGTGTTTTGCTACAATTACCAAAACACTGCTGTAATACTGTATTTTACACTGCAAAACTAACCTGATTGTGTTCTGTAAGGGTAATGCTAAATAAACATAATGCTGCACTATCCTCAAAGATACTACTGGTGCTGCTGTCACTGTATTGTAGGATGAGGCTTGTATTTCTTGTAACCTCCTGCACATAACTCACATCAGTGACTGACGGTGAGACGTATCTAACCTTCTACAGGATATGAGAGAGGTTGCAAATAGTAACCAATAAGCTTCTAGCTATCATTTATCTAGTAAATTACATAACATAATAGGCCAGGAAAACACCTTCTCTTTAGAAGGATTTATACATCTCCCCCTGTGTTTCATGTCAACATTTATTATTACCAAAGAAACAATTTTCACAGCAGCAATGTGACCAGACAGGTGTTATAGGGGCAGCAGCCACAACACAGTACACAGCCACAATTTGACCATCAGACAGGTGTTACAGGTGTGGCAGCCATAGTCCAGCGCACAGCAGCAATGTGATCATCAGGCAGGTTTTACAAGGGAACAGCCGTAGCACAGCAGATAGCAGCAATGTGATCATCAGATAGGTGTTACAGGGGCAGAAGACATAGCCCAGTGCACAGCAACTGGTGTTCATTAGACTACTGTAATAGGGGTGGCAGCCATAGCCCAGCATACATTGGCAATGTGATCATCAGACAGGTGTGAAGAGGCAGCAGTCATAGCCCAGAAATCTGCGGCAATGTGAGCATGAGACAGGTGTTACAGGGACAGCAGCCATAGTCCAGTGCACAGCAACAATGTGACCATCAGATGGGTGTTAGAGGGGTAGCAGCCATAGCTAAGAGCACAGCAGCAATGAGACCGTCAGACAGTTGTTTAAGGGGCAGCAGCCAAAGCCCAGCTCACAGCAGCAATGTGTCCATCAGAGAGGCAATACGGGGCAGGAGACATAACCCAGTGCACAGCCATCAATGAGACACAACCTGATTACCACACAGGTCTCTGATGGGGCCGGCGAAAGGCACTACCTCTAAATACCCATATTATGGCACTCCTCTGCTGCTAAGTGAAGCAGGTACAGTATGTGCAGGTTGGCCTATGTCAGGCAGGCTGGGGTGATGTTTGCCACAGTGTGCCCCCTCAATATATTCTCCATGTCTGTGTTATTGGTAAATGGGGGTGAAGGGGTAGCAGTGGACCATGGAAGCTTCCCAAGACTTTGTGTAGGGGGGAGCTGCTGGCCCTGGAAGCAGCATGGGCCCATAGTAGCTGCATTGGTGGTAGTTATGATAGTGTGATAGCTAGGTATATGCCTTAAGCTCTCTTTACTTACAGTAAGCGCTGTGTCTGTGTTCTGTGCAGTTTCGGGTGCTGCAGATTCCCTGTCTCAGAGGATGTGAGTGAGGCTGGATCCAGTTTATCTGGACTGTTTGGACAGAGTCAGATGAAGGAACTGAAGTAAGTAGATTATAATATATAACAAGGCAAACACCACAGTCTTCCCCAACAGCCAGTAACCAGGGAGGACTTTTGTTAGGCACACCTACACACACCTACACAAAGAAATATTGAATCAAGTTATATTATATGTATCCATTTTGACACTTAATCTTAGAGGAAAATGTGTATACAGTATATGTATATATATATATATATATATATATATATATATATATATATCTGAAAAAGTCTTGATAAAGAGTCTAAGAACTCGAAACGTTGACAGTACCTACCGTTGTGGGTGTCCTTCATTTATTGGATCAGTTGTTATTGAAAGAGTGCCTGTGCATGTTGTTTCTATATATCTGGAAAGATATGTGCGGGCGCTCCAATAGTGCGATTACCACCTTTTTTAAAAACAAGTTTCTTTATTAAAAAGTATTATAGAACAAAAGATGGGGTCACGTACCATAATTAGCGGCTCATAATTGTGCCGCAGGTCAGACAGCATAAGATTACAAGTTGAAGCGGTTACACTCACTCATTCCTGGCTCCACGATCTCAATGATGCTAGGCCGCGCTCCTACGTGTTTCCTCACGGAGGACTTCGTCAGAGGGCTCTGACAAATTCCTCCGTGACTAAATGAGTAGGGGAATGGCATAGCATCACTGAGATAGTGGAGCCAGGAGTGAGTGAGTGTAACTGCTCCAACTTGTAAAGTGCTACGCACTAACTTATGCTGTCTAACCTGCGGCAATTGTGAGCCGCTAGTTATGGTACATGACCCCATCCTTTGTTCTATAATACTTTTTAATAAAGAAACTTGTTTTTTTTTAAAAAGTGGTAATCACACTATTGGAGCGCCCGCACATATCTTTCCAGATTCGTTTGCCTGTGCGATTCAGGCGAGCCCGTTTGGGCTAATGTGTGGAGCAGCCGGCTTTTCTCTAAAAAAAAGCTGTGTGCATGAGAGACTAACGTCGAGGTGTGGAATTGAAAACACCTGCTATCTAGGAAGGATCAGACGTTCACCACTGGGACTGGTATTTTCCGCCACAAAAGACTCTATTAACCTTTTGTGCACTGTGATTCTTTGTTTTATATATATATAAATATATATATATATATATATATATAAAAGAAATATAAGTGCGCATAACAAAACCTTAGACCAAGTAATACAGTATGTTACTACTCCCATCCTTGCTGGCGGGTCGCCAGAAGGTACGCGCTGGCGACCCGCCAGCAGCCACGCCAGCGAGGAGACTGAGACGCGCGTGCGTCTCACGCGCACGCGCGTCTCAGTCTCCGTCGCCAGCGCGACGGAAACCCTGTCCGTCTCCGCCTCAGGGAGACGGACAGGGTTAGGGGGGGGGGTGCGGGCAGGCGGCGGGGACCCCGGGGACCCGGGGGAACAGATGGAAGCGCCGTCGGAAGGGGACGCGCGCGCCTCTCATGCGCGCGCGTCCCCTTCTCACCATCGCCATGGCGCTGGCGGGGGATGGCGGCTGGCGACGCCAGCGCCATTCCCTGCCAAGATGGGACCTGCCCCATCTGTAGGTGTGATTGGACACAGAAATGGTTGGTATTCCGTCCACAAAAGATTCAATTGCACTCAGGGTCTTTCATTTCGCTCGGCAGCTCCAGATCACCTGAATTCACAGGTGTAGAAATTCTAGAAGGACAAACAAGTGCGCTCCATAGTGCAGAATGAAAAATACATTTATTTCTTTAAAACAACTTTGTCTTCAGTAGGATCAAGCAGTTATCACGTACCACAGCGGGCAGTTCAACAACCGCTGGACAACAGCATACACAGTGGTATCTCAGACAGACTGAAAGTTGGAGTGGTTACACTCGTGGGTGCCAATGCTTCAGTCGCATCAGATGGACAGGACTCCAACGCCAGGCCACACATAGGGGAGCGCTATGTAAAGCCGTCCTGAAAATAGCTCATCTGCTTGTATAACCAGCAGATGAGCGGCTTTCCCGGTGATGTTGCGGGAGCACGCAGCAGCGCTCATCGCCAGGCCATACCCACTTGGCGGCTTTGAGCTGAAAGACGCTCAAACCTGCTGTTTTGAGCAACCTTCAGCTCAAAGTCGCCCAGTGTGTATGGGCCTTTAGAATCTATAAATATTGATAAATCCATAGGCAGATGAATACAGTATACATACAATGGTGGTGACAGCGATAACTTTTTCAGAGACAATCAAATCCAAAATATGTAATAGGGAAAGTTCCTTCAAATTTATCACACTCCCATCAGTTCAGGGTGATTCTTTGTTTTATATATCCTCCATTGGGGTTTGTTCAATAAACTTTTCTTTACATCTGCAAAACAAGAGTGAAAAAAGTAGCTCCTCATGTAATTTGTTTAGGATTGGTTATAAATCTGTCACCAGAAAGTGAGTACCATATAAAGTGATTCCTAACCACTTAATACTGCACATGTGTTATAATCCCTGGTAAACCGGAAACTTGACCACATCAATATTCAGGTACAGTACTTTTCTGAATGAAAGACCTCCGTTACATGTTTTCCAGCAATTGATACATAGAGAGAGAGAAGAGATATACACACACTAGTGTAATACTATAGAACACTTTTACTTCAAGATGACAACCAATTTTGCCTGTACAGTGTTAAAATAAAAAAATAAAACAGGTGTGTGCTTATAGTTGAAGCACAATTCAGGTGGCTGTCATTGTTTGTTATCCTCAACTGGCTGGACTTCTTCAGAAGAGGAATTGCACATGGCCCAGACACAGTATTTAAACCATCATTAATCAAATAAACACCTGTACATGACACCCAGAAATTGGTCTCTACTCGTTACTCAATCTACTTCCATTTCCGGTTTCTGGTGCCCAGGCTTACACACTGGCATTACAGTGGCTATCTGATCACTGGGCTCTGATAATTAGCAGCCCAGCGATCAGGTCTGAATAACCCCCAAAATGAAAAAGTATAAATTTATGAGTTGCTAAGTATTACAAACCTGAAGCAAGATGAGGGTTTACTATTGTTCTCTCATGAGGGCCATTCATCAATACATTTTTGCAGCCACAAATATTAATTATCTCCCATTTGTATGAAGGAAGGACTGCAGCAGGTGTCTCTTCATTCCCACATCTTCCATGGGTATTTATGGGGAATGCCATGCTGCCTGATTTAACAATAATAACCCTGCAGATACCGCCATCTGAAAATGGTGATAGCCCATTGTAGCTGTACTCACAAAAGGGACAATGGTTAATTACATATACATAACACTAAAGGGGTGCATATTTTGTGATTTATACCCGTGCAGCTGACTAATCCAAACCCAAACATATAACAAAAAAACTAACCAAGATCCCTTATCTCCCGTCAGGTTAGAGGATTGTGATCTGACTTCCTCCTGCTGTGATGATCTTCGCTCTCTTATTTCTACACTCCGCTCTCTAACCAGATTGGACCTGTCACATAATGCTCTGGAGGACTCTGGACTGAAGCTTCTGTGTGAGGGACTGAGACACCCGGCCTGTGCCCTGCTGGTGCTGAGGTAAGATCTGTCTCAGTACAAGTTCTCTCAGTACTACCCATAGACCTTACAAGGTACAGACACAGGAAATGGTACTGGATTTTCTCATATTATCTGAGTATAGTTTATGGAGCTATTATTCTATTTATTGTTATGATGCAGTCATTGCTTTGTTTTAATGCAACATTTTCCATTAAGAACAAGTTGTTTGTATATTAGCCAATTATTACCAGTTATATTATACATTCTGGTGAATAGGAATTAGACCTGCTCTGACCTTCATGCTCAAATAACAATACTAGAAATAGTTGCACTGCAGCTGAGAGATGATCTGAGATAAAGGGGTGAAGAAAGGGGTAGTAGTAGTAGTACGTTTATTTATAAGGCGCCGCAAAGTGTCCGCAGCGCCGTACATAGCAAACAAAAAACAAATGACAAGGTAACGTACAGGGTGTGTTGAAAAATACAGTATAAATAGGGGTATGGCTGGTAGAAATAAAATCAGCATCAGTTCAGAAGTAGGTGTCAAAATTGTCGAGGAGACTGAAGATGAAGTAGAGGAAGGGAAGAACAGGACAGGAGCACAGGTGAGGTAAAGAGGTAGGGTGAGTACGTGAGGCAGGAGGACCCTACTCATAAGAGTTAACATACTAAAAATAGGTGGGTGGACGAACGAAAAACAACAGGATAAGTAGGAACGGAGGGGAACGGAGGCAGCATAGGAGGATCAAAAGAGGTTAGGAGGAGGGATAGGCTAGTTGAAAAAAGTGGGTTTTGAGGGAGCGCTTGAAGGAGGTAAGGGAATCAGAAAGCCTGATGGGTGGCGGGAGGTTGTTCCAGTGCAGGGGGGCAGCGCGAGAGAAGTCTTGGACACGGGAGTGGGAGGAGGTGATTAGGTGAGAGGTCAGTCGGTGGTCAGCGATGGAGCGAAGAGGACGGGAGGGAGTGTGGATAGAGATTAGTGAAGAGAGGGAAGGAGCGGTGGAGGAGGAGAGAGCCTTGTAGGTGGTGGTGAGGAGTTTAAAGAGAACTCGGAAAGGAATGGGGAGCCAGTGAAGAGATAGACAGAGGGGGGAGGCGGAGGTAGAGTGGCGGGAGAGGAAGATGAGCCTAGCAGCAGCGTTAAGAATGGATTGGAGAGGTGTGAGGCGGGTGAGAGGTAGCCCAGAGAGAAGGATGTTGCAGTAGTCAAGGCGGGAGATGACAAGAGAATTAATGAGAATTTTGGTCGCGTCAGTGGAGAGGAATGGTCTGATGCGTGAGATGTTACGTAGGTGAAAACGGCAAGACTGTGAGAGAGCACGAATGTGGGGGGGTGAAAGAGAGGGAGGAGTTCAATGATGACACCGAGGCAGCGCGTTTGGTCGGTGGAGGTGATCTCGGTTTCTCCAATGCTGATGGAGATAGTGGGAGAAGAGTGGATGTTCGGGGGATGGAAGATTAAAAGTTCAGTTTTAGCCATGTTTAGTTTGGAGAAGGTGATGTTATGTGACACAGCATTATCTTCTCCTTTCATAAGACCTTAGATGTGTCTGGGAAGGGAGATTTGGTTGTAATCTATGCACTATGCATACCCCCAACCATCACTAATTTGTTGGGATAGTCCCACTTGTAGGCTGCAGTGTCCCATGGTGGGGAAAGGTTGGTGGAAGCTCTCTTACCACTATTATATATAGCAGAGCAACAAATGAATAGATGCTGTGCACAGCAATCACACAGTGCCACACATGTTGGAGGCAGCTTGGGAATCAGGATCACAGTGACAAGAACATGGGCATTGCCATGGGGCCAGGCCCATTCTTCATTTCCACAACTTTGGTTACACAGAGGATGCCAATAGGTATGTGTATGTGGTACTATAGCTGTATCCTATACATACTAATGCCACACGCAGATGCTGTTAGCAATTGGAGACAGATAGTAAAAGTAAAATAAATAGCTCCACTTTGCACACATCTCTATGGATTATAGGATCTGCAGTATGCTGAGTTAGTTTGTGTATTATGTGAGGTATAGGATATCTAATGCATTATGTTGGTGCTAAAGTTTCTTTGCTAATATTTTTGCTGTAATCATTTGGAAACAGACATTTTACATTATAAAGAAAATGTTTAATGTTTAGTGATAGTGTCATGAGTGTGAGATTGTAGAATTATAGGAAATAAACTAACCCAGATTCCTCATCTACCATTAGGTTATATGAATGTGGTCTGACCTCCTCCTGTTGTGATGATCTCCACTCTGTTTTTACTACACTCCACTCACTGACCATACTGGACCTATCACACAATGCTCTGGGGGACACTGGAGTGAAGCTTCTGTGTGATGGACTGAGACATCCGGACTGTACCCTGCAGGATCTGGGGTAATCTCTTCACTGTTGCTTCTGGCTCATAGATCTACAGTGTCTTCAGAGACAGTCAACAGGTCTACCTCAAAAGGTAGACAGCAAAAGATCAACAGAATCAAAAGGTAGACATGCAATAAGTCAACAGGTTCAAACTGTTGACAGTGTCAAATAGGCAGCAGACAGTACATGCAAGGCAGCATTGTGGAAGCACAAATTGATGTAAGGAATCTGAAGTAACAGACAATTCAACAGATTTTTCAGACTCCTGAATCTTTGACTGAGATTAGCAAAGTAATCAGCCTGATGGTCAGCAGCATGGAGTCGCGACCCCATACTGCGAAGGTCGGGACCCACTTTGGGGTTTGGACCCACAGTTTGAGAACCTCTGTGTGAGACTAATTGGGGTCAATGTTGACAGTTTTCAAGATTGCCAAGAAAAAAATTGTGAACGCCGGATGTATACACAATACAAAGAGAAGGAAGAAAGAAAATCAGTTTTAATCCGATGCACTCTTCATGCAAAAAATCTGATTCTGTTATAAAATATTTTATTTACTTTATTAATAATATTCTTAAAAAGCAATTTATATGGTCAGGTACTATTAGTCTTTTTTCTACAGGTTTATTGTTCTACCTTGTGGTGTAGATGTTTAAATACCCTGTATTAGGGATATAGGGAACGAAGTATTACAAACTTATCAAAAAAAGATGTGTAAAGAAGGAAAAATAAATTGCCCTTTTGACCCTGTTGACCTATTGCATGTCGACCCCTTAGGGTAGACCTATTGACTGTCTATCTAAGAACTGTGGGGGAAATTTACTAAGATGGGAGTTCTATTTTACATGGGATGTTGCTATGGGCCAATGTAATCACAGCACATGATGGTATTAAATTGGCCCCTTAATGTCCATAGTTGGTAGCAATACCATTTATACTTTGTGACAGGACTGAAACTAATGCAGATCCCTCATCTCCCGTCAGGTTACTACGCTGTGGTCTGACTTCCTCCTGCTGTGATGATCTGTGCTCTGTTATTACTACACTCCGCTCTCTGACCACACTGGACCTTTCATACAATGCTCTGGGGGACACTGGAATGGAGCTTCTGTGTGATGGACTAAGACACCCGGCCTGTATCCTGCAGAAGCTGTGGTAAGATCTGTCTCTGAGATAATATACCAGATCTCTATACTAGCCATAGACCATATAAGGCACAGACACATGAAGATAGATATTGGATTGTCTGTTATTTCATCTGAGTATATTTTTCTGGAAATATTACTCATTATGTATTGTTACATTATAACTATATATATATATATATATATATATATATATATATATATATATATATATATATATATATGGGAAGAAGAAAAGGGGGGTTTCAGGGTGCACTTAACCTTTTCTGATTGAACAGAATCATTCAGATATAATAAAACAATTTAATATAAAACTGCTAAAAGGGCATAGCAGTGTACAATAAAGGTTTGATTAAATACAATTACAGTGTATCACAAATGAAAAATATAAATTTTTGACAAATGATGTACAGTCACAACAGGTATTTCAATACGCCCATAAGCCCAACGCGTTTCGTCATTTGCATGACTTCATCAGGTGCACGATGCGACAGTTGAATAAGATAATCACACAATTATGAAATGAGACCAAATTCTCCAAGGCGGTAAATGGTAAAGCGAAGGTGATTCTCAGGTAATATTAATACAAACGACCAGAAATCCACTGGCTGCTGTATATATTATATAGAATGACAGCATCTCAGTTTCTTTAAGGCGTAAGAAACGGCTTTCAAAGACTATATATATAGTTTTTTGCTTCATAGGTCCACAAATGTCATTTGTGATCCAATAGATGGGTATATATATATATATATATATATATATATACACACACATGAGAAAGATGGTGACGCCCTTAGTTTTAGTATTTATTTTTTCTTTAAAACAAACCATAAATGCAAAAGTAGAAGCACACAATAAGTTAGTAAGTGTCCAATGATGACATGAGTGTGAGGCTGGGGTGATAAGAAATAACCAAATGCAGATCCCTCATCTCTCATCAGGTTACAGGACTGTCATCTGACCTCCTCCTGCTGTGATGGACTCCGCTCTGTTATTACCACAAACCGCTCTCTGACCAGACTGGACCTGTCACTGAATGGTCTGCAGGACTCTGAAAGAAAACTTCAGAAGTGTGTGCAGCCACCTCTGGATCTTTGGATGTAAAATTATTGAGTTACCTCCACAAATTGTGTTATATTCATGATTGCATTTATTTGTGCACTGAATGGCGATGACTCTGTTGTGTAAGTTGGCTGCATTGTGCACCTGGAGACAATTGTGGATTTTGGCCTTTACCCCAAGATTGGGCACTCGTACCCATCACCTTGGGGTGGGAGTAGCCACCATGACCATCATTCACACAAACTCTATCCTTGCTGCATGAGACAGATCTCTGTTTACTACTTCCTCTGTATTACCCCCAATTCCTCCTACACACCCATGACACACCAGTAATCAGGAGACATGAATTGCCCATTGTTGTATATTCTCAGCATGGATGGACACACGGTGATCCTTCCACAGGATGGTAGTGCATGCATCACTGAGTCAGCCCCAGTTTGATCTCTGTGTTACGTGCACCTACGGTGTGTGGTGTATTGTCAGTGTCAGACTGAGTAGATACATGTAAGCAGGATCTTTACCCTCCCACTTCCTGCTACCTAGCCCTCTGTATGGCAGTACTGCTTGGCCTTCTACCAGGTCTATCTCAGGTCTCCCCTCCCACTTACTGCTACCTAGCCCTCTACATGGCAGTAATTCTTGGCCTCCTACCAGGGTTATCTCAGGTTTGATCCCGGGGATGCAGTCAGCAAGTTTACAATAGTTTACAATTGGTCAACAGGACATAGGTTGACATACCTTAGGTTGACATGGTCAAAAAGATTGACACATACAATAGGTCGTCATGGGAAAGGTTGACATGAAAAAGGTCAACTTGAGTTTTTAAAAAAAAATTCCAGAACATGTGGTTTTTCATACTTAACTATCCATGTGAACATACTGTAGAGGGAGATTCTAATAGTGTGTCCAAATAGTGGACTGTAGAGAGAGATTATAATAGTGTGTCCAAAGCAGGGAGAGCAAAGTGAGCTATACAAGTTGATGAACCCTTATTTAGTGTTCATGTCGATGTGGCACTAACTGTAGTCACAGTTATTAATCAATGCTTTGGTAATCTTTATTGCCATCTTCAGGATACAAAAGTTATTAAAAACATCTCACCTTATATAAGGAGGAGAGGAGATCACCCACAGTGGCACACACTGGCGTTCCCTTGTTAAGTCGCTGACCACTTTATCATTGGGTGGGGCCACGTTCCTGGCTCTGGCGTCAGCATTATAGCGTCATCACGTCTGCAGACACTAGAGGATGCTGTATGTAGTAAGACACCACCACTAACATGCAGGACAAAAGAGAGGGAAAGTAATGTAATATGTTAGTCTGCATTAAATGTAAACATATTGACGGTGATCAGCAGTATATGTTATTCCAATCATATATTAACACCAAAAGATCTAACCATAGGCAATATAGGTATTAATACATAATGTAAATATGAACCATGTATAACTGTATGTATATTAAGCCAATAATAATATATATATAGCGCTACTGAAAATGGATGCTTATATAAATGATCACTGAATAATAAATGTTAATTAACACCAATTAACAAATATTGGACTTAAGACTCTCACAAAAAGCATGTTAAGGACATATTTTCATTCAGTCCCTTAGGACTGATTACATCCAGTTCAGTTGGTGTATCCAAAACTGTTCTCTTTTAATTAGTACGGGGGGGATATGGTCAATCATCCTACATCTTAAACTATATAAAAGATGCTTCCTTTCACCAAAGTGGTGGGCCACCAGTTGCTCACTAGTGCTGTCCTCCACCACGGCACGGATTGCAGACCGGTGGGCCGCCATCCTGTCCTTAAATTTACATTGGATCTTCCCAATATAGGACAGCCCACAAGGGCATATGATTTGAGTACTATGACAGTCTAATTTTATATTTTTTTTCCAGAAAAAGGATGATTGAATTGATCCGCCACTATTAGGTACCTACAGGTTGCACAGGTACACTTAATGCACCCCCATTTAGTTTTAGATAAAACTTTACCCTTATCATATTTGATTTTACCCAGACCCATTACATCAGCCTTTACTAGATGATCCCTAAGATTTTTATATATTTTATATCATGGAATTATGCTGCGATCTTACAGATGTAGTGACTCATCTGTCTTGATCAGTTGTCAATTCCTTGTAACTATACCTGTAATGTCCTTTGATGAAGAATGAAGAATGAAATCTACTGTACTTCCAAATAGTACTTTTAGTAATATTACTACATAGCTTTTTGTCATATTTTTTTGAGAAGTTCAGATCTAGATAAAGACAGAACTTTTGCTTTATTTTCCAACAACACTTTTAATTCATAGTCACGTTCATGACATTTTTTGATGAAATCATCAATTTGGCTGATTGCTGTCTCAATGTTGTCATTAATCCTACGTATTCTTATCATTTGGGAATATGGCAGCCCAAGTTTTAGTTTTCTGGATGACAAGGTGTTCCTGTCCATGTCTTTTGTATATGGAATGGTAGTTAATCTAGAGGAAATTTAACTGGACTGTTAGATAATGTGCATTAATCAATTCTTTAAAGGAATCTTGTGTATCAACTCAAATAAAAAATAAATCATCTATAAAACGCATGTAAAATAGAATTTTAGAACTAATATCTGGATCTGAAAAAAAAAATATCCTCCTCCATCATAAACATAAAACTATTTGCATAACTCGGGCCACTGAGGACCCCATGGCACACCCGAGCTGTTGCAAATAGTATTTCCCATCAAACATGAAGTAGTTCTTTGTTAGAACAAAGGATAATAACTCAAAAAGAAAATTGATAAATAATACAGATAAGTTACCATCAGACTCTGAAACTTTTTTAACAGCAATAATATCTAAATTATGCAGAATCACCATTTATAAACTAAATACGTCTAGGCATACAAGCCATGCATCTGCTGGTAATGTGCCTAAAGCACTTAATTTGTTAAAAAAACATGGTCGTATCAAATAATAAATTGTGATATTGCTGTATCAATGGTGGAGGACAGAATCAAGAAAAATTGACAAAAGGCTGTAAGAGGGAGTCACGTGCCGAAATAATTGGGTGTCCAGGGGGCGGGACCACCTCCTTATGGACTTTGGGTAGAGTGTACATTAATGGCACTAAAGGGAATCAGGTATTAGTACTTCAAATAATTCATCCGATAACCCCCTACTATCCTTGTATTGTAATAATAGCTCCGTGAGTTCCCTTTTGAAGACAATGGTAGGATCACTGTGTAAAATCCGATAAGTTTCTATATCACTCAACTCACGATAAATCTGTCTTTTTTGTTTTGTTTTTGTTAGTTTTTCCCTGTTTTTTATTTATAATTTTCATATAAGCTTATAATAAAGGTACTTGTTTAGTTTCACGGCGCTCAATATATCGGATGCGATATCAGCCGATATATTGGATGTGATATCGGCCGATATATCGATGCAATCCGATGCAAATAACCCCACTATCCGCTACGCATGGAGTTGATTCTATATAGTGTGGCGATCGCAGGGAGCCCCGCAAGGGGATGCAGATTACTGCACTCGCCACACTAAATAAAATCAACTCCATGAATAGTGGATAGTGGGGTTATGAACAGGTAAAAAAATCGGATCACATCGATATATCGGCCAATATCGCATCCGATATATTGGCCGATATCGCTTCCCATATATCGGGTGCCGTGAAACTAAACAAGTACCATAATAAACACAAACATACATAACAAAGGTATAATAATCAGTATTAAACAGACATCAGCACTGACAATATTAATATGTATAAGCCAAAATGACACAAGCGTGTACCCACCTAATTTTTATAATCCTTCATTAATACCAAAAATCTGGCTATAGAAATAAAGGAAAATAAATCAGTGTAGTGACCAGGAAGCCAAGCCCCTAATACCCCAACACCTCTTTAAAATCAGAAGTACTAAAAACCCATGTAAAATATACGGGGAACTTAATCGGATACTCAAATGAGGAGAAAACATATTTATATACACAGTGATCAGTATGAAAATAGATAAGCAGATAGTAGAAGAAAACATATAAGAAAGGAAAAAAAGAGAAAGAAAAAGAAAAGAAAAATAGAACAAAGAAAGAAAGAGGCCTAGTACGGGTAATTTAATTAAGAAAAAAAGTGATTTGAAGCCTAACGTATTTTTTGTATTAACCTTTTAATGTTTTAATACCAGCCGGTGTTTGTATTTGTTTGAAATGTTTTTTATTGGAAAATAAAATAAGTATATTGGATCAAATCCGAAAAGCACTGATTCTACTTCTTTAGTTAGTACAGATGGAGCAGCTCCCATCTGAGCCACTGTGCTAAAGTGGAGGCACGCGTATATAAGATGCTCTCGCGTCCCTGACAGATGGAGCACCTCTCCGTCAGCTCAGGGAATCTGGTGATTCCCTGAGCTGGCTGAGAGTTGCTTCATCTGCAGTGTGTGTTTCTAGCTAAAGGGTTGAGTATCCCTTTAGGAAGCAGCTGCATATTTGGATTTGGTTTGCAGATCTGCGCTTGTCAAAATATTATTGATAGTACAGGCCTATCTGGCCAGCAGCGCTGCTCTCTCATCCTACTGTGGAAGGGAAGTCCTGTCTCTCAATCACTGCCTGCCATTGGCTGCTACTCCTGCCAGTCACGTCAGCAATTCCCAGGCTATAACTGGGCCCTCCTGAGGTGAGGCCCCACTTGCAGGTTTGTTTCTCTCGCTTATGAGGTGGGGCCACACCCCAGGCAGGCTTCCCTTTGCTTCTGAGGGGAGGCCACACCACCACCCTGATTCGCCTTTGCTCTTAAGGTGAGGCCACACCCAAGGCTGGATTCCCTGTTCTATAGTAATGAAGCCACACACCCAAAATGGCTCCCCTCTGCTATGAGTGTTGCCAACTCTGAAATAAAAAACAAGCAACCGCAAAGTGAAAAACAAGCCCAAACCAATCCTAAAAAGCCCCCCCGAAAAGCTACTGCCAAGATGGAGCCTAGTTTCCCTGAGGTGGAGGCGCAAGGACTAGGGCAGGGGTGTCCAAACTTTTTGCGATGAGGGCCAGATTTGGTGAAGTGTAAATGTGTGGGGGCTGACCATTCAGCCTGACATTCTTTGAATCATTAATCACATCAGAATGGTCCCCCACTCTGCCCCCATTCACTCTATGTCCTCCAGCCTGCCCCCATTTACTGTATGTTCCCCAGCCTGCCCCTCCTTCACTGCATGTCCCCCATTCCCTGTATGTTCCCCACTCTGCACCCATTCACTCTGTCCCCCAGCCTGCCCCCTTCTCTTAATGTCTATCAGTGCCTCCATTCATTGTATGTCCCCAAGCCTGACCCTCCTTCACTGTATGACTCCCATTCACTGTATGACCCCCATTCCCTATGTTCCCCACTCTGCCCCCATTCACTGTATGTCCCCCAGCCTGCCCCTGCTCCCCCTTCTCTGAATGGCCATCACTGCCTCCATTCACTGTATGTCCCCCAGCCTGACCCTCCTTCACTGTATGTCCCCCACTCTGCCCCCTCCCTTCTCTGTATGTTTCCCAGCCCCTTGTGTGAGCCAGAGGAAGGAGAGGCAAAGCAGGCACTGCAAGGACAGGAGATGCTTGGGCTCCCGCTGCTGCCCTCCTCCACTCTGCATGTTACCGAAGCAAGCTCCCCCCCGTCCTGCACACTGCTGTCACTGTGATTGTGGAGGAGGGTGATATATGATTGCAGCAGCAGGTGTAGGACGCCAAACACATCTGACTGTGGCGGCCGGCACCTCCTCACTGCAGCAGACAGCAAGGCAAAGGCGTGCTCGCCGGGGCATCACCTTTAGTGTCCTGTGCTGTGCTTCCCACATCTGATGCTCTGCCCGCTTCCAGCTGGAGGCTGCGGGCCGCTTTATATGACAGCACGGGCCGCAATTGGCCCCCGGGCCTGACTTGGACATGCCTGGACTAGGGGTTTAATTCTTATCATTTATTTTACTATAATATTGTGAGACCGGTGTTTTCACACCCTTTTTACAAATTTTAAGTTTTAAATAAATGTACCAAAGAGCTATAAAATTGCATTTCCTTTTACAATTATGGGCACCTTTAAGCTCCATACATATGGAGCGATCGATCACTGAGCGATATATATTGCTCAGCAACAAAATTGCTGAGTGTCCCATTTTCATCAGTGACCAGCAATGGTGACCAGCATGAAAATGATACACTGCCGGGGGAAGCCACTGGTTACAGGAGCATGTGACCATCGCAGGGCTGGTCACGGGTGTGCGCACCTGGTGACAGTTGCCTCGTACACACGGAGATATGGTCAGTCAGGATCATACCATGTGTACGGGGGTTTAGACTGCATAGCCATACTCCCCAGTCCTGAGCCTGAAGGATCAGATGGTGTAGAGAGGCATGTTGCCTGCTACACCACCGATATCTCTGTGACCAAATATGGACAATGGCTTAGACCCAGTACCAAATTCAGACATGATCGCAGGGCAAATTTTTATGATAATGGGCAAAACCCTGCTGCACTGCAGGTGGGGCAGATGTTACGTGCAGAGAGAGTTAGATTTGGGTGGGTGTGTTTAAACTGAAATCTAAAAGGTCGACACAGTGTTTTTCACTTTTTTGTCCTGAATGTCAACACAGTCAACATAGACACCGGAAGGCATGGCTCCCTGCACTCGCTATGCTTCGGGCACGGTGCCTCGCTACACTCGGCACACTATTTTATTTTCCCTCCACGCCCTGGTGGAGGGTAGGGAATGAAATACCGCCTGTCAGCACATATTGACTTAAACAAAAGGGAAAAACCCTATGTCAACCTTTTGACTGTCAACCTTTGGCATGTGACCTAATGACCCTGTCAACCTAACCCCATGTCGACCTTCCTCTTGTCGACCTAGTGACTGTATGCCAAAATAAAGCAGCCAGTATTTACCCTGCACAGAAACAGTAACTTCCCCAAATCAAATGCTTGCTGCACATGTTACATCAGCCCCACCTTCAGTGCAGCATGGTTTTGTCCATTTTTAGAACAAATTTGCCCTGCAATCCGGTCTGAATTAGGCCCATAGTGAGGTTTGTATAAACAGACAATATGGCATGAAAACAGCTCAGTAGACAGGATAAAGGACACAAATGTAAATGTATAGTGTAACTGCTGCTGATATTGAGTCACCTATGGACAAAGTAACAGATATTTGTAAGCAATGTTGCCACATTCTGGCATTGTGTCACATGTACATCCCTCGGTGCAGAGCAATGACATTTGTGTATATTAGAAGGCACTGATGCAGGGAATATTCAATTCCCCCATGTAACTAGAATTAGGGGGGGTATACTCATACTTCTCAACTTCTGGTTGTGTCTAATTGGGATCTGCCACAGCGAAGGTGAGACCGGCCTGAAAAGGGGTCGAAGCTACAGTAATGGTGGGCATGGCCTCTGGTATAGGGGCATGGCCTAGCGCTGCAACCTGAGGGAGGGACACCCAAATGTTGGGACTATCCTGCTATAATCGGGACAGTTGGGAGCAGTGGCGTAGCTACGTTTTGGGCGCCCCCCCCCCCCCGCCGTTAGGGGGGGCTGCCCCCCCCCCGTCGCCGCCCCGCCGAGCACCCCTACCCCGCCGCCCATGCAAACCCCCCCTCAATCCCCAGCAGCCTTACCTATCGCGCTGGTCCCGGCGGCTCCGTTCTTCTGCTGAGGACCACCAGAAAATGGCCGCCCCCATACAGCAGACAGTTTCAGAGAACTGTGTGCTATATGGGGGCGGCCATTTTGTGGTGGTCCTCAGCAGAAGAACGGAGCCGCCGGGACCAGCGCGATAGGTAAGTCTGCGGGGGATTGAGGGGGGGTGTAACTATAGCACCGCAGCCCCCGGCGCCCCCACATGCACAGCACCCCTCCGCGGTGGCGGGGGCTGCGGTGCTATAGTTACGCCCCTGGTTGGGAGGTACTGAACCATAGGCGGTAGAAGCAGTCAATTAATATAGGAATATATCAGCATAGAAGTGCACAGTGCTTGAGCTCCGGTGGCTGCCAGACTCCCACTGGGTAACTGCCAGGTCAGGTGGTCGGTGTAAAGGGCACAAGATCGCTAGAATGATGATTGCACTGATAATTTCCTGTTATCATCGGTGAGAAATAGCTGCTGTATAAGAACAACCGGCACAGTGGGCCTAGGTGGTTCAGTGATTGTTGCTGTGTTACCTAATATGGGCAACAGTTTAGACACAGGACCTTTATTCAGACATCATCGCAGGGCAAATTTTTCTGAAAATTGGCAAAACTATGCTGAACTGCAGGTGGGGCAGATGTAACGTGCCGACAGAGTTAGATTTGGGTGGATGTGCTTAAATTGAAATCTAAGCGTATTCAGTGTAAGAATATAAGGTATGGGTCACAGGGTTGACAAAAGGATGGTCGACAGTCATTAGATCGACCACTGAAGATCGACATGCATCAAGGTCAACATGACTGAAAGTCGACATGGGGTTAATTTGACAGGGTCATTAGGTCGACACAAGCATTAGGGCCACATGCACAAGATTGACAGTCAAACGGTCGACGTAGTGTTCTCCACTCTTTTGTCCCGAATGTCAACACAGTCGACATAGACACTGGAATGCATGACTCGCTACACTCGGCACGCTATTTTTCCCTCCAGGCCCTGGTGGAGGGTAGGGAATGAAATACCGCCTGTCAGCACATATTGGTTCAAAAAAAGTGAAAAACTCTATGTCAACCTTTTGACTGTCGACCTAATGACCCTATTGACCTAACCCCATGTTGACCTTCCTCTTGAAAAGGGGTCGAAGCTACAGTAATGGTGGACATGGCCTCTGGTATAGGGGCATAGCCTAGCACTGCAACCCCCATTTGCCACCTGAGGGAGCGACACCCAAATGTTGGGACTGTCCTGCTGTAATCAGGACAGTTGGGAGGTATGTGTACTGAACCAATCAATTAATATAGGAATATATCAGCAGTGGCAGTGCACAGTGTTTGAGCTCCAGCGGCTGCCAGACTCCCACTGGGTAACTGCCCGGTCAGGCAGTGTCCATACCTTAACGGGCATGGACACTATTGGACTGGCCATTAATGGTAAATGACCATTCCCTACTTTCCAGCAGACAGGGAAAGCGGAGAGCAGCCAGGAGCTGGGGTTAATGCTGTTCTGCTGCAGGCCAGTCACTCCCCACTAGTGATCTCCCTCCTGCTGTCTGGAGTGCTGGGCTTGCTTGTATAGAGAAAAGGTGGTGGCCCCTTCTAAAGGGGGATGCATAAATTCAGCGGGCGTGAGCCACACTGCATTTTCATCACTATGGGGGCATGGCCAGCGCTCTGTGAGATATCCTGAGGGATACATACGGCTGACCATGGTTGGGATGCGGAAGGTCAGAATACTGATAGCCAGCATCCCGAAGGAGGGAAACCCGACATGGGTCAGGTAAGTATATTTACATTCCCCATGCCCAAACATTCCCTCCCAGCAGCCTAAACCCCCTCCCCACTGTCTAATCCTAACCCCTTCTAAGTGCTTAACCCTAACACTTCCTTCCTGCAGCCTAATGCTTCCTGCTAGTGCCAAACTCCACCACTTAATCCTGACCCCCTACATAACCAACCCTCCCTCCAGGAGACAAACCATAAGGGCCTTATTCTGGTTCACTCTTAGAGGCAAATTTCTTCTCAAATGGACAAAACCATGTGCACTGCAGGTGGGGTAGATGTTATTTATTTAGAGAGAATTAGATTTGGGTGGGGTTTTTCTTCAAAGTGAGATCTATATTGCAGTGTAAAAATAAAGCAGTCAGTATTTTCTCTGCACAGAAACAAAATAACTCACCCAAATCTATTTCTATCTGCACAAGTTACATCTGCCCCACCTGCAGTGCACATGGTTTTGTCCATTTGAGAAGGAATATGCCTCTAAGAGTGAACCAGAATAAGGCCCTAAGTCATGCCCTTAGTGCCTAACCTAACTCTTTCCCCTTTCCTGGTCCAACCCTAACCCACCCCAGTATTCTTATGTTTGCAATTTCCTGGTGTTCATCAGTATTTTCGCACCACTTTCCAGGTGTTCCTGGCATCGGTATACTGAATGTTGGTATACCCACCAGCGGGAAGCTCGATGCATCCAATTTCTGGTGTTCCACCAGTGACTCATCAGCTCCTGGTGACTACTTTGGCTCCAGACTAGCTTCCAGGTCCATGTGGTCATGTGATCATCACTTATAGGTCAGACCTATGATCCTCTGGTGATCAGTTACATATTTATCTGCTATCCCAAATCCAAAACTGTCCCCATAATTCCTAACACTGCCCCCCATGCAGCCTAACCCTAACCTCCCCATCCACCCATGCAGCATAACCCAGACCACCCCATCCTCCCATGCAGCATAACCCTAATCTCCCCATTCCCAATTGCAGTCTTACCATGTTCCTCCTGCCCACAGCCTAACCCTAACCTCCCAACTGCCCACCCACACCCACACCCACCATACTTGCCTACTTTGATTTTCACCTCTCTGGGAGAAGCCTGGAGAGGCAACACGTCTGGGGGGTCGGGGACAAAGCTGACATCACTTGGCCACACCCCCATGCCCTAAAACTCTGTGATTCGTGAGCCACGGAGAGGGGGTGGGGCTTAAATGATGCAACATGTGTGCATCATTTTAGCCTTGTCCCCTCTCTGTGAACCCGCTCTGGCCAGCAAGTGGGAGACTTGCCCACCTTCCTGGGGGGCCGGGAGGCGGCCCCAATTTTCATAATTTTCACATATCATGGGACACTGCTGGCCCCAGACAGGACCATCCCCCCAAAAATGGGATGGTCCTGTGAAAAGCAGGACAGAGGAGGTATAGCATTACCCTAACCTCCCCATCCACCCATGCAGACTAACAGCATCTCATCTGCACACAGCCTAAGCCCAGCCTCCCCATCCCCCATGCAGTTTACACATCACACATTAGTTCTCCAAATAACAGGAACTCAGGACCTTCCTCCCCTGGGTGCGGTACAGGACTCTTATTGCTGTAGTCTGAATTTCTGGGCCAGATGCACTAAGCTTCAAATAGTGATACATTGGAGAGTGATAAACAACAAGCTCCCAACTGTCATTTATCAAACTCAGCCTGTAACGTGGAAGATAAGAGGTGATAGGCTGGTTGTTTGTCGATCTGTACTTCATCACTTCCTAAAACTTGGTGCATCTGGAAAATTCTGTCTCCTTCACATCTGTGTAATGTTACAGCAACTTTCCTGTATATTCTTGCTGAGTTTCCACCTGACAGACCTCTCATACATCTGCTATCAGCAGAGTCAGACCAAAGCCAGAAGCGCTGTCCCCTGTCTGCAGCTCCTCAGGTAAGACTCACATGTAAATGTTTCTGAGCTATCTTCTAAATCAGGGGTAGGAAGCTGCGGCACTCCAGCTGATGTGGAACTACACATCCCTGCATGCCCAGCCATGTTTCTTTCTGTTATGACATGCTAACATTGTGGCAGAGCATACTGGGATGTGTAGTTCCACAGCAACTGGAGAGCAGCAGATTGTTTAACCCTGTACTAAATAGAGATCCTAGAATAGAAGCATTATAGAAAGGTTACTGATAATTTGTCCTAATTGCTGGTTGGCTGATGTGTATCACGTGACCTCAGCAGTGCTAGTGCACTAAGCGATGTGACTTTGGGGCCTGTTTATTATAGGGTCACATATACAATGCGATCTGGGTGGGATCTACAACCCAGGATCATATTTAAGCAGGATTTACCTTCCTGCACATATACGGACAATTGCTCCGAAATGAACCCATCCCTGCGATTTTGCTCAGCCGCGTGCCGGTCATGTGCGCATGCATGGTTGGCGTTGACCACACTGACCACACTGGCAGTGCGGTCTGTAGCCCAGAGGCTACAATGGATCCAACAGGGATCTGATGCGATGCTGCCCGATACATTGCATCCACCATTGAAACCTTTGGGGGGAGCTGTAATACTTAATATATGTGCATATATTGAATAATAAATGGGCCCCAATGTGTGATATGGCCATAGGCCAATTGCACACAGACGTGCACCTAATCGAAATTGCCTTTCCTGCACTGTCTATATCCGCTATAGTGAAGCTGTGGTGCTGCGCATTGCTATCGCCCATAGTGTACTCACGGGGAGATTCTGGCTAACCTTCTAGCCTGCCCAAATCTCACCATGTGTACATGGCTTAAGTAATGAAGCCGCAGGAATGTATCCCAGATCCGTGTGCAATAATCTGCATTTATTTTCTACTAGGACATATAAGATCTCATTGCCTGCTGCATGATGGCCACTTCCACCAGACGTGAGTGTCAGCTTTTGTACCCATTTGTATTAGTAATTATATTAGCCATGCATTTATAGGGCAAATAGAGAGCTGAATGTAACTGACACGAAGGGTAACATTTAATAGGATGCAATTTTAGTAAGGTTCCGAAATGGCACTTTATCGCATTTTTTTAAATTGCAATTTTTTTTGCCTGACTATTTAATGAGATACGAATTAGCAGCAAAAAAGTGCGATGTGTCGTTATATGGTGCGATTTTTAGTCATGGAAATATGCGATTTTTAGTCATGAAAATGTGCGCATTTTCGGACATGTGCGAGTTTGTGTAAAAAAAAAGTTTTAAAAAACTGCGTGTGGTCCTGCGCATAACCAGCCCCGGGCTCAAAGAGCCGGTCCTGGTTTCATAAAATCAAGGGGCAAACCGAGTAGGGGTCCCACGGATTTTATAAAACCAGGACCAGGCTCAAGGACCAGTCCTTGTTCCCAAAATACAGGGGACAAAATGAGTAGGGGTCCCGAGTTTTTCAATAACCAGCACCGGGCCCAATCAGCCAGCAGGGTAATGCCTCATCCGGGGAAGACTTTTTATATAAGTTCTCCAGGCCAAATCATTCACTCCTTGATCGGTCAGCATGGACAGGGATCCTTGGAAAGCAGGGTTCCCCCTCCAGAGATTACCGGCCCGTGCCGAAGCCCGGGGCTGTCCCCGGTGGCCCTGGGCGGTGGCCACCGAACTGATAAACGTGTAAAAGTAGAAGAAACTATTGTGTATTGTTGTGGAACTACAAGTCCCAGCAAGCCTGCACCGCATGCAGGGACTTGGAGAACCACAAGTCCCAGCATGCGGGGCATTAAAGGGGCCACTGGGACTTGTAGACCCACAGCAGTACAAATAGTTAAATAAATACACACACGCATGCACCAGATAAATAAAAATGTATTACATACGGAGCCCATTCATACAGATACTTACCTATGTCGATAGTAGTTCGGTCCCATTTTCCAGTAGAATCCATGTGGGGTTCTTGTTGAATGAAAACATACTCACCAACCGGCTTCAGTGCTTCTCCAGTACCCCTGGAACACTGTAGACACAAGTCCATCTTGTGTTTACATGTGACTCCGCCCACAGGCCAATCATGTTTGGCCATCAGGATTTCTCCAAACATGATTGGCTGGTGGGAGGACCTAACTCGTGGTTTGTGTGGTGCAAATTGAAAAAATAAATAAAGAGTAAAGTTTTTCACGTTTTTTTACCATGCTGTTGGATATTGGATGTGAGGGGCTTCTACCACTGAGAGTGGCACCAGGAGCAAGGTTCCTACCTGCTTCAGGGTACAGAGTAGGGCCGGTCTGGCCATCTGGCGCTTCTGGCAATGCCAGAAGGGCCGATAGCCTTCACTTCTGGCAATGCCAGAGGGGCCGATGGCCTTGTGGGCCGATTTTATGCAGCCAGTTCCAGCAGCACTGAGCTGAGGCGAGTCCACTGCCTCCTTGGCATCACTGTGCTCAGTGCCGCTGCACGTCGTGGTGCATCATTTGCATATGACATCCATAGGCGTGCGCACTGGGGTGCTGGGGGTGCAAAGGCACCTCCTAAAGACCCCCGCACGATTGCAGATGTCACTGTACTTTTGGGTGCTAGTTCTGAGCAGCAGCCACTCTGTGTTAGAGGAGAAGGAGGCAGAGCACTGTGCAATGGCATCTTCAGGTTCAGGAAAAATCTTAAAGCAGCCGGGAGGGGGGGGGCTGGTAACACCTCTTACCCGGATTGGGGGGTGGTTGCGCCACTTACCCAGAATATGCGAGTCCGCCCACCACCATGCTGCAGCCGCTCAGTCCCGAGTGTTTGGGTGACATCATTCAAGATCGACCCGCGGCCATTTTTAAGTGGTCAGAGCCACAGCCGGCCGCGGCCATGTTTAGTTTGGTCAGACAGGAGTCGGACGCTGTGGTGATAGCACGGTCTGTGGCCCAGCCAGGAGGGAAAGTGGCCAGATCTGGACTGGCCCACCGGAAATGGCACGGTTCCCGCCGGGCCAATCCGCCCCTTTGCGCTGCATTTGAACTGCCCGAGAGCCTCTGGAGGGATGTGGGAAGCCTGCGGGACTGTGCTCCACTGTCCTACTCGCCTCTCAGCGGTGGGCACAGAGAGGTTGAGTCCCCCGGATTGCTGCCACGAGCAACTGGTAGCTTGCTAGTGACGGGTTGGCAACCACTGCTCTAAAACATCACTGACCCCTCTATAACCTCCACGTCATCACTGACCCCTCTATACCTGCCACTACACTACTTATCCCATGGCACAACCGAGGGGATGTGTTTCATCCTCCCCAAAGGTTATGTCATTCTCAACATATGGGACTGTTTATCTCCACATATAGATGTGTTTATCTCCAAATATGGGCATGCCTATTCCCACATATGGGCATATCTATCTCCACATATGGGGGTGTCTATCTTCACATATGGGTGTGTCTAAACTCAAATGCTTGTCATAAGATATTTCTATATACTAACATTGCTGCCTGCAATATGGGGTTTCTTGTTTGCAGCTGTGATATGTCTTTTCGTCTCACTCAGCACAATATACATGGTTACTGTGATGTCTATGCAATAAATTCCAAATGCAGGCACATGCGCTGCATTGATTAGTGATGGAGCAGTGGGGAACATGTGAGTTTTCTGTAACTTTGTAAGGCAGTGGAAGATTCTAGTTAACATAAAGCTGGGTACTTATTATGTGATGTTTGCCATTGAAATGCACGATAAAGATATAATTACTGACATTATTGTGCAAATCATCCGGTGTGTACCCACTATATTGTTAAAGATGTGCACTTCTGCAGGTCATTAACGTCCCCGTCCCCCCCCCCCCCGTCTTAAGATTTTGAGTCACATGTGTTATTTACTGACTGCATAATAGAAATATCACAAGGAATGAACACTAATACTGACCTAGTGCCCCGAGCACTGCAACCTCTAAATAATGATATAACATATTCAAATATCACCAAATAAGTGTACTTAAGTTTAGACACACCCAATACGCATGGTAGCTGCAAACAGTTCTTGGGGTTAAACAGTTAAACAAAATTTTCATCAATGGTGGAAGTTTGCGAATTCAGAGTAAAAAGCATAATTAAATAAATCCATAAACAGCGCACAGAATGAATGATGTAACACAGAATATAACGTATCGCTGGCACAATACTTCCTCTTGGTGTTCTCCAGGGTCATCAATTGGTACACTCATGAAGCAATGTGGCATGTATAAGAAATGAGGTATAAAGTGACTTTGTGCAGGTAATATATATATATATATATATATATATATATATATATATATATATATATATATATATATATACTCACTCGGTGACTGGGTTAAAGTGCAAAAAGTATTTTATCCCATATACTTTTTGCATTTTAACCCAGTCTCCGAGTGCCGCTGATTTATACACATGACTATCAATACTGGCAGAGGGCACCGGGGCAGTTGTTTACAGCAGGAGCGAGTGCCGGTCCGCCCCACATAACTATATATATATATATATATATATATATATATATATTTAGGTGCTTCTGTGCTTCTGGTGCCTTGTTAGACGTTTCTTAACAAGGATATTGCATATACTGTATCAAAACATGTTTAAAAATGGTGCTCTACTGTTGCCATGTGGTTAAAAACTATGCATAAGAAATACTGAGTGACAAATACCAAAGCACCCAGTGTAATAGGTTTTTACACACACTTTTTTTGTTTGTTTTGGGTTATTTACAGCTGGTTCCTCCAGTGCTGAACCTTAAAATAAAAAAAAAAAAAAAAACTAAGTACAGAAGACTTGATAGATAGAATGTACAATAAAATTTACAATATATTATTATCTGATACTCTGCATCAGTGTGTGGAGAGGTATCTGTAGGTGCCCAACATGTTTCATCCCTTTAGTGGGCTCACGGACTTTCTCAGGTGCCAAATGATATGATATCACTTATGCTTTTAAACTGAAAGTGCAAAGATTCACCATTGATGAACATAGGAAAAGAAAGACTGGCACTCCGGGGTCTTTGCACAAAAAAAACGCATTTAGCGGTGAAACGCGTAGGTTCTTGCACCCCAAATTAACTTTTATTTAGACAAGTCACCCAACCACATTGAAGTGCCTGTCACTCAATCCAATCCAGCGGAGGTTCTCCACAGCACTACCACTGCACCAGTGGCACCTATTCTCTCCTACCCACCGTGACTCAGAGACTCTCTGGAGGAACGCCACCTCCTAAGGACCCGATTCCATATACAAATGAGTGGAAGAGATCTTTACCCTGCAACCACTGGAAATTGTTTTCAAACGTCCACACCAACTTTGATGGATTTCCCCAGTACTGGTGGAGCGGACGCGCATTACTGCGCTCGCCACACTATATAAAATCAACTCCATGCGTAGTGGATAGTGGGTTTATGAACAGGTAAAAAAATCTCATTACATCGATATATCGGCCGATATCGCATCCGATATATCGGCGCCATGAAAACTACACAATTACCAATTTATTATCTTAAAATGATATATGTTGTCTTACACCTAGCACAGTTTTTACCCTTCCTGTGTTTGCTTAGCTACCATTGGGAGTGACTACCCATTGTTTTCATTACTGCTGCTTGTACCAAAGCACACTCATATCGAAGCGCCTTCCCGATATCTTGATATCTATTTATCTACCAGCTATGGAGCTTGGTACTTGGTACTAGGTTATGGGTACGCTTTAATGAACATGTGGGTTTTGCAGTGAAAACATTTTGCAGGAAGAAACCCAGTAAAATGCATTTACAAAAAACACTATGGGGAAAATCTACTAAATTGGGAGTTCTATATCAGGGGTGGGGTCCTGGGGTGCACACCAATTGAGAGGTGCGACCCTGCGGAGACCTTTCAGTAGAACTGCATACAAAGTCAAAGGTGCAGGTGCACAAATTAAACTCCCAATTTAAACACAAGCCGTTACTTATGGCCATAAATAAGCGAAGAACCTCGCTAAAAATGCAAAATTTTATTGCAAAATGTTTAAATTGGGAGTTTAATTTGTGCACCTGCACCTTTGACTTTGTATGCAGTTCTACTGAAAGGTCTCCGCAGGGTCGCACCTCTCAATTGGTGTGCACCCCAGGACCCCACCCCTGTATATCTAATGCCGTGTATTTCCATACACATTAGAAGGCCAGAGACCCCTTCTGCGCCTGGTGGTAGCACCCACGCCCACCTGTCCTATATATTGGTTTTAATTAGGTTCCTGACATTTCTTAGACTGCATGCAGAGCAAGGTGAGACCTGCACAAATGTTTAATGGATTATCAGATGGGGGGTGCATTTCTGGGTTGTGGGCCCCCCTGGACTGGTGTGGCTGTTTGGCCTCAGGAGCAACACAAATTAACACGTATTTTCATATTCACTTTCATCCCTATTGTGTGTTTTATTTCAATGTAATTTATTTCTCACCTTTACCTCTCACTACTTCACCTCTCACTACTTTATCTCTAAATTTTTTACCTCTCACTTACCCCCGCTATCTTTAGCAGCCTCTCTCACTAACCTATCCTCACTTTGTTTCACTATATATTTCTTTCAGTCTTGTGTTGCCCTGGGGTCACTCGGCTGCACCATTTTGGGGTGCCCTGTGCCCTAGATTTGTACCCCCCAAAATGTTAGGGACTTGCCCGACTAATGAGGTCACCTGGACGCGGTGGGCAAGCCGTTACTTATGGCCATAAATAAGCGAAGAACCTCGCTAAAAATGCAAAATTTTATTGCAAAATGTTTAAATTGGGAGTTTAATTTGTGCACCTGCACCTTTGACTTTGTATGGAGTTCTATATCAAATGGGATGTGACTATGGGAAACCAATAAGATTGTATACATATTATCTTCTAGAAGATGCTAAATAAATAAGAAGTACAGTAGCTGCTGATTGGTTGCCCATTGCAACATCCCAACTGAAATACTGCAAAACTCCAATTTTAGGAAATCCCCTCTATATGAGGCCCATTATCTACAGCAGATCACCAGCAGCAACATCATACATTTGCAGTCAGCTGTAAAGTCTGTGTCTTTATTGCCTTAAGTTGATATCCACATTAAGATGAAACCCTGTGGACAAGAGACTCTCCCAAGGATTCTGGGAGACTTGTCAGGTAAGATACAGAAGGAGAACAAGCCGTGTACTTAGCATGAGGTGGGGAGGGTGAGGTGGATCATGTTGATGCCAACATGGGTGATTTCAGGGGTCAGGCAGCCCCTAGGCACAAAATTTTACATCAGTCCCATCATATAACTGTCTTCCTGATGTTGGAACCTCCTGAATTCCAAAGCACTACCGACCTCACCCCGTCCACCCCCTCCACCACTCATCTTACTGACCACTGCTCCCTCCACCACTGCTCCTTCCACCCTCACCAGTTACAACATAAATATAAAAAGTTGTAATGACAAAACATAAAAAAGGAATCATCTGGCCTCATCTGGCCAAGGGCCTAGCAGGGCTCTCATGCAGGTGAGCATGCTGTACCCCCTCAGCAAGTGTCACCCCTAGTCATGTTACATCGTTACATACTGTAGTAGTTAAGGCTGAATAAAGACGTGCGTCCGTCAAGTTCAACCTTTGGTTCGAGTGCTTGATATATTTGCTATATCCCTTATATAAACTGACATCTGATTTAATTATATATCGATTATGATTGTTGTTTGTACCCCTGGATGTTGTTGACCAATAGATGATTGTCCAACCTTATTTTAAATGTATTTATTCTGTCTGCCAACACCACCCCCACAGGAAGAGTTCCACATTTTAACTGCCCTGACCGTAAAAAAAGTTGTTTCTTTTAAGGGTAAGAAATCTTCTCTCCTCTAATCTAAACTCATGCCTACGTGTTCTAGAGTCCTTCCTCAAAGCAAAAAGGGTGCCTGACAGTTCTTTATATTGGCCCCTGATATATTTTACATGTTAAGCATGTCTCCCCTTAAACGTCTTTTTCTTCTACGATCCCCATGGCAGCCATAACACTGGGATATCCTCCCTCTCCTCTAGTTTAGACAGGATGTTTTTCTAGGGACCGCCCACCTGGTGGTATATAACCTCACTCCTCCCCTTCCTCCTTGTCTTTTTCTCCTGTCTCCTAACTAGTTTGGATAGGTAGGGAGTGTTATTTTTCTTTCCAACTAGGGCTTACCTCTATCTCAGCATGGAGCTGAAAGGGGTGGCTCCCCGGGGGGAAGAAGAGTATCCGGGAGTGTGGCCTGAATAGAATCCTGCCCGTTGTATACTAGAACTTGGTACTTTTTAGGGAGTGTGGCCTTTATAGAGTCCTGCCCGTCTGTTTATTCGGCTGTAGCTGCCAAAACTGCACTGGAGCCGCATTGAGGATTGCGGACGCCGAGAGTACCAAGCCACGATGGCGCCAAGGGCCATTATGTATCTGCAGTTCACCAAGTGCTAAGAGCCACATGTCTGCTACTGAATGGCCAGAGAGCCCTGCTGTGCAGCAGGACCCCAGTACAGCAACTGCCAGGTGCCAGATGCTGTGTCGCGTCCCTGGCACTTATGATCAGCGCTATTCTTACTATGTCTGGCATCTTCCTAAGTCCAGAAGGCCGTGCCAGGGGGTACGCATGTGCAGAAGGAATACATATTTTAAAATGGCACTGAGATGCCTATTCTTGCAGCAAAAAATGCTAGAAGCAAGTCTCTCCTTGTGCTGGAGCACTGGAAAGATGGAAATGCCTCCCCCCCCCCCCCCCCCCAAAAGCCTGAAAATGCCCAAACGAGGTAAGCCCCTTTTTAAGGGCATTAGTGTTTTTATTTCTATTTAGCTGGTTAGTGATAGGCTATTTTTGTTATCTTTCTTAATGTGCCTGCACCTAAGAGAAATCCAGCTCCTTTCTCTGCATCTCTGTGATGACTGTGAGGAACAAGCTGCAGCTGTGTCTAGTCAACCTAATCTATTGCATTGGAGTTGCAGGGTTATAAGAGGTCAAGATCTCAGGCTGGTTTCAACTATGAAGGTGCTGTTTTTCCTGGAGAGGTTTCCAGTTATGGATCTGGAGAGATAAAGTTACCAGGATCTTTAATATCGTTATGGTAGAAAGTATGTTGAAAACATTTGTAAAACCATAAACTATAAAGTTTAAGTATAAATGTGGCCTTCAGAAAATCAAGACCTTTTTATTTGACTATAGATCCTAAGACCTACAGCATACCATGCTGCATAAGCCCAATCCCTACAGCCATACCAATCTGCATAGGCCCGATCTCATCTGATCTTGGCAGCTAAGGAGTGTTTGAGTAGAGGCTTTTCTATTCATTAAGTGATGAAGGGGTTAATATCCAAGGAATGGCAGAACCTTGATAAAAAAGCAAGGACAATTATCCATGGTAGAACACCTGTATCCTATTGGTGATGAGCAAATCCTGAACTGGTGTATTATACCTTAAGCAGATGCTGCTACTGAATGAACTTCAGGAACTGCTATACCTTGGAGGAGAATGTGTCCTTTAAGGACGCTGTTGATAGAAGTTTGGAGAATTCCCTTAAATTGCATGTTCCTTCTGCAGTGGCCATTAACTCTTTTGAGTGTTAACATTTGTGGGAGATGTGCAAAATATCAGCTATAAAAAAAAAAAAAAGCACAGCTCACATTTGTTTAAAAAAATTATATATATTATATATATCTATCCTATATAAGCCAAACATTACAAGTCATTATGATTAATAGAAATGTTTTTTTGGCAATGTCGCCTGTGTTGGCTGATTCACTTGGCACTCAAGGGGTTAAATTTGGGTGTATCCATTTTCAGCATCTAGGTCTCTGAGTTTGGTGCTCTTCTGTGCATACTGATTATAGGATATATATATATAAAAAAAAAAAAAAAATATTATAAATTCAACCACTCTGCATAATTTCGATGTAAAGCATCTCTGGATGTGGTCTTGTTCTCAGCTTTGTCCATGGCTGCTGGAGTTACTGCAAGAAGAGTATTGAGGTTACTTATGTGACGTGCAGATGCACATTTAAAAAATAAATAAAATAAAAGCAGACTGGTTACTTTTACTCTCGGAAGATTCTCTGCTACTTAGCAGGATGCTGGGATTCTTAAGCTTACGGGACAGTCTGTCAGACTACCCCAGAAAGACTGAATAGATTCCTCTACCTAAATCATCCAGACAACAGTTTAAGGATGTCAAGAGCTATAGACTAGGCTGACAAGATAGCGGAAGAGGATCTTTGGAACATCACAACATTCCTTTTGGCAGTCATATAGGAAGAACCCAGATAATGTAAACAGCTCTATTTTAGTAGGAGTCTGGGTTCTGACTTTTGTAGAAAAGTGTAAAATGTCTATTCATGACAAATAGGTCATTTGTGTAATTCAACAAGACTACAACATATCATTTCTACAGTATCCAAAGGGAAATTTTTTATTTTATTTTGAGTCCAGACTGCCGAGAAGTGAATATCAAGTGAATAGAATCGTTACCCAGAGAACGAAAGGCCTTTACTCCAACCCGTCTTTAGGGAAGATAGGTACAGGAGGATTGAGAGTTATCTTGGATAAAGCTCCTAAATACATTGTCAGGGTAAGAAAATTTCAGTCCGAAAAACATATACTGTACTGTATTATATACCAGTCAGTCAAGAAGACAAGAAGTTCCTACAATTCTGTATACAGGACTGATGCTTCCTATTTACCTGCCTACCATTGGCCTAGCTACATTGCCAAGAATATTTACAAGGGGTCTAATTACCTTGATCGCACATCTGGGAGAGCAGTGTATTCAGATTGGCCATATTTAAACAATGTTCTGGTTGCAGCCAGTTCAGAAGAAGTAAGAAATTATGTAATAAAGTTCCTGCAGCGCCATGGTTGGATCATAAATTGTGAAGAAAGGCAGTTGCATCCAACTCAGGACAGTCAATTGTTGGGTGTACATGTAGACATGAAGAAAAGTACTATTTTTCAAAAGAAAGAAGTTCAAGGACCCAGAGTCTAACACAGAGGCTGATGATCTTCTTTAAATCTTGGTATCAAACTCCTAGGAAGTATGAAGATAAGAAGTTGGAGTATTTTTCCATATATAAGAAGTAACTGTTGTCCAGAAACTAGAAACATAAAATTTGACGACCGATAAGAACCACTGGGCCATCTAGTGTGCTCCTTTAAAAATATGAAGTAACTGTACAAAGGTAAAGCATCTCTAGTCTTGTGAGCAAACAAACTTGGCAAACAGCTTTATATCCAGATCAACCTTGGTTTTTTATACTGACAACAGACACAAGTTCATCAGGCTGGGGAGCGCACATTATACATCGCACAGGATGAGTAAACTGGTCTTTTAAAGAAAGTCTGATGTCGTCAAACTTAAGAGAGGCAAAATATTACTTCAAAGAATAGATCAATGCTTATCTTAGAGTCTTTTCAGCCAATGTTACGGTCATAAGCATATATGAACCATCAAAGGCCGGATGAGAAAATACATTGGCAAAAAAAACATCAGCAGAAGCAAAATCCTTTTTGGGAATTGAGCAACAGTTTTCCTGTGGTTCATAAACAAGTTTTGGCAGCCAGATGTGGACCTGATGGCAACTCATGTCAACAAGAAGCAGACGCATTCTATTACAGATTCTATCTTTCCAGAACATATGCAGTAGACACCTTTTCTAATTCGGTTGAATTGTCACCTAGGATATGTGTTACTGTAACTCCTTTTTTCCTCTGTCACATCCTAAAGCCAATAGGATCAGGGGGAGGATATAGCAGTCCTCCCCATTTTGGCCAAGGAGAATGTGGTTCACAACAGCCTTAAAAAAGGCAATGCAGGTACCCTGGACATTACCAATTATGCCAGACCTTCTACATCAGGGTTAGATATACCATCTAGATCCAGCACGATTATGCTTGGAGGATTGGTGATTTGAATGGAACCTGTTAAGTTTTTGTCGAGCAAGTAACACAGATTCTATTACAAGAAAGGAAGTTTTTTCGCACACCTATTATAAGGAACTCTGCGATGGCGCAAGTCCTACAATTCCTGCGTAATGGTTTCTCTCCAGGCCTAACTCTTTCACCCATAGAGGACAGATAGTGGCCTAAGTGTACTCCTAGATAGGAGATTGGCAGATGGTATTGTAATTAAGAAATTCTGCCACACCATTAAAAAAATTTGTGTCTGCCCATCAA
This sequence comes from Crinia signifera, assembly GCF_055691185.1. Taxonomy (NCBI): domain Eukaryota; kingdom Metazoa; phylum Chordata; class Amphibia; order Anura; family Myobatrachidae; genus Crinia; species Crinia signifera. Next base: position 43,320,342 of record NC_139222.1, read on the forward strand.
ATCCTTAGTGGTTCCTTGGGACTTGAATTAGGTCGTATACATTAATGAAACAACTCGTTGAACCATTACTAGAAAATCCTCTCAAATTCTTGACTTGGAAGATTGTGTTTTTAGTAGCAATTATGTCTGCGATTGGAGTATGTGATTTATAGGCTTGTGGATTTAAGAACCATACCTAAACCTTTTGCTGGATAAAGTTGTACCTAGGACGCGTGCTAATATTTCTACCCTAGGTGATTACTGGTTCCATCTGAATCAGGATATTGTACTACTGGCTTTTCATCATGAACCTAAGAACAAGAGAGATGAAGACTGGTATACACCAGACCTAGTCAGAAGTATTGGCATTTACTTAAACAGAATGACATAAGATCATCAAAACATTTATTTGTGATCATAAAAGAAAATAAGAAGCTTGTGTTCCCACAATTCAGACCATCTCTATATGGATTAGAGACCTGATTATATTCATATTAAAAAAAAAAAAAAATTAGGTTTGAGAGGTTCAGGTGTTAATCAAGAAACACTCAACCAGAGCTGTGGAGACTTCATGGCCTAGGAAGACTCAGGTTTCCAGAAAGGACATTTGTGAAGCAACACCTTGGTCATCTATTCATACGTTCTCTAAACATTATGCTTTAAATGTTGCTACCGCCCACTTGGGGGTCCTGTCTTGCAAGGTCACTTGCTAAGTAAATCATATTGCATTTATGGTTTCCCACCCTGTATTCTGCTTGGGTATGTCCCAGTGTTATGGCTGCCATGGGGATCGTAGAAGAAAGCAGCGAATTATACTCACCGATAATTCCATTTCTTCTTAGAGATCCCATGGCAGCCATCAGAATGCCCTCCCCTTGTAGTGTTTTTCCAGGGACCTAAATACGGAGACACTCGAAAGACAAGGAGGAAGGGGAGGAGTGAGGTTATATACCACCAGGTGGGCGGTCCCTAGAAAAACATCCTGTCTTAACTAGAGGAGAGGGAGGATATCCCAGTGTTATGGCTGCCATGGGATCTCTAAGAAGAAATGGAATTATCGGTGAGTATAATTCGCTGCTTTTTCTAATGTAAACAATCCCAATTGGTTCAATCTGTCGTCAAACTTTAATGTCTCCAACCCTTTTATTAGCTTTGTTGCTCTTCTTTGCACTTTTTCCAGTTCTATGATGTCTTTTTTGTAGTGTTGGGTGGTCTGAGCAATGATTTATAAAGAGGCATACTTACATTTGAGTCCCTAGTCTCCAAACCTCTTCTTATACAGACTAGCATCCTGTTGGCCTTTTTAGATGACACTAAGCACAACATCCCAGTTTGTGGTCTATTTGAACTCCTATTTGCATTTTGTGCCTAGTGGGAAATCCACCAGTAGATGATAAATGAGTAAATTCTTCATCAGAATGTGAAGGTGTTCTCTGTACTCTGCAGGGGCTCAGTGTCAGAAGAACAGGACACTTGGGGACATTCTGTATGAGGGTCTGGAAGATCTGACACAGGATTACTTCGAAAGGTTTAAGAACAAGTTGTCTGATTTCTCCTATAAAGACCAAAGTCCCATCCCACGTGGGCGCCTGGAAAAGGCAGATTATGTTACCACAAAAACCCTTCTAATAGATACTTATGGAGAGGAAGCAGCGCTGGATGTGACCATAGCGGTCCTCAGGCTGATCAGTCTTATGGGACCAGCCGCGGATCTCCAGCATAAAGTGAAACAACATGGTGAGTTCTGTTGGGTGATTTGTCCTATATACAGTATCTTATCAGTAAATGTTACAGATTACCTCTATAATTCAGGGCCAGATTAAGCCCTCAAGGGGCCTTGGTCACTTTAAACAAAGGGCCCTCTACCGCTTGTCAAAACACAGAGTAAAGGCAATATAAATTTACAGTCCATAGAGTCGCTAAAATAGCAGATGAAAGCAAGTGACAAGCAGCAAAGTCTGGCAAATAAACTAGGAAGCAATTTCAAATGTAAGGATGTGTTATAAAGCAAAGGTAGGAACATTGCGATAAGAGAGTACATGTAAACTCCTTAGTTGTTGGGATAGTACATGTAAACCCCATGGGTAAGTGTGCTAGTCAGGGTATCGGGATTATCAGAGAGTTGTACCCATAATATATGTATGAGTCATCTGTGTGCTGTATATTACTGATCCAAAATATCATACAAGAAAGCGAGCGCAGTTGTCACAATTTAGAACTCAGGTATATAGTATTTATTAATATCACATTGAAAAATGGTAGATAATATAAAAAGAAAGCATTAATATTGGCACACGTGGGACAAGGATTTAAATAAACATATATGAAAATTGTATTTCTTTTAGAACATTAATGCCACTAATATAAACAGTTCTCACCAATAGCGATCACACCAATAGTTCATAAGCCTCTATTGTAACAGATCTTTTATATCCAATTTCAGTTTATTGCGTATAGCAACACAGATCCTCCAGATGGAAAAGGGTTAACTTCAGGGTTAGATGTATAGACACGGAGCAGTCTATTTATTTCTGTTTGTCCACAACAGCTAAATATTCCTGTGTATTGGACACAGATAGACACTGTTTCGTGTCTCCCAGTTGGATCAACAAGGTCAGTTACCTGTGGGTAGAGTAACCCTCCGCTAATTGGAGCTATAGCGCCAGAGCTAGTCAGTACCGTATCCGTCGGTAGCAGCGGCAAAGGAAACCACACTGCATGGGACCAGCGGTGGTAAATACCGGAGATGGGGGATGGAGGGGAGGCAAGGGGGAGAAAGGATCGAGATTGAGAGACAATGGAGACAAAGCAAGATATAGATATAAAAATAGTGAAATTAAAATAAAATAAAAAATAAAAATAAAAAATAAAAATAAAAAATAATAATAAATAAAAATGGCGATAATATTTTACAGCCCCTTTAAGGTATTTGGAAAGTCCCAGTGGTTGACCTGTACTGTGCTATCTCTTATCTAAAATACCTGGAGTCCGTTATTGGAGCTCCCGTAGGCAGCAAAGTGTTGCAGCGGCAATGCGCTGTTTGTTGATTTTAGCGTGTCGGAGCTTCGGCGGGTGACGTCACCGTCTCTTTCGGCGGCTTTGTATAGATAGCGAGAAAGCGGCAAACACATGTTTTATGAAGAATAAACGTGAATTTCCGTTTCCTGGCACTTCCGTTTTTATCAATAAAGTTTTTGCTATATAAAGTGATTTTTATCAAACAAATCCATCCTTGAAAAAGCGTCCTAGTGACGTGAAACGCGTTGGAACGCTGTAAAAGAACCCCCATAGAAGGAGAAGACTTGCCAGACGCTTTCTCGCTATCTATACAAAGCCGCCGAAGAGACTGTGACATCACCCGCCGAAGCTTCCGACACGCTGGAATCAACAAACAGCGCATTGCCGCTGCAACACTTTGCTGCCTACGGGAGCTCCAATAATGGACTCCAGGTATTTTAGATAAGAGATAGCACAGTACAGGTCAACCACTGGGACTTTCCAAATACCTCAAAGGGGCTGTAAAACATTATCGCCATTTGTATTTATTATTATTTTTTATTTTTAATTTTTATTTTTATTTGTTTTTATTTTATTTTAATTTCACTATTTTTATATCTATATCTTGCTTTTTTCCTTTTCTATCTCCATTGTCTCTCAATCTCGATCCTTTCTCCCCCTTGCCTCCCCACCATCCCCCAAACAAGCGCCGGTCTATTTTTTGCCCCTCCATAAGCAAATACCTATCCTACGATCAACCACAAGACCTGGCAGCTTCAACATAAGCGCAAGTACTGTTCTGTAGGAGTAATCCCTACATATTTTGTTCACCCATAACTGATTATTTGCTGCCTTGTCTCTGTTATCAGGCCCATGAGATCCTCAGGGAATTCTAATGTAGTATCTATTTTACTTACACTCGGTTATATGTAACTTATGTAATGATTGTTTCCCCTTCTGCCCTTATCCTTATAGGTGAATCCCAGATGATGGCTTCCAATGACACACTTGAAGGTTGGTACGATTTTCTCTTTGAATAATATAAAATGCAGCCAAATATATCTATATATCTGATTAAAAAAGCCTTTGTTGGGGCGAGGCCAAGCTGGCAAGTGGGACAGAAGTGCATCGATTGTGCTCCTGCACATTTCCCATTAAATTGCCCATACCTTACCTTTAAAACCCCATTTAATCTTGCAAAGCCCAACTGGGGCAATAGGTGGACTAGCGATGCAGAGCCGGGGGTCGGGATTTCCTATCCCTGCGAGTTGTGGCCTATCCACCTTAGAGATGAGCGGTTCGAATTCCGTGGAATATGAACCGCTCCGAGTGCGGCCGAATGCGGGAATCTGGCGTTGGAATTCTCGTGAGACACAGAGTCTATAAAAGCTTGGCATCCCGAGAATTCACAGTCACGCCTTCAGTTGCGCATAGCTCTGCTCATGGCGGTCTGGGCATTGTGCAAGGGTGTTGAAATTTAACTTGTCATCAATCACTTGTCATAAATCATTAGTGTGCAGAGGGGTGTTGTGCAGAGGGGTGCAGTGGGTGATTCGTGCAGCACTGAGTTCTGCTACGAGGTTCCAACAGAACGTGAGTGACTGTTCTTATCAGTTTAACACACAATAAGCCCCCTCAAAAAACTAGGCCCCAAAAAGCACATAATGGCAAAAAAGAGGTGCAAGATGGAATTGTCCCTGGGCCCACCCACAATAAAAGAAGCAATAATCAAAATAGTGCATCATATATATATATATATAATAATAATTAATAACAAAAAGCGATCCTGACAGGGTATTGTCTAATCGCTGTGCCCATATATCCACCCAAAAATGACACAACTCTCCTGTTGGATAAAATTGGCCACAGCGGCCATCTTTATTGAAACAATACAAGTTTAACAATAACCAAAACATTCCCCACGGAGGTGGTCCCCGAGGCCCTCAATAAATCTATCCACACGTTCAAGCACTTCCAGGAGTTCTTACCCCCAGCCGATAGCGATTGGCTCGAGGGCACCAATTGTCAACACCCAGTGCTCATTACTTAACCTCACCTAGGGGAGTCCAGCCCCCTCATGGGGCCCTCCCCGCCGCATAATTAAGCCTCAATGCCACTAACCTCGAGGACCCCCCTCCGCCACCAAGCACGGGATTAAACCCTTAACCCCGTGCGCCCCCCCCCACATCCGGAACGCTGTTTCAACTCCCTCTTGTAGTCCCAAGGACCAAATATCTATCCCTACGGCATTCAGGTGCACACCGTCCCCTTTCCAAAATGCCCCGGCACCAGACTCCAGTTCCCTGTGCCTCACCACCACAGCCCCGTTTCTGGCCATAAAACGCCCAATCGCCCTGTTAACTTTAATCCGTGCCTTATTGAGCTTGTCAGCCGACCTTGCATCCCTCCAATATTGGCGTGGCACAATGTCCGACCAAACCGTGATCACTTCCGGAAACATTGCCCATAAACGCAGGAGATCAAACTTGATATCCCGTATCAACTCCCTAAATGGTCTGCCCCCAAGGTCGTTCCCACCCACATGCAACACTAATATATCGGGAGCCCTATCGAGCCGAACAAAACGGTGAAATTCCTGCAACACTCCACTCCATACCATACCGCGCTTCCCCAGCCAGCGGACCAATGCCTCCTCTCTATCCAAACCCAGCTGGCGGCCGTTCGGTCTGACATCCGCCCGTTAAGCTCCCCAAAAGACATATGAATGTCCTAAAATCCAAATCAGGCACGGAGACTGCCCTAAAACAGAAAAAACACGCAGTCAACCTCAACAATCCCCTAAGCGAACATAAGAACGAAAACGAGACGATTCCCACCGCCCAATACGCTTAATTAACTCATCACCAAACCCCATCCTAGCAGCCTCAGTTGCGGCCCCAATACGGAGAGAGTGACCAGCGTATTCCTCCCCCTTGAGGCCCAACGTCCGCAGGACTGCTCTAAACACACTCGTGAACTGGAACCGTGACAAAAAAGACCCATTTGCATGCACCAACAAAGGATCACTTTCCCTGCCCACTCTGACTTCCTTAAACCTCCTTAGCCGTGCCACCGGGCACATATCCGACCCTGGTACTGAGAAGAGAACTACCCTCTTCCCCCTCCCTAACTGATCCGTCTTTGACCTCCTCACCAATAGCTCCACCCTATCTGAGTATAAATCTACATCCTCCTCCAACAAGCCCCCCGGCCTGGACACACTTGGACTCACGAGCTCACCTATCCGCAATGCGCCGAAGAAGGCAAGCGAGAAGGCCACCCCGAACAACCTTTCCTCGAAATTGGAACTACAAACCGCCCCTAACTTCATGCCCATATTCTGCAACAACTGAAAGGACACCGGCCTTCTCTGATCCTGTACCACATGGCCTCTCCTCCAACCTTTCAATGCTTGCGCAATCAGGAAATTCTTAGTGACATCAGGCCTACCGCCTGCACGAAACCCAAAAGCCAAGCCCGCCATGCAGCGCGTGATTTTTGCCACTGACCAACCAATCTCTTTACAATGGCCTATATATAACAGAACGGCCAACTCATCGTCATCCTCCTTCAAACCTGCTACCTCACGCCATTCCAACCAGCTCCGCCAGTCCTGATTATACGCCGACCATGTATTCGGGGCCAAAGATTCCCTGATGAGCTGGTCAACTACCCGTCCAGCAGATCCCAGAGCCGACTCGGGAACCCGGTCCCCTCCCTGTCCGCCTCTGGCGCCAACTCCCGGAAACGCTCCCACTGTGAACGAGAACGTGCCTCGCCACCACCCACAAATTCAACGCCAGGCATTCCAATACTAACTGCTGCAAAATAGTGACCACTGGCGGTGAAGATGCCGACAATTGGTTAATGGCCATGACAACCCCTAAATTATCGCAGTGAAAACAAATCTTCCTATTGCGGAACAACTCCCCCCAAACCACTACTGCAACCAAAATAGGAAATAATTCCAACAATGCCAAGTTCTTTACCATGCCCCTCTGCACCCAAGACTCAGGCCACCGGCCTACACACCAATGTCCCTGGCAATATGCCCCAAAACCGCCACTCCCGGCCGCGTCTGTGAAGAGGTCTAGCTCCGTGGCCAGGCATGTGTCCGACATCCACAAAGCTCTGCCGTTAAAAGCCTCCAAAAATGTTGCCCATACCCGCAAGTCACCTTTCAATTCACTACCTAATCTGACAAAATGATGAGGAAGAACCACCCCTGCTGTCGCTGCTGCCAGCCCCCTGCTGAATATGCGGCCCATAGGCATAATGCGACACGCGAAGTTCAATTTACCCAGCAAGGACTGCAATTCCCGCAATCTAATTTTCTTCACCAGCAATGCCCTCCCTACCTCAGCCTTCAAACCCAGCAATTTCTCCTCGGGCAAGCGGCACTCCATATTCTCGGTATCAATGACAATACCCAAAAAACTGATCACTGTCGCAGGGCCCTCTGTCTTACCAGGTGCGAGCGGGACCCCAAAGTCTGCCGCCACCCTTTCAACCGTCCTCAACAACAAGTCGCATACCCCAGTCCCCCCAGGACCAATACATAAGAAGTCATCCAGGTAATGAATAACTGAACTGCACCCAGAGACATCCTTAACCACCCACTCCAAAAAGGAACTAAAGGCCTCAAAATAAGCACACGACAAGGAGCAACCCATCGGTAAACATCGATCAACAAAAAACTCCCCGTCCCAACAACATCCTAACAAACGCAAACTAGCTGGGTGAACCGGCAGCAAACGAAATGCCGATTCAATATCAGTTTTTGCCAACCGGGCCCCTTTCCCAAACCGCTTCACCCACTGAACAGCCGAGTCAAACGATGTATAAACCACCGAGCAGATGTCGGGGTCAATGCCATCATTGACCGACGCCCCTTTTGGAAAAGATAAATGGTGTATAAGACGAAACTTGTTCGCCTCCTTTTTTGGCACCACCCCTAATGGTGAGACTATCAAATCTGGCCATGGTGGCGACCCAAAAGGTCCGGCCATACGACCCAGCTGTACCTCCTTAAACAATTTATCCTGAACCACTTCTGGGTGTTCCCTTGCGGACTTCAAATTCCTCCTAAAAACCCCTGAAACCCGCACGTCGGAAGGTATCTTAAAACCTTCCTTAAACCCCTCCTCCAACAACGCGGCTGTCTGCCGGTCGGGATATCTATGTAGATAGCCCAGCATCCTTTCCAGCCGAACCGGCGTCTCCCCCTTCTGAATTACCGTCCCGTGACTTCCCCCTGAAGCATTTATTTGCACCATGGGTCCCTCCACACGAGGAACATTCATGCTTAAATTAGCATTTTGCCCCAAACCGGCATGACCCGTCGTTGAAGGCAAAACAGAGTCCCTTCTGCATGGCCGTCCCGTTTGTGGCCTCCCTCGCCCCCCCCCCGTCCCCACGAAAGGGCTGCCCGCTTTTCATGGGAGCCGTCACCTTTAACCATAAAGCAATATCCTTATGGTCCCAACGTACAGCCTTCCTCTGTCTAAACTGTTCATCGTACCGGAGCCAAGCCAGGCCCCCATACACACGGTGCGCCTCCCCTATCGCATCCATGTAACAAAACAAACCTGAACAATTGTCAGGTGCCTTTTCCCCAATCACACTAGCTAAAATGGCAAATGCTTGTAACCAGTTCGTGAACGACCGCGGTATCAGCCGATACCGCCGACGTTCCTCCTCCTCCTTCTTCTCCTCCTTACGGGGCCTATCCAGATTAAAACGCTCCAAAGGGAGCAGTGAAAATATATCCACGTATTCCCCTTTCCAAATCTTCTCCCTCACTTCTTGCTTCAGGTGGGCCCCCAATGGCCCCTCAAAACAGACATACACCTCCCCTTTTGCAGTGTCACTGAGCCTCCTACTCTCTTCCTGCGTCTCCCCACTGCTCCCTTGTGCCCCTGCACTACTGCTGCTTTGCCCACTGCCGGCCACCGGCACCCCGCTGCTAGCTGGCACCCCACTGCTAACCGGCACACTACTGCTGACTGGCACGCTACTGCTGGCTGGTGTGCCCGCATTCTGCGGCACCCACGCCGCCGCCGGGGACGGCCCCGCCCCCTGCCGCAAAACAGCCAACCAATCTGCAAAACCACTCAACAATTCAGCAAAACCCCTGCTCATCTCCCCTTGGAGGGCTAATCCCCCCCCCCCCTGACTCTGCGCTAAAGCATTAACAGACATAGAGACAGACTCACCAGGCTGCCTGGGGGCTGTGAACCCAGCAGCCGCAGATCCAGCATCCTGATGGGCCCCAGCCAATGTGGAAGGACCAGGTACTTCTCCATCATCTGCTGCAGGTGGCATCTCTCTTCTCCTGTCATCGCGACCTTCAGGTACAGCGCCAGCCGGCGTGACCTCACTGGAGGCGGAGCCAGATGGGCGCCGCTCGCTCCGAGTACCAGGCCTGCGTTCCTCAGCCCGTACGTCTGCCCCCCTGGCACGACTCAACCCGCGCTGGGCAGCGGCATGCGCAGCATGCCCCGCCGTTCCAGGTCCAGCACCCCGCACCGCCGGATCTTCATGCACGGGGGGGGGATCCCCCCCGCGCGGAGGGTTCCGCCTGCTAGCTGGATTCCTCCCAGACCTGGTCCTGCGGGCGGAAGGTGCCCGGCCCGCAGCCCGGCCTGGAGGGTCCCTGATGGGGCTCCGTGAACGGCGCTGAACCCTGGGGGACACCGATGGGCTGAAGCGCTCCGGAGGCCTAGACCTCCGAGGCCGTGCGCCCGCTGAAGCAGCCTCTTGCGTTGCTGCTCCCAGCCCCCCCAGCAGACCAGACATCTGCTGCTGCAGCCATTCAGCCCCTCTAGTGCCCGCTGCCTCCCTAAGGGCAGCAAGCGCAGCGGATACCTCCGCATCAGCGTCGCCTGGGGAAGCCATGGGAGATGCCAGGGCTGCTTAGCTGTTGAAAAAATTCTCCCAGTGACCCCTATTTCCCGCCTGAACCCTGCTTATAAACCCTTCCAACACCCTGTTAAGCCCCTCCCCCTATGACACCCCTTCTATGACTATCCTGCTAATCAGCTCCCTACAAACCCTGTCAGGGGAGCCTACCCCTAGGCTTTGCCTCAAGTCCGGCTCCTACAGTATGATAAACTGGTTGCTAAGCTCCGCGATTATTACCACTAGTCTCTCAATACATTGCCTGATGGGGGGAGGGGAGGGGGGGGGGGTAATTAGGGGGCAGATGGAAAAGATTTCCCCCACCAGCTGCTTCCTCAGTTAGAGAAACATGTATGTGAAGCCCTGCAGTCCATTCACCGCCAAGTGAATAGGGAACACCGCTGGGACCAACAGTTTGTCGTGATTCTTAAACTCCAAAATATTTGGCCAAAGGATTGCCGCCTACATTGTCCGGAGCACATCTCTGGTAATAAACGGAAGTTGTAATAGCCACCTGGAAAGGTGCAAATACGGCCACTGGAGGAACACTATTGCATAATGTGGGACTGGTAATTATGAAGTTTTTAGCCTCAGTTATTCAAGAATCACATGAGCCATAAAACCTAAGTCTAATTTAGCCAATTTAGCCTCACAAAACTCTCTTCTATATATATTTATATATATATATATATATATATATATATATATATATATATATATATATTTATATATATATATATAAACAAGTACCAGCCGTTATATTATTTTTTTATGTTTTATGTATGTTTGTCTTGTATTGTCTGTTTATAAAAAAAAAATATTAACAATGATCTTATTATGAAATGTTATATTGATTAAAGTTTTTACTAATTCAATTATTTGATTAAAATACTGTAATCCATTTGATTATTACACTGAACACAGCTGCGCCTTCTATGGTACTGCTGACCATTGTCACTCGTGCTTCCTTTTTTTTCTGTCCAGTTTAAAGGTACACACCCTTATATAGGGGCAGCAGCAGTGTACAGTTGAAAGACAAGAAATGCCATACTTTCCAGAACCTGCACTCTTGTGTGGGGATTGGTATGTAACCCTGAGGTCGGAATCCCGGTGGTCAAAATCCCGATGCCAGAATCCCAACCGCCAAAAATCACGACAAGGGGGGGACGTGGATTGCCCCCTTGCGGGCTCGCTGCTCTCGCCATGCAGTGGGCCCGGTGCTTCGCTGCGCTCGGTACTCTAATTTGGACACCCACAGAGGAACAAAGTGCTGGGATTTCGTCGGTCGGGATTCCGGCATCGGGATTTGGACTGCCGGGAATCCGACCGCCGGGATTGTGACTGCATCCCCTTGTGTGACCTACTGGTTACTTCTGTCTGTTATCTTAGTGATTCAAGGACTCTGAAAAGTCTGCTGAATGGTCTTTTATTTTAGACTCCTCACATCACTTTGTGCCTTCACAATGCTGCCATGTATGTGCTGTCTGCTGACTCACATGTGTCATCATGACCTTCTGCAGTAACTTGCTGGGGTCCTGTAGTTATTTTTATTGTCTGATGGGGTCCCAGAGCAAAATAGTTTGAGGACCCCTGGTGTAGAGTTAACAGCAGTAGTAATCAGCGGCGTAGCTACGTTTTGGGCGCCCCTGCCGCCCATTCAAACCCCCCCAATCCCCCGCAGCCTTACCTTTCGCGCTGGTCCCGGCGGCTCCGTTCTTCTGCTGAGGACCACCAAAAAATGTCCGCCCCCATACAGCAGACAGTTTCAGAGAACTGTGTGCTATATGGGGGCGGCCATTTTGTGGTGGTCCTGAGCAGAAGAACGGAGCCGCCAGGACCAGCGAAATAGGTAAGCCTGCGGGGGATTGGGGGGAGGTGTAACTATAGCACCGCAGCCCCCGGAGCCCCCATATGCACAGCGCTCCCCCCCCCCCCCCCGAGGTGGCGGGGGCTGCGGTGCTATAGTTACGCCAGTGGTAGTAATGCTCAGGCGGGTGGCCGGCACTGATATAGTCTGGTCTGCTAACAGGAAGGAATCCAACTGCTGTTACAGGTGCACAAGGACAGTTATTCATTATTATTACTCCTTATATAGTGACAGAATGTCCCACAGTACAGTACAGAGCAGAAGTAATCCCTAATACACAGAGTTTACAGTCTAACAGCTCCATTCTTCCATCAAACATCTTATTGTCTCACCCCTTCTAACGAAACATTCTCTGTCCTCAGACTTTCTACCAAACTGTTATTATACCATGTATCTTGTGTCCTTATTTCCTCCAAACTCCTTGGAACTATTGTCTACTGCCCCCTCCCTCTGTCCCCCTGCTCCCACATACCTCCACTCTACCTCTGGTCTTGACCAACGTTCCCTCTAATTTACGAAGGCTGTGTGCGGCAAAATATATTGCCTGTGCAACTTTGGAAGGAAATTCAAATTTGTGTGCATCAAATATATATATATATAACTGTAAACGACGTTCAGCATATGTGTTAACTTTACTTCAAAATTATATTAAACATTCAAAACATTTAAACATTCAAAACACATCACACATTAATTGAGTTCACAACTGCAAAAAGGGACCACTGCTGCTTTGTGCGCTCTGCTGCAATGTCTGTGCGCACGCTCATCGAGTTGTGTGCGCGCGCACACGTGCACAGCTTAGAGGGAGCACTGGTCTTGACCCTATATAGAGAACAGGGGCAGTAGGGTGAAATGTTGCCTAGGATGTCCATGAACCTTGCACCCGCCCTGGAACCAGTAGCAGTTACAGTATCTTCACTTCTGATTCACATGCAAAAAAGGCAGAGTTCAATTGTAAAAAAAGCTGAAAATACACAATTAACAGTTTTTGTTCCTCTGATCCATTCTATTAATACATGTATCTATCTATCTCTGAATTATTGGGATTATATTCTGTACATTGAGTGCATTTCTTGTTTTAAAGAACAACCACTGTTCTCATAGACTGTTCTTGGCAAACAAAGCCTCACTGACTCTGAGGAGCTGTCATTTCTGTCATGCATGTCAAAGTATTTACTATTTTATTCATATATACTATATCATCCTGTACAGGCTGCAGATTAAGCTACATGGATCATATGAGGGGGAAATACCATGTTATTAAACATCATGATAAAAGATTAGGGCAAGGTCTGAATATGAAGAAAGACTACACCAGTCTTCTACTGATCAAGAATCATCGGGATGAGTGGGAGAGACAACATGAGATAACAGCTTCAGGTCAGAGACATCAACAGATTATGGCAGACAGATCATCAGATAAGTATTCCCCAACCACTATACAGGCTCTGTTTGACCCTGATGATGATGGACTTATTCCCAAGACTGTGGTGTTACAGGGACCTGCTGGGATAGGAAAGACTATGACCTCCCAGAAGATCATGCTGGACTGGACCTCTGGGGATCTGTATAAGGACCAGTTTCAGTTTGTGTTCTATATAAGCTGTAGAGATGTCAACACAATTACTGGTAATATAAGCCTGGCTGGGTATTTATCCAACTGTTGTGGTCTGACCTGTCCAGCTGATCTGTTCCAATCAGTCTTCCTTACATCTCAAAAAATACTTTTTATTGTTGATGGATTGGATGAATTAAAATGGTCACCAATGAATCACAGTAAGGTTTGTAAAGATCCATTTCAGGAGGTCTCAAAAGAAATCCTTCTACAGAGTTTGTGTAAGAAGACACTGCTCAGTGACAGCTCAGTCATCATCACCACAAGACCACTCTCACTGGTGAAGCTGGTGGACTCTGTTGAATGTCTTCGATATGTAGAGATTCTGGGCTTTACAGGGAAGGACCGTGAGGAATATTTTTATAATTTCTTTGAAACCAGAGAACAAGCAGATTTGGCTCTCAATGTAATAAAGGACAATGAATATCTGTACACGATGTGTGTTATCCCTATAATTTGCTGGATTGTTTGTACTGTAATGAAACCACTAATAAAACAGGGATCATCTTTGATTGATTGCAAGACAGCCACATCCATTTACCTCTTGTACCTTAAGAGTTTAATAAAGTATCATGGAAGGGACTCTGCCCAGCCTATATGCACATGTATACAGAAGATGTGTGCTTTGGCCAATGAAGGAGTTTGGGACCAGAGAATTCTATTTGAAGAATCAGATCTTGTAAGACATGGGCTCTCAATGTCAGAGCTGGAGTCCGGGTTTTTGATTGAGAACTTCTTCCTAAGGGACGCTGAGACCCGCACCTGCTACAGCTTCATCCATCTCAGTGTGCAGGAGTTCTTTGCTGCTCTATACTATGTCCTGGGTGATACATCTGTAAAATATCCTTTCCTCAACTTCCTGAACAGGTATAAGAAGAATTTACTGAGAAGCAGTAAAGTGAAACGTTTCCTGACAGCATCAGTAAATCGCCCACATCTGACATTAACTGTAAGATTCTTATTTGGTCTTTCAAATGAAAAACAAATTGAGGAGACTCGGAGAGTCATTGGCTGCGACATTTCCTTTACAGAAAAACCTGTCTTGGAGAAATGGCTTAAGAGAAAGTCACCATACTACCATAATGAGATACTGTGCTGCCTGTATGAGACACAGGACGAGGAATTTGTTGGGAGAATGATGTCTCACTTTCCTACAATAAAAATTACAGGCTGTTACAATACAAAAGGGAACGAGAACATTGGTTACCGGGCTGTGGCCTACTGCTTGGAGAGAAGTACAATACAACATAATGTCACTTTTAATGACTATATAATAGGACCAAAGGCTCGGAGTGTTCTATCTAATGCACTTTCTAATTGTTCACAACTTCGGTACGTATTTAACACATTACCAAGAAATTGTGTGTGTGTGTGTGTGTGTGTGTGTGTGTGTGTCTGTGTGTGTGTTTATGGCCTGTAGATGTTCTGGTAGCAATCAAAGGTTTGATCCCAATTTCATTTGTGTTATGTTACTTAACTTTGTACACTGAGAAGACATGGTAGGAACTGACTAATGTGCTGGAGCCACCCGCTCCTACCGCCCCTCTGCCACTACTGCTCCAGAGGGGAAGTAGGAGGGGTTGGCTGCAGCACAGTCCAAAGTTCAAATAGGGGATCCACAACAACTGCCAGTGAATGAGTTTTGAATGACAGTTGGTAAGTTGGTGTGACTCTCCTATTCGAACTTTGGACTGGACTGAAACCCCAGCTCTGGATCCACAGCTGGCTGGAGCTCTTTACCAGCATAATTCAATTAAATGAGAAATGGTGGAATAAAAGAGAACAATTTTATTTTCCTACATCGATTCCTTCTGACACGGATCCCACTTAGCATTCCCCACAGTCACCAGTGTCACTCTGTACATAGGCAAAGGTACTCCCAGATCACAGACCCAGAAGTCCAAGCATCAGAGCTCATTGTACAGGGCAGCACTTATTGGGAGAGTTGCCCTTTGGAAAACGAATCGCATGTGTAACTACATTTATTCTTCGCTCCATAGGAGACACAGGGCTGACGCTGAAGGTTGGGCCTCGGCACCAAACAGGTTAAACATTTTGCCTTCTGACAGCCCAGGTTCCTCATCACCCTAAGCCCCACCTCCACCCTAAGGAGACAGTTTCAGTTTGGTGCCGGCAGGAGCCAGATGCTCATTTATAATGGGGGGCTGCATTAAGCAGCATTATTTACTTAAATTATTTATTTTCTTTAACTTTTTACATGAGTAAATAGCAAGGTGCCCTGAGGATGCCTATGCTGTTACTCCATCACTTGGGTGCCAGTGGCTGTGACACCATGACTTAGTGTGTGATCTTGGCCAGTCCCAGGGCAAAGGACCATCAGCCACAATCAGATGCTGGGGTTACAGGCAGAGGCGTAGTGAGGGCGGTGCCGGTGGAGCACAAGCTATCATAGCGCCGGAGCCATGCCGGAACCACCAGCTCACCCGCTCCGTCTCCCCCACCAGCTCCCGGCTCCCCGCTGTGTCCGGGAGATGTGGTGATATTTATAATTCACGTCTCACGGCGGACCGCTAGCCAATAGGCGCTTGCAGTCCAGCAGCCAATCAACTGGTGGCTGCTAGACCGCGAGCGCCTATTGGCTAGCGCGGTCCAGCGTGAGATGGGAATTTTAAACAGCAGCACCGTGCACATCTCCCGGACACAGTGGGGAGGGGGTGCGCCGATAGAGGCTGCCGCTGCAGTGGATCAATGCCTCATGAGGGGGAGGGGATATGCCCTGGGTCTGCCTCTTGCCATCCCCAATGTGCTGCAGGAGGCTGGGAATAAGAGGCAGCTGTATTCATTGTTATTTCCCCCCCCCCCAGCTGCTACTCTGGTCTGGTAATGTCGTGCCCCCCTTCCCCCGCTCTCAGCCCCTCTAGTATCTCCCCTATTCCTGCCCAGACAGCAGGCCACTCCTTTTAGTGACAGTCTGTGGGCCTCACACCCACCCTTTAACCCTCCATTGCACTGGTGCTGCAGCTTTTGCCTCCTCTCTCAGCCCCTGAAAGATGGTGGGGCTGAATTAAAAGTGTGGGGTAACAGGTGAAGGGGCTGATTTAAAGGAAGAAAAAAGATTGATATATATATATATATATATATATATATCATATATGGTGGCCACAAATGCAGTCAGTATGTCAGTGTGTGTGTGTTGGGTGGCTGGCATCAGCGACAGGATCTGTATCGCCTCCGGGCTCCCCTTCTGAACTTACACCACTGACTCCCACCCTCCCTCCCTGTTCCACACTACTCCCTCCCACCTTCACTCCACACTACTACTCCAACCCTACCTCCCTGCTCTGCACTATCACTCCCACCCTCCCTTCTCTGCACTATGACTCCCACCCTCCCTGCTCTGCACTATCACTCACACCCACCCTCCCTGCTCCGCACTATTACTCCCACCTTCCCTCCCAGCAAGCAATTTCAGTCCCCCTTGGCAATGAGCAATTTCAGTCCCCCTTGGCATCGAGTATGGAGCCCCTGGCATTGAGCATGTAGGTAAGTGGCACTTATGTGTTAAATGTGTAATGGGCATTACGGTTTGTTAAATAGTATGTAATGGGCATTACTGTGTTTTATATAGTATGCGATGGGCATTACAGTGTTTTATATAGTATGTGATGGGCATTGCGGTGCGCTATATAGTATGCAATGGGCATCATGTGTGGCCTTATGTGTAATTGGCATTATGGCATGTGGCTTTATGTGTAATTGGTATTACAAAGTTTGCTAAAATGTGCAATGGGCATTACGTGTGTGGTATAATGTTGGGCCGTGCCCACTTTTCACTGCACAGGAGCCTCACCTACTGTACTACAAATTGGGGGGCGCGAAACATGCCCTAGCTTCACCACTGGTTACAGGTATGTGGCTCTCTGCACATGGAGTGCCGCTAGCATCTTCTGCCCATAAGATGCTCATAGCTGACAACTCCGGGAGAGGGGACCACCAGGATTTGCGGTCAAGTCTGGATACACCATTCCCCCACTGGACCACCAGATATAAGTGCAACGGGTGCAGGTTGTCAGTAGCGGGGCCGCCCGGTATCTACCATATCCCCACCACTCTACTGGCACTGTTCTAGGAGGCCATTTCCCTGGGGTTCTTAGTCAGAAGGGCGGTGGGCTCAGGGGCGTAACTATAGCACCGTAGCCCCCGCCACCGCAGGGGGGCGCTGTGTATGTGGGGGCGCCGGGGGCTGCGGTGCTATAGTTACCACCCCCCCAATCCCCCGCAGACTTACGTAACTCGCTGGTCCCGGCGGCTCTGTTCTCTGAAACTGTCTGCTGTATGGGGGCGGCCATTTTGTGGTGGTCCTCAGCAGAAGAACGGAGCCGCCGGGACCAGCGCGATAGGTAAGACTGCGGGGGAGGGGGTTAGCATGGGCGGCGGGGCGGCGGGGGGGTGCTTGATGGGGCGGCGGGGGGTGGGTATGGGCGCCCCCCCCCCTAATGGCGGGGGGGGGGGGGGGCGCCCAAAACGTAGCTACGCCACTGGGTGGGCTCTTCCCATTGGCACCTCCCCCGGTTAGTGGTGTGCTTCCTCTCAGAAGTTTCCTGCCTTTGGCTTCCTCTGCCTTCTATCCTACCCAACTCAGATACAGAGTAGTCATTTCTGTCCAGTCTGCTAGTCTGCAGCATGCTACCTGTGAGTTGGAGTTGCTGTCCCCCATGTCTCCTCCATATCAGAGTCAGTTC
Organism: Crinia signifera; assembly: GCF_055691185.1. NCBI lineage: Eukaryota > Metazoa > Chordata > Amphibia > Anura > Myobatrachidae > Crinia > Crinia signifera. Next base: position 43,338,403 of record NC_139222.1, read on the forward strand.
ACATTGTTTTATTTAGGAGGAGCTCAGTTTATTGAGCTGATTGCCCATATTGCTCTGCATTGTATGTGCACTGTGAGTTTGTTGTGATTGTGTCAATCCTTTCTACTGTGCTAATGCTACTGTTTTATTTATTTGCCCTGTGCGTTTTAAGTGACTAATATGCTATAGCTACATAGCAGCTAGTGCGCCTTAGTCACTAGTGCATAGGAGACACAATAAATTTGCTTGTAGGTTCATAGATCCTGCAGAGTCATCCAGATGTAAATCCCAGAGGGAGACAGGGGATCCATTGTTACTGGTATATATAGCCTGTGCTGCTGGTTTGTCCCCTCAGGATCAGGTGCAGGATGGCTTGCGTGTTAGCTGTTTCAAAGCTCACAAGCAACCCTCAGCCTCTGCCTCCTCTTAGAAGCCAGTTTGGGCAGTGTCTCTGACACAGAAAATGGTGCAGCTGGTAGGTAAATTATCCTTTGTGCCACCCCACGAGTCTGTGGCCATCAGCAGGGGTTACAGTGAGGGGGGACGGGGTAGAGCTGAGTTCCACCACTTCTAATGGTAGGGGGAACTGAGTTCCACCTCTACTACAACCCTGAACAGTAATTCCAACAGGAAAGCCTGTCCCAGCAGCTTCTTTTTCTGGCATGGCGTATGTGATGTCATGCCATCACAGCCGCTGAAATTAAGAACAACCACTAAGAGGGGCAGGATCTGTGCTTGCTGAAGATAGGTGAGAGGGGGCTGGAGGAACTCTTAGGTGGGAAGCTGCTGGATGGACACAGGGCATGGAGCTGCTGAGGGACATGGACAGTGAGCCTCTGGAGTGACAGAGACAGATGTGTATAAGAAGCACAACTGTAAACATTATATGTATAAGGGACACTACTGTGTGGTTTAATATGAGTCAAGGCACTACATGCTGTGTAATGTGTATATGATTGTGCTACTGTGTTGTAACTTTAATTGGAGTTGATTGACCACACGCCTTCCTTGTGGGACCATTTTAACTTTATTAGAGGTAAGGCACAAATTCCCTGGCACTGGTATAGGCTCTGCCTAATTGGGAGTGGGATCATTGTTAGGGGAAAGGAGTTCCCCCGCCTATCCAGGACCACTTTAGGTACTGACTGTTAGTTACCCGGGCCAGTTTGGCTCCCCCTTTTCTGAAGCCTCCATGAGTGAGCTCATTGTCTGCCTACAGCACACTTTACAGGGTAAGGCTGTAAAAAGGGCATCTACTGTATACATAGAGGAAGTTCCTCCTCCTAGTCACCCTGCACCTTGGATTCCGGGTCTGAGTCAGTCTTGGGGAAACTGTCTCAGTCTCATCTGATGTGGAAGTTTCCTCCACCCAGGTGGACACTCCCTCTTGGATTGACGAGGAATCTTTGGTTAAGGTGGTTAGGGAGCTTTTGTCCATGGACAAATCTGAACAACCCCCTAGGTCAAAAGGGCCTAATTTTAAGCAAAAGAAAAAGGCAGTTACCTATTTCCCTAAGTCTGAGCAACTTAAGGAATTAGTAACTGAGGCTTGGAAGCCAGTCAGCCATTGCAGAGACCAACCGCATATTCAGTTGGGTGGAGGATAACATTCTAGCCTTATCAGCCATCTTCATACCGGGCGTCCTCAATTGGGAGTCAGACTTCCTGAGTCTACAAACCCTTCAGGCTGGAGAGCGGTCACTTCATCTGACAGTGTTCCAGATACAGGTTCAGAAGTGGACCATGCTGGAAGTAGACTTGATGGCATCTCAGCAAAATCACAAGGTTCCCAGGGATCCGGGAGCCTGCATGGTGAATGCCCTATCAGTTTCATGGCCATTCAGGGTAAGGCATGTGTTCCCTCTAATCTCCTTTCTGCTAAGGGTCCTTCGTTGAAGTTGAAGGCAGAAGAGGGAACTCTCATCTTGGTAGCTCCGGATTGGCCAATATGTCGACCTCCTAGGCCTCCCTGTCCAATGCAACTCCCTCTGCATCCGGACCTGCTCAGTCAGGCTCCATGTGGGCACATGGATCTTCAGAGGCTGGCTTTGACAAGGTGGTTGTTGAGACCTCTTTGTTGAGCCAGAAGGTATTCCTCTAGAGTTATCTGTACCATTCACAGGGCCTGTTAGATGTCTTCAGCTGGTGTGTACTGTCGGATTAGGAGAGTGTAGAATTTCTGGTGTCCTCGACGGGTCTTAAACTGAGGAAATATCACTTTTCTAGGGTCTGCAGAAAAGCTTGGTGCAAACTTATGACTTGCTTCTCTTAAAGTCCAGGTCACTGCTTTGTCTATTATCTTTCTTGCATTGTTGCCAACGGTTGTAGGTGCCTCGTGAGCTGTACAGCAGAATAGTTTTGCAAAGCAGTGACTTGATTGACTGCTAAAACAGCAGCCATAACCCAGTGTACAGTGAGACAATGAGACCATTAGGCATTATGGACAGCAGCCGTAGCGCAGCGGCAATGTGATCACCAGACAGGTGTTACAGGGGCAGCAGCTATAGCCCAGCACACAGTGGCGATATGATCATCAGACAGGTAGTACAGGGCAGCAGTCATAACCAAGCACACAGCAGCAATGTGACCATCAGACAAGTGTTACAGTGGCAGCAGATAAAGCTCAGCACACAGCGGCAATGCACCATCAGACAGGTGGTACAAGAGAAGCATTCATAGCCCACAGCACAGTGACAATTTGACCATCAGACAATTCTCACAGGAGCAGCAGACTCAGCCCACTGCACAGCGACAATATGACCATCAGACAGTTGTTACAAGAGCAGCAGCCATAGCCCAGTGCACAGTGGCAATATTACCATCAGGCATGAGTAATAGGGCCAGCAGTCTAACCAGTGCACAGCAGCAATGTGACCACCAGACAGGTGTTACAGGGGCAGTAGCCATGGCCTAGAGCACAGCAGAAATGTGACCATCAGACAGGTGTTAGAGAAGTGGCAGCTAAAGCCCAGTTCACATCAGCAATGTGACCATCAGAAAGGTGTTACAGGGGCAGCAGCCATAGCCAGAGCAAAGCGAGAATGTAACCATCAGATAGCTGTTACAGGGGCAGCAACAATAACCCAGCACACAATGGAAATGTGACCATCAGACAGGTGTTACAGGGGAAGCAGCCACAGCACAGTGCACAGCAGCAATGTGACCATCAGACTGGTGTTACAGGGGCTGCAGCCATAGCCCATTGCACGGCGGCAATGGGTCCATTAGACAGGTAGAACAGGGCAGCATCCATAGCCCAGTGCTAAGCGGGAATGTAACCATCAGACAGGTGTTACAAGGGCAGCAGCCATAACCCAGCGCACAATGGAAATTATACCATCAGACAGGTGTTACAGGGGGAACAGCCATAGCCCAGTGCACAGAGACAAAATGACCCTCAGACAGCAGCCATAGCCGAATAAACACCAGCAATGTGACACTACAGTATCTGATTACAGCACAGGTTTCTGAAGGGGGTGACATAAGGCCCTACCCCAGGGCTGGGCAGATGTTGATGAACTACACATCCCAGGATGCTTTGCATTAGATTTGCTATGTGGCCATGCTGAACTGATGCAAGGCATGCTGGGATGTGTAGTTCATCAACATCTGGAGGGCCGGTGTTGCCCAGCCCTGCCCTACCCCCTAAATACTTAAATTGTGGCACTCCTTTGCTGCTTGGAGCCAGGCAGATAAGGGGAGAGTGGGCCGTGCCAGGCAGGCTGGGGTGATGTTTGCAGTAGTGTTCCCCCAGTACATCCTCCATGTCTGAGCTATTAGCAGATGGTGGTGAAAGGGGAACATTGGACCTAGGAAACTTCCCAAAACTTTGTGCAGGGGTAGCTGCTGGCTCTGGGAGCATCATGGGCCCCAAGCAGCTGCACTGGTGGTAGTTACGACAATGTGATATGTTAGCTGGATCTATGCATTAAGCTCTCATTACATACAGTAAGCACTGTGTATATGTTCTGTGCAGGTTCCGTAACTGCAGATTCCCTGTTACAGAAGACTTGAGTGAGGCTGAATCCAGTTTATTTGGACTGTTTGGACGGTGTCAGATAAAGGAACTAATGTAAGTAGATTATAGTGTATAACGAGGCAAACACCGCAGTCTTCTCCAGCAGCCAGTAACCAAGGAGGACATTTATATTAAGGTGGGGAAATATCTACAACTTTCAGGATGCTTTAGGAAAATGTGATACATCACTCCCATAGCCCTTATTGATACCCATGGATCCACCGTCATCTAGCCTGCCTATGGTGTTTGTCCTGCCAACTCACCACACTGTGCCTAGTCACATGGCAGCTCAATAAGTCGCACAGCATAGCAATGGCATATGGTGTTATCGGATGAGTGCAATACCAGCGATCATCCACCAGATGTCACTTTTTAAAATCACCATTGCGCATGCATCAGATGTCTAATGCAATGCTATAGTGAAAGAATCCGCATTGAGCGTGCGTGAAGTGTCCATTAAAATGCACAATAGTGCGAAAACTACTTTACTGTACAATACTGTACGGTATGTTAAATAGACATTATTCTAAGGAAATACTATTGTATAGATGTGCGCCTCATTACGCAAGGTATAACGGGCTATGGGGTTAAGTGAGAGAGTATACAGTATGGTCAAAGTACATACTGTAGCAGGTCAGACTCGGGTTAACAAAATGGCTACCAGAATTCAACCAGGGCTTCATGGGAGCCCATATGTACGGAACTAACAACCGTATACTTTACACTTGTTTAAAGACATGATGTATGTGCGTCCCATTATGCTTCACTGGTTAAACACAGAATTACACTACAGTATGAATGACATACTGTACAAGCAGGCACGACTTGAGCACTGAGTGGATTAACAAAATGGTTACCAAGCATGAACCAGGGTTTTGTGGAAGCCCACATCTATGGAGCGAGCAACGGCAAAGGTTTTACATGTCTAAGGGGAATGTCTCATTACACAAGGTAAAACACACAGGGGCTGATGACAAATACACAAATGCTGCAATAATCAACCCGCAGCTCTGGTCTCATACGTGCACTGCTGTCCAGTTTTCGGCACACCTGCTGTGCAACAGGAAGCTGAGCACCTGGCTGAAGTTGACCCACTTGCGCTCACAGTAACCTCCCCGCAGTCTGGCAATGGTGTCCTAGCTACAGAGGAAGGCAAAAAGCCTCTGCAAACTGGGCAGACAATTTGTGGGGACCCCACCCATGGTTGCTTGCCACTTCCCTTGCTTTGTTTCGAGTCTCTAGGAGACCTAGAACCGGAGATAGCATGGACACATTTTTCCTATAGACTATAATTGATCCATTAATTCAGACCCACCATGGGTTCTGATGCTTGCTTTAAGCCTTATGGGGATCTCAGAAACTTAGGGTTCATATCCTCTGGTAGCTAAACATCGCTCTTTCCATAAGAACCCAGTTCTGAGCTTTTTGGATCACCATAACTGGAGAAATTAAGCTTTAAGCCCATTCTAATTTATCCATAGGGTTAAGCTATACCAATTCTATAGTAGCTATATTTTACTCCAGCACTGCTGAACCTGTCACAAATGCTGCACTATATAATTAGAGAAGGACAGATTATCTTTCCAATCAGAAGCTCAATGACCATATTGACTACAGGATTTATTTCCACTCCTACCGTAATGCTCTGGACACTGCAAAACAATCTGCATTTTCAATCTCACATCTCTTCTCATGCCACCAACCCCAAGCGACTTTTTAACCCCTTCAGTGGCACTCCCGAGAATTTTCCAGGTTTTTCTACAGTGCACAGAAATGCAAACACGGAAAATTCTTAGCACTGCCTGCGCTCTTTTCCTTCGGGCAGCGCAGCTGGGCTGAGATCAGTGACACACTCAGCTTCAGCAGCTGTCTGGCTCCTGCTGCCCGGCCCTGCCTCCTTTCCCCTTGCTGTGTGTGGCGTGACCTTGTAATGTCATGTCACACACAACAGGGTTGCTGGGAACCAGGGTTACATTGGTGGTTTATTTTAGGGAGTGCTCCCCAGAAAAAAACTTGCCCAGTAGGGAGTGCTTCCTAAAAAAAAAAAAAACACCACTGAAGGGGTTAATAATGTTATATCAATTCTTTACCCTCCCTCACAATCCCCACGTGCTACTATCAGTACACTAGAACTTGCTTCTTTCTTCAAGGACAAGATTGATAAAATCCAAGATGAAATGGCATGCTCTTCCTCAGCCAGTGACCTGCTCACTTTCTTTTCAGAGTCCATTGGTATTTTCTTCTAATTTGAACCTACAAGTGAGGATGAAGTATCAACACTCTTCTCATCATCCTACTCCACTACTCTTGATCCTATACCCTTACAAGTCAGTAAAGATGTGTTTCCTATGCCTAACCCAAATTTAACTAAAATCTGTAACCTCTCTCTCTCTCTCTACTGCTATCTTTCCTTCTCTGTTCAAACATGCACTTGTTTCTCCCACTCTGAAAAAAACACAATTCTGATCCAAACTGTCTCTCTAACTACCATCTCATTTCTGAGCTTCCATACACTTGCTTCACACAGTTTCTTAATGCCTATAACTTATTGGACCCACTAAAGTCAGGCTTCTGCTTTCAACACTCCACAGAGACAGCATTGACTAATGTAGTAAATTATCTGATCACTGCTAAATCTAAAGGCCATTTCTTGCTTCGTATTCTTCTAGATCTCTCAGTTGCCTTTAACACAGTTGACCACTCTCTTCTTATACAAACACTACAGCTCCTAGGTCTTCAGAATACAGACCTTTCTTGGTTCTCTTATCTAATCGCTCTTTCATTGTTTGCTTCTCTGATTCTACATCCTCTTCACTACTTTTGTTAGTTGGAGTACCACATGGCTCATTCTTAGGTCCTTTGCTTTTTTCAATCTATACCTCTTCTCTTGGCAAACTAATCAATTCTTTTGGTTTTCAGTATCATCTGTACACTGATAATACTCAAATCTATCTACCCTCCCCTGAATTGACACCATCAGTATTGCTCCATGTCTCTGAATTCCTTACTGCCATTTCATCTTGGATGTCATCTTGCCACCTCAAGCTCTACATTTCCAAAATAGAATTAATTATATTTTCACCAGTCAAGAGTAATTACCAACCTGATAGCTCTATCACTGGAACAACCAATCCTTCACAAGCTCGCTGCCAAGGGGTCATCATTGACGCTGTACTGTCCTTTATTCCTCACATTCAATCTGTCTCTAATCACGTTACATGCATCTCAAGAAACATATCCAATATTGTCCATATCTTCTACAAGACACTACAAAAACTCTAATTGATTATTGCAATAGCCCCATTACCGGTCGTCCTAAGAAAAGACTCTCAATACTACAAACCATTTTGAATGCAGCTGCAAGGCAGATCTTCCTAGCTAGATGTTCAACATTTGCTGATCTGCTCTGCCCCTCCATTGGTTGCATGTACATTATTTTACCTTTTTCAAAATAAAATACTTCTACTCACATACAAGGCCATTAACCTGACTACAACAACATATATATATGTGCGCAATGTAAGAAACAAAATAAAAAATGAAAATAAATTATATTTGCTGAGTTTGTTGACATTTCACCATGTTGACAACATAACCGTCATATTTCTGGTGTCGGCTGTGTGACTGTTGACTTACTGTGGAGTAAAACAAGAAAATACTTTTGGTGGGCACACAAACATTGAATTTTTGAAATAACTTTAATTAATTTTATCCATTTTGACACTTTCTCTACTAGGAAAATGTGTCTGTCTGTGTGTATGCATCAGGGACATTACTGCCAGAGACAATGGATACGCATGCCTCTGGGTCCCAAGCTATGACCACATGCATGTACAGCAACACCTGTGTCATTCACAGCGGGATCCAAGTGTGTCTGCTGCTCTTTCAGAGTTCTGCTGTACACCTGCTGCTGCATAGTCAATTAGCTCCAACTCAGGAATCCTGCATGAGCACAGCATCTATTCCTGGAGACAGAGGGGCTGGGTTTATGGCCCATGGCTCTGAGAGCTGCTGGATATGCTCCCACGGTGGCAGAAATCGGGGCATGGCCTTGTGGGAGCATAGGGAGCATAGGTTATGCCGCCTTTCTGCTAGACCATTTCACCAAATTTAATTTAACATCTAACAAGTTGAGAGGTATCCTATAACTGTATCCTATTCATGCTAATACCTCCCACAGATGCTGTTAGCAATTGGAGACAAGATAGAAAAAGTAAAATAAATAGCTCTACTTTGCAGACACCACTATGAATTATAGGATTTGCAGTATTCTGAGGTTTGCATAATGAAAAACTTTCTAAAGAAAATGGTAAATGTTAAGTGATAGGGTCATTCTGGGGGCATACACATGGACTGACAATCTGACTAGATTGCTTAGAAAGTAAGCACATATCTGTATGCTTTAAGAGATTAAATATCTCTTGCAGTCAAAATCTAGTCAGATTGCTTAGCAAATGACTGCGAAGCTCTCTCTGTGTACAGAATGAGAGATAAGGGGCATACACATGTAGAGATCTGTGCTAAGCAATTTTGCTAAGCAATTTTTCTAGTGTCAAGATCTCCCATGGAGAGCACATACACACGCAGAGATTTGTGCTAAGCAATTTTGCTAAGCAATTTTCTTAAGCAATTTTGCTTAAGCAAAAAAAGGCCGGGTAGTGGTTCAGAATGAGAGATTGCGATCAGTATCTCTCATTCTGTACACACAGACAGATTTGCAGTCATTTGCTAAGCAATTTGACTAGATTGTGACTGCATGCACTGACTTAGTTAGCAAGAGATATTTAATCTCATGAGCATACACACAGAGAGATATGTGCTTACTTTCTAAGCAATCTAGTCAGATTGCTTAGAAAATAGCACAAATTTGCTCCGTGTGTACACCCCTATACTGTACTGATCGCAATCTCTCATTCTGAACCACTCCTGGCCTTTTTTTGCTTAAGCAAAATTGCTTAGCACAAATCTCTGCATGTGTATATGCTCTCCATGTGAGATCCTGACACCAGCAAAATTCCTTAGCAAAATTGCTCAGCACAGATCTCTACGTGTGTATGCCCCTTAAAGTTATATGAAATAAACTAACGGTACTTCTTTACTTTCACGGCGCCACTCTAGATAGGACAGATAGGATACTAGATAGGATACGATTTGTATGCGATTTGACATAAGATATCGCATAAGATATAGGATAGGACAGATAGGATACTAGATAGGATACGATTTGTATGCGATTTGACATAAGATATCGCATAAGATATAGGATAAGATTTACTATCCATTTCATTACCCCACTATCCACTAGGGCGTGGAGTGAGAATAGAATAGTGTGGCGAGCGCAGCGAGCCACCGAGCCCGAAGCGTGGCGAGCGGACACGGATGTTGTTTGAAAGCAAGTCCCCAATATCGCATGCCATTTGCATGCAATTCCATAAAATACATTCCGTGTCCCCTCGCGGGGCTCGCTGCGCTCGCCACGCTTCGGGCTCGGTGGCTCGCTGCGCTCGCCACACTATTCTATTCTCACTCCACGCCCTAGTGGATAGTGGGGTAATGAAATGGATAGTAAATCTTATCCTATATCTTATGCGATATCTTATGTCAAATCGCATACAAATCGTATCCTATCTAGTATCCTATCTGTCCTATCTGTCCTATCTGTCCTATCTAGTGGCGCCGTGAAAGTAAAGAAGTACCAAACTAACCTTATCTCTTATCTCCCATCAGAGTAGAGGACTGTGGTCTGACCTCCTCCTGTGGTGATGATCTCTGCTCTGTTATTACTACAAACCGCTCTCTGACCACACTGCGTCTGTTACACTGTGATCTTGGGGACTCTGGAGGAAAAATTCTGTCTGAGGAACTGAGACACCCTGCCTGTTACCTGCAGGATCTGAGGTAAGATCTGTCTCGGTACAAGTTCTCTCAGTTCCCCACTAACTTACTGCCAGGCTCACAGGGAAGAGAAAAGACTCTCTCTTTTTTGGGGCACTCTTAAATAGTGATTACAAAGCTGTAATCAATTAAAACTTTGATAAGAATATGTTATGAAAGATAGTATATGGTGTGAAACAACACAAACTAGCTAATGGTATGGATTCTAATGCCACCTTACAGAGAAAATTCTAATGGGGGAACAGTGACACTGTTCCCCCATTAGAATTTTCTCTGTAAGGTGGCGTTAGAATCCATACCATTAGCTAGTTTGTGTTGTTTCACACCATATACTATCTTTCATAACATATTCTTATCAAAGTTTTAACTGATTACAGCTTTGTAATCACTATTTAAGAGTGCCCCAAAAAAGAGAAAGTCTTTTCTCTTCCCTGTTTGCATATATTTACTCTCTAGGGTGCACCTCCACGCTACTCATTTTGTGAGAATCTGCTTCACAGACCTCTTGATTATATTTGAATTGTGGATCATTTGAATTAAACTGTTTTGTACCGTGTCCCTCTACCACTGTTACCTGTGCACTGATCCACCTACCACTTCCCCTTTTCCCTTACAAAATTACTGCCAGGCTCGTCTGGTCACTTGGAGGAGGAGCATAGCAAAGTGTGGTTTCCCCCACCCCCTTCTGCTGCGCTGCCCTAGCTAAATCCCACTGCTCCCATAACACAGTCTTCTACTCCACCTCCAGATGCTGGCGGCCATATAAAATATGGCACTGACTTGTAAGCCAGTCAGTGATTGCAGCCATTCAGAGCAGCGGTTGGTATGTGAAGGGGTGAAGTGGGTGGAATGATTGGCCCTTCCTTCTCTGTCAGAGTGGCCAGACCCAGGACAGCTGTGCCCCTTGATGGCAACTGTGATTGCTACCATACAGACATTGCTTGTTTTAATAAAAAAAAAAATCTTTAAATACAAGTTATTAACATACAGTTATTAGCCAATTATTACCAGTTATATTATTCATTCTGGTGAATGGATTAGAAATGCTCTGACCGTTACGCTCATGTAACAATACTAGAAATTGCTGCACTGCAGCTGTCATATGATTGAGATAAAGGGGTACATAAGGGCATAGTTTGTGGAGGGGGGTGTCAGGTCAGGAGAACACAGCACTATCTTCTCCTTTCATAAGGCCTTGATGTGTCTGGGAAAGGAGATCACTGTCACTACTATTAAGTTCCGTACACACTGGGCGATTTTGCCCAGCATGTATGGTGAGTGATGATGGGGGAAAATGCTGAGCTGAAAATCACCCAGTGCATACACACTGAGTGATTTCGACCCATTTTTAGCAATTTTACCCAGTGTGGATGACTTTTCATAGCAGGCCGCTATGTAATTCCGTCCACCCCGTCGCTTATCTACTGGAAATACCAGGAGATAAGTGGTGGAGCAAGCAATGATGCTGGTGTGTACATCAATGCTAACCCATTCACACTGGGTGGCTTTTGAGCTGAAAGCAGCGCAAAAGACAAAACTGAACTGCTTTCAGCTCAAAGTCACCAATGTGTATGGGCCTTTACAAATAGCAGAGCAACAGTTGAGTTGTGCACAGCATCCACACAGTGCCATACATGTCGGAGGCAGCTTGGGGAATGTGGAAGTAGATGCAGAGTTACAAGAACATAGGCAAAGGCTCAGTTGTCATATAAAACGAAAAATAAATGGCTCTACTTTGCACTCATCATTTTGAATTATAGGATCTGCAGTATTCTGAATTAGTTTGTGTAATACAGGAGACATCTCTAATATCTACTGCATTAAATTGGTCTTAAAATGTTTCATTACTTAGATTTTTGCTGTAATCATTTGGAAACATCCATTTTGCATGAGGAAAAAGATTATAAAGAAAATGGTAAATGTTTAGTGATAGCGTCATGCTGATTGTGAGACTAGGTTTATAAGAAATAAATTAACCCAGATTCATCATATCCCATCAGGTTACAGTGGTGTGGTCTGACCTCCTTCTGCTGTGATGATCTCTGCTCTGTTATTACTACACTCCGCTCTCTGACCAGCCTGGACCTGTCAGGGAATGCTCTAGGGGACTCTGGACTGAAGCTTATGTGTGAGGGACTGAGACACCCGGCCTGTGCCCTGCAGGAGCTATGGTAAGATCTGTCTCAGTACAAGTTCTCTCAGTATTAGCCATAGACCATACAAGGCACAGACCGAAAATAGCTGCTGAATTTCCTCATACTATCTGAGTATAGTTTATGGAGCTATTATTCTATTAATTGTTACCATACAACCATTGCTTTGTTTTAATAAAATTTTTATATTAAGAACAATTTGTTAACATACATTATTAGCCAATAATGACCAGTTATATTATACATTCTGGTGAATAGGAATTAGACCTGCTCATGTACAGTAACAATACTGGAAATGGCTGCAGTGCAGCTGTGAGATTATTTGAGTTAAAGGGATAAAGAAGTCAGTTGTGGGAAGGGGGATGTCAGGAGGACACAGCACTATCTTCTCCTTCCATAAGACCTTGATGTGACTGGGAAGGGAGAGGTGGTAGGTATCAGGGCTCATACTGTTCATAGAATATGACACATTTGGCTCCTTCCACATGCAGTTTTCTAGAATCACATCCACATCCATAGCCAACTCCTGTACAGGGTTACAGGATATTCCTTGCGACACACCTGCACCATGCATACTCCCAACCATCAGTATTGTGTTGGAATAGTCCCACCTGCAGACTGCAGTGTCACATAGTTGGGAAATTTTGAAGGGGAATCTGTCACTGCTATTACACATAGTAGAACAACAGTTGAATAGATACTGAGTGCAGGATCCACACAGTGCCAGACATGTTGGAGGCAACTTGGGGAATGTGAGACAGGTCCAGAGTGACAAGAACATGAGCATTACCATGAGGACAGGCCCATTGTTCATGCTCACAAATTTGGTTACACAGGGATGCTGGGAGGTACTCTATTATGTGCCCTAACTTGCACATGACTTTCCTCCAGCAACCATACTTTCATGTATTCCCAGAGAACTTCCCTCATTAGGCAGCTTATAGTATGCCAGAACCACCCAAGTACCCTCCCTGACCTATAATAATAAGTATCCCCCACTACACAGTGTAAATATACTACATGTGTCTCTGTCTATGCCATAATCTCACACCAAGAGAGGTCTCTGATACTTTCCCAGTACTGACTGCTCCCACAGAAAATTATTTATTAAGGTGGTAAAGGAATGGACATCAGAGATCTGACCTGTTGTTGTTATTGCAGAACTGTAGCAATTAGAACATACTCACAGATATATTATTGAGAGGATATTACTAAAAACTGAACCCACACATGCGTACCGAAGATGAGATCCCTGTTAGTAAACTATCTAATATAAGCTTGATCACTGAGTTCATATAAATAGTTATCTTATGACTACGGAAATAACAATGGGGAGTCAGATTGCTAATTAATACCCATTTTCACTTCTGCAATAAGTTGGGTTGTGGCTCAGTGGAAAAGAGTCCCTGAAAATAACCTGGATCCAGTTACCCACTAATCCAACCTAGGTAGCTGCCAGGGTTGATCCAGGGAGGACTCATGTAAGCACTGGTATATCTATAATGGGTGCTGGGTGTACAGATAACACAGGTCACATTACAACCCAGCTCACTAGCACTTGGAGATGATGTAATCTCTTAGGGGGGCATTAACTAAGATCAAATGGGTAGAAATGGTCATATTCATACCCATTCCATGTGAATTACATATGAATTTCACATCAAATAATTTACTGAGGATGAAATGCATACAGTTAGTAATTTTTTTGTTTGTATTTTTTAGAATAAAAAAAAAATATGAATGATTATACCATCAATAGAATATAGCCGTACAGTAAGTCCCCATTCATTTCAATGGTATCGACAAATTTACTAGTGACTAGTACTGGTGAATATGAATCACTATTAAATACGAATGTCAAATAGGACAAAATGAATAGGGTTCCCCCATATTTTGACAACCAGCACTGTGCCCAAACAGTCAGCAGGGTAATGCTACAGCCAAGAACACTTTTTACACAAGTTTCCCCAGCCAATGCATTATAACCCCTTACTGGTCATTCCTGGCAGGGACCCTGGGGAAGTGGGGACCCCCAATAAAGGGGTTCCCCCCTCCACGATAACTCCAGGATAAGTTGCAGAATATTAAAAAGCATGCTGCTGTGGAACTATAAGAATCAGCATGAACAAAAACACTTATTTTCCACCTTAGATTCACAATATCCCACCTTGCTGGGATGTGTAGTGGCACTGCAGCATTGTATTGCCCAGCTGTGTCCGGGAGAAGTGTTACTATGTAGATTTCATATCTCCCGCTGGATCGCGCTAGCCAATAGGCGCTTTCGGTCCAGCAGCCAATCAACTGGTGGCTGCTGGACAGCGAGCCACCAGTTGATTGTTATATAGTATGTCATGGGCATTGCGGAGTGTTATATAGTATGTCATGGGCATTCCGGAGTGTTATATAGTATGTCATGGGCATTCCGGAGTGTTATATAGTATGTCATGGGCATTCCGGAGTGTTATATAGTATGTCATGGGCATTGCAGAGTGTTATATAGTATGTCATGGGCATTGCGGAGTGTTATATAGTATGTCATGGGCATTGCGGAGTGTTATATAGTATGTCATGGGCATTGCGGAGTGTTATATAGTATGTCATGGGCATTGCGGAGTGTTATATAGTATGTCATGGGCATTGCGGAGTGTTATATAGTATGTCATGGGCATTGCGGAGTGTTATATAGTATGTCATGGGCATTGCGGAGTGTTAAATAGTATGTCATTGGCATTGCGGAGTGTTGTATAGTATGCAATGGGCATCATGTGTGGGTGTATGTGTAATTGAAATTACAAAGTTCACTAAAATGTGCAATGGGCATTACGGTGTGTGTGGTATAATGTTGGCCGTGCCCACTTTTCACTGTGCAGGAGCCTCACCTACTACAAATTGGGGGGGACCGTGAAAAATGCCCTTGCTCCAGGTGCCATGGAATAGGAAAAATTCACATGGTGCCCACTTGGGGTACAGCATGGCATAGGGGCTGCCTCATCCTCCTACTCCGCCTTCAACTGGCCCACATCACCCTCTTCCTCCTGCTAGTCTACATCACTAATGGCAGCCTCCTCAAGCTGTTCCTCCTGCTCCCCCACAAATATCTCCTCCTCCACTATGGCAGTGTTCTTTGCTAACAGACACACGTCCAGATGCACTAAGCTTCAAAAATGACAAAATGGAGAGTGATAAACAACTAACAAATCAGCTCCTACCTGCCATGTCACAGGCTGTGTTTGAAAAATATCAGACAGGAGCTGATTGGCTGGTTGTTTATCACTCTCCATTTTATCACTTTTGAAGCTTAGTGCATCTGGCCCATAGCCTTTCCTGCTCCTTATGCTCAGCATGATCTTCCTTCTCCCAGCCACTGGCCTCTTTGCTGCCTCTATCTCTGCTGCTATCTCTCCCTCTCTTTACAATCTTCCTCTCCATCTTGTTCTCCTCACACCCTTTCAATGTACAAATGGCGGGTGTGCCCTTTATATAAGGTGTGTCATGTGATGCATATTCCAGGGGATTAAGGTGGGACAATAGGTGGGAGTGTTTTATTGTTTGGAATGGTTGTAATAGAATTCGCATTCCATATTTGTCAGACAACGCATGTTACCTGGTCATAATATTGTGACAATTTGCATGCAATTTAGTTTTTCAGCCCTGAATCCGTATTTGATTACTTTTGCAATATTGTCCAAAAAATGCACTTTATAAACTTTACCAAAAACCACATCCTATTACATGTCGCCCACAGTGTCTACATAGAAAGTCAATAGGTCTACCCCAAAAGGTCAAAATGCAATAGCTCGACAGGGTCATGATCAAAAGGTTGACAGGGTCAAAAGGTCACCATGCAATAGGTAGACATGCAATTGGTCAACAGGGTCAAAATGTTATAATGATAAAGGTCAACATGAGTTTTTCTTTATTATTTTTTTCTGACTGCTTGTTCTTACTTCACCATCCATGTCGACATAGAGGGAGAATATATTAGTGTGCCGAGCATAGCGAGATACCGAGCACGAAGCACAGTGTTCACAGGGAGCCTTGTCAGGGTACGTGTTAGACTAATTGGGGGTCCATGTCAACAATTGTCGAAATTGACACCAAAAAAAATATAAAAACTGCATGTCTAAATTTTCATGTGTCTACCTTTTTCATATCAACATTTTGACCCTGTTGACCTTTTGACCCTGTTGAGCTAGTGCATGTTGACCTCTGGGGTAGACCTATTGACTGTCTATCTAGATACTGTCTATATAATAATCCACACCACTGTACTGACTATCCTCGGAGACTGCTATGTGTTCTCAACCGTGACTCATTAGCTGTCTTGTACATATAAACTACATGTAAGGGAAGATTTATTAACTTTATTGTTACTAAAATAAATGTGAATAGTGGAGTCACAATCTTTTCGCATAATTGGCCTAATTCAGATTTAGTTGTACAGATGGAGCAGCTCACATTGGAGCTGTTCCTGGTGATTCTATCACCATTTGCCAGGTGCCGCTACCTGCTGCCACCAACGGAAGGGGGCCTGTGCCCATGAGACATTCACGCACCCAGTTTTGTCAGAGCCCTCCGCCACCTACCATTGGCTCCCTGCTGCTCCCCACCATCCCCTGTAGCTGCCAGCACTGCCCGCTCGCCGTGCTTAAGCGAGCGAGTGAGCATGTGAGATGCTTAAGCATCCCTGTCAGATGGAGTTCCTGTCAGCCAGCCTGCGCCAGCTCAGGAGATCTGGCTATAGTTTAGTCTGGCTGCCAGGCGCTCCATCTGTAGTTTAGCAAGGATTTTCTAAACTACAACTGCCGGTGCTAGCCTGTGGTGGGACGCCCAGCACAAGGCAAGTCCAAACCACATGACGGGTTCTGCCCTGCAATGTGCCCACAAAAATATTGCCGTCACATTGCTAAAGTGCAAATGTTTCCCTACACAGGGAAGTGCTTGCACATCACTGGCTGCAAAGGCAGATGCAGGCTGGCCAAGTTTCAGGCCGAATGTGATATCATGCACCCGCTGCAGCAATCCCCCCAACTGGTTCAGTCAAGCCTGTACTGTCTGAGCCACTCCCACAATGGTCTGTCACCCCCCATTGGCTCTGAAACT
Source organism: Crinia signifera (assembly GCF_055691185.1). Classification (NCBI taxonomy): domain Eukaryota; kingdom Metazoa; phylum Chordata; class Amphibia; order Anura; family Myobatrachidae; genus Crinia; species Crinia signifera. The sequence continues at coordinate 43,355,551 of NC_139222.1, forward strand.
GCAATAGACTGTGATCGCAGTTTAAATAGCAGAAAATGTGTAGTAGCGATTACCTCACTTCTGCAGGTAACTGAATCGGGCCTTATGTTATTATCACCTGAATTTAATAAAAGACTTTTGGAGCAGTTTTAATAAAAAACTGTTCCAAACCATTTAATGTGCATTTATTTAGTAACCAGATCTCATTTCCATATTTTTTTTATGGGAAATGCGATCTGGCCCAATTTACAAAATAATTGTGAAAACAAACCGCAGTGACCCTGTGATAATAATCCAGCTTTAGCTCACTGTGAATCCCCTAACCAGACACAGCTTTCTCTGATCCATGGAAGTGCAGGGATGAGGACAGTGTGATCAGCTATGTGGTTCTGATGGACAAACAAGCTTGTCATTGTGTAAAAAAATAAAAATACTAATACTCACCTCCCCAGGGTCCGCTGATCGGTGCTCCAGTGAGGACTACTGGACATCAGGGCTCAGGGCTGTTCCAGTGACTCCCAGTGCAGCAAAGTGACACTACAAAACAGAGGCTACAGCCCTGGAGGTCACAGAATCAATAAGCCCTGATGACAGTCAGCCCTGCAGGAGCTCTGATCAGTGATCCTCTAGGCAGGTGAGTATGATAAGCAGTGAGAGGGGGAGTGAAGTGTGGGGGAGGTCATCACGAAACGGAGGGGATGCCAATGGCGGCGCTATTTAATTTTGAAAAATATCCCAATAATGATGCAGGGACACAGCTGTTTCGCAAGCTCTGTCCCTCTATGTGATAATTGAGACATCCACGCAATATAGTCAATTATCTCATTGCAAATTGGGCCAATGTTATCACAGCACAGGATGGTCATAAATCAAACTAATGCAGATCCCTCCTCTCCAATTAGGTTATGTAGGTGTAGTCTGACCTCCTGCTGCTGTGATGATCTCTGCTCTGTTATTACTACACTTCGCTCTCTGACCAGCCTGGACCTGTCATCGAATGCTCTGGGGGACTTTGGACTGAATCTTCTGTGTGAGGGACTGAAACATCCAGCCTGTGCCCTGCAGGATCTACGGTAAAATCTGTCTCTGGGATAATATATCGTACTCTCAGTACTAGTCACAGACCATACAATGCACAGACACATGAAGATAGATACTGGATTTTCTGTTATTTTATATGAGTATATGTTTTTGTAAATATTCTTCTCATTGTTACATTATAACTATTGCTTTGTTATAGTATCATTTGTTTCCTTATGAAAAAGTTGTTTGCATGAGCTATTACCCTATTATTACCTGTTATATTATACACGATGGACATCTCCACGCTGGTCATATATTTGGTGACACAGACAGATGAGAAAATGGTGACACCTTTATACTTTCTCTATAAAACAAACCATAAATGCAAATGTAGAAGTGCATACATGGAAAACGCAGCACAAACTCCACATATGTCACGTCATACCCAGTATCACAAGTCTGCCCAATGTCACATGTTCTACCCAATGCCACCTGTCTGCTCAATGTCACCTGTCTGCCCAATGTCACATGATCTACCCAATGTCACATGTTGTACCCAATGTCACCTGTCTGCACAATGTCACCTGTTTTCTCAATGTCACATGTTCTACCCAATATCCCCTGTCTTCCCAATGTCACATGTTCTACACAATGTCATATGTTCTACCCAATGTCACCTGTCTGCCCAATGTCACATGTTCAACCCAATGTCACATGTTCTACCCAGTGTCACACATTCTGCCCAGTGTCACATCCTGTCCAGTGTCACACATATACCGCATGTCTAATAATACAGGTTATAGTATTATCTCTTATAAATCATTCACAAAATTTTTGGAAGATGTCTAACTCATCCATTTAGAAACCTCCATGTATGCATTATGTAATGCTTGATAATATATTTATTGGTACTTGTGTATTATCACGGCACCCCCATTTCCATCGCAGGGCAACCAAAAAATCACGTCGCATCGCATGCCATGCCATATGATCTGATGCGATGCGACACGATTATACCCGATTTTAAATTGTACACGCACCCAGACCCGATTTTACATTTTACACCCACCCTGATGGGTACTGACAATGTTAAATGCCTCCCCCCCATTGTTAACGCCACCCCACTATCAACGCCAACCCGAAGCGTGGCAAGCGCAGCGAGCCAGCGAGGGGCATCGTTACGCGTCCTCCGACCTTTTCATACTGCCACTATCCACGTCGGTGTGGAGCTGATTTTATATAGTGTGGCGAGCGCAGCGAGCCACCGAGCCCAAAGCATGGCGAGCGCAGCGAGCCCCGCGAGGAGATGCACATTATTTCACAAGTATTACGTGTCCCCTCGCGGGGCTCGCTGCGCTCACCGCACTTCGGGCTCGGTGGCTCGCTGCGCTCGCCACACTATATAAAATCAACTCCACGCCGACGTGGATAGTGGGAGTATGAAAAGGTCGGAGGACGTGTACTGCCACCCCTCGCGGGCTCGCTGTGCTCACCACGCTTCGGATTGGCATTGATAGTGGGGTGGCGTTAACAATGGGGGGGCATTTAACATTGTAATTACCCATCAGGCTGGGGATACAATTAAAAATTGGGTCTGGGTGGGCATTTAACATTGAAATCGCGTTGCATCGCATCGCATGCCATTATAATGGCATGCGATGCAACGCGATATTAAAATTGTACACTCTTCCCGGGAAAAGCCTCAAATCGGGTCCATCGCATGCCATGGCATACCATCGCATACCTTAATTAGTGGTATTCGATGTGACGCGATGGGCTCCGTGATACTACACAAGTACCTATTTATTTATTTTTTATTTATTTAGTTTCTTATATAGTTCAACAGATTTCATTGCATATTACAATTTATAACAAGTTAGTAAATGTCCAGTCATAACATTACGCTTAGTGTGAGGCTGGGATAATAAGAAATTACCTAATGCAGATCCCTTATTTCCCATCAGGTTATGGAGCTGTGGTCTGACCTCTTCCTGCTGTGATGATCTCCGCTCTGTTATTACTACACTCTGCTCTCTGACCAGACTGGAGCTGGTAATGAATGATCTGGGGGACTCTAGAAAAACACTTCAGGAGTGTGTGCCTCTGCGACTGGAACTTGTGGTATAAAAGTATTGTGCTACCTCCACAAAATTGTGTTCTGTTCATAAGTACAATTATATTTGTACTGAATGGATAGGACTCAGAGTTGTGTAAGTCAGTCATATTGTGCACCTGGAGATAAAGATGGAGCCCCTGTCAACTATCTTCCTTAGGCTAGCCATGGCTATCTTATTGTTCTCAGTAACAATACAATACATAGAACAGGGATAGTTCATAGTAGGGGATTAGCAGAGTAATCCTATTGCTCACTTAACCCTATTAAAGGGCTAGAAGAAGAGGGCTCCATCTGTATTTGTGGGTTTCGGCCTGTACCCAGAGATGGGCACCTCTGTGGATGCACCACACTTACCCATCAGCTGAGAGTGGGAGTATCCATCATCACTATCCACCAGCTCTATTCTTGGTGCAAGAGACAGATCTCTGTGTAAGACTTCCTCTGTATTACCCATAATTCCTCCTAAACATCCACAACATGCCAACAATCATGAGACATGAATTGCATATTGTTGTATATTCTCAGCATGGACGGACACGCAGTGATTTGTATCTCAACCATATTCAAATACTTTATATTTCATTAAATGAATTATTATTTATTGTCACCCCATTTAGGCCGAGCAGCAGGCCAGACCCAATTGCTTAGCAAGCAATTCATGGAACTTCATAGACAACTATATCACAGCTACAGTTCTAGAATTTTGCCCATGATACTGTTAATTTTTGTGTAATAGGCTCTGCCCAATGGTTCCAATACAAATCAGCAATATGTGGCAGGCTATTCATCTTTGCTGATAATATGGTCCTCATTATTACAATATGATGCAATATAGAAATTCACTGTTCTAATGCAAAGGGTATGGAAAAATATTAACAATGCATAATGAACTGCAATGTAATAGTGTATAAGCGGCTTATGTTTTTATTTTTTACTAATCCTGGCAGTGTCGCCAGTATTAACAATCCATTTTGCACCAGATATTTTCAATTGTAATAATACTGTACATTGAATAATGTATGCTGAGTGTAACTTGTTGGTAACCAGGGTCCCTACAAGTTACCTCCCCATCATACACAAAGTATTGATGATCAGTAAAAGTTAACTAGGATACCTCCTGAACCATCAGTAAATGATATACTGTAAATGCTTAACATCATATACTGTAGATCATCATCTATACTTCTACCCAGGTCAGCCTCCCATGCCAACTTGAATGTTTTTTTTCTGCTTTCTGGGTGAAGCTACCAGCAGGGAATAAAATATATTTAGATATTGCCCCATGTGCCCAGGATCATAAGCACAGAGACACTAAAAATGGCAGAGTTCCTGTGTGAGTGATGTACTGAGGGAGTTAATAAAACTAGTGATCTGTGAATTCACAAAATGAAGCCAATCCTGCAAACCACATGTGTCCTCAAATGTCCTAGGGGTGAAACTCCATACAATTTGTAAGACTCTAGTGACACCTGTGCTAATTTAGGGGTGTATATACAGATGGAGCCGCTGTCATTAGAAGCAGAGACGGGCAGGGAAGCACCATGTCCCTGCTCCCTGCCGCCCAGGGTGTGGGACGAGCATGCGAGTGAGACACCTGTGTGTCCCCGTCAACTCCATTTGCCAAAAGCATCACCATGGTGATCTGGGAGGACATCTGACAGGCGCTCCATCTGTAGGACCCAACAGAACTCATAGAGAAAAGTGGGTGCCTCCATAGAGGAATAAGGGGACGATTCTGCTTCACTCGCACTTAACCAAATTCGGCCCCTGCCCTGATGGTCGAGTTTGTGCCAGCGCATTTCTGCACAGGCACAGACCCCAACTGTGAACTATGAATGGCAATTTACAATGTCACGGGCCGTTCACAGCAAGGAGGGAATCCAAGGGTGGAATGGGGGGCGGACGGGGCAGTGGCGGTGCATGGACATGGGAACATACAGCAGTGGCAGTGCATGGACATGGGAACATCCAGCATTTCATGGGCATCCCCATGAGCATGCTGGACATTTGTGGAAAACGATATTGCACCTCTATGCTATTAAGGTATTGCGACCGTCTTCTACGCCATTTTAACTACGCTATTTGCATAGTTCTAATAAAAAATAATCGTTAATCAATCATGGACGGACGTAATGCATTAATGACTAAATCAGAGTGATACTTCTTATACTGTATGTACATTTATGTATTCCCCAAAGTATTGGAATATGATCGTCCATACTTTATGTTTAGTATTGTTGTAATTGCCGCCACAGACGCAAGGTCAGTATAGTGATCGTAAAACGATCACTATACATGACCTTAGATATAATTTTATGTGTAGTGAATCATTATGTGCAACACTGGAAAGGACAAAGAACCATAATACAAGTTGAAATCAGTTTCCTCCCCCCTTGGTAAATACAAAGAACCACATGCTCAGGACATGACTCTCGTGAACAGGAAGACATCCCCGTGGAATGAAGAACCAATGAGGAGATGCCCAGTTTCTTTGCTTTACCCAATGACCACCAAGATTGACTCTCCATCCCCTTTCTCTCAGTCACTGAAAAGAAAGATGTGATCTAATAAGAGCACATCAGATCGTGTCCCCTGTGCCTGTGACAGTAATTGATATTCATATATGTGTGTCTGTTGTGTCAGGATAACTGGGCCTGCGTTCATTTACTGTATAGCTGTAATCTATGTATATCCTAAAGGAAGCGGTACATCTGTCAGAATGAACTTAGGTCTACAGTCATTAGGTCGACCCCACTAGGTCGACTGGCAGGAAGGTCGACCTGACTTAAGGTCGACATGGGCCAAGGTCGACATGACTTAAGGTCGAATTTGCATAAAGGTCGACATGAGGAAGGTCGACTGGTCATAAGGTCGACATGGGTTTTTCACTGTTTTTTTATCCGAATGTCGACAGTCGACATGGACACAGTTGGCAATGAGAATCGGACCCTCGCATCGCTCGCTTCGCTCGCAATGCTTCGGGCACGGTGCCTCGCTGCGCTCGGCACACTATTTTATTCTCCCACCATGCCCTAGTGGATGGTAGGGCATGAAATACTGCCTGTCGGCACATGTCGGCTCAAAAAACAGTGAAAAACCCATGTCGACTTTATGACCAGTCGACCTTCCTCATGTCGACCTTTATGCAAATTCGACCTTAAGTCATGTCGACCTTGGCCCATGTCGACCTTAAGTCAGGTCGACCTTCCTGCCAGTCGACCTAGTGGGGTCGACCTAATGACTGTAGACCTAAGTTCATTCTAATTGATGACTTCCCATCCTAAACTGTATTGTGTAAACTGTATCATATAAATATCTGTTACCCTTTGTGAACCATTGTCCCTTAAGGATTTATAATATACTAGGACACGGGGTTAGATCCGTGATCACAAACATATATGTGTGTCTATGCTCATCCTTTAATTTTAATCATAATAGCGTACCAGACGCTCTAGAAGGTTATATTATTATTATACAGATGGAGCCCTCCTCATTTAGCCTGTTAATTGGATTAAGTGAGTAATAGGATTACTCTGCTAATCCCCTACTGTATTGTTCTATGTATTGTATTGCTGCTGAGAACAATAAGATAGCCATGGTGAGCCACGACCTAAGGAACAAAGTTGACAGGGGCTCCAACTGTAAGTGTGGATAGCGATTATCACTGAAAGATAATGGTCAGTAACCAGAAGGTTGTAATGTATGGTATTTTTTAATAGATATTTCTTTGAGGACCAATTTATTTGGGGTTCCATCTTTGGCGCGAATCTGGTCCTCTATGGCCGTTACATAGATGATTTATTTTTCATTTGGGATGGGGATGACACTTCTATCACATCATTTGTATCTCACCTTAATTCTAACCCCTTTAATTTGAAATTTACTCACACCTGTCACCCTTGCACTATTATTTTTTTAGATATAACTGTTAACATATCTAATGGACAGATTCAGAGTAGCAACTATCAAAAATTGGTTAACACCAACTCTTATTTAAACTTTAAAAGTGCTCATTATCCCCCTTGGATCAGAAATATTCCCAAGGGGCAGATGTTGCGCCTTAGGCGTAACTGCTCTGAACTCGAAACATTTGATCAACAAGCCTCCCAACTCATGAGATCATTTCAAAACTGTGGCTACCCTGAACAATTAGTCCAGGGAGCATACAAAACTAGTAGAGAAAGGGATAGGGGAACACTTCAGCGTGAAAAAATAGCAGACAAACAGATCTCTGAAAATAATAACAAAATTTCTTTCATCTCCACCTTTAATAAAAATTATCAGGAAATACAGAGAATTATAAATAAAAATCACTTTATTTTAAAACAAGACCCTCTACTTAGAGACGTGTTACCCCCCCTTAAATTTGACCGGCCAGTCCTGTATAAAACCGGACTCGTTCACCCCCTGCATTTGATACTTGCAGACTGCCGTCATCGTCAGACCTTTTCTGCATTATTTAATCCAACCTTGCTGAGCTAAAGTATATTGCTGTGAATTCATTTAAAGCTAATTAGCTATCTAAATGGGATCCCAACTCACGCTATATTCATATTTTATATTTATTTTATATATTGTATTAGTTTGTTGTATTATTATGTGTTTTTTCTAGATAAAGATTTATATATAAACAAGCTACAGTGTGTTCTGAATTCATCTTTATACAGCCAATCAGTGTGTAATAGTACTTAACATCTGTAACCAGCAGCGCAATTCATTCCAACTCCCCCCTAGTATTATGATCAATGGAGCGCATCAGAGTCTTGCGCATACTCCATTGACCTCCCCGCCTATGGTGACAGTTGATTACCAGTTCCGGTCCGCCTGTTTAGGCGAGACATCCGGTTACTGGAACGCAGATGAACCGCAATGCGGAAGCGGAAGTCTGCTATATTACTATACGAGGTTACTAGTGATAAACTTCCTGGCGGCGGCTCATAGTGAGGCTTGGAGCGCACGCCAGCGTTCATGAAACGCAGGGCTACAGGAACCATTCAGGTACACTGGCTATATTGGATGTTCAGTGCATGATTTATGTGTGATGTTAATGTTTTGATGGCAGATAGCATGCAATAGCAATATAGAGAACTTAGGGCGATGGTAAGCCTGGTTTTTTAATGTGATTGGATTACTTCCTGTACAAGAGAATGGGAGTGGCTATGTGACACTGGACTGGGGTATTTAAGGACCATTGGAACATATGGGTAGTTGCATGCAGAGGAGGCAGCAAAGGGGGTCTTGAAGAAGGTCCAGGGAAGGACCGAAACGTTGACCTGTACCCACTGTCACACAATTGTGTTGTTATCGATATGTGATTAAAAATTGCTTCTGCAAGCAAAATCCGGTGAGTGCCCCATTGTTTTTCTTTATTCTGAATATTGAAGATACCTGTATCTCTGGGACTCTTTTTGGGTTGGCACCCTGGTTGTTGTTCCATATTTGGAGAGTGCTGTCCACACGGACTGGATTATATATATATATATATATATATATTGTGTAGTACAAGATCGCACTCCATCCACCATAATGCAACTCCCAGGGTGTCATCCAGAATTGGCAAGCAAATTCATATGTATAGACAAAAAAAAAAAGGACGCACTCTCCAGGTTTTTTTAAATGCAAAATAAAATCAGCTGTGTATTTGATAAATCATCAAGAACAAAGTAGCATGGTATACTCAACGTTACGTAGCGTTTCAGTCTATCTAGGGACCTTCATCAGGAGTTGAACAACATGGGCATCCAATAATAAGGCACAGCATGGACCACACTGTAGGAACTTGCTGTGTGGTCCATGCTGTGCCTTATTATTGGATGCCCATGTTGTTCAACTCCTGATGAAGGTCCCTAGATGGACTGAAATGCTACGTAACGTTGAGTATACCATGCTACTTTGTTCTTGATGATTTATCAAATACACAGCTGATTTTATTTTGCATTTAAAAAAACCTGGAGAGTGCGTCCTTTTTTTCGTCTATATATATATATATTATGTTATTCCTTTCACATTTATTGAGCCAAAATTCACGCGCAATGATTCAAAATTCACATTATTCCACAGAGAATAAGACACATTCATATAGACTGGGCCAAAATTCACATTACGATACACGGAATGGTCCAAAATTCACATTATGCAGTGCAATAGGAGCCAAAATTCACATTATGCCACGCAGAAGGACCCAAAATTCACACTATGCCACATGGAGTGGGCCACAATGGAGGGATAGTGTCAACGAGGAGAGACAGAATGCTAGGGAGGGATAGAGAGACACCAGGCAGGATGTACAAAGACGAAAATGCGGTAAAACCCCTGTTTTACCGCATTTTCAAATGTACTAATCCCTGGCCACCACGTCACCGCAGGGCAGGGTATAGCCACCTTTGGGTGGATGTAGGGAGCTAGGGAGGGATAAAGAGACATAGGGCGCTAGGGCAGGATAGAGATGCAGGGTGCTAGGGAGAGATAGAGAGACATAGGGCGCTAGGGAGGGCAGAGAGATGCAGGATGCTAGGGAGGAATGAGAGACACAGGGCGCTAGGAAGGGTAGAGAGATGCAGGGCGCTAAGGAGGGAAGAGACGCAGGGCGCTAAGGAGGGCATAAAGCTACAGATTGCAGTAGAAGCCAGGGAAAGGATGAATTGGTACTGTATTAGGAGGAATGCTGTGTATTATAAGAGAGCCAGGAAAGAATAGGTGGAAGCTGGGGACAGCAGGAGTAGGCTGGCACAGGACAAGGACATAAGGAAGCAGTGTACTTGGCCACTCATTAAAGAGAGTGAGGGGACTGCTCAGGTGTGCGTGCTGCTGATGCGGGTGCTAGCCCCTTCGGCAGCTATTTCAAATATAGCTCCAGTTCATGAGCCAATCAGAGCTCGCGTCCCGGCAGCCAATCACCGTGGTGCTGCATATCAAATAGCCGCTGATTGGGGTGAGGAAGCCTGTGCTGGTGCTGCACAATGTGCTGAGTGCTCGGTATAGAAGTGAGCGCAAGGGGGTTGGGTGAACTTGAATTTATGTGGTGGTGGCCCGAGACACTAGGTAAGAGTGGCCCGGGGGTTAGACGAGTCTCCACAGCCAGAGGGCTACTGGGAATGTGCAAGCGCTTCGCTATATATTAATAATAAACGTAATCACAGAGTCACACATACAGTATCGTTTAAATCGCCTATTGATTGTGTCACTGAACGCTTTCTCAAAGGCTAACCTGAATGGATAAATATTATAAGGTGATACCAGTCATCTAATAATCATTAGTCCTCACATGCACCATGTACATCTAATATATGGATAATGAACCATGCATGTACAGTAGTTGTACGAGATTAAACCGGGCATGCAGTGATATTAGAACACAAATGAGTGATATCTCGACATGTATTTAAATAGATCCTCAGTGGTATCCTTAAAGTGGGAAGAAGTATTTGATGTATTGCCACACATGCAGAGCAGATGGCAGCGGTTCCTGGCAGCAAGGTGGGCAGAAGCTGGGCAGCTGGGGGGTAAAAAAGGAAGTAGGTGATTCTGTGTGTATCTCACTAGATCGCTTATAAAACAGCCCTACATAGCTCCATTTTTATCGATGCACAGCCTTGCATGTCACTATCGCCTGGCGATTAATATCCAGCATACTATTAATTGGTCAGGGCCAGTGTTCTCACTGGAGAGACCTGGCCCTAACAGATCACTCAGCACACAGCGCTGAGAGTGTGTGCTGAGTGATCTTGCTGAGCATTCTCATTGATCTAACATTGGTCGGAAAGCTCAGCAAATCTCTACGTGTGCCCCTTTAGCCTGGAGGAGAGAGGTGTGGTACCCCGGAATCCCCTGCCAGCACCACAGGGGTTAATGGCTGTATGAAGCTGCAGCAGCCTGATTGACAGGCAAGAAAGGACAGTCGGATTGGCTGGAAGAAGCAGGAAGAGGCAGGCAATAAGGAAGCAGGAAGCGAGGAGAGAAGAGCAGTGTGGTGTGCTGCATGTGAGAAGAGGAACGCCGTGTAGCCCGAGCCTGGAAGTGGGCAGAACAGAGAATAGGAGAGCCGCTGACAGCCGCATCCCAGCAGAAGCCCTGGCAGTAAGTGACAGCAGGGAGCAGTAGCACCAGTTATGACCTAAGTACACATGGGGTCCGGCTGCCGCAGCAAGCTGGCTTTACCCACAGGTGGCTTTAGGCCACAAAGAGAAGTTTATCAATGAGTGGAGTAGACAAGGTTTTCGCCTCGAAAATAAGAACTAAGTGTACAAAAGAAGACAAAAATGATTCATATAAGAATAAACATTACAAAGCTATCGCTGAAATAAACAATTCTTTTTGAGGGTAGTCGAGCATCACAGAAAAGTTGTCACCAAGCGAACAAAAGAAGGGATTGCATCGTTCAAAGTTGATTAATATAACACATTTTTTGCCTAATACCTATTAATCTTAGTGTCTAGTGCAGGGGTGGGCAATAATTTCAAATGGGGGCCACGTAAAACTTCCAGTAAATATTTGAGGGCCCCACACAAAATAGCATTGTAGGTACAATTTGTAGGTACCTTTTGCCAATGGCCACACTCAGGGGCAGATCCAGAACAAAATGACAGGGGAGGGGGCACTTGATAGGAAAAGGAATCGCGCGGGGTGGGGATGTCGGATTTACATTTACACTCCTAGAACAGTGGTGATGGATTGGAGAAGCAGGGGGTGACAGGTGAGATAGGCTGATCGTGAGAGACTGATGTATGGTAGAGGCATATGGTGATACATCCATACATACCCTGATGCTCTCATTCAACCATACATTCCCTGATGCTCTTACATCCATACATACCCTGATGTTCTCATTCATCCATACATACCCTGATGCTCTCATTCATCCATACATACCCTGATGCTCTCATTCAACCATACATTCCCTGACGCTCTTACATCCATACATACCCTGATGCTCTCATTCATCCATACATACCCTGATGCTCTCATTCTTCCATACATACCCTGATGCTTCATTCATCCATACATACCCTGATGTTCTCATTCATCCATACATACCCTACACTGCCTCCATATATACAGTTCACACCACACCAAGGCACACTAAGTAAGACCACAACCACCTTAGGCAGCCACTACTGGGGGCACAGTTGTTTACAAATGGCATTTTACCTCTGGCCAAGGCCTGGGCTGCTGCTGCTTACTTATGGTTCTGCTGGTCCTGCTGCTGCCGGCACATGCTGTGTGGGCTGCTGCTGCCGAATCATGGACCTCCCTGTATGGGCTGCTGCTGGATCATGTAGCTCCCTGTGTGGGCTGCTGCCAGCATGTTGAGCCCCAGGCGTTGGCTCCTGCTTCTGGCTTATGGTCCCTAACAAGTGCAGGCACAGCTGAGCTTGCTGTCGGGGAATACAATCCCTTGGTGGTAGTGGCTCAGTGCTGCTGCTGATGGGGAGCAGGATCACAGCGCAGGGGGTGGCTTGCTGGACCTGCTATTTCCATGCACCACTGAAAGCAGGTCCCACTACTTCTGCCGGCTAGGGAGAATGGACTCTCTGCCCTTCTGGGTTTGCCAAGATCCCTCTGTAATCTTACAATCCCAGTGTCCGCAATGACAAGCAGCTCAGCCAGTCGTGTTGCCAGGCAGGATCAGTTTGCTTGCAATATATTGCCCACCCCTGGTCTAATGTCTAGTTTTAGTATTATTTTATATAGTAGTATTACGATTTTCTGTTAAGGATGAATGTAATTTGTATACAGATGGAGCCGGCTTCATCTTTGGCCGGATCGCCAGATGCCTTTCGGTGGCGAGCTCCGGCGATAGAGAGCACGTCTTCCTGCCCATCTCCGCTTCATGGAGATGCTGCCCAGTTCGTGGGGGGGGGTGTTGGGGCGATGGTGGGGACTGGCGGCGATGGTGGGGGAGGCGATGGGGACTGTTGGCAGGTTCCATTTGCCAAGGGGCATGCGCGCATCTTGTTACTGCGTTAATCAGGCTGCTCAGAACGTCTGGTGACATCATGCAGCATCAGATCATCTGTGTGATCATCGGACAGGTGAGTAATCCTCAGGTTCCTCAGGACATCCCATGACAGCATGCTGCATCAGATCATTTGTGTGATTATCGGACATTTCAGTAATCCTCTGGCTGCTCAGGACATCTGATAAATTTGGGCTGTGGGGACAGAAGTAATGAGCAAGACAGGGACCATTGAGGCAACAGAGAGCCTCCACCCCACTGATACCTCCATTACAGACCCCTGGCATTTACATACAGGGAGAACAAATTAATAAAACACACAGAAATTTTTTTTGTTTAATAATTGTAGAAAAACAATCCTCCAACCCCTTCAGTCACTGATATGGGGAAATAAAACAGTATTTATCTGTCAGATCCCATAATACATTAAAGGCAGCAGGAGGTCACTCATATTGGGGCTTATTCTGAAACACACCCCAGGGTGCCACTGCCATATGGGACAGATTATTTGAAGGGAGGAGTAGGAACCAGGGCAGGCTATGGGTCATAGGATTGACCCAAAAGGTTGACCACTATTGGATGACAGAGGTGAAAGCAATAGGTTGACATGGGAAAGCTTAACAGAATTCTTTATGTTTTTGGTGTATTTGTCGACTTACGTCGACATGGACACTGTATAAGTGCACTGCGTCCCCTGGCAGAGCTCTCTTTGCTCGCCATGCACACTATTATAATCTCCATTTATGTCCACATGGAAAGTTAAGTATGAAAAACCACATGTTCTAAAAAAAAATTGTGAAAACTCAAGTCAACCTTTTTCATGTGACCTTTTTTATGTGTCAACCTTTTGGCCATGTCAGCCTAAGTACCTGTTGCCAAATAGTAGTCGACCTATTGATTGTTGACCTATTGAATTATAGTGATGGTGGTTACTCCCACTCCCGGCTGATTGGTAAGTGTGGTGCAGCCACAGACGCGATCCTTAATTATCTTCAGGTGCACAATGCAGCTGATTTCCACAACTCTGAGTCACCCATTCAGTGCAAATATAAATGTACTTAAGAATATTTCACAATCTTGTGGAGGTAACACAATAATTTTACACAATAAGCTCCAGAGGTGGCTGCACACACTCCCGAAGCTTTATTACAGAGTCCCCCAGATCATTGCATGACAGGTCCAGTGTGGTCAGAGAGCGGAGTGTAGTAATAACAGATCGGAGATCATCACAGCAGGAGGAGGTCAGATCACATCCATATAACCTGATAGGAGATGAGGGATCTTGGTTAGTTTATTTCTTATCATCCCAGCCTCACACTCAGCATGATGTTATCACTGGACATTTACTAACTGATTATCAAGCCTTACATCATGCAAACAGGGAGGTTTCAAAATGGATAAGGTACAACTCTAACAACAGCATAGTGCAGGACATATTAGAGATGACACTATATTATCAGATGTGACACTGTACAGTATGTGACACTGGGCAGACATATGACATTGGGCAGAATATGTGACATTGGGCAGACATGTGACATTGGGTAGGACTAGGGGTGTGAAATGGGTACTTTTCTTGTTTTGTGTTTTGGTTTTGGATCTGGATCTCCTGTCATGTTTTGGAACTGTATAGTTTTTGGCAAAACCACTCTTTCAGGTTTTGTATCTGTAGTGTTTGAAAAAACAAACAGCTAAAATCACAGTATTTGGGTGTTATTTTTTTCCTACACTATTATTAACCTCAATAACATTCATATTACCTAATTTCCAGTCTATTCTGAAAACCGCATACCTCATAATATTGTTTTTAGGCCAAAAAGTTGCACCTAGGTAGCTGCAGAACAGTGTTGGTACTTGAGAGTGGCGAGGCCCAGTGGCGTATCTATAATGGATGCAGTGTGTATGGTGCACATGGGCCCATGATTCCCAGGAGGACCCACACCATGCACACTGCACCCATTCTGGAAATACTTACCCTCTGGAGTCCTGAGGCAGCAGCAAGAGAGCTGCTCACTTTGCCATTTTTCTGACAATCTGCCCATGCGCAGTGGAGTCTGTGTACTCCAGTGCTAAGACCACAGTGTAGTGGAGGTTTGTGTGCTGCCTCCTCAGGTGGGCTCCTCCTCTCTTCAGGGAGTGGCATCAGGAGAAGTAGGGTCTGAGGACTACACTGCACATGGGCCTCCTCCTCTCTAAAGATGCCCCTGGTGAGCCCAGGTGCAAAAATATAACTTGGCCCCCTTCCCCACTAGGACCCTTTTTCAGAAATTTCTCTCTCTCTTTCACTCTCTTACACACAGTTATAGGTAAAGCATGTATGTGAATGAGTTAATACTGTAATTAAATATAATGTGTCATAGTGGATTGAAATCCACTTCACATCACAGGCTGGACCTGCCGACACTTAGAGATGACATCATCTCCAAGTACCAGTGAGCTGGTTATCCATAGGATGAGAATTGGATTCTTCTCATGTGACCTGGGTTATCCCCACACTCTGCACCCATTATAGATACACTGATGCTTACATGGGTCCTCCCTGGATCAACCAGCTACCCAGGTCAGAATAGTGGGTAACTGGATCCAGGTTATATTTCAGGGACCCCTTTCCACTGAGCCACAACCCAGCTTATTGCAGAAGTCAAAAATTATTAAATTAATTAGCAATATGACTTCTCATTGTTATTTCTGTAGTCAGAAGATACATAGCCAAAGTGATCAATCTTATATTAGATATTGCAGGTTACTAACAGGGATATGACATCACACATTTCAGGTACAGACATGTGGGTTGTTTTCTGTAGTCTTCCTATAAATAATATATCTGTGACTATGTGTTAATTGCATTTCTGCAATACAGGTCAGAACTTTGATGTCCATTACTTTAGCTCTTTGATAAATAATTGGCAGTGGGAGCAGTCCGTGCTGCGACCATAACAGAGGCCTCTCCTAGTGTGAGAATATGGCATAGATAGAGACACATGTAAGTTATAAATACACTGTGTAGTGGTGGTAATTAGTAGGATAGCTCAGGGAGCTTATGTGGGTGGTTCTGGGATACTAAAAGCTTCGTAATGAGGGAAGTTCTCAGTATCAGGAATACTTCAGGAATACATGAAGGTTTGAATGCTGGAGGAAAGTTTTGTGCAACTTAGGTCATATCAGAGACGTACTTCCCAGCATCTTCTGTGTAACTAAAGTTGTGGCTATGAAGAATGGGCCTGGCCTCATGGCAATGCCCATAGTCTTGTCTTTCTGGGCCTGCCCCTCATTCTCCAAGCTGTCTCAAACACGTCTTGCACTGTGTGAATGCATCTATTCTTCTGTTGCTCTGATATGTGTAATAGTGGTGACAGATTACCCCCAACCTTCCCATACCGTGGCATATTGCAGCCTGCTGGTGGGACTATTCAAACACAATAGTGATGGCTGGGGGTACACATAGTGTAGGTACAGCAATAACAATACCCTGTAATCCTGGATTAAATACTCCATTATTTTGCATTCGGGAATGTGTCACCTCTACTTTTCCTTTTTCTGCATATATATTATGAGATTGCACTGTACCCAGCGGTGGATCCAGAAAAAAAATGGTGCGGTCAGAGAGGGGAAAAATGGCACCGACAGAGAGGAGTGCGGCCTTTCAGCAACATCCATACCCTCACATATATAGGAATATGGGATCACTGTGACTGGATTGGCTGGGCGAGATGCAGTCAGGATGCTGATAGTTAGAAGACTGCATCCTGAATCTGACAATGATTGCACCTATCCTTTTCTCCATCACAGCCTTCCATAAAAATTTGACTGTGTATGTGATTCTAGAAAACCTGCACCTGGAAGGAGCCAAATGTGTCATATTAAATGGGCAGTATGATCCCTGATTCCCACCACATCTTCATTCTCCATTCCCTGGCACATATAGTACAAGTGAAAGGTCACCTGATCTTTTACCCAGCAGGCTGAATAGTGCTCTGCTCCTTCCTCTCAATAATATGTGTGAGCACGTGCAGAGGCGCTGGAACGTTTTTAGGTTGGGGGGGGCAAGATATAATCTCATTTTGGCGCCCCCTAAATTGCTTTATGTTACCCCCGGGCACTATACACACTGGCAGCGGCATATATGCATGGGCATTATACACAGGGCAGCGGCATATATGCGTGGGCATTATACACAAGGCAGCGGCATTTACGCATGGGCATTATACACAGGGCAGCGGCATATACACGTGGGCATTATACACCGGGCAGCGGCATATACATGTGGCCAGAGACACCAGGACTGACATTAATCCAGGGGTTGTCATTTACTCGTAAAAAGTGGAAAAAGTGGCAGTGTCATTCCCAAACAGATTTATGTGATTATGTCTGATTATGATAATCAGACATAATTACATAAACCTGTTTGGGTGTGAATCCAGGGGTAAATGACAACCCCTGGATGTGTCAGTCACTGTGGAAGGGAGGGTGAGAGAAGCAGCATTGGCGGGCGCACATCTTCCCTGCCACCCGCCCGGCTATATTACTGATTAATCAGCTGCCCGCCCGCCCGCCAGGCTATATAACTGATTTATTATCAGCCGCCCGCCCGCCCCTATATTACTTATGTATTATCCAGTGGTGTAGCTAGGTGCCACGGTGCCCGGAGCAAGGGCATGTTTCGCGCCCCCCCCCCAATTTGTAGTAGGTGAGGCTCCTGCTCCGTGAAAAGTGGGCACGGCCCAACATTATACCACACACCGTAATGCCCATTGCACATTTAAGCAAACTTTGTAATACCAATTACACATAAAGCCACATGCCATAATGACAATTACACATAAGGCCACACATGATGCCAATTGCATACTATAGAACACACCGTAATGCCCGTCGCATACTAACACACCGCAATGCCCGTCGCATACTAACACACCGCAATGCCCATCGCACACTATTTAACAAATCGTAATGTCCATTACACATTTAACACATAAGTGCCACTTACCTACATGCTCGGTGCTAGGGGCTTCATGCTCGATGCCATGGGCTTCATGCTCGATGCCAAGGGGGACTGAAATTGCTCGTTGCCAAGGGGGACTGAAATTTGCTCGCAGGGCGGGAAGGTGTGAGTAAATGATAGTGCAGAGCAGGGAGGGTGGGAGTGATAGTGCACAGCAGGGTGGGTGGGTGAGTGAGGATAGAGTGCACAGCAAGGTGGGTGGGTGAGGATAGTGCACAGCAGGGTGGGTGAGGATAGTGATAGTGCACAGCAGGGTGAGTGAGGATAGTACACAGCAGGGTAGGTGGGTGAGGATAGTGCACAGGTGGGTGAGGATAGTGCACAGCAGGGTGGGTGGGTGAGGATAGTGCATGGGTGGGTGGGTGTTGGAGGATAGTGCACAGCAGGGTGGGTGGGTGGGCGAGGATAGTGCACAGCAGGGTGGGTGGGTGGGCGAGGATAGTGCACAGCAGGGTGGGTGGGTGGGCGAGGATAGTGCACAGCAGGGTGGGTGGGTGGGCGAGGATAGTGCAGAGATTAGTGCACCCCACCCCACCCACAGTCGGCAAAGCAGCAGCGGTGCTTTCCGCGCACCCCCTCCCCCCTGTCGCCGGGGTTGTCCGCTCCCGGCTCCCTGCTGTGCACAGTGCTGCTATTCAAAAGTCACTCACATCTCCCGCTGGACCGCGCTAGCCAATAGGCGCTTGCGGTCCAGCAGGCAATCAACTGGTGGCTACTGGACCGCGAGCGCCTATTGGCTAGCGCGGTCCAGCGGGAGATGTGAGTGACTTTTAAATATACCACGTCTCCTGGGGGCAGCGGGCAGTGGGCAGCCGGCGGGGGAGCCGCACTGACTTGGGCACCTGAGCGGGCGTGATGGCTACGCCTCTGGTATTATCATCCGCCCGCCAGCCCTCCTATATTACATACCAGGCGCCGTGGATGGCTGCTGCTGCTGCCGCCGGGGAGATGTGTAGAAGACGCGCCCGCCAATCACAGTGTATGTGGAGGGGATGCGCCTGCAGTGATTGGCTGGCGCGTCTTATGCACATCTCCCCGGCGGCAGCAGCAGCAGCCATCCCCGGCGCCTGGTATGAAATATAGGCGGCCGGGCGGATAATACTTCTTTAATATAGGCGGCTGTAATATAGGCGGCTGTAATATAGGTGGGCGGGCGGGCCGGACATACTGGCGCCTCAGTAATTTTGGGGGGGGCAAGCTGCCCCCTCGCCCCCCCCGTTCCGGCGCCACTGAGCACGTGCTAATTGATGGCTGAATCTCTGCAATACAGACAACGGATGAAAACTTAGATGTCCATTCCTTTACCACTTATACCACAAATAATTGGCAAAATAACTCTCAGTTGGAGAAGTCAGTGCTGGGACAGTATCATAGGCCTCCCCTGGTGTGAGATTAAGGCATAGACTGAGAAGCATATCCTGTGTCTGTATGGTCTTTTGGCTAGTACTGTATTAACATGTATTGAGACAGATTTTACCATAGCTCCTGCAGGACACAGGCAGGGTGTCTCAGTCCCTCACACATAAGCTTCAGTCCAGAGTCCCCCAGAGCATTCCTTGACAGGACCAGGCTGGTAAGAGAGCGGTGTATAGTAATAACAGAGAGGAGATCCTTACAGCAGGAAGAGGTCAGACGACAGTCCTTTAACCTGAAGGAAGATGATATCATTTCTTATAATTCTAGTCTCACACACAAACATTAAACATTTCATTTCATTTAAGGCAAACATCTAAGTAACAAAACTTTTTAGCAATAGCTTAATGTAAAGGGACGTACAGATGAGGCAATGTTAGCCCTATTTCTAAGCAATCTGTCCAGATTGCTTAAAAAATAAAGCATGGATCTCCCTTGTGTGTACAGCCCATAGTGATGGACCATGCATGTACTCAAGCCAGTGTTCTCATCAGACATTGCTACATGTGTATGCATCACCATAGCAAGCCCTGTGTGCTGAGCAATCTGACTAGACTAGATTGCAAATAAAAACAGGCATTACACATTGCCCCTTGTGTATGAGCCTTAATAGATATTGGAGATCTGTCCTGCATAAAAAAAACGAATTACTCAGTATACTGCAGTTTATATTATCCATAGTGGTTCCTGCAAAGTGGAACTATTTATTTAACTATCTGGGGTCCAATTGCTAACAGCTAAGGAAGCCAATCCCGGGGCATTTTTTCAATCCCGGGATCCCAGGATTGGCTTTCCTAATAAAAAGACTATCCCACAATTACTTACAGTTGAGGGGTTGCTGGGTGGGGGGACAAGTCGTCCATGCCGCTGGGTACGGGCTGGCGTGCTGACGCGCTGGCTGGGTGGGCGGGTGGACGTGCAGGCTGGCTGGGTGTGCTGGCTGGGTGGGCGGCGCGGCATCACAATGACCTCTGTCTGCGCAGTGTGACCTCTGATCTCACGCTAAGAGGTCATGCTGCGCAGTGCTGCCGGGAGAAGTCGGGCAACGTCTGAGCGATGCTCAGACTCTGCCCGGCATTAGACTGCACGCATGCGCAGTCTAATCCCGAAATCCCGGGATTGGAACTCCAATCCCGGGATTGGAAACTCCAATCCCGGGATCGAAATCCCGGCGTTTTGGGGGCCAAATCCCGGGATCGGCGGGATTGGCCACCCTACTAACAACATATATGGGTGACATTAGCAGGTGTAGAATACAGCTATTATACTGCTGACATCTCCTGATATCTTTCCTGAAAGGCAGATTGGTCCTCCCCTCTGAATAATATATATGAGAACAAGTGCTAATTGATGGTTGAATCTTTGCAATAGCGACACCAGGTCATAATTCTGATGTCCATTCCTTTACCACTTTGATGAATAATTGACAGTTGGAACAGTCAGTACTGGGACAGTATCAGAGGCCTTTCCTTGTGTCAGATTAAGGCATAGACAGACACACCTGTAAATTATATGTACACTATGTAGTAGGCAGTAATTAGTAGGATAGCTGTGTCTAATAGGTGTCTAATTGTTACAATTCTTCAAGCACATATGAGAACTGTTTGTCATAGCTTGTGAGGACTTTGAATAATAACAGTCACCCATTGTGTTACGGTTAACCCTTGGTGCTCCAGGAAAAACAGAACAAACAAACCGATGCAGGGGAATGCTGGGTGTTTAATGAAAAAATAACAAAGAACACAGGAACTAATGCGGAAGACAACAGGAACAAACTTGAATGCTCTTGAAACAAAATACAAAGTGGCTGGGGAACAGAATAAACAACGAGGTACCGAGTACAGATGCAGATGATCCGGCAGTTGGCTGAGACTGAGGCACAAGACACCAGGCAATGGCTGTAGGAGACTGAGGCTGAGGCACAAGACACAAGGCACAGGACACGAGGAAATGGCTGAAGGAGGCTGAGGCACAGGACATGAGACAATGGCTGAAGGAGGCTGAGGCACAAGACACGAGGCACAGGACACGAGGAAATGGCTGAAGGAGGCTGAGGCACAGGACACAAGACAATGGCTGAAGGAGGCTGAGGCACAGGACACGAGACAATGGCTGAAGGAGGCTGAGGCACAGGACATGAGCTGGAAACACTCCTTTCCACAACAGGAACATAGAAACAATGACCAGCCCTGAGTGCTGGTCTGAGGAGGACTAAATAGGCCGCTCACAGGTGTCCAATTGAGCAGATTGCCTCCAATCATCAGGCACCTGATTCCTCAGAGTCTGGAGACAGAGAGACAAGTCCACAGGTGCCTGATGCCCCTAGTGGTGATATACAGGGATACAGAAATGCCTAACACATTGTTCCCTTAGAGCTTGATATGGTCACTGGTACTTACAGTAGGTGACCTTCTGGGTTTAAACTCAGACAATACAGTCTGTTATGCTACTTGTTTGGAGATCCAAATAGTCCTTGCATAGGAATGTAAGTTCCACTAGGATAACAGGTACACAGGTATAATTATAAAAACATGTGCAGGCTACCTCTGGCAAGAGGATTAAATCTGAAGAGCAGGATTCACTGGCGGGTTCATGAAACAGTTATGCAGGATTCCTTTGGCATGAGGATTAAACCTGGAGTACAGGATTATCTGGCAGGATGATGAAACCAGTAATGCAGGATACTTCTGGCATGAGGATATAACCAGGAGTGTACAGGAAACATGGACAGGATGGTAAAGTCAGTCTTGCAGGATTTCTCTGGCAGGAGTCACTTCAGAGTCCGTATCCTTGCTCTGCATTGAACCAGGCTCTCATATCTGTCTAAAAAGCACTTTCTCTGAGGCTGGATGGCTTTTTAACCCTTTACAGTAACTTGTTTCTATCCTCGGTCCATTACGTTATTGAACTATAACCCATAGCACTGTATTTTTAATACTGATCTTTGACATACATTACTGATAACATGTCCTTTTATTTATGCCATTTATATTTTATTTAGATTCTGTATCCTTAAATGCATTCCTTCATGTTACTTTTTTTTTCAATTTGTGTTTATTGAAATAAAGACATTATTTGCATACATGGTTCACATCATAATTACAATATGACAAAACAGGTAATGTCATTGCCATCCTATCACAGTGGTATACAGGTTTATGAGTGAAGACAAGGAGAGAGAGAAGAGAAAAGCATAAAAGAACAAAAAGAGACAAAGGAAGCAAGAGGAGTACATTTAAAGACATATAAAATTAGTAACCAGTATGGCCAGTGGGCATGTGTGTAACATAGCATAAGATTATCGCATCTGTAGACAGTCACAATATATCTAAAACGGTGCAGAACCATTTGTGAGAGTTTCCATATTGTACCAATTTGTCAGTATTGTCACTTTGCGGATGTTTTCTTTGGTAGTAGGCGGTAATGTTAATACATATGTCGATCCATATAGAGAAAAACTCAGCTGATCGCGATTCAGCATCTAATGATCACTCTATCCAATCCATTTGGAATAAGAACAATAGCCGGGGCAACATTAGGGAGATGGGTATATTTACTTTTTGTATCCATTGGGATAGTATTGTTTTCTTTGCAACAGCTGCTATACGAGCTAGTAGTGATTTTGTACCCTTAGACATAGGTGGAGTCTGGGGTTCTATATAGTTCCAAAAAGCCCATGCCATTGTTCTGGTAAAAGGTATATTTAGGTTGGTATTGATATATTCCTGAACTGTTTCCCAAAAGGATTGTACAACTGAACAGGATCATAGGCAGTGGGTGATATCTGCGTCTGGGCACCTGCATTTAAAGCAGGGGTGGGGAACCTCAGGCCCGGGGGCCGTATGCGGCCCCCGTAGCCGGTCTGAGTGGCCCTCCCACCCGCTTGGCAGCTTTGCCAGGAGTCAAGTACAGGGGAATTCTTGTGATAGGTCGGTAGTTCTCGCGATATTCCTCTTAATCAACAGCAGCCGGAGAATGTCAGCCCTAGTTATCGGCAGCCGCCGGAGCGTGGGACGGCTGCAGCAGGACAATTTGTAAGATACATTTTTACATATGGCCCCCAAAGGATTTTTTCCCCATACAAACGGCCCTTGACACAAAAAAGGTTCCCCACCCCTGATTTAAAGCAAAGAGAGTTATCTGAAGCCCCTGTGAGGAACCTAAGTTAGGGAGTATAGTAAGCCCTATGTAGTATCTTTAGATTCATTTCGGCATATGAGGTGGAAGTCAGCTGTTTATTAAGCATATTGGTCCATTGAATAATTTTTCGGGGGGTCACGTCTGGGAAGGAATTCTTCCATTTTGCTAGCCCTGTCTCACATTTAGTATAGTCTATCTCATGTCTAACAAAAGAGTATATTAAAGATGTGGAGTAGGATGAGTTAGGGCGTTGTCGCGTTATGTTGTCTAGGGGAAACTTTGTGTTGCTGGATTGTAGTCGCTTTAATACATTAGTAATAAAACTTCTCATCAAGTAGGCAAACAAGTGGAAGTTTATAGTCAGGTATTTGTCTTTTAATTGAGATAATGTTAATACAACCGAACAATCCTCATTCAGAAATTGAAATACGGATCGAAGACCCTGGAGATGCCAACTGCGAATAGCCTCATCTGCCTCGCCCTCCTGAAAAGCTGGGTTTTCTATTAAAGGTTGAAACAGTGAGTTATCTGAGATAAGGCCAAAGCATCTCCTTATTTGGGTCCATGCTTTGTAAGGTGCCATAGTAACGGGTTAGGGCATATTTCGTGCAGTATGGAGACATTTGGGAAATGTAACATCCTTAATAAGTCATGTTGAGGCAGTAAGGCCTGTTCAAGTGTTTTGTTAGTGAAGTTTTCTCCATCTCCTATCCAGTCAAGGGCTTATCTATAGTTTGCTGCTAAGGAGTAATCCTCAGGGCAGGGAAGATTAACTCCACCAAGTGAGGGTGGTTGTTTCAATTTAAACAGTGCTATGCGAGGGTGTTTATTCTCCCATATGAATTTAGTAAGGGCTTTATTTATTGTGTGTATATCCTTTTTAACAAAAATGGAAGCATCTGTATCGAATATAGTAGGCGAGGGAAGGCAACCATCTTATATAAATGGCATCTGCCTAGAAAGTAGAAAGGATATCGGGAGGTGTTGCCACTGTGAGAAATCTTCTGTATCGAATATAGTTTATTCTCCCATATGAATTTAGTAAGGGCTTTATTTATTGTGTGTATATCCTTTTTAACAAAAATGGAAGCATCTGTATCGAATATAGTAGGCGAGGGAAGGCAACCATCTTATATAAATGGCATCTGCCTAGAAAGGATATCGGGAGGTGTTGCCACTGTGAGAAATCTTCTAACATCTGAGCAATATGATGAGAAAAATGTAAGGAATACCATTTGGATATATCGGGCAAGATTCTTATACCTCAATATTTTATATATTCGTTTGCCCACTTGAATGGGAACGTGTTGTCCCAACCAGTCCTCGCTTCCCCACCTAGTGCTAATGCTTCTGTCTTATCAAAATTGATTAAGAATCCAGATATTAAGTTAAAATTCTTCAATATGGTCAACAAGGAAGGGAAAGCCACTACAGGGTCACTAAAGTATAGTAAGAGGTCATCCGCAAATGCGAAGACTTTTATGTCATGAGAGCCTACTCTGATACCCTGCCATGATGTCTCATGAATAAACGTACGGATTAAAGGGTCAAGGGCCAGATTAAAAAGCTAAGGGGATAGGGGGCATCCCTGGCGTGTCCCTCTATGTAATTTGAAAGATTTGGTGTTTAACCCATTAATTGTTAGAAAAGCCTGAGGGTTGGCATATATAGTATTAAAGATTGAGATGAATTTTGTGCCAAATTGTTGAGTCTAAAGGACTCATAGTATATGGGTCCAGGAAACGTGGTCAAACACCTTATCGGCGTCACAACTAACTATGAGAGTTTTACGGCCTTCTTTTTGCCTTGAGCTGTATAGTGCTGCCAATAGGGTACGTGTGTAACTAGGTCCTGTTCCTAACAAACCCATTTTGAGCCGGGTGAAGGGTACGCTGCAGAATGGGCTGGAGTCTGGAGGCTAAAAGTTTAGTAAACAATGTTAAATCCTGGTTTAGTAGGGAAATTGGTCTATAGGATTGTACACGTTTAGGATCTTTTCCAGGTTTCGGAAAAATGACTATCCTGGCCTCATCAAAGCCTGTGGGGGCTGGATTCCCTTGGAGCAAGGAATTAAAAAGGGTCAGCAGATGAGGGATTAGTTGAGGGGCAGCATGCGATAGTACTCCATCCCAAATCCATCAGGACCCAGCAATTTGCCCTTGTTCAGCGATTTAATCAGGGAGAGTAGTTCTTGCTCCTTGACTGGTTCAAGTAGATTCTCTTTCCTCCTCTGTTAGTGTAGGTAAGTCAGCTGTTTCTAGAAATCGTTGACCTTCCAAAGGATGGTCCGTAGGTGCCTCATATAAAGTTTGATAATATTTCAAAAATTCTTCTGAGATAGTTTGCGTGTCGGTAACATTTGTCGCGTTGTCTGTATATAGCTGAGTAACATGGGAGGGAGCGGAGTAGGATCTAATCAGATTTGCCAGTAGTCTGCCAGATTTGTTGCTATGTCTAAAAATTGTATTTCTTTGTATATCATAGGAGAACTTTGCTCTTTCAGTGTATAATAGATTGTACTGGTGTTTAGCTGCAAGATAGGCCTGTTTATTCGCAGGTGAATTTTGTGAAAGAAGCGTGTTGTATGAAGTGGTTAAGGTGGCTTAGGTCTTTCAGTTGTGCATTTAAAGACTTACGTTTCCTGGAGACATACTCCATTATTTGGCCGCGTATTACTGGTTTTGATGTTAACCAAAACAGGTTAATGTCATTGATGTGTTTGTTATTATCTTTCATGAAGTTACGGAACGAGTGTTCTAAATGTAATCGGAAATCCGAGGAATTTTCCAGATAAGCTGGGAATCTCCAATTATATGATTTTGAAATAGGGGTGTTTAGTTTTATAGTAAACCAAACCGGGGCATGGTCAGATAGTTGTATAGGTTCTATCTGAGTATTCTCTACATGTTGTATGAGCGCATCAGTGATCAGCCAGAAATCTAACCTAGATGAGGAGTGATGGGG
Source organism: Crinia signifera (assembly GCF_055691185.1). Lineage (NCBI taxonomy): Eukaryota > Metazoa > Chordata > Amphibia > Anura > Myobatrachidae > Crinia > Crinia signifera. The sequence goes on from NC_139222.1 coordinate 43,382,143, forward strand.
GAGGGAGTAGAACGTGTATTCATGGGAGTCGTGGTGTTGGCATCTCCAGGGGTCAGATAGTTTCAGTGAGTCTGTTAAAAGGAATAATGATAACTGGGTAGATAGTCCCTGGTTAATTGCAGTTGTTTCTCTATCTAATCCTATCAGTTGGACAGAATTGATGTCTCCCCCCAATATAATTTCTCCCTCTGCCCTGTCTTGAAGTTTAGTGTAAATGTCTGAGAAGAAAGGAGCATTAGGGCCATTGGGAGTGTAAATATTGGCTATAGTATAAGAGATGTCTTGTATGGTCAATTTTGTAAACAAGTATCTTCCCTCAGGGTCTTCCAAATTGTCTATTATGGTGTAGGAAAGAAATTTGCTAAAGATGGTCAAGACTCCCTTTTGTTTATTTGTACCAAATGCTGTTCTATATTCTCCTATCCATGAATCTCTCAGTACATTAGGGTGAGAAGCCCTCCAGTGCATCTCCTGTAATAGTACAATGTCTGGTTTCAGTCTCTTAAGATGGGTCAAGATTTTTTTTCTTTTGATGGGGGTGTTTAGTCCCTCTACATTCCAAGTCACTAGTTTAAATGCTGTTTGCACATGTGTGGGGGGAGTCGATGTCATAGACATTTAACCAATACCCACCCTAGGCCAGTGTGTAGAGACGTGGACATAGTATAGTTTTACCCTGCCCGTCCCAGTGAGCGGGCAGTTAGGAAATAAGTACCCATCTAGTAGACAAAAATAGCAATGAGCAACCTTTGGTAATGGTAAACCATACATGCAATAATAACCTAAGCACATAATATCATTCCAAAAACTTTTTAACATTATATGAACCCAGTGGGATCGCCTCCAGAGGCACACCCCAGCAGGGCCAGTCAGAACAAAAGCATTCCAACATACCAAGCGGAGGTGCGAAAACAATGCATAAATTGGTGATATGAAGGGGAAAAAAGGGAAAGGGAAAGGGAGAGGGGGAACAAGGCATATAAAGTGAAAAGGGTAAGACATGTAGTGAAACATAGATACATTTGGTGATCTCTTTTTAAGCAATCTACTGAGCGTAACCCATTTATCAGGGACACCAATAATCAAAGTGAAACATTTCTGTATATATATAACTGAGAAGGCCTAAAACTAGCCAGATATTTGCCGAGCTAACTAGTAACCATAACCTGAATATTACTTGGGTCGAAGACAACAGTACCGGTATGGTCGTGTGGGATCAGTCTGCATCGTCCATTCCGGATGAAAATATGGGGGCCAGAGAGTCCACAAAGTTCTTCGCAGTATGTGGAGAGTCAAAGAAATATGATTTTCCTGAATGGGAGACCCTCAGCTTTGCCGGGTAGAGTAGTGCAAACCGAACCTCCAATGTCGAATAGACGTTTGCAGATTGGGGAGAATTCTCTTCTTCTCATTGCAACCATTTAAGAAAAGTCCTCGAAAAGCAAAATCTTGGTTTCTTGGTACTTAAGTACGGATCGCTTTCTGTATGCTTCCAGTAGTCGTACCTTGTCGGCATAGTTCAGGAACTTCATGATGACCGGTCTAGGTCTGTAAGCAGTGGTTTGTCTGAGTGGGCTCCAAATGTCCTTCAGCCAGCCGGCTTCAGGTGCAGGGGTTGTCGGAGATGGGTGTCCCAGGTCCTTGGTTTACTTCACCGGGTGGGAGCGGGGTCAGCGCTGGCGCTGCGGGCACGTACGGAGCAGGAGCTCCGCTCCACCGCCTCAGAGAGCCGCGGCAGGCACTCGATGCACTCGAGTCCCCGGCTTCAGGAGCAGGTATAGGCCACAACCTGCGAGGACGCACGGAGCATCCCCCGGCTCCGTGGACTTCTACCTCCGGGTTCCCACTGTCAGCAGTAGTAGGGGAGAGGGTGCAGGGTGTCCGGGCGAGCGTTGGATGTTACTGGGGAGTGTTTTTAGAGGACGCCGTCCTAGAGCTTCTCTAAGGCACGTCCGTCTCCCCAGCTCACCAGGCCACGCCCCCTCATGTTACATTTCATTGTGTTTACTTTGTGTTAAACTTCATATAACAAATAAACAAAACTTGAACTTGAAGCATACATACAGAAAGCATGTATACACAGATAGCATAGCTTCAGAATGTAGATGCACATAGCATACATACACCCAGCATGTACACACACAGCATACATATACACAGCATGTATACACATAGCATATATACACAGCATGTACACACATAGCATATATATATATATATATATATATATACACATATATTAGCTTGTAAGCACACAACATGTACACACATAGCATACATATACAAAGGTTTTACACACAGAGCATTCACAAACATAGCATGCAAACAAATATAGAATACATATAAGCAGCATGTACACACACAACATTCATATAAACAGCATATACACAAACAACATACACACATAACATATACATACCACATGTACACAGAGACAGACATAGCATACCTACACACAGCATTTACACATATATCATATATACAAACAGAATGTTCACATAGCCTACATATACATCACATATATACACAGCACAGATGCACACAACATGTATATATATATACAGTATATATATATATATATATATATATATATATATATATATATTATACATACACACAGTATAAATACACACATAGCATAGTTGCACACAGCATACATAAATACAAACATACACACACATGCATGCTGCCTCTGCCACAATGTCTACCTGAGGCTGTCTAAAAATCGGACAGCTGGTTTGGTGAATCGGTGAGCAGGGGGATTCCTAGGTACTCACCCCCCCCCCCCCTCCCTGCTACGTGCACATATGCTCCGTAAACTACCTTCTTTACCCCTTAATATCAAATTATTTCATATCTGCAGCACAGTCATTTCTAGTAATGTTGCATGAGCGTGATGGTCAGAGCAGGCCTAATTCCTATTCACCAGAATGTATAATATATGTGGTATAATTGTCTAATAATTTATACATGCAATTTGTTCTTAAGAGGAAAAATTGTATTAAAACAAAGCAATGATTGTATAGTAAGAATGAATAGAATAATAGCTCCATAAACTATACTCAGACCGGAGAATATCCAGCATATATTTCCTGTCTGTGCCTTGTATGGTCTATGGCTAGTACTGAGAGAAGTTGCACTGAGACAGATCTTACCTCAGCTCCTGCAGGGAACAGGCCGGGTGTCTTAGTCCCTCACACAGAAGCTTCATTCCAGAGTCCCCTAGATCATTGTTTGACAGGTCCAGTCTGGTCAGAGAGCGGAGTGTGGTAATAACAGAGCAGAGATCATCACAGCAGGAGGAGGTAAGATTACAGAGGTCTAACCTGATGGGAGATAAATGATCTACATCAGAGGCCTAATTCAGACCTGTTTGCAGGACAAATTTGTTTTCAAAATTGACAAACCTACAGTATGTGCACTGCAGGTGGGGCTTATGTAACATGTGCAGAGATATTTATATTTGGGTGGGTTATATTGTTTCTGTGCAGGGTAAAAACTGGCTGCTATATTTTTACACTTCAAGTTATTTTCAGTTTGAACATACCCCACCCAAATCCAACTCTCTGACATATTACATTTGCCCATTTTGAGATCAAATTTGTACTGCGATCCTAGCTAATTTCTTATCTTCCCCAGCCTCACACTCAGCACGATATCATAGCTGAACATTTACATGTTTTTTTTACCAAGCCTTACATTAAACATAGCTTTTTTCAAACAATATATGCAAAAAAATCTGGATAATAATGCTATTAATCATCAGCACATTTGTACCCTGTATATTGTTGTAGTACACAACTGCATGTACTTCAATAAACATCCATTCATACAAATCAGTGAGCAAGTTAATGTCTGGAGAGCTAACATATTACACACCCTTCTATACCCATTTATATCAAATTATTTCAAAGTTGCAGTATCCATTCTAGATGTGTTACATGGGCAGAATGTACTAAAGAGAAAATGCACCCAAACCCCATTTCTGGACATTGTCCCATATTTCATATATATATTTAGCCCTGGATGCCGGGGCTTCAGTGTGGTGAGAGATGCCAACTATGTATAACGCTATAAGCCTATGGCCTCCTTTCTGCATTCTTTCTGAAAGGGATCCAATCAGATCCCTCCCAATACTCCACATGGCTGCCACATTCGTCTGAAAATGCACAAAGGTACTCCTGAGGCTGAAAATTTAAATAATTTGTAATACTAATTGCATATAATCATACATATGTGATTAGTATGGATGTGGTTTTTGCTTATTACATCCCGATCATTAGTGGGAAGGTCAGGGGCGGATTTAGGGATGAGGGCGCCCCTAGGCACAACAATAATGTTTACTAAGTAGGACAGTTTATAGGGGCAGTATCTGCATGTCCTATCCATTTACACTCTATTTAAGATGGAATATAGTACAGTACAATGGATATTTTGCAGTTATTAGTACATTTTGGGCTGACAGTACTATCACAGGCATCCAAGTGCCGCCCTCAAACATGTGCCGCCCCTAGGCATGTGCCTCACGTGCCTAATGGGAAATTCGGCTCTGGTGAAGGTAGCAGTAGTTGAAGTATAACCAACTCACCAAAGTCCTTTTATTAGAAGATCACTTGTTAATTCCTGCAAAGCATGTGACATGGGGCCCATGGGAAACATTGGAATTGTGCTGAATTTTCCATTTGTGCAGTTCTACAAGTGCATTATTTTATGTTTTTTAATAAAAATGAAAGAACATAGAATAAGAGAGTCACCCATCACAAATTGTGGGGCCTTGGACTGACCAAATGGGCAAGGCCCCCATAGGGAAAAACAGGGTGCTTAATTAGGTGGAGCTTTAGATAGTGTAGGTGGATCCACAGCAGCAGTAGCTGGGCGAAGGAGCAGCAGCAGCAATCCTGTGTTAGTGATGTGACACACTGCTGTACACTTTAACTGACAGCAGCATGCTGCAGCAGGACTGGACATGTACAATAGGGTGTGCATCTCTTGCAGCTCAGTACTAACCGCAATGCTGCCATCTGGGCCCCATTTCTATCTGGACCCAGGACTCAAGTACCCCTAGATCCCCCCTGATGGTGGCACTGGTGTCACCCATCTGACTAATCTGTCTGTCTGTGCCCCCAAACATCTGAAAGGGACACAGACATGAGTGGAAACATCCAGAATCTATAATATAACCAGTAATAGGCTATTAACTCATACAAAAACTTCTTAATTTATATTGGAGCACAACAATGGTTCTAATGTAATATTAAATATAAAAATAGTTCCAAAGAATATACTCTGATATAATTAGAGAAAATATGGTAGCTATTTCCTGTCTGTGCCTTGTATGATCCATGTATGACGTACTGAAAGAACTAATATATTTTGACAAAACTTACCGCAGATCCTGCAGGACACAGGCAGGGTGTCTCAGTCCCTCACACAAAAGCTTCAGTCCACAGTCCTGCAGCCTATTCCCTGATAGGTCCAATGTAGTCAGAGTTTGGTTTGTAGTAATAAAAGAGAGGAGATCATCACAGCAGGACGAGGTCAGATCACAGTCATCTAACCTGATGGGAGATGAGAGATCTGGATTAGTTTGTTACTTATAATTTACAGCAGTGTTTTTCAACCAGTGTGCCGTGGCACACTAGTGTGCCTTGAGCTGTTCTCAAGTGTGCCCCCACATCTAGAGATGCCCAAACCCATTTACAGTCACCACCAGTTCAAATGTTATTTACTGGTCTCTTCTTTTCATGTAAAGGGTCAATGTATTTTATTTTTGTTATTTGTGGGGACCAGTGTGATTGTTTTTAATGTGGGGGCCAATAGGTTTGTTTTTTTCCTGTGGTGGCCAATGTGTTTTGCCCTGTGGGGATGTCATGGTGTGCCTTGGCAATTTTAAAGTCCTATTTAGTGTGCCGCGAGGTAAAAAGGTTGAAAATCACTGATTTACAGTATCACACTATACATTATACCATCTCCAAGTACTCCTATGCCTACTAATCAACTCCTTTTAGGCAGAACTCAAGTCACCTTAACCCAAGTCATGCCTTTCAGTCAACAGGCAACCTTGGTCAGTCACAGGAATAACCCTGGTATCTATCAAGGCACAAGATATCTGGGCCAGGTCATGTCTGTTCATAGTTCATAGCCAAGTGTGACTGGATGGGGCCTTACCACCCGTGTCAAGCGATCACACATTGGGTTGATTTACATTTACAGAGCATGGTGTCCATTTAAAATATGGTGAATGCTCTATGAATTTATAATGTGAATGAATGTTGTAATGTGACTACATCTGCCCCACCTGCAGTGCAGCATGGTATTGTCCATTAGAGAGAGAATTTGCTTTTGCAAGTGATCCAGAATCAGGCCCTTTATTCATTGTTATTTTTATGGATAAAAATAATAAGTTATATTTCAAAAATTCAATGTTTAAAGTGTTAAAAAAACGGCATTTTTAACAGAACACTGGCCAGTATACAATTACATATTACAGCTAAAAGAATAAAACAAAGATATACTGTAATAATGAACTCACATGTTATAAAGAAAATGGCCATAGATTGCTTTTATCACCATCAAGCAATATTGGACTTTTAAATCACCTTCTGAAGTTTTATCAGAGGAAATTGATTTTAACTTGTGAGCAGGCCCTCCTACCATTTGACTGTCTGTAACTACCCAGTTTGTTATATCATTATTTCTGATACTTATTTATTTATTATTTATTTATTTATTAACGGTTTCTTATATAGCGCATACATATTCCGCAGTGTAGTTGAACATTCAAATCAGTCCCTGCCCCAGTGGAGCTTACAATCTATGTTCCCTACCACATGTACACACACACAGACATTCTAGGGTTAATTTTTGTTGGGAGCCAATTAACCTACCAGTATATTTTGGGATTGTGGGAGGAAACCGGAGTACCCGGAGGAAATCCACGCAAATACGGAGAGAATATACAAACTCCGCACAGTTAGGGACATGGGTGGAATTTAACTTATGACCTCAGTGCTGTGAGGCAGTAATCCTAACCATTACACCATCCGTACTGCCCCACAGTCTGATACTGCTTTCAGACCACAAAACGGTCGCTCGATATGATTAATCCATTCATAGTGCACATCAATACGGCAATGAACCGATAAGAACCCTTAAATTTACCCGGTTCGTATTGCCATGGTTAGCTGTAACCGGTAACCACTTTCTCATCGCACCAATTACCGGGTCGAACCAGCATGAACCCAGTAATTTTGTGTGATGTGAAAGAGGTATGATGGTCACTGAGGGGAATCCCATTTCAGGCAGTATCGGGGAAAAACCACTTATGAGAATACACACAAGTGGGTCTTTTAGTCTGGGGGCCAGGTAGTGCGGTTTGTTTTTAAACCCCTAGATGATAAAGCTACCCCTTGATGGTAGCAAAAAACATTGGTGTCTATTTGGGACCATTGTCACTCACTTGGATACTCACCTGCTTAATATTGTGGAATCAGTCGTACTTCCTAATTCAGAGAACTTTATCTGGATGCAAACCATACCCCCAGAGAGGACTCATCCATACCAAAGCAATCATCTATTGGATTACAAAACCACCAATGGCACCCAGTATTCCATTCACTTGGACGCCACCTTGCGGGACTCTGACTCGCTGTTCCAGCGCAGGTTTTTTCATCCCAATACAACTTTATGGTCCCAATTTATTTTGATTAATTAATAATTGTGTTATTAAATTAATGCTTTTTAAATCCATCTAAGTGTTGCTTAAAAATGGTAAAGAGCGCTGCTATTCTGTGTTTTTCCCCTCTCATTGGACACGTGACTATTTATAAGTGTTTGATTAGGCACTTGATTATTATTCATTAATGTTTGTGTGTCCAAAAAAAGTATTTTCAATTTTGTAATCCGCAGTAAGTCAACAGCCACACAATGCTGACGGCTATGTTCTCAACATGGTTGAAATGTGAACATACGCCAAATATCAACATGAGAAGTATGTCTACATTGTGGGACTGCCAACATTAGGGTTTGTGCTAGGGATAGTCTTACGGATACTGTGAAAGATATTGCTCAGAAAGGGCATTCTGAGTGATATCTTTTATCTCCTCTGGTGTACATTCAATATTGTTAACTATGCACGTTCCAGCATATCATTAGACAACCCCTGCTGTCTGCGGAACATGCTGGTCAAACCAACAACCTGCAAGTTCAGCTGGTCCCACTGACAATACTGAATAATGGCCCTTATTCTAGTTGAATCGAACGGATGCCTATTTTGGACCGGAACAGACTGTTCTTAGCCCCGCCTACCGAACGGATCGCTCGCACCATCCGAATGCGGTAAGATGCCGATTGAACGGACCACGAGTGGATGTTTCATGTGAACACCTCCTCCATCTGTGGGAACCTCCCCCATCCACCGATGGTCGGTGACCATCGAATGATGGACCGAGTGGTCAGGCAGCACCGAGTGCTCCAGACCACTCGGACATTTTTCTATATGAAAGCAGGGATAAGGGCGGGCAGCTGACATCCGGCTGTCCGCCCCCCCACACATGTGTCACGGCTGCATTACCATACGTATGCCCAGCGTTTTCATGGGAACGCCCATGAAATACGGGGTGTACGCATATGATAATGAGCCCAAACAGCCTTTCACACCCCTCTGCACCCCCTGCTCGGATGGTTCCGTACGATCATTTTCTGCACGGACCTCACGCCATGTTCGTTTGTGTGAGGCATTCGCACATGCGCAAACACCAACCATTGGCCATCCGTCCGCAATCAGAGCCATCTGACTCAATCAGAATAAGGGCCAACGTCCTTTACTGATATCCTTCAGTGTGTATGCTCATACTGGCCCCTTGCAACCAATTTCATTAAATATCTTGGCCTGGGTCGTTTAGTGTGTATGGGACTGTACTGCAATAGCACACTGGCCACATTCTGACCATGCTGACATAATATATCGCAGCCATGATGACATGTGCAGGTCAGTGTCATGGTGTCAGTGGGGTGGGATTCATATCCTGTCTGACACTGTCACTATGATACTGCTCATGTGTGATCTCAACTAGCAGCACAAGGAGCTGGTGTCTGGCTACATGAAGTACTAGACATACCCACTCCAGGGCAGGAATGCATAGACAGATATATCTATAGGGGCTATGGGAGTATAAAATATTCCTAAAGCATCCTGAAAGTTGTAGATATTTCACCACCTTAATATGAATGTCCTCCCTTGTTACTGGCTGCTGGGGTCAATTGCGGCATTTGCATTGTTATACACTATAATATACTTACTGCAGTTCCTTTATCTGACACTGTCCAAAGAGTCCAGATAAACTGGATCCAGCCTCACTCACGTCCTCTGTGACAGGGAATTTGCAGTCCGTGAACCTGCATAAAACACAGACACAGCACTTACTGTAAGTAATGAAAGCTTAAAGCAAAAACCAAGTGTTACGAGTCGCTTGGTGGCTATCACTCTAAGCTGCACTTCAGCTGCTGCCTCTTGTTGGTGCAAGTCTTGGTCATATACTAGTTGAGTCAACTTTTTATGGGGGCCGTTGGGTGCTGTCTGCTGCAAGGCAATAGGGATGCTAAAAAGCTGCCAGGTCCCTGGTGGTCTAGCAACCACCAGAAGTGCTGCTACATACAAGCAGGCAGCTAGGAGGCAGAGTCCAGGTGCCGGGTTGTGGCGTGTTGCAGCCACCATTGTGGAGTCTGGATTAGCAGGTGCATTCTGTGCCGAGAGGCTGGGTAGTATGTGGAAGTGTCCTGGTTCCACATGTGTCTCTTGTACATGTTGGAGATGAGGATTGCTCAATTGCTGCTCAGGTCCATTCTCTAGCTAATCCAGTGCAGTCTCCCCTTTTAAAAGTGGTTCAGCCCTCAGGTACCTTGCCAGTGCTTCAGGATACTTCATGCAGTAAAGATCTCTGACCCTGTGCTCCCGGTTGACTCTTGCCAGTTCCAGCTCCTGTTTCTTCCTGGTATCCTGCTTCAGCTCTGCATGCACTTTTGCTCTATGAGTTGCCAAGGAGAGACCAGCTGAACCCATGGCAGGGTATTCACTTGGATCAGGCAGTGCTTTGCCTCTGATAGTTTACAAATCTTAAAAGCCAAAATCCCTGATTCCTTTGCCTTAAAGTTGCAGCCCTGTTGCTACAGTCTTCAAGCTGCAGTTTTATCACAGTCTTCTGGTCACAGTTCCTGAGTCTACACCTGCAGTATTTGTCTACAGCCCCAGTGTGCGTCTACAGTTGCAGTGTTCTTCTACAGCCATAGTGTTATTCTACAGCCACAGTGTGTGTCTACAGCCGCAGTGTTCTTCTACAGTCATAGTGTTCTTCTACAGATGCAGTGTGTGCCTACAGCTGCAATGTGTGTCTACAGCTGCAGTGTTCTTCTACAGCCGCAGTGTGTGTTTACAGCCGCAGTGTGTGTCTACAGCCGCAGTGTGTGTCTACAGCTGCAGCATTCTTCTACAGACATAGTGTTCTTATAAAGATGCAGTCTGTGTCTACAGCCGCAGTGTTCTTCTACAGTCATAGTGTTCTTCTACAGATGCAGTGTGTGCCTACAGCTGCAATGTGTGTCTACAGCTGCAGTGTTCTTCTACAGCCGCAGTGTGTTTCTACAGCCGCAGTGTGTGTCTACAGCCGCAGTGTGTGTCTACAGCTGCAGCATTCTTCTACAGACATAGTGTTCTTATAAAGACGCAGTCTGTGTCTACAGCCGCAGTGTGTGTGTCTACAGCTGCAGTGTTCTTCTACAGCCATAGTGTTCTTCTACAGCCACAGTGTGTGTGTCTACAGCCGCAGTGTGTGTCTACAGCCGCAGTGTGTGTCTACAGTCGCAGTGTTTTTCTACGGCCGAAGTGTGTGTCTACAGCCGCAGTGTGTGTCTACAGCCGCAGTGTGAGTCCGCAGCCACAGTGTTCTTGTAAAGTCGCAATGAGCCTACAATTAAAGCCACAGTGTACTCTTCTACAATTAAAGCCGCAGTGTTCTTCTACAGATAAAGCCACAGTGTATTCTTCCAAGTGGTACTTCGGTTGGGATACCTTACCCTATTACTCCACGAGAAAGCATTATACAGTATATGGCCAACTAGTTTTCAGTCTAGCTTGGCTACCGCTCCCTCAGTTACACACCATCTGTCAGTTCCCAAATCCAAGCCTAAAGTGACAATTTATTATTTATAAAAATTGATATATATATATATATATATATATATATACTTTGTAAGGCGCTGGGCACACCACCTGGATACAATTCATTGTCGGGTGCCTTTATCCACAGGATATACAGACGAGAGATTGACGCGGCACTCCAGACCAGATTTCAAACTTCAATAAAAATTTTATTGTGCTCAGCAACGTTTCAATACATGTGTATTATCTTCAGGCTCCAGGAGCCTGAAGATAATACACATGTATTGAAACGTTGCTGAGCACAATAAATTTATTGAAGTTTGAAATCTGGTCTGGAGTGCCGCGTCAATCTCTCGTCTCTCTCTCTCTCTCTCTCTCTCTCGTCTCTCTCTCTCTCTCTCTCTCTCTCTCTCTCTCTCTCTCTCTCTCTCTCTCTATATATATATATATATATATATATATATATATATAGACATCACACATATTCCACAGCACTGTACTGAGAATGTTTGAACATTCACATCACTCCCTGCCCCAGTGGGAAGAATAAACAAACTCCACACAGATAGGGCCATGGTGGGAATTGAACCCAGGACCTCATTGCTGTGAGGCAGTAATGTCACCCCATACATTGTCCATGCTGCCTTAAACCATTGATGGTTTTGTTACTATCAATATTCATTTGCTATCCCCACAAATTGAACCCAGCCAGGGGCAGATCTAGATAGTAAACCAGCCTTGGAAATTTCTGGAAACAGCCCTAATGGGGGTTGGGAATGTTTTGAGGGTGGGACATGGCAAGGGGAGGAAGATATATTGCCGATTTCCAGTGATATAAAATTACATCAGAATGATGTATATCAGAATGAAAGGCTGAGGTGCCAAATTACACAGGGACATCAATTGTCCCAGCAGCTGGGGGACTATGTGTGCACATTGGGAGTGATGGGAATACAGGGCCTGCTTATTAGTGTCAGCATCCATGTAGCCTCATTTTTCTGTCCCTGATATTGATGTTGCTGTGTTATACTGTATACAAAAGCAGTACAGATTTGTCATACCTCACATCATAAGGGAGATCAAATTAGGGGTCTCCTTGCACATAGGCAGCAGGTGGATATATGATAGTGATGTACAGTGCACACTACCTGGGCGATAGCTGCAACCCCTGTAACACCTGTCTGATGGTTACATTGCCACTGTGCGCTGGGCTTTGGCTGCTGCCCCTGTAACTCCTGCCTGATGGTCACATTGCTGATGTGTGCTGGACTATGGCTGATGCCTCTGTAACTCCTGTCTGATGGTCACATTACCACTGCACTGGCCTATGGCTGCTGCCCCTGTAACACTTGTCTGACAGTTACAATGCTGCTGTGCACTGGGCTATGGCTGCTGCCCCTGTAACACCTGTCTGATTGTCACATTTCCGCTGTGTGGTGGCCTATGGCTACTGCCCCTGTAATACTTGTCTGATGGTCACATTGCTGCTGTGAGCTGGGCTATGGCTGCTGCCCATGTGTAAACACCTGGATAGGGTTACCTGGTGGGATGCGGTGGGGGTCGTGTTTCCCCGGTCTCACGGATCCCAGTCAGAAGTCTTCTCGTGATACAGGATGGTGGCACAAAACAGTTGACAAAAGAATTACTTTGACCTTTTATTGTAGCACGGCCATTGGGAACGGCTGCCTTCTTTACGTAATGACATCACAACAATTCCACAATATCAGAATACAATCAATGCAATACAACTCACACTATGCATACAAATGCGATATACCATAAAAGGACAATGGAGCTACCGGTAACTCTGAGTCACTCTGTACTCGGCTTATCACTGCAGTTTGAGAAACTACTTAATACGCTGCTGGACCGGCCAGCTGGTCTACTAATTTACACCTGGATACAGTGATAATACTGAGTATGAGTGAACATTACATCCAACTGTTATACTAACAAATAGTTTTAGCGAATTACCATTAAATCAATACTCAACTCACTCTAAGTACCTGGGTACACTCTCTGTTAATAAGACCGGTCAGTCCCGACGGAGGCCTATGCATAGGACTTAATGTAGTTGCCGACATTTCCTATTAATTCTATATGAGGTCGCAGTTTGGTCCTTAAGCCACCGGGTGGCACTAGTGTTCCATTAACTATACTTTAAAGGTGAAGAAAAAGTGAACTATCACAAATCCTGAGGGATTGTCCAAGCTTCTCTTATGGGTTTTCACTAAACCCACTACAGTGGCAATTCTGGGATTCTGCTATGAGGAATGGGTAAAGACAGTGAAGGGGAGGTCTTGGGAAAGACTGGGGAGGTCTTGACTCCGGCTGGGGTCAGTGAATCTTCGCCCATCGCTGTGTACCCTCCGGGGACTGCTAGTGCGGGCGCCTCAGCGTTGCCACACTCAGCTACACAGGGCCGCTGGCTGTACTAGGTGTCGGGCAGGCAACCTAACTGGGTGTGCTAGTTGGGGGCAGTGTGCAGTAGTGTACCTGTAGCTGCTGCTGGTGCTGGTTCTGACCAGTCTCTGCCTCCTGTCTTCTCTGGTGTCCAGACTGCTGTGTGCTGGGCTCTCACTGCTGGGTCTTGAGCTGCTGTATTCTCTTGGACTGTGTGCACTCTGCACGACTGGCTCCTTCTCTCACAGGCCTCACAGGCTGTCACTCATTGCTGGAGCTCTCTGCTGCTGAAGCGTCTGGCAGGTCAGGGGTCACAGATGCCACGCTATTGTCCTCCTCTCTCTCTCTCTCTCTCTCTATACAGGAGTTCTCCACACGCTCACAGGCTACAATGGTTACTCCTTAAGCACAGTGTCACTCAGCTGCAGGAGAAGTCTCCTCTTCATGTGCTAGCTTTCCTCCTACTCTCATGCTGCTGGCTCAGGTCACCTCTGACCTCTCTCTTCCTGTCACACTCCAGCCTGTCTGTGTTTAACTCTTTAGGGCCTGGTGCTAAGGTATATTAACCCCTGGTTAACTGGAATACACAGCACCTATTATTCCACAGTTATGGGGTGTTACACATGTAACACCTGTCTGATGGCCACACTGTTGCTGTGTGTTGTTGGGCTATGGCTGCCATTCCTTTAACACCTGAATGATGGTCACATTGCCGCTAGGTGCTGGGCTATGGCCGCTGCCCATGTAACACTTGATTGATGGTCACATTGCCGCTGTGCACTGGACTATGGCTGCTTCCCCTATAACACCTGTCTGATGTTGGTCTATGGCTGCTGAGTGTAATAGCACCCATGTGCACAGCTGCAATTCATTAGTAGCTTTGCATGCAGGGTAAAATTCAGTAGTAATCATTCACCTTCGAATGGATATCACCCTGTTTGCAGCCACCAATTAAATCTAGAGTTTGGAGCCCAGCAATCAGGTTAATTTGGCCCCACACCACTCCACATGAGTGAATTCATGACCATATGCACGGATTCAAATGTTTTCACAGCCATGCACACAGGGTAAAACCGAGAAGTAATCACTCGCAATCAAACAGATTTCCCCCTGTTTGCAGCCACCGAGTAAGTCTACACTATAGAGCTCTAGAACATTAGTGGGTCCTAGCATGAAGTAACATAACACAACCTTAATTTGGATCAAACCTTTGAATTGATACATGACCATATCCACAGACCAAACACAGACAAACACACATACAGTATACACACAAACAAATCTTGGTAATGTGTCAAATACTTACCGAAGTTGTGAACACTTACAAAGTGATTTAGATAGAGCAGTCCGGGCCTTTGGTCCTATTATACTGGAATGAATAAGGACATTATGTTGTATTGTACTTCTCTCCAAGCAGTAGGCCACAGCCTGGTAACCAATGTTCTCGTTCTCTTTTGCTTCAAGACCTTTAATTTCTATTTCAGGAAAGTGAGACATAATTTTCCTCACAATGTCTTCATCCTGTGTCTCATACAGGCAGCTCAGTATCTCATTATGGAACCGTGATGACTTTTTCTTTAGCCATTCCTCCAAGACATGTTTATCTGTAAAAGAAAGGGGACAACCAGTGGTACTCGGAGACTCCTCCATTTATTTTTAATTTGAAAGACCAAATAAGAATCTTAGTTCATTTTAGATGTGTGGAAGAGATAATGGAAAAGAGGTGTTTTTAAAGTAGGGTGGTGAGCAAGCAGTAGTATTTTACTTCTATGTTTCAATAAAGGTTGACAATCTCCAGCATCTTATGCTGCTTTCCCACCGCAGACCCGTTTTAAGTTACAGGTAATCTTAAACGGTATTTAGCATTCCCACTGCAGCAGATTACAGTTTTAAATGCCATTTAAGTACCATTCCCATTGCAGGTAAAACGTTTTAGCTCTTCAAAACGTTTTTACAGCACAAATGAGTGCCTGTGACTTTAATGGGCTTTTCAGGGTTAAAAAGGTGCACACCCACAGTTGTTTTCTCATAATAAAAGGCGGGGGAGGGGCCAGTGGTGCGTACAAATCCCGCAGCCGTCAACATTTGTGCTTTGTTTTTATACATGACAGTGTCGGCTCAATTTAACCCATGGTGGACAGTAATATATACATTGCTGGCATGTGCCAGCTATGTATATATTACTGGCTAATAACTAAATCATTGGTGCCCAGTGGTGCCTGTAATAAATAGATTGCTGGCATGTGCCAGCAATCTATATATTACTGGCTTATGACTGTCATTGGTGCCCAGTGGTTCCAGAAATATATAGATTGCTGGCATGTGCCAGCAATCTATATATTACTGGCTTATGATTGTCATTGGTGCCCAGTGGTTCCAGAAATATATAGATTGCTGGCATGTGCCAGCAATCTATATATTACTGGCTTATGATTGTCATTGGTGCCCAGTGGTTCCAGAAATATATAGATTGCTGGCATGTGCTAGCAATCTATATATTACTGGCTTATGATTGTCATTGGTGCCCAGTGGTTCCAGAAATATATAGATTGCTGGCATGTGCCAGCAATCTATATATTACTGGCTTACAAAAGAAAACATTGGTGGCCAGTGCTGCTCCATGTGGAGCAGGACGGAGGGAGGCGGGGCATGTGGCCGGACCCGGGAGGACACGCACAGATGACCTGCGGGGCGGACCGGACCAGCGTGGCTAACGGCAGGGTGAGACAGGCGGGGGAGCAGGGCTCTGTCTTCAGCATCCAGCCGCCGCAGCAGCAGCCAGCCGGACACAGCGGGGCAGCGTGGACAAGTGAGTATAACAGGAGGGGGGGGGCAGGGGGTGGCAGCGGGGCGTACCGCCGGGCTGAAAGTGGTTAATCTTTCAGCCCGGCAGCGTACACACACAGAGATGATGGCTGAAAAAATCAGCCATCATCTGTACCGTTTAACATGCATTCCCATTGCCTCTTAAACGGTAGATTACCGTGTAAAGTAGTATTTTGATTCCTCATGTATAGACTGGAATTGTAGATGTGTTGAGTTATAGGAATTAATGAAGAAATATAGCAACGGGGGGGAGGGTAGGGTGGGAAAGGGGGGCACGTAAACACGGGCTAGAACCACGTACTATAGGCACGGTTGTATGGGTATTGGTTACACAGTATACAGAGTATTTAGTTTTCGTTCTCTTTCCTCCTTCCTTATATACACTATAGGCTAATGACATGAGTAGTAAACAACAATAGTAGAAGGCTTTATCTGGGCAAGGCTAATTAGCTAGTACGGTCCAACTGGACCACTAGGCCACTACATATAAACTAACAGGGGCTAATAACCATACAGCGATCAATCGCCCGTGTAGAAGCAACTAGATACTCAAGAAAATAAGAAACCTTCAAGGTTGTTCAGAGCGAATGTTTTACTCCACCCCGCCTGAAACTAGGCGATCAACAGTCAGTGTATCTCTCCATTAGTTAAGTAAGTCTCTATCCTCCAGGATGTGGTGCGCATTTGCTATATGGGAGAAAATGTATTTGCTTGACCTTGTTGTATTTTTGTGTCTCTCTTTTTATATTTTTGTATGTACTAATATGTATGTTATGTCTGTCTTAAAATTATATGTCTTTTTGCATAAATAAAAACTCAATTAAAAAAAAAAAACTCTGCTTTGAAAACGGGTTGAAATACCATTTAACTTTAAACGGTATTTCAACTCTGGCCCTTTCCCACTGCAGCCTTAAATGGTATTTTGCCCTCAAAAATCGGCAATATACCGTTTTAAGGCTGCAGTGGGAAAGGGGCATTATTTAAATAAATGGCATGTGTTTGCATTTTTGTTGATGAGTATATGTAATGTTTTTGATGTTACTCACTTTATTTCATATAAATATTGAGCGTGTAGAACGTCTCACAGAACACCATAACATGTGAAAAAATGACACATTTCTGGGTTAACAAGCACCTAAATTGCAATCATTGGGTACATAGTGTAATACCCCAGATGAGTGTATAATATGTAACTTGTCTGAATGACATTCTCCTTGCTGATACAATTAGATACATATGTATAGGAATATAGGATGATCTTCACATATTTTGAGTAAATGGCATTAATAAGTAATTAATAGGTGAGTATAATATCGGCTAATGCGGGCCCACAATAAGGAGAGACCACAGGCATAGGGTGCTAATCATGTAGGTGGATAGCGTGCCTGTCAGCCACATGTGTAGCCGACTAGCTACTAAATCTAAGTGCATGAATGATATAGGTGCAGAGTGAATCCTATGCACAGAGGAACACAGTGATCCTTGCTACCCTTATAAGGACTGCAAGAACAAAGTGGTGGATAAATCAACAGTCTCACAATCAAACAATCAAACAGTGTACTGCTCTGCTTGCACACCGCTAGCCGGCGCGTGCTTCACAGAGCAGCTTTGTTGGGGCCAACCCTACTAGGGTCCAGACACAATATAAATACCTGTGGGGATGGCCACTTGTCCAGAATAGTTCAAAGTAAAGGCGATTTAACCCTCCTCCTGTGTAACAGTTTAACTGCATAACAATTGCATACCAATACCAACAATTGCAGTGGGCACCTTACTTTCCAAGACAGGATGGGTTACCCAGGTTGGACTAAGGTGCTTCAGGAAAAATTAGGTACTTGTTTAGTTTCAAGGCGGCAGCGCATGCCACTCTAGCTATGAATCTTGGCAGCTTGCCAGACTGCCTTACTTCTCTAAGCTACGTTATCAGCGTAGCGCCTGTTTGAATCCTGGCAGCTCCCCAGCTGCCTTACTTCTGTAATGTACATTTTCAGCATCCTACGATGACTGCGGCAGCCCAGCGTTGCTACACCTAAGCTCCTGTCAAGTCTAGTGAGCGCCTCTCACACAGAGCTGGCGCCCGCATGATATCCTCTCTTCTATGGAGAGGGTTTGGCAAGCTGCCAAGATTCATAGCTAGAGCGGCACGCGCTGCCGCCGTGAAACTAAACAGGTACCAAAAATGGTACCTGTATATACTTGTAAATACTTACAAGTGCCTGATGCCCAATGACAGGTCATTATCAGTCAAGGGGCATGGCCAGCACAGTACCTATGCCATGATCAGTAGTTTACCACTTTAGCAACCCCTGTGCCCTGTAGTGAAGAAGGGTACACTGTCACTATAGCTACCATTACCAATATAGCAGTGCCCATTGTATTTACCCTATGTTATGGACTTGACTTAAAAATATACCTTTCATCTATTTGGGGATGGACTCCATTCTGCATAACAGATGTTGATCCTGCACAAATAAAACCTGCCTTTTAAATAATGCCTCTTTGCACAGACTTGTCCATTGCATTTTTATTTAGATATATAAATACATTTTGGCTATGTTTTATATTATTCAAAGAGAAAATCATACCAACCTTCAAGAGTCATATTGGAAGACATCATCTGGGATTCAACTGCAAAGATAAGAGCAGAAAGGGAAACAATCATTACATAAGTCACATATATACGAGTGTACGTAATAAAGATACTACATTAGGATTTCCTGAGGATCATTGTCCCTTATTAATGTGTAAATTGTGACAAAAATAATTACCAATTATGTGAATATTTGCTCACTTATAGATTTTCAAAAGCAGGGAAGGAAAGAGGACTATTTTTGTGGGGTACTCTTAGAAAATTGTGTGTATGCTAAAATATAACTTTTAATGTATTATATTAAAAATAATGAGTATGGGGTAGTGATACTATGATTTAAAAAAAAAAAAAATATTTACACAATGTGTTTGAGAACCCTGCTTGCGAGTGGGGGTGAGCTTTTTATAAATATATTCCGCTCCTGTATAAGATAGGATTATACACTTTCAGAGGGAAATTCCTCTGTACAGTGCCCTTAAAGGAGTTGTGCAGCTTCACTCTTATCTCGAGAGATAATGTTGTAATATAGCTCTCCCATGTGTTAAAGAATTTCGCTACTCACTGATCTTTCTCCAAAAGGCACTCAATCCAGACCATATTGAATATATGGTAGCACAATCTCTTTTAACAATCTCTCCATATATGGAACTAGGCACGCCCTTTGGATGGAGCACAACATGCCCCCTCAATGGGGCGCTGTGCAAAAATTCTACTACCAACTATAATCTCCCTGAAACTAGTTTTCAACAGTAGGCAAGTATGATAAACACTAAGCATTGTGGCATCTGCTAGGGGGCAGCCGCCAAAAATCTTGCCTAGGGCACCAAATTGGTTAGATCCAGTTGTGTCAGTTGTAATATTTCAACATGAGCCTTATGCATTCAATGGCTAATACACTGTAATTATTACTAATACAAATGGGCACAAAAGCTGGCACTCACATCTGGAGGAAGTGGCCATCGTGGCAGCAGATCTTGCACTTACTGAGCTACTGCTGAAGTCACAAGAGACACATCATTCAACCAGCAATTAGGACAAATTACCATTAACCTTTCTACTGTACAATGCTTCTATTATAGGATCTCTATTTAGTACAATTTAAAGAACCTGTAGTGCTCCAGCCACTGTGGAACTGCACATCCCAGGATGCTCTACCACAGTTTTAGCGTGTCCTAAAAAATAAACATGACTGGGCATGCTGGGATGTGTAGTTCCACTGCATCTGGAGTACTGCAGCCATAGGCGTGCGCAGCACATTTTATTAACCCTTTCCCGACATTGCCTTTTAAGGTAATTTTTTTTTTTTTTTTCCTCCTTGTGTTCAAATAAGCGTAACTTTTTTAATTTTCCGGCTATATAGACACATGAGGGCTTTTTTTTTGCGGGACAAGTTGTACTTTCTAATGGTACCATTTACTATACCGTATAATATTCTGGGGAATCAGGAAATAATTCAATGTGGGGTAAAAAAAAAAAAAACGCAATTCCACAATTTTGCGCTGGTTACGGTTTTTTTGGAGTTCATAGTTCGTTTAAAATGATGGGTTATCTTTATTCTATGGGTCGTTACGATTCCGGTAATACCAAACTTATATAGTTTTCGTTACATTTTACCACTAAAAAAAAAAATAGAAAATGTTACGGTTTTTCGAATTTGCGTCGCGTCGCCATGTTCTGCGGCTTATAACTTTTTTATTTTTCCACCTACGGACCTGGGTGAGGGCTCATTTTTTGCGGGCTGAAGTGTACTTTTTAATTAATACCATTATGGGATATGGGCGACTTTCTGATCTCTTTTAGCTATTTTTTTTTGGGTAGGCGATGCGACCAAAAAGCGTAGTTTTGGCGTTGGGGATTATTTTCCGTTTACGCCTTTAACCGTGCGGGATAACTAATGTTATATTTTAATAGATCGGACTTTTAGGAACGCGGCGATACCAAATATGTTTATTTTTTTTATTATTTATTTATTTTTATTTGGGAAATGGGGAAAGGGGGGTGATTTGAACTTTTAATATTTTATTATTTTTTTTTTATTTTTAAACTTTATTTTTTTTTTTTTTTACTTTTACTACAAGGCCCCCTAGTGTACTTGACCACTAGGGGGCGCGATCGCCTATACTAGGTTCAGCCATAGAGCTCTATGGCTGAACGTAGTGATTTTTTTCACTTCCTATTACATCCTGCCTGAGGCAGGATGTAATAGGTATGAATACACGGACAGCACAGGGGTCTACATTAGACCCCTGGCTACCATGGCAACCGATCGGCACCCTCCGATCGCGCTGCGGGGGGCCCCGATCGGCGCCGGAGGGGGGCGCCCCCCCTCCGATCAGCTATTTAAGCACTGCGGGCGCTTTGCCCGCGGTGCTAAAAGGGTTAAACGGCCGCGATCGGCGAACTCGCCGCTCGTGGCCGTGAGAGCAGGGACATGGCTGTAATATACAGCCATTACCTGCTCTCTATCAAGCCAGCTCACTCCGTGAGCTGGCTTGATTCACCCCCAACCGACATATGACGTAAATGTACGTCATATGTCGGGAAGGGGTTAAGGGGTGCACCCTTAGGGTGTATAAGGGTTGTGAGTTGCTCCACCTATTGGGCGTGTCTAACACGTAGCCCAATCATCTATTGGCACTCACTACAATATAAAAAGTCTCTCAGCCACACCCTAATCTCCTGCCTATTTCGGTTTTCATCTTCTAATTACTCTGTGTAACAGTACATGCAAATAAAGTCATACACATACAGTATATGGATGACGCAGATATGTAGTGATATGACAATGGTCTAGTACAGGGGTGGCCAACCCATCTGAGACAAAGAGCCCCAAAAAAATTTCTGTTAACACAAAGAGCCGCGACCATTCAAAAATGTGCGTGGCCTAGCTCCCAGAAGGCCACGCCCCATTTTTACATGGGTTGTGGCTTAGAATGACATTTGTCATATATATATATATATATATATATATATATATATATATATATGACAATTGTATCTGGCACTCCCTGTTGCTGATAGGTGAAGCTGCCCTGGTGCCCTCCTATGAGCAGGATATCTCCTGCCCTGGTGTATGGGAAGCAGAGACGGGCGGCACTCAGGTGGTGGTGAACAAAACCAAGAGGGTTAATTTGTGCATATGGCCTGTATGCACAAATAAACCCTCTTGGTTTTGTTCGCCACCACCTGAGTGCCGCCCGTCTCTGCTTCTTCCTATATATATATATATATATATATATATATATATATATATATATATATATATAGTTTCCGGTGATTCCGCACTCACGACCACCTTTATAGAGTTCGCTGGGGTGCACCACTAGGGTGACAAGTATATGTCCCAATAATATACAAGTTTAGGAAGTAAATCCAATGAGGGCACTCACCACATTCTTATAATGAAAGAGATTTAATTAAAGTACATCACCATTTAGTAGTCAGTCTACGTTTCGGCCAGCAAGTGGCCTTTCTCAAGACAGGGCATCAATTGACGTCTTAACAGCTCAGGCATCAGGATACACTGACCCTGTCTCCATTCACCTCTTAAATAGCACTCCCAGCTGATTAGAATATAGACAGCTGTTGTAGTAGCTGTACGGATGCCTGGGCAGTACATTGAATGCGCCCCATGTGATCAAACAGTACTCACTGATTGGTCCTAGCCGCCTGTTACTCGGCCAGGCAATATGGCCGTGCGTTCCGGCACGATCCATATGCGTTCCAGCGAGGTAATACAAGCTTAGAACGGCTCGTATGGATGTTAAACAAATCTCAACAGCTTAGTGCAGATCACGCCACTCTGCCATATGTGTCAGCGGTCTGGGGTGTCACTCTTTCATCCTGGAACTGCTTATTAAAAATCGCCATAAGCATTTCCAATATGGCCGTGCGTTCCAGGGGACGCCACTGCGTTCCAGCTATTCAATAGTATCTCTAGATGTTATCATTACTCATGGCACTGTACAGCAGGGGCTTATAAGAGGGGCACTTTAGTATTCAGTGAGTGTCTAATCGGATAAGAGGCAAATGGAGCTCATTAACCGATGATGACGCTGACAAAATATATTTTGATCAGATAGATTTTGCTGAACTACCAGCAGAAACTTCTACCGATTTGTATCATAGACTGTTAAAGCTTAGAAGACGAGAGACTGACCTTTTATTGCATGGTCAGTTTCTCAGTGAATACCATCGTACCAAGAAGATACCGCGTGGCTTTCGGATTGCCAACGTACCAACCTTGGGCAGGAACAATCCGAGCTTCTGCTCAAGGTGGTGTGGTGTGCTCAATAAATGTTCTGCTGATTTGTTGTTACTTGTGGTTGGAGAAGTGGGCAGTGAACTGTCTAAAGTACGAAGTGAAATAGAGAGCTTTAAGAGCTCATACTTGAAGAAATTGACTAGCGACAAATCGGAACCTTGGTTGGACAAAATAAAAACGCAAATAGACACTTATCATCAGGAACTATTGCAGTTTAAGAGAAAGAAGTTAGAAACTGTTAATACGGACTACAAAACACATACGGTCTATAGGTGGCTGGTAGGGGAAGGACAGAGACCCACAGGACGTAGACCTCCAAGGTATCGTAGACAGCGTAGTAACCCCAGTAATTACTCCACAAAATCCTCTTCAGAAGGGGAATTTACAGATTCCAGTGACAATAAAACTGAACGAGGTGTTTTTTTAGATCCAACCTTACGCCCACGCAACCGCGCAGGCAGGGGCGCAGGAGGTCCCATCAGAGGCGCGGCGGGTGGAGGCAAAAACGACCGAAAGACCCGAACATAGATTTGGTGTTCAACTTATCAGCGCACCAACTGACTGAGGCAGAATCTTCGGTACTTTCCCTAGGTCTATCTTTTGTACCGACATCTGCCCATAATCACTTCAATTGGAACGCACGGCCATATTGGAAATGCTTATGGCGATTTTTAATAAGCAGTTCCAGGATGAAAGAGTGACACCCCAGACCGCTGACACATATGGCAGAGTGGCGTGATCTGCACTAAGCTGTTGAGATTTGTTTAACATCCATACGAGCCGTTCTAAGCTTGTATTACCTCGCTGGAACGCATATGGATCGTGCCGGAACGCACGGCCATATTGCCTGGCCGAGTAACAGGCGGCTAGGACCAATCAGTGAGTACTGTTTGATCACATGGGGCGCATTCAATGTACTGCCCAGGCATCCGTACAGCTACTACAACAGCTGTCTATATTCTAATCAGCTGGGAGTGCTATTTAAGAGGTGAATGGAGACAGGGTCAGTGTATCCTGATGCCTGAGCTGTTAAGACGTCAATTGATGCCCTGTCTTGAGAAAGGCCACTTGCTGGCCGAAACGTAGACTGACTACTAAATGGTGATGTACTTTAATTAAATCTCTTTCGGCGTGGCCTGACTGAAAAGGAGAGAGGCTGCTTCTCAAGAGAGCTCCGTCTGGGGACAACTAAAAACCCCTCCAAATCCCCTCCACACGTACCTGCGTGCACAATAAGTGCCGGTGGGCTCCCCCTCATCTCTGGGGAGCTTGCTGGGAAGCGCTGCGGAGTCGGGGGTCCCGTTTTCGGGTCCCTGCGGACTGCGGCCTAGCACCTGCAGAAGCCGGGACCTCGAGTTGCTGCCCGGTCCGCCGCTGGGCTCCCGCACGAAGAGGCGCGACGTGACTACTCCGGAGGCGGCATCCGGACCCCAGTGACCCTCTGTGTGGTCCCCTGGCGCCACCGGACCCCTGCAGGAGCCTGTATCAGCTCCGTTGACAAGGTAGGAGCCGCTCAGACCCCCTTCTCCCCGGCCGGCGGCCATTTTGGAAACCGGAGACGCCGGAGCTGCGCCTCTTACCACCCCCCTGTATCACCCAGGGGGCTCACCTGGGTCACCTGGGATGTGGGCGCTGCCCACCCCAACCACACTGGACTCCTAGCCCCATCAATCTGCCCCAGTCCACAGCTAAACTGCACAAACAAAGAGCGGCGGCCATATTGGATGTGGCATCACCCATACAGCCATCCACTCGCCTGCTCTCCCGGGTCCATACAGGTCAGCCAGACTGGGCATTACAGTGAGAGGGACTAGGCTGATCCGCCCTCATAATTCCGTGCTGCACCCGGCCTGTACACTCTCCCCAGGCACTGAAGGAGACAGGCGGCGGCCATATTGAGTGGGGCAGACGCAGCCCAGCACAGGCAAATGAAAACCCCTATGTAAGGGGGATAATACCCACGTCTCAGGCTCACGTTTTGCCGCCCCTGCCAACCCCATCCCCTCTGAACCCACTCCGCCTCCTTATAACTGAGCATCGCTTAAAGCCCGACCCCCGCAGCATCGCGAGGAGACCCCACAGCTGAGAAACAACAGTCTCCCATTCTCCTGCTACTATCAAGCTCCCCATCATCTGGGAAAGTGGACCCCCCTCCCCGTCAGCTTTGACAAAGAGACTACCCCCTTTCCTCTTCAACTGAATTGAAGCGCCTCATGTCGACCTAAAGGCCCCTGCCCCGCTTCCCCTGGGTGCCCCTGACCATTCACCCCTACTTTCCGAACCATACAACAACTGATCGAGGGCCCGACCCCCTACAAGTCCCGGCCTTTTTAGATCCATTCATACTACTCTACCTGCCCGGGCCCTTCTCACATGCGGAGATCCACCGCTAAAACGCCCAAAAAAGGTGGATCTGACATCTCTCACCACTTCACTCGCTCCATCAAAGCAACCCCTCGGGAGGAGCCCAACTCCCCTACCCCAAAAGTCATGGATAAGAAGCAGCCCGCCTCACCCACCCCCTCCACCAAGGAGGACATCCTGGCTCTTCGATCCTTAATCACTGATCTTAAGGATTCGCTCGAGACTAAATTGGACAAGGCGATGGCGTCCATTAAATCAGACATTACCTCCCTTGCAGCCAGAACCTCCAAACTGGAATCTCGACAAGACGGCTTTCAAAAATCTCTGAACGACACAAGCAGAGACCTAAACCACATCATCTCTGAACTAACTGACCTTCGCTCTAAGAACGAAGATCTGGAAAACAGAGAGCGGAGAAACAACATCCGTATACGCAACATTCCTGAATCTATCCCGCAAGAGGCCCTAGAGCCCTACCTCCACAGACTCTTCTCCACCATATCCAAAGATATTGGTCCGCGAAAACTTCCTTTAGAGAGAGCGCACCGAGCGCTTAGACCAAAACCCCGCGATGGAGATCCACCCCGGGACGTGATCATCCGATTCCTAAGCTTTAAAGACAAAGAAATGGTCCTTTCAGCAACTAGAGGTCAGAGATCCACCACCTTTGAATCCTCGAATCTCCAGTTTTACCAAGATCTGGCCCCTCTCACGCTAGCAAAAAGAAGGGACTTTCGTGACCTCACAACCGCCCTCCGGGACAAAGGCATCCGTTACCGTTGGGGCTTCCCCTTCAAGCTAATTGTGGACCTGAACGGTAAGACTGTTCTAATCAGAGATATGCGGGAATGCAGGGATCTGCTCTCCCACCTTGAAGAGTCTTCCTCCTTCCCAGAGGGCGGGTCACCATCTACCCACGAGTGACTCGGACCCTTCAGCTAATACGGAATGACCCCCTTGGACATTTACCTTTTTGTTTACCAGTTTGCTCCTCACATATTTGAGCACTAGTTAGGATTGTACTTCAGTTCTCTCATGGTCATTCCAGACCGCTTGTTTCAGTTCAGGCCATGACACTGATTGTGTTTGAAGTTGCCTTGTTAGATTGTATAGGGGCTGGGCGGGGGGCTTAGGGCGGTTGGGAGAGCACCTTCGATCTTGTTGCCCGCAATTTACGGGAAAAACACACCCTACCCATCCCTGCAGTACATATTTTACAGCAGATGGGCCCCTTCTCTCTGCCGCTCTCCCCCCCTCGCCTCAGCACCCTTTTGTTTTCTTTGACATTTGTATGTTTAATGTTTCAATTTACTTGTTGACCACCGCACCCAGGGGAATCGACAAGACACGCTTACTTTCCACACACCCCCCCAACCCTTCTCCCTAGGGTGACGCCCCCTAAGGGTGGACCACCCCTTTGGACACACCCGTCCCACCAACTGAGCACCTCCTCCTCTCTCCGAGGACTCGTTCTCAGCCTCGTCCTCCCTAACCTCCCATCACACTTAGCCCCCACCCCCTCCACAACGCTCTAGAGCAACGCTCACACTTACCCTCTTTAACACACACAGTATCTGTCCCCTCCCTCCGCCTTACCACCCCCCCTTCCCCCCCCCATCCTCTTTCTCTTCCCCATCTAGCAACCTAGGATGCCACTCACAATAGCCTCAATGAACGCAAGGGGCCTAAACACCCCTCAAAAACGTTCTCTCCTATTCCGCACCATTCGTACCCTTAATGCAGACGTCATCCTTCTGCAAGAGACACATTTCAGAGCACCTGGACACCCCACCCTCCAATCTAGACAATTCTCTACTGTGTTCTACTCCTCCAGCTCGTCCAAACATAATGGTGTGGCCATCCTACTCCGCAACAGACTTCCCTTCTCAATGCACTCGGTGTTTAAAGACTCCGATGGCAGATATCTCATCGTCACTGGTCGACTGGGCCACATGGAGGTAACTTTTGCTAATATATACGCCCCCAACTCAGGCCAACAACGCTTCTTTAAAAAGTTCTTCACCACCTTGCAGAAAAAGAAAAGCGGTCATGTATTTCTAGGAGGAGACTTTAACTGCGTCCCTGACCCAGACTTAGATAAATCAACACACCTCCCCTCCTCTAGATCCGACCCTTTGGCCCGGGCCCTTTCAAAGCATACCACAGAGACCGGTCTTGTCGAGACTTGGCGCTCCATGAATCCCTCCACCAGAGATTATACCTACTACTCCCCCTCCCATCACTCTCACTCGCGAATTGACCTGATATTTTGTGACCCCTCGACCTCCACCTCATTAATAAACTCCAGCATCATCCCCAGTACTTGGTCTGACCACTGCTTTCTCACCTCTTCTTTCAACCTTCTGGAAACACCAATCCCCAAGCCCTCATGGCGCTTAAACGAGACCCTATTAAAGATCCCACACTTCCAAAACAAGATCAATGAGGCGTTGATAGACTACTTCTCTCTCAACTCCGCTGATCAAGACTGCACCCCTTTAGTCTGGGAAGCGCATAAGTCAGTAATCCGGGGCCACATCATTAGCTACGCCTCCCATAGAAACAGGGAACAGAAACAAAAATTTCAAAACCTACTAAACCAAGTCGCCCTCCTCGACTCGCAACATAAACGCTCCCCGACCGACTTTAACTACAAACAACTCTCCAAGGCCAAAGCCGCTCTCAATGCTATCCTCTCAGAAAAAATTGAGAAATCCCTACGCTGGACCAATCAGCGTTACTATGAGAAGAGTAATAAAGCAGACTCTCTCATGGCCAATCAACTCAAACGCCGTAAAGCCCGTTCCGCTATCCCGTCCCTTAAAAACCCCTCAGGTTCCCTGTGCTACCATCCCAACGATATTAATGACATCTTTAAGCAATATTATAACAATCTGTACAATTCCTCTACACCACCCTCTTCCACCCCCACGTCAATGTCCTCTCCCGAATACCTGACCTCATGCTCTCTTCCAGAACTTGACTCAGACACGTCTTCCAAACTCTGCTCCCCTATCTCCTCAGAAGAAATAAAAAACGCCCTCAAATCCCAAAAACCCTCCAAATCACCAGGTCCGGACGGGCTCCCTTTCTCATACTATAAAACATTCCAACAATCTCTACTTCCCCACCTCACTGCTACCTTCAATCGCATCTTAAATGGAGAATTCTTTCACCCAGACACTACGAGAGCGGTAATCACCGTCATACCAAAGCCCGGCAAAGACCCACAGCTGGTATCAAACTACCGCCCCATATCCCTCCTAAACACAGACCTAAAGCTTTTTGCAAAAATACTAGCTAATAGACTCAATCCAATACTCCCCTCCCTCATTCACCCTGATCAAGTGGGCTTCGTACCAACTCGCCAAGCATTAGACAATACCAGAAGAACCATCAACTTGATCCACCACGCAAACGTCATTAAGCTCCCCACCCTGTTACTAGCCTTAGATGCAGAAAAGGCGTTTGACAGGGTATCATGGTCTTTTCTTTCCCACACACTCCAAAGATTTGGATTTCAAGGCCAGTTCCTACAGGCCATACAAGCTCTCTATCATAACCCCTCTACTTCTGTCTCTGCTGCAGGCCTAACCTCTTCCCCATTCAGTGTTTCCAATGGAACCAGACAGGGCTGCCCACTATCCCCGCTTATTTTTGCACTAATTATAGAACCCCTTGCCAACCGCATTAGAATCAATCCTGATATTTCAGGTGTCACGATAGGCAACTCTAGCTACAAAATATCACTTTTTGCTGATGACGTCCTCCTCACTCTCTCCAACCCCTCCATTTCCCTCCCCAATCTCTTCCAAGAACTCTCCTTGTATGGCCATTTTTCGGGTTACAAGATTAACCATGACAAATCTGAAGCACTCCCCCTCCATATCCCCAGACCTGCGCTCGACCTTCTTCAAACTAACTTTGACTTCTCTTGGCGCAGGGACTATATAAAATATTTAGGAATCAACCTCACAAAGTCTTACACTAACCTTTACAAATTCAACTTCCCCCCCCTCATCCAGTCCATCACACAAGATCTCGCTCGCTGGAGTAAACTCTTCATTTCCTGGATAGGCAGAATTAACGTTATAAAAATGTCTGTGCTCCCCAAACTCCTTTACCTATTCCAGACCCTCCCCATTAGCATCCCCATTAGGACCCTCAACACCCTACAAACCTCATGCTGTAAATTCATCTGGAATCACAAGAAACCACGCATTAAACGCAGCATACTTACCAAACCCCCCTCATCAGGAGGCCTGGGCCTCCCGCTCTTTTCCAAATACTATCAAGCCACCAGACTCAGCCAATTAGTTGCTTGGCACTCCCCCCCCGGCATGAAAAGATGGGTTGACATGGAGTCGGATCTTGCTAAGACCCACTCTATCTCCCACCTCCCCTGGATTCCACGAAAACTTAGGCCCACCCTAGCTCAATCTCCACCTACAATATCCCTCACGCTCTCTATATGGGACACCTTAGCCGACAAACTCTCCCTCACCTCCCACCCCTCTCCCTTAACGCCGATTTGGCAACACCCTTCATTCCCTCCAGGCCAATCCCCCCACATGACCTCTACCTGGTCCAAGCTAGGAATAACACGACTTAAACATCTTCAAGACAAGAATGCCCCCCTCTCTTTTGCGGACCTGAGAGAGAAACACCACATCCCCCACTCTCTTTTCTACCAATTCCTACAAATCAGAAGCTTCTTCTCTTCACTCCCTAAAACAAATACCCTCAGGGACCTTACTCCCATGGAGAAACTGTGCTCTTACAGACCTACGGACAGGGGCACTATATCTTATCTATACCACTACATTCTCTCACCAGACGGCCCACCTATAGAACCCCACGAAGCTGCTTGGGACTCGGACCTGGGGTCCCCCCTAGGGGAAGACGCATGGAATGATATACGACTAGCCATTTCTAAGTGCTCCATTAGTGTAGCAATTAAAGAAACCTCGTACAAAATCTACACCCGTTGGTATCTCGTCCCGTCACGTATCCATGCCATATACCCATCCGCCCCCAACTCTTGTTGGCGACTTTGTGGCTGCGAAGGCACTTTTCTCCATATCTGGTGGACCTGTCCATCTATTAAAACCTTCTGGAACATGGTTCAATCTGTCCTAGCCTCTGTTATCCCTGCCTGCCCCCCACTATCCCCCACAAATATGCTCCTGTGTGGCCCAGTCGACCAGTTACCCGCCCACACCAACAAACTAATTCTCCATATCACATCCGCAGCTAAACTCCTAATCGCTAGATCATGGAAAGATCCTAAAACTCCGTCTCACACAGAACTCTCTAACCGCATCTGGTTTGTTGCAAAAATGGAATACATTACCAGCCTACAAAACAACACAGTCGAGAAATATCACAAAATCTGGGAACCCTGGTACTCACTAACTGGATCCCCTCTCCCGGGACTGACCTAACCCCTCTCCCCATCTATACCCCCTTCTTCCTCCCCTCCCCACTTACGTAATCTCCCATTTTTTTTACACTCTTCCACCCCCCCCCCCCCCCTCCCTCTCCCGCCATTCTTAACTCTCCCTACTCTCATTCCACTAGATCCCAACCCACCCCCCTCAAAATAGGTTTGGTCATGTGATCTGTTACAACTTTATGTTCCTTATATGTTGCTGGATGAGCAGCCTTATTCTTGTAACTCCAGATTTTTTCCTTAACTGCTCCACATGCTGTAAACTTTTATACTTTTCAATAAAACTATTTGAACAATAATTAAATCTCTTTCATTATAAGAATGTGGTGAGTGCCCTCATTGGATTTACTTCCTAAACTTGTATATATATATATATATATATATATATATATATATATATATAAAATCACCAAGGGCTGGCACTCCGCATATAAATAAAGATTGTCCCGGTGCCTTCACAAATATTCATACACGTCTCCCAGATGTCAGCACTCAGTTAACGAAATAAAACACACTACATCACAGTTGTCACTGCTGACAACTGTGTTGCAGTGTGTTTTATTTTTTTAACTGAGTGCCGCACATCTGGGAGACGTGTATGAATATTTGTGAAGGCACCGGGACAATCTTTATT
Source organism: Crinia signifera (assembly GCF_055691185.1). Taxonomy (NCBI): domain Eukaryota; kingdom Metazoa; phylum Chordata; class Amphibia; order Anura; family Myobatrachidae; genus Crinia; species Crinia signifera. Next base: position 43,413,831 of record NC_139222.1, read on the forward strand.
TATATGTGGAGTGCCAGCCCTTGGTGAGTTTTTTATATATATATATATATATATATATATATATATATATATATATATATATATATATATATATATATATATACTAATGTGAGAATGACAAGAATCCTGACCTAAAGCAAAAAAAAACAGGTAAGCAGTGAAGACCCCCCTCCCCCCGGATACCCCCCCCCATACACACACACCTTTTGCTTATATAATTATATGCATTATATTAGTTACATACACTTTGATGGCAGGAGGCTGGGGCGGATCAATGCCAGCCAGAGCAGGAGCAGGGCGGTTCAAAGCGGCATATATATATGCCGACTGGGCAGTGATGAAATGGCGCGCCAGGCACACTGCTTGTAGTGTGACGGCGCATGCGCTGGCTCACGGCGGCCGCGGCTCGTCGTCACACATGGAACGCCGGCGCCGCAGAGCCGCACATCAAAGGGAGGGAGCCGCCGACCATCATATGAGGGGATGATAGCTGCCGAGCCGCACATGAGACAGAGGAGAGCCGCATGCGGCTCGGGAGCCGCGGGTTGGCCACCGCTGGTCTAGTACATGGGTCCTCAAACTGCGGCCCTCCAGATGTTGTGAAACTACAATTCCCAGCATGCCTTGCCTCAGTTTTAACACTCCCTTATAGGAAAACTGTGGCAAGGCATGCTGGGATTTGTAGTTTCACCACATCTGGAGGGCCGCAGTTTGAGGACCCATGGTCTAGTACAATTACCAATTCAAACACACATTATTGCAGTTCTAAAAAGTCTTTGGGTATTGCTGGTATTGCTAGCGGCAGGGAGGTGTTCATAAGGGTGGGCACAGCATTAGGGGGTGCCTGTGCACCCTTAACACTCAATGTGCACACACCTATGGCTGCAGCTTCTTACCCCTGATTTAGACGATAACTTAAACATTTACATGTGATTAGTCTTACCTGAGGAGCTGCAGATATGGGACAGCGTACCAGCTGTTTAGTCTGAATCCGCTGATAGCAGATGTATGAGAGGTCTGTCAGGTGGAAATTCAGCAAGAATATGCAGAAAAAGAACCAAAGCTGCTGAAACAATACACAGCCGTGAAGAAGACAGAAATACAGAATAAGGCAACAAGATGACTATACTGCTTCCAGAGCAAGAATGTCATATTTCTTGTTGTTTGCAGAACTAATGTGTGGGCTGGAATGTAATGGGAGCCTGCTCTTTCTCAGCTAATGTAATGGTGTATGACTATTGTGCTGAATATGCAGGCCGTTGCGACTTCTGGCGATTTTTAAACCCGGACCAACCGGAATGTAAGGTATATAGTATAACAGTTACAGGCCAGGAAGTAATGCAAGCAGAGTTAGCAAATCTCACACAGAACAGCTCCATAGAGTCAGCAATGATTAGAGCTGGTTTGTTTGGGTCAGATATAATCAGCAATATTTAAAATAACTTATACGTACAAAATTAGAGTACACTTGTAATACATTTTTAAAAATGAATTCTAACCTCAAAAAATGCAAAATATACTTTGATTTGTCAAAATCGCTCATTTACTGAACATGTCATTTTCCAGTTTGTCCTGTTAAACAACAGGATGCTAACTAAGCACACAAGCAGCTTCTGCTGATTAAAATGATATACAGCATGCCTATATACTGTGTCATATGTCATTGCAATTTTAGCTGCATAAAAAAATGTTCTAAAACAGTGTTTTCAATACAACCAATGTATCATTGTATGCACATACAGATCCATCAACAATATCAGCAACTGCAAATGATGGGAGCATGGAATTGGAGTTCTAAGCCCCCATAACACAACACAAAAACTTCCACAAGGACTGTGAAATAAATTCTCCTTAGCAGGAGCAATCTGCAGCTCCATGTCTGACTGGGATACGGTCGTATTGTCGACTGCACTTAGGTTGACAGTCATTAGGTCGACACCATTGGGTCGACAGGAGGCAAGGTCGACTTGGGTGAAGGTCGACAGGTCAAAAGAATGGTGATACCTAGATTCGTGCAGTGGCCACGTGCGCCGAAACTTCACCATCCAGTGCGTTTCGATGGGTCCTCCTATCTATGTCAAGGCTGCCTTGAGAAAAGATAGGAGGACCTATCGAAATGCGTCGGTGGGGAGGGGTGCCAACCATTGTGGACTGTGATTTTGCTGGATGGTGAAGTTTTGGCGCATGTGACCACTGCACAAATCTAGGTATCACCATTCTTTTCCATATTCCAGTCACCACTGTTTTATGCACCAATAATAAATATTTTGGTACATGTGAGTTATCCGGACGCCCGATTTCAAAATCGGGTCGGATCGGGCACATCGCATCGCATCGCATGCGACCATCGGATGCGATGCGATGCGATGCGATGCGATGACCCGATTTTTCCATAGGAATCAATGTTAAAATGGACTGAGTCCATTTTAACATGGAATTCAATGGGAAAAAGGGGTCCTTTTCATACCCCTACTATCCAAGTGGGCATGGAGTTGGATATAAACCTGTGGCGAGCGTAGCGAGCCACCGAGCCCGAAGCGTGGCGAGCGTAGCGAGCCCCGCGAGGGGACACGGAATACCGTTCGCTCGCCACGCTTCGGGCTCGGTGGCTCGCTACGCTCGCCACAGGTTTATATCCAACTCCATGCCCACTTGGATAGTAGGGGTATGAAAAGGACCCCTTTTTCCATAGGAATCATTTTAACATTGATTCCTATGGAAAAATCGGGTCATCGCATCCGATGGTCGCATGCGATGCGATGCGATGCGATGCGATATCGCATCGCATCGCATCTGATTGTATGCCTTAACTTAAGGCATACAATCAAAAAATCGGGCGTCCAGATAACTCACAAGTACCAATATTTTAAACTGAGAGAGATGCTCTCTTTGCATTTTTAAACGTGTATTGGAGTCCATGTTCTTGGGAAATTGACATGGCTTCTAGGAAGTATTCCGGTACCCAAAAGATACCTTTATTTGAGTGTATTTTATGTGAGTATGGTACGTCCATCTGTAACAAATCTGGTGGAGGGAACTACTGCTGCTATCACCGAGTTTGACCCATGTTAAACATACCTTTATACACAGGTTCTCACTTCTCTCTATGTGAGTGAGGGTACGCATTCTGGGGCCCTTCTTATTATTCCTGATTTCTATTTTTTATAGACGTACTAGATATTGTATTTTCTTTTTCTCCTTGACATACATACCTGGTCACGAGAGAACGAGATCTCTATCAAAAAGAGAATATTGGTGTAGGAACAAACATCATCGCCGTGTGCCTGATTTCTTGGAAAATTGTCCTTGGAGAGGACTGTGTGGTGGTCCTAATTTGAAGGCTTGGCAGAAGGTGCTAGGTAGCGCCTTGGGACTTTTTTCTTTCATTTGTTGTTTAAATGTCGACAGGTGTCTAGGTCGACATGGGACAAGGTCAACATGGGTTAAGGTCGACACATTTGTTAGGTCGACATGGGTCAGGTTGACAGGTCATTAGGTCAACGTGAGTTTTTTCACAGTTTTTTTAGCAGACATTTGCCGACAGGCGGTATTTCATGCCCTACCATCCACTAGGGCGTGGTGGGAGAAAAAAATAGTGTGCCGAAGCATAGCGAGCGAAGCGAGGGGCTGCGGTCCACTTCCAACTGTCCATGTCGACGGTGTCGACATTCTGGTAAAAAACAGTGAAAAAAACCATGTTGACCTAACGACCTGTCGACCTAATCCATGTCGACCTAAACCCATGTCGACCTTGTCCCATGTCGACCTAGACACCTGTCAACCTTTACCCATGTCGACCTAGCCCCCTGTTGACCCAATGGTGTTGACCTAATGACTGTCGACCTTAGTATGGTTGATAAAACGATCCACACCCGCCTGACCAAGTGTTGTAGAGGGGGAGCACGCGCCTTGCTGCTAAGACACTTCACTGTGAAGGTTAATTCTAGTGTTCATTTTGTTGGAAGCCAATTAACCTACCTGTATATTTTGGATTCTGGGAGGAAACTGGAGTACCTGGAGGAAACCCACGGAAGCACAGGGAGAATATACCGCACAGTTAGGACTATGGTTGGAAACAAACCCAGGACCTCAGTGCTGTGAGGCAGTAATGATCACCATTACACCATCCGTGCTGCCCAATGTCCCAGCTCCTGGTAGGGATCTGCAGCATTTACACCCCAATCCCTGACATCTTTCAGTGGTACCAACAGGCCAACGTAATTAAAGGAAAGTAATATAGCTGAAGCACTAGATTGGCAATGTAAACTATGTGTAACACCCTCTAAACTTTTGCGCTTAGGATCTGAATTAAATGATGTAAGGTTGTAAATAATGTGACAAGGGTCACATGTACTGGGTAAAAGTACAACAAAGTAATATTTGTCTGTGTTTACTTGCCTAGGTGACTGGGTGCTGTCACAAACTGGACACTGTTGGCGCTCTCCAGCCACACATTGCGTTACCTGCAGTGTTCTGCGAAACGCTGGCCGTCTTCAGCTGCCCGGACTGGCATCCCGCTGTTGCCTCTGTGGCATTCTGTCACAGCGATCCGGCATGCTCAACTGCTATTGTCCCTGTGGCATTCCACTCCTGCTGCACATCCCCACTGGGCCCACCACGTTGGCCTTGGTGCCATTCACCTCCATGAGTAGCGCTCTGACATTTCCTTGTGATAGTTCACTCAGCTGCTTGTCATGATTGTGATGGTTCACTCAACTGTGAAACAAATGACTGACGTCTGTATGGACAAATGGAAAACAGACATACAGACCAATTACAGACCAGAGAAGGTATTTAAACAGACAAGGTACCACACATGACAACCTCCTTGAAGAAGGCTCGCTGAGCAGAAACGCATTGAGAAAGACACCCACTAAGAAGTAACCAAGGCACATATCCACAGTAAATACCCCGATGAGAAACATCCACCCGCTCCCCTCACGGCCCAAGCAGCGGTGTCAGCACGCTCTGACAGAAGCAAGCGACGGGAGAGATGGAGGACGCACCAAGCTGTAAGGAGATGTTAAGTAGGAAGTAGGGTCAGGAACGCGAGGCAAGAGGGACCCCAGGCAGGACGGTGGGACACGGCGCACATGCCAATCTATTGGCTACGGTGGCGTCAGTCCCATCTCCTGTACATACACGGAGCTGCTGACACAGAGACCGTGACCGCAGCACACTGTGTTAACCACACGTGTGCCGCGCTCAGGCGGACCGGAGCACTCCTGTTAACACACTGGCACCCTAAGCTGCACCATCCACACCCTCTCCCGAAAACCTGCACGCTTACAATTTGACGTCATAAAGGGATACCCGAAGATATGCATACTTGTACAGACCTCATTATCTGATTTGCGGGATGCCGCAGTCAGAAAAACTGGACTTTGTACTTTATCTCTCCCCCATAAAGGAGGATAAGTGGACAATACTTTATTCTTAAGGTTTCAGGGTAATAAGGAAACCGCCCCCCACAGAGTCTGGCGCGACGGGCTGCAAGCCTGGTGCGCATTTTTAGGGGACCTCGATCTCAGACTTATTGAACCCAGGCACTTGCAACAGTATCACTTGTTATTAATTTTATTCTTTTGTTTATCAAGTAAAATATTGTTACCACATACAAATTGCCTACTTATTCAGTGCACCACAGTAAGATACAGGGATAGAGCTCAGCACAAAAACCTACTTTTTATGACCTAATGCTTGTGTCAACCTTCTGACCCTGTTGACTACCTAGTTCAGGGGTTGACTTACAGTAAGCCCTATAGACCTTCAGTGGTCAACCTCATGTATGTTAACCTATATAGGACTGAGCTACTGACCGTATCCCCTCAGTATTACAGTCTCATAGACATAGAATGGATTCAATACTCCCTAAGGCAAAAACATATTCTTACAGTATATAGAATGCAGTGGTGTGCGGTGGGGTGAGGCAGGTGAGGTACAGCCTTTCCTGTTATACTAGCATATATTTGAATTGATAAAGTATGTCAAAAATACAAATAATTTATTTTAAAAAATTCTAATTTTTATTATTCTAATAATTTTTTATAGTCAAAACTCTGAAGTAAAAAGTCTATGGCAGGTGAGGCAGTGCCTCACCTGGCTACCTTTTCTGCACATCTCTTATCAAAACTCAGCGACTCTCCAGCAGTATATACTGCTGCACATGTGTATAATGCTGGCATGTACCCCATGGCTCATAAATTGTGTGCATATCTGGCTCTGGTACTTTCCAGGGACTCTTCATCCTTTTACCTCACCGCACGTCCCTGATAGAATGCCAGTTTGGAGCCCTGACCAGTATAATAATTATAGAACAGGGAGCTGACAACATATTGAAGGCTTTCTCACATACTTGCCTACTTTTGAAAACGAGTTTCAGGGAGATTATAGTTGGTAGTAGAAGTTTGCACTGTGCCCCATTAAGGGGGCGTGACATGCTCCACCCAAAGGGGCGTGTCTACTTCCATATATGGAGAGATTGTGAAAAGAGATTGTGAACGTGGCACTTAGAATCTTTTCAAATTAATTATATCCAAATGTAGATGAGCCCCAAAGCAGTTAGTAAGAGCTACTATACTTGGTAAAGTGTTGGGAAATGGCGCTGATGATTCAATGTAAATGCATCTATCTTTCATTCCTTTTTTTCCCCTAAAATATAATAGTGTAATGTGGGATAGGTGAAATGAGGGAGATTGCTAGACCAATGAGGGAGAGAGGGAGATTGCTGCTATTTCAGGGAGACTCCTGCAGAATGCAGGAGGGGAGGTAACTATGCTTTCTCACAAGGAAGTGCCATGCGACTTAAGGTGTGTACAGCACAAAAAGTACCATAGAGTGGCCCAATGTTAACATGCTGGACAATTTTAGACAAATAGGTGGGGAGATTTCACTTTCTATTTGACCCCTTTTTGATCTGTGTCTGAATCTGGGTTGGTTTCAGTCAGGCTTGCCTACCCTCCCGCATTCAGTGGGATTTTTACAGGAGCCTCCCGCTGCCCCGCAAGCCCCCTCTATCCTCCCAGTTTTGGGACCCCTCTGTTAAAAATCCGGACTGCTCAGGCTCCATCCATGAGGCCAGCCCTGCTCTCCGTCCCTGCTCCTATGCTGCTGTGAGCTGAGCTGCCTCCCTCAGACCTTCACAGGAAATCCCTGCTCCTCCCAGGATGGAGCAACACACAGACATGTGAGGGTGTACTGTGTGTGTGTGTGTGTGTGTGGGGGGGGGGGGGGTATAATGTGTCACAGTGTTTGGGGGGGGGGGAGGGTGTATAATGTGTCACAGTGTTTGGGAGGGGAGGGTGTATAATGTGTCACAGTGTTTGGGGGGGTGGGTGTATGATGTATCACAGTGTGGGGGGGGTGTATAATATATCAGTGTGTGGGGGGGGGGCAGTGGGCTGCATAATGTAATATAATGTTATGGTTATGTGGACAGGCTGTAATATGGGGGGGCTGGTGTGCATAATGTATTGGCTGTAATATGGGGGATGTGTGTAATATAATGGTACTGTATACTGTATGTTCTGCACGTTTTTTAATTTTTTTTTAAGAGGCCTGTGATTGATGTTTATATGCATACCTCCCAACTGTCACGATTCCGTCGGGACAGTCCCGATTTTCGGGTCCTGTCCCGACGTCCCACCCGCGGCAGGCATTGTCCCGCTGCGGGGGGTGGCAGTTGGGAGACCCCCCAATCTAGTAGAATAGATGCTGTGCGCATGCGCACAGCGTCTATTCTCGTAAGAAAATTAGGTTGCGGCTAATTAGCATAAGCCGCGCCCTCATTTGCATACGCCCGCCCCCTTTTCGGGCGCTCGCTCGGCAAAGCCGCGCGAGTGTCCCTATTTCCTCCGGACGGAAGTTGGGAGGTATGTTATATGTGAATGAGGTGTATGTAAAGTGACAGAGGTGTGTGGGATTTACTCAATGCCGTGGGCGAGCGGCGACAGCGTGCAGGGCTTCCTGCTCGCTGTCACCACTCACCCTGTCAGTATTCAACTCACCCCCCTCATACGCCAATTCCCCCTCGCTCCGTTTTTTGAGCGAGGGCTGATTAGCATATGCGGCTGCAGAAGCAGCGAGACTTACGGCTAAATACAGCAGGTTCACTGCATTAGCCGCGGGTCTCGCTGTTTGGGGGAATCCTCGCCATCCTGTGATGGCGAGGATTCCCCCAGAACGTTGAATAGGGCAAGCGGCTGGCGGGAGGGTTAAGCAGCGAGGATCGCTGGTTGTCTGCGATCCTCGCTGTTTAACCCCCCTCGCCAGCAGCATTGAATACTACCCTGTGTGTGTGCAGTGAAAGGTGTATGTGCCTCAACTAGGGAAGCCAATCCCGGGGCATTTTTTCAATCCCGGGATTCGGGATTGAAAAATGCTCAATCCCGGGATCCCGGGATTGGCTTTCCTAATTAAAAGACTGCCCCACAAACTTACATTTGATGGTTGCCGGGTGGGGGGACGGGTCGTCCATGCCGCTGGCGTGCTGGCTTCGCGCTAGCTGTGGGCGCTTGGGCTGGGCGAGTGGGCGCGCTGGCTGGCTGGGTGGGTGCTTGGGCTGGGCGGGTGGGTGGGCGCGCTGTCCGGCACGGCATTACAATGCCGGGTGCGTCCTCTGCCTGTGCAGCGTGACCCCTGATCTCACGCTGAGAGGTCACGCTGCACACAGTGCTGCCGGGAGAAGTCGGGCAGCGTCAGAGCGATGCTCAGACGCTGCCCAGCATTAGACTGCGCGCATGCGCAGTCTAATCCCGAAATCCCGGGATTGGAAACTCCAATCCCGGGATTGAAATCCCGGCGTTTTGGGGGCCAAATCCCGGGATCCCGCCGATCCCGATCCCGGGATTGGCCACCCTAGCCTCAACGCAAGTGTCTGTGAGGAAAAGGGGGCAGGTCGCAGGAGGTGGACAGTGTGTGCATGGTGTAGGGAGCTGCTCAGCCTCTCCATACTGCCGCCCGCTGTCAGACAGGCACTGCCGGTGGCGTGCAGACTATGTGCACTTGCAGTGCAGGGAGCAGCTGTTTATACTGCCACCCGCCAGCTCAGACAGGCGCTGCAGGTGGCGTGCAGGAGGCAGTGACAGTGAGGGCTGAGGCAGCTTTAGCAGGGAGGGAGACAGCGCCTTTTCAGCATGGCGCCTCCCCGCTTTGCAGGAGTTGCTGAGTGGGTAGCGCCGGCCCTGTTGGCAGCCACCAGCACTGGTTTTGTCCAGTAATAATTGATCATAAATAATTTGAATTGGTCCTGGACGACCAACCCGAGGCACCCCTGCAAGTGTCCCGAGGCACCCCAGGGAGCCTAGGTGCACAGTTTGGGAACCACTGCACTAGCAGCTAAAATCTCCCTGAAACTAGTTTTCAAAAGTAGGCAAATATGGTTTCAGTGTTCACATTAGATTTTGACTATATAGTACAGATCTGTACTATTAATAGGTTATTGTACAAAACATAGACTGACTCATGATAGACAGTCTAATGGTCGACAGTCACAAGGTCGACAGGGTCAAAATGTCGACATGGTTAAAATGTCGACATGAAAAAAGGTCGACATGGTCAAAAGGTCGACATGGAAAAAGGTAGACATGAATTTTTAATGTTTTAGGGTGTCCATTTTGACATAGGTCGACATGAACACTGTCTAAGTGTCCTGTGTCCCCTCGCATGGCTCGCTGTGCTCGGCACTCTATTTTGTTCTCACTCCACACCCTTGTGCAGACTTTTGACTGTCGACCATTAGTGGTCGACCATATGACTGTCTATTATGAGTCAGTCTATGATCAGTCCAGTCCCTATTAATAGTCTTGCCTGCCAAGACTATTCTTCTATTCAATTTCCACTACTCGGGAGCGCACATTGGGATCGAATCTGCATCGAATGTAGAAAAAACATTTGATTTTCGATTCGATTTCGATTCAATTTTGCTTCTATAAGCAAAATCGGTTACTTGTGTAGTATCACGGCGCCCATCGCATCGCAGACCATAAGGCATGCGATGGTATACGATGCGATATCGCGCGACGTTCCCCAATGTCATACATACAAATTTTAAAATTGTATGGCATTGTATATGGCATACAATGACATTCAATGCGATGGGATATGATAATAACTAGTATAAGCACCCTAATGGGTGCTTACAATGTTAAATGCACCCCCACTCCACCCCCCAGTATAAACGTGAACCCGAAGCGTGGCGAGCCCGCGAGGGTCGGCGGTACGCTTCCTCCGACCTTTTCATACCCCCACTATTCACGTCGGCGTGGAGTTGATTTTATAAAGTGTGGCGAGCGCATAGGGGGCTAAAATCGCATCGCATGCCATACACCCGATGCACTGCAATGCAATAAAAATCACGCAATCACATATCGGGGCCGCGGTGATAATACACAAGTACCCAAAATCGAATAGAAGAATAGTGCATATCTCACCATGTGTATCCTCAATTACACACTTACCCAGTTTTACCTCACACTTTTCTTACTATAGCACCGCTTTCATTTTCTTAAAATGCTACTATATATTTAAACTATTATACATTTTTAACTATGGAGTAATAAAAGTTATATATTACTAACACCAATTAGTAAAACTAAATGCCAAGCCTTCAGTGTGCACCCACCAATCTTTTTCTTTTTTCTTTTGACATCTGCCACAGTTTTAGCATGTCCTATAAAATAAATATGGCATGCTGGGATGTGTAGTTCCACAGCAGCTGGAGTGCCACAGTGTTAGCGTGTTCAAACTGTGGCCCTGGTTTAGCACATAGTTGCCTACCCTCCTGCATTCTGCAGGAGACTCCCTGAATTAGCAGCAATCTCCCTCTCTCCCTCATTAGTCTAGAAATCTCCCTCATTTCACCTAACCCACATTACACTGTTACATCATAGTTACCTCCCCTCCTGCATTCTGCAGGAGACTCCCTGAAATAGCAGCAATCTCCCTCTCTCCCTCATTAGTCTAGAAATCTCCCTCATTTCACCTAACCCACATTACACTGTTACATCATAGTTACCCCCTCCTGCATTCTGCAGGAGACTCCCAGAAATAGCAGCAATCTCCCTCTCTCCCTCATTAGTCTAGAAATCTCCCTCATTTCACCTAACCCACATTACACTGTTACATCATAGTTACCTCCCCTCCTGCAATCTGCAGGAGACTCCCTGACATAGCAGCAATCTCCCTCTCTCCCTCATTAGCTAGCAATCTCCCTCATGTCACCTAGCCCACATTACACTGTTACGTCATAGTTACCTCCCCTCCTGCATTCTGCATTAGATTCCCTGACATAGCAGCAATCTCCCTCTCTCCCTCATTAGTCTAGAAATCTCCCTCATGTCCCCTAGCCCACATTACACTGTTACATCATAGTTACCTCCCCTCCTGCATTCTGCAGGAGACTCCCTGACATAGCAGCCATCTCCCTCTCTCCCTCATTAGGCTATCAATCTCCCTCATGTCACCTAGACCACATTACACTGTTACATCATAGTTACCCCCCCCCCCCCTGCATTCTGCAGGAGACTCCCTGACATAACAGCAATCTCCCTCTTTCCTTTATTAGTCTAGCAATCTCCCTCATATCATCTAGCCCACATTACACTGTTACATTTTTGGGGTAAAAAGGAATGAGAGATAGATACATTTACATTGAATCATCAGCGCCATTTCCCAGCACTTTACCAAGTATAGTAGCTCTTACTAACTGCTTTGGGGCTCATCTACATTTGGATATAAGTCATTTTAAATTACACACCCACGCTTGTAGGTGCCACGCTCACAATCTTTTTCCACAATTTCTCCATATATGGAAGTAGCCACGCCCTTTGGGTGGAGCATGACACGCCCCCTCAATGGGGCGCTGTGCAAACTTCTGCTACCAACCATAATCTCCCTGAAACTACTTTTCAGAAGTAGGCAAGTATGTTTTAGCATTCCCTATTAGCAAACTGTGTCAAGGCATGATGGGACTTGTAGTTTCACAACAGCTGGAAGGCCATAGTTTGGACATACATGCCTGTCTTAATAGAAATAAATATGGCAAGGCATGCTGGGATGTGTAGTTTCACAGCAGCTGGAGTGCCACAAATTTCCTGCATCTGAATTAGAAGATAGTTCAGAAACATTTACACGTCATCAGTCTAAACCTGAGGAGCTGCAGACAGGGGACAGCGCTACCGGCTTTGGTCTGACTCCGCTGATAGCAGATGTATGAGAGATCTGTCAGGTAGAAGCTCAGCAAGAATATACAGGAAAGCTGCTGTAATATTACACAGTCATGAAGCAGGCGGAAATACAGTAAGAATCCTATACTGCACCCTGAGCAAGAATGTCATATTTCCTGTATTTTCTTTGCAGAACTAACATGTGGGTGGGATTGATATGAAATACGCCGCCGGAATCCCGACCGCCAAAATCCCGACAAGGGGGGGGGTGTTGATCACCCCCCCTTGCGGGCACGCTCGCTACGCAGCGGGCCCGGTGCCTCGCTACGTTCGGAACACTATATTCTTCTCCCTCTATCGGTGTGGTGGACACTCACAGAGGGAGAAATTGTCGGGATTCCGGTGTCGGGATTTTGAACGCCGGGATTCCGACAACTGTGATTTAAACTGCATCCCGTGTCGGCTGGGATGTAATGAAAGATGACTTTTTCCCTGAACAAACATTATTGTGATTCTTAACTACATGGCACCACAAGGGGTCTGTACGCAAACCCAACAACATGAACAGAATTTCAAGACATGGACAAGAGCCAACCTTGCAGAGCCAGCAGTCATGATCCTAAACCTGGGGTAGCCAACCCTAGTCCTCGAGAGCTACCAACAGTGCATGTTTTGCAGGTCTCCTCACAGAATCACAAGTGAGCTAACTAGCTCCATCTGTGTATCTTTTAAAATGTGTCAGTTATTAATGATTGCAGCTGCTAGGTTGTCTGGAAAATGTGAACTGTTGGTAGCTCTCGAGGGCTAGGGTTGGCTACCACTGTCCTAAACTAAGCAGCAGGGTGGCAGAACCAAAGGATCCAGTGCCCCTGCTGGCAGTGTGGAGCAAGAAAAACACCTGCTCATGGGAGCTTACACTCCTATCTCCATGCAGCAAAACTTAGGGGCAGTGTGTAAGTTAGCACATACAGTACTCTATAATCATAAACCTATGGGCCAAAGTGGGTGTAATTATTATGCAGTGTAGAACCACAAACGCAGTAACACCTTGGCAGTACTTAACAGTCTGCTAACAAACTAATGTAACTGAGACCTCTGCGCTCACTACCATTATATAAACCACTAAGCTTCTGATGGCCCCACCATTCAACACCCCTTAAAACGTCAAACCCCCTCCTCCTCCCCTCCCCCCCCCCCCCTCCACCCCACCTCTTCCCTCTGTACCTGAAATAACCAGATGGAGTCATGTATTCATGGCTAATTAAAGGTTACTGTTACTTATTTGGGTGGCTAAGATAGCACTGCGGTCCAGCAGCCCTTATTGTAACTGGTTCATGTAATCGACCTGGGGGCCAGGGGCCCCTTCTCCAACTGAATCCTGCGGTCCCTCTTAAGAGGGTACCATGTGCCTCAGCCCCATTCTCATGGGGCTAGGGAGTGCCTCTGTTTTCTTGGCGCCATACTTCCAAACCTTGGCTAACCCGCAGTACTTCCATCAATGCTAGGTTCCTAGAAACATAGCCCGCCACCTGACCGTGACCCTACCTCTCCCTAGGAGAACCCCCGAGTGACCCTCTGCGCAGGATACTGTAGGTATAAGTTAGGCATCAATTATTTTACCTGATAATATATGTTTTTTTTGTAGCTTGTTGATTGCCACCTGCCGATGCTCTTGATTGTCTTCTCTGAGCACCCTGCTTTGAATGCCATGGTGGCTGCGCCAATTCTAAAAGAGTGAGTAGTTGCCTACCGCTTGCTACCACACAGAAATTGAACAAGGTTTTGAACTGATAAATGGTGAGCGGGGACGCATCTGCATGTGCTAAAAATGCTATGCCCGCCCCAGTTCTGAGTGGCAAATACTCTTTTACCCACCTCACCGGGCATGTTGCTGGGTTGCTTCCCTCCTGCAGGGTCACCCATTCTCCTCTCCCTTGCTTGTCCATCTTGGACCTGTGTATTTTGCAGACCACCACTGTTTTGCTAACTGCTCACTCTAAATGGTTAATCACGTTTGTGGGTGATTTTATCCTTCTGCCACAAGCAGCACGTGAGGTATACCGCACAGAGCAAATTAGCATCCTTCTATTCCTCTTCAATGGAGGACATGGCGGCCAAAAATCAGGCACCTGCATTATCAGATACCCGGGTAGAATTGACCCTGGGGTCTATTTTCAGTTATTCGGACTCAGATTATGACCGGGTATTGTTCAAGGAAGACTTGGGGTCCACCAATGCAGCACCAGACCAGTTACAATTGTACCATTAATGGTTAAATTTGAAAAGGAAAGAAACTAGACTACTTCTTTCATGGAATCATTTTGTCCGATTATGTCCGCGATAGGAAAATTCTACGCGGATTTCGGGTCAAGAACGTCCCAACCATAGGACGCTATAACATCCCATTTTGCAAGGTTTGGACCTCTATACTGAACAAGTGTTCATTCGACCTCATGGTCGCAGTGATTGAAGAGGTGAAAAGAGAATTAGACCTGGTGCGCTCTAAGCTGCTAGATTTTGAAAATCTACACAAAGAAACCCTGGTGAAAGATCAAGCTACCAATTGGACTGAAAAATTGTCCACACAAATAGAAAAGTACAAGTAGAAAAGAAAGATCTACAAGCTTTCAAACAAAACAAAAAAGACCGGGTAAACCAGGATTACGAAAAACACCAAGTTTATCCTTGGCTTACCGGCGGAGACCCTCCTTCAAGATTAATGAAAAAACGTATGCCAAGAATTAACAGGAGAGTCTGGGATACCGAGTCATCACGCGATGAACTATCGTCCACCAGCGAAGTAGAGGGCCAAGCCACAGACTCTGGTCGTCCCCCTTTAGGAGCTCGCCCCAAAACCACGGCCACATACGGCACCGGCGGTTCACGAGGAGGGGGGGCCAGAACAAAAGAACCTGGCATCAAAACCAGGACCCAACCATCCAGGCACCAGAAGAAACAGTTTTTAATCTGTCCGGACCACACTAAACGAGACAGAATCTAAGGTACTGGCAAAAGGGTTAAATTTTGTCCATACCTCCAGAGTAGATCCGTTTAACATCAAAGTGGAACAGTTTAAATTACAATGTCAATTAAAGCTCCGGGAATTTTTCCAGGATAAAGATTCCAGTTCCTCTGCCCTGTGTGGCAAGTATCCATCATCTCTTAAGAAAAAGTCTAAATTCAAACCACCGTCTTTCAACCCATCTATAAAAACCTTTGCGAGGGTTCTTGAGCAAGACACAGCGAAACTACTTAAAAATCAAGCACCTGTCAGATCCAACTTTTCGAAGCCAGAATGGTCTGCCCTTAAAAGTTTGCGTGATGATACATCCATTACAATACGATCAGCGTACAAGGGTGGGGGGATAGTGGTGCTCAATACTTCAGATTATGTTGTAGAGATCAGTCAGCAGCTAGCGGACACGGACATCTATTGTTCTTTAACGAGAGATCCAACGCCTGGTTATAAATTAGAACTAGACGGCATCCTGGATGAGGCGATTATTTCAGGACTTATTGATCCAGCTGCAAGAAAGGCATTGAATGCGGACTACCCCATTATTAATGTCTTATACGCCATCCCAAAAATTCACAAAAACCCATTGAAACCCCCGGGCAGACCTATCATTTCGGCCCGGGGGTCTCTGTATCAGACAATTTCTGTATTTTTGGATTTTTTTTCTTGCAGCCATGTGTACAGGGAGATGCCAGTTACCTACAAGACACCACTAGTTTACTAACAAAACTCAACATCTTAGGAACTGTCCCCAAAGGCTGCATTATGAGCACGATAGATGTCACGAGTTTATACACATGCATCCTGCACCAGGGGCAAATGCAGGATTTTCAGATGGGGGTTTCCAGAGGGGCGGAGCAAAGTACGGAGATGCACACTTAGGTGACCCATTATACGCCGGGTCAGATAAAGTATTATAGATAGACCAAATGTATATAAATAATAATAATATATATATATATATATATATATATATATATATATAGAAGGACGTGAGGAGGCACTCCAAAAGTTTCCAATGTTGGATGTAGGGATGGAGATAAACAGTCCGGTGCCCTCCTGGCTATACCTTGGCTGGATGCCAAATACGTAGAGGGGGGTTGGCGGCACTCGGAAATGAAAAACAGACCACACGGGTGTACCAACGTTTCTGTGCCAAACTGGCACTTTTATCAAGGTGCAGGAACAACATATAAACAAAACATATGCATTTAAATACCCTACCTGATCCTCCGTGCCGCCCGCAGCGTCCTCCCGAGATGGCGTCTGATGATGACGTCACGCGCCGGGTGCCGCGTCGGGACGCACGGAGAGACCGCGTGTGCGTCAGGTTGCCTAGGTGACACGGCAACAAATGCCGGCACCATGGCGACCATCTAAAAGAAAGAAAAAAAGAACACAAGACATTAATTGACATAGTGCGTAATCACCACCATAATACCAAGCTACAAAAAGGTGCTAACAGGAAATTGCAAATAGAACGTCATGGCTGCATGTTAAATTATTATGTATTATGCATCTAACCCCGGGTGATAAGTTCCTTAAACCCGGGTAGCCCTACTAGCCACTGTTGAGGGTATAAAACCATAGGGGTTAAAAAGCTAAAAAAACACAGTATCTGATGGACACAATATATCACGTGCAGCTCACAGATGAAACAACTGCATTACTACATAATTCAAATAGTACGCAGTACTGAATGATGGAAACAACTTGATCTACAGGGACTTATGTTTAATTTACTAATGTAGGACAGGTGGTACCTTAAAGGAAGCATGACAGACCCAGATGGTCATTGAGACCTCTGGGGCTAAGGGTCTCCAAGGAAAAAATCCAGCGGCATTTGAGCTGGAGTAACCTTAATGATCTGTCACCCCCTCTTTTCAGGGGGGGTACATGGTCAATTAATCTATACCTGAGTGAGGAAAGATTGTGTCTTGCCTCGGCAAAATGCCGGGCTACAGGTTGCTCATAGTGTCCGCTCTGAATGGCTGCTTTAATGGCAGAACGATGGGCCGCAGCCCTTTCCTTAAAGGGCCTGCCTGTCTTGCCCACGTAATGTTTCCCGCAGGGGCAACTAATAAGATATATGACAAATCTTGTGTTGCACCCTAAGCAATGACGTATGTGGAATTTCTTCCCTGAGTAGGGATGGAAAAAGAATTCGCCAGGGACCATGTAGCTGCATGTAGTGCAGCCAATGCACTTAACACAGCCTTTTTTGGGATTTCCCCAAAATGGGGCATTTTTCTCCAGTGTTGTGGCAACATCGTTTTTTACCAAATAGTCCCTGAGGCTCCTCCCTCGTGTATAGGAGTGCATCAGGGACTTGTTGTTTAATGACGGCAGAGAGGGGTCGGTGGCTACGATTGGCCAATGTTTTTTGGCAATTTTGCTGATGTTAGGGCTAACAGGGTGGAATGAATTAACCCAAATAATCTTTTGGTCAATATTTTTTGCTGCGGCCCGTGGAATCAGGGACTCTTCCCTGGTTAGTTTCAGGACTCTGTTCTTGGCATCAATCAGGGATGGCATGTCGTAACCCCTTTCACTGAATTTGGTGACCATATCTGAGAGGGATTTTTTCCAATTCTGCAAGATTGCTGGTGATCCTCCGAGCCCGGAGCATCTGGGAGAAAGGGAGGCCCTTTTTAAGAGGGACAGGGTGGAAACTGGAGGACGCTGCGGGCGGCACGGAGGATCAGGTAGGGTATTTAAATGCATATGTTTTGTTTATATGTTGTTCCTGCACCTTGATAAAAGTGCCAGTTTGGCACAGAAACGTTGGTACACCCGTGTGGTCTGTTTTTCATTTCCGAGTGCCGCCAACCCCCCTCTATATATATATATATATATATATATATATATATATATGTATATATGGTACTCTTTACCTAGAAGGGCGCCCACGATTTTGATCGTGGGCATCGTAAGGAAAAAAAATCGCGTCGGTCGCATCACATGCGACCAAAAAAATCGCATGCGATGCGACCGACGCGATGACCGCGATTTCCCATAGGGAACAATGTTAAATGTCCCAATTGACCCGATTTTCCATAGGGAACAATGTTAAATGGCCCACAGAGGCCAAATAGGCACCCTGAAGTGTGAAATGGCCCCCCCATTTGTTAACGCCACCCCACGATCAACGTCAACCTTGAAGCGTGGCGAGCGCAGCGGTACGCGTCCTACAACCTTTTCATACCCCCACTATCCACGTCGGCGTGGAGTTGAGAATAGAAAGTGTGGCGAGCGCAGCGAGCCACCATGCCCGAAGCGTGGCGAGGGGACGCGTATACCTGTGAAGGTGTCCGCGTCCGCTCGCCACGCTTCGGGCTCGCCACACTTTCTATTCTCAACTCCATGCCAACGTGAATAGTGGGGGTATGAAAAGGTCGTAGGACGCGTACTGCCACCCCTCGCGGGCTCGCTGCGCTCGCCGCGCTTCTGTTTGACGTTGAATGTGGGGTGGCATTAACAATTGGGGGGGGGGCATTTCACACTTCAGGGTGCCTATTTGGCCTCTGTGGGCCATTTAACATTGTTCCCTATGGAAAATCGGGTCAATTGGGACATTTAACATTGTTCCTTATGGGAAATTGCGGTCATCGCGTCGGTCGCATCGCATGCGATTTTTTAGTACATGCGATGCCCGCGATGGGCGCCCTTCTAGGTAAAAAGTACGGTATATATATATATATATATATATATATATATATATACACACACACATATATATATATATATATATATATATAATACACATACTTATACATACATACATATATATATACATACAGGGGTGTCAACAGCAGTGTAGACCCCTAGGAATAGCAATGTATTGGGGCCCCTACCAATCCTCCAGCGGTAGGGGTAGGGGAAGCTTTGATGTCCCGTGGGTGGTAGGGGGTATTCTATCAACCGCTCAGCATGTAGGGCCTGGATCAGTAATTTCCACTAATTACCACTTTACAATGGTGGGAGATGGGGTGGGAGAAGGGGGCTGAAGTCAGATATCTCCAGTTCACAAGGGCTGATTTTTAAAATTCTTATACCCACGAAAAGAGGGGACCCTCAGCTTTCAGCCTAGTACCCTTAGACTCCTGGGGGGGTTTCTGTGTACTCAGAAACCCCCCTGCGTGCGCCACTGCACACAGCGCAGGGTTGAATGCAGTTGAAAGATTGATTACGGGCAACCCCCTGTACACTGGCCCTGATATTTGTTTATTTTTACAATTATTTGAATTAACGTTAAAACGTAACTATTTTATGTTTAACGGGAAATTTTTCCTACAGCTAATGGGATGTGCTATGGGGTCTTCTGTGGCCCTATCATTTGCTAATTTTTATATGTTCATAGTCGAACAGGCACTGTTTACCCATATGCCGATCGCCAGGGGGTCGTTGTTACTGTACACGCGGTAAATTGACGACCTCCTGGTGTTCTGGGTGTGTAGCAGTGATGCTTTGAAATCTTTCATTGAAGGCCACAATATGACAAATTCCCCCATTAAATTCACCTATTCTATGGATCAACAGTCTAAACATCAAAATAGTGAATGGGAACATTGTGACCTCGTTATACAGCAAACCGACAGACAGACAGCCTGGACAGACAGACAGCCCGGAGAATCACAAGTGACCAAGATGAGCTGCAAAGCTGTCTGTCACACATGTCCTCTAAATTCCGTGAGAGAGGATATGATGAAGCTTTATTAGAAGACACTAAAACCAGAGTCCTTGATTTAACCAGAGATGAAGCTCTCACTTCAAAGACTAAATCCAGGAAGATGGATGAGAAAATAATTTGGGTAAACTCTTACCACCCCACTAGCCCAGCAATTAGTAAAGTGTCAAAAAAACACTGGCCATTACTCACTTCGGATCCCTCGTTACCATGTCTCCACAAGAAGTCTCTGATGCATTCCTACACTAGAGGTAGGAGCATTAGAGACTTTGTGGTTAAGAATGACGTATCTTTCCCTCCCCCTAAAAAAAGTGTTGCCTTTTGGGGGGCAGCCAAAACCAGGGTGCTATAGGTGTTAGGGGGGCACCACATGCAATTATATGGCACAAGGTGACTCCTTTTTTTCACCCTTATTCGGGCAAAAAATACAAGATGCACCATCTTGGCGAAACCAAGTACGTCATCTACTTGATCAGTTGCCCATGTGGTAAATACTGCGTGGGCAAAACGGAAAGAGCATTCAAAGAACGAGCTGCAGCCCACCGTTGAGCCATAAAAGCTGCCTTACAGACCGGGCAAAGTGAACAACCTGAAGCCCGGCACTTTGCCGAGGCAAGACACAATATGGCCAGGCTCCGCTATCGTATCATAGATCATGTACCCCTCTTTAGGAGGGAGGGAGATCGTTTCTTGCGGCTGCTACAATTGGAAAGTCGCTGGATCTTTACATTAGGCACCCTAGTCCCCGTTGTCTAAATGAAAATTTAGGCCTCACATGTTTTTTATAAAAAGATGCTTGCAGTTATACATGCCTTAAATAGTGAGAGGAAATGGAGTTCTAGCATAATTAAAACGAGTACGCAGATATGATCATAATCTTGATGTTTCAAGTAGGAAAAGTTAGAGTGCATATATATGACATTTGCGCATAATCTGTTTGGTATTATTATGCCCTGCGTTGTAATGTGGATTTTATATGTATTTGTAATGTCTTAAATGTTTTTTGTATTCACAGACTTTTTTGTATTACCAGGTCTATGTACGGCGCGGGATGTTTATGACAGTTGCTATGCAACACTGTAGCACGGGATCCTTCCGTGCGTCCTGCAGCGTCTTACAGCGTGTGATGTCATCATTGGACAACAGCTGAGGAGACGGCGGGTGGCACCAATGGATGGGTGAGGTATAAATGTCCTTGTTTGATTGTTGTATATGTCTTTCCTGCACCTTGATAAGTTTGTGGATATAGGAAGCAAGACCTTCTGGATTGCAAATCTAAAGTTCTACAAATAGATCGAGCTACCCTTTTGCAACCTAAAAAGCTGGATGACACTAATTCCAAAGTACTCCCCATGGTGAGCCGATACAATACAGCTTCTCCTACTACAGCCAAATTAATTAAATCTAATTGGCCAATAATTGCTAGTGACAAGTCACTTCCACTCTCTGATCATCGTGTAATGCCCTGCTACACTAAGGGCCGTAGCCTCAAGGATCTATTGGTTAAGACCAACACTTCCTTCAACCCCGATCCTGTCACCCGTCCTTGGCTCAGTAATCTGCGATGTGGCTGTTTTAGATGTCCATGCACCACCTGTCAATTCATGTTGACAGGGGACTCCTTTAAGCATCCTTACTCAGGCAAGACATTTAAAATACAACACCATTTCACTTGCAACTCTATGTTCACGGTCTATCAATTGATTTGCCCGTGCAGTCTTTCCTACATAGGAAAGACTGAAAGAAAGTTTAAAGAAAGGATGGCGATGCATCGCTGTACCATCCGCCAAGCCCTGGTATCGGGCAAAAGTGACCATCCTGTCGCCCGTCACTTTGTTGAAAATAAGCACTCACTTAGCAGCCTTCGCTATCGTATGATTGACTGTATTCTGCCCAATCTAAGGGGTGGCAACCGGGGGCTCCAGCTACTGCGCTGTGAGGCTAGGTGGATTCACCGCCTCGACACATTGGTACCGAGAGGCTTAAATTAAAACATTTCTTTCTCTGTTTTCAGGTGATGTGTTTTATGTTTTCTATACCCTGTCACTAATAAAATATTTTTTGCTTTTTTGCAGTGCAATCGACTTACAAAAAGATAAATGCCGACTCTGTACTTTTTAGTGTCGACTTTTTCTCTGACATTTATTTCGATGTGCTTTTTTGCCTTATTCAATGTACTGCATCCTCTCATGATTACTGTTTGTTTTCAGAGATACTAATTGCGTATTAATTTAGGGTGTGTCAACCATTTAGTCTGCTATTTTTTCTTAAACATCGATCACTGTTTTAGAATGCGATTGCATTATGTTATGCCTTTTTTGCATCATTGTACTTCTATCATGCCGTGTTATTCCTTAAAGACTTATGCAACATTGTTTATTATCTGCTATTTTTCGTTTCAATCATGTTTCATTGTTGCCAAGTGAAGCTGAGAGTCTCCTAATTAAAGACGCATTTTTCTGCCGTTCATTCAAACAGCCACAGACCCAGTTGCTATAGCTTAATGACCGTTTTTTACGTTTTCACGTTTGTTGTTACCCCCATCCCCTTGGTAACCACCTCTCCGTCCTCTATTATGACGCAATATGTTTGCGTCTGAGGGGCGGGTTCTCTGCTGCACGAGCGTCTCAGCTTCACTTCTCTTGGTGTCCTCGTCTATAAAGGTACTGTCTGCACTGTTTTCTGTATAACCTGATGAAAATTACATAAATTGAAACATTGTTATCAACTGGCCTTCTTCGTGATTTATTGACCACTGGCTAAGAGTGCCACACCACTGTGCTTCTACAAATTTCTCTCTGTGAAGGCACCAGCCGCAGTTATTTGGTTATAGGGAGTGCCGATCCTCTGCCGACTATATATATATATATATATATATATATATATATATATGTGTGTATAAATAAAGATATGTGGGGTGTGCCTAGTTCTCATCTCCGCCAACGCTGGACCCCTGGTAGGTTTGCATAGCAGATAGTGCTTCACTGTCCCTGCCGCACTGTCCCGTTCCCTCCGTCACTGTCCTTGCATGCCCACCGACACTATTCCTGCATCCCCGCCATCTCTGTCCCTGTAGATATAAAGATGTCATGTGCCATAATATGAATTTTGGCTCAATCCTTGTGGCATATTGTGAATTTTGGCTCCTTCCTTGTGGGATAACATGAATTTTGGCTCAATCCGTGTGGCATAGCGTGAATTTTGGCTCATTCCATGTAAATTCTGGCTTATTCAGTGTGGCCTAATGGGAATTTTGGCTTATTCCTGGTGCAAAAATGTGAATTTGGACTAATTTTATAGTGATTTTAGGCTCATTATAGATGGCATAATTTGAATGTTGGCTCATTCCATGTGGCATGATGGGAATTGGGGCTCTTTCAATGCGAAATAATGTAAATTTTAGCTCAATCACTGTGGCATAATGTGTAAGGGGCACTACTACATAGTATAAGGAGGTCTACTATTGTGTTGCATAATGCTTATAAGGAGGTATATGTTGTGGTACACTAAACTTAAGGACACGCCCCTATTGATTGACCCTGCAACAGTGGCAGAAAGTGGGCGTGTCAGCAAAAACAGCTGTGAATTGTCAAGAAATGGCCGTGAATTCGACAGTCCACGGCCGTTTCAGACACAATAGATCCAACTTGTTTTATAGTCGGATCTGTTTTTTCTAAATATGCCTTCAGTGCCGTCTGAAATGGCAGCATTGAATAGGCAGTGGCTGCTTTTTCCCCTGTCAGAAATAGCATCCGACATTGAGTACCACCCTTTATGTCCCTCTGATCATACTTTTATGTGTAATTGGTATTACAAAGTTAGCTAAAATGTGCAATGGGCATTACAGCGAGTGGTATAATGTTTTCCCTGGGCACTGCGCATGAGCCTCACCTACTTCAAATTGGGGGGACGCAAAACATGCCCTTGCTCCGGGCGCCGTGGCACCTAGCTACACCACTGGTGGGCACCAGACCAGTGGCTCTGTAAGCTGCTGGCCAGCCCCCGCCTCCCTGCTGCGGGAATAGACCATGGATGCCGACTTTCTGGCTGCTCTCTCCGGGAGAGAGCAGCCAGCTCAGTATGGCAGGGGGGCGGGCCCAAAGCCGGGAGGAAAAAGGGGCAGAGCCACGGCTGTGATGAGTCATTTAGGGGCATGGCTAGAGCGATCGTGACATTTTAGCCCCGCCCCCCACCGTGCAATGCCGGTATTTTATGCATTGCACTGCGGGGAGCGGGGTTTTTTCACCTGGTGACAGGGGGGACTCCCAACTGCACCCCTCAATGCGGGACGCTGCCGGCACCGGGAGGGACAAGGGAACGTCCCCAAATACCAGGACGTTCCTGTGGAAAGCAGGACAGTTGGGAGGTATGCTTAAGCACTAACTTAGCTAGTGCCCCTAAGATTCCCTACATGGAGATAGGATTGTAAGCTGCCATGACCCCTTGTGGTGCAATTTGGTCGAGAATAGCAATTTTAACGTCATCTCTCATTACACCACAGCCCACATGTTAGTTCTGCAAAAAAACAGGAAACATGACAATCTTGCACATTTGCACAGTATAGGAATCTTACTGCCTTAGTCTGTATTTCTGTCTCCTTCACATATGTGTAAGCAGAGTCACACCAAAGCCGGTAACGCTGTCCCCTGTCTGCACCTCCTCAGGTAAGGCTCATCACATGTTTCAGAGCTATCTTCTGAATCAGGGGTAGGAAGCTGCAGCATTCTAGCTGCTGTGGAACTACACTTCCCAGCATGCCCAGCCATTTTTCTTTCTATTAGGACATGCTAACACTGTGGCACTCCAGCTGATGTGGAACAACACATCCCAGCTAGGAATGGCCATTGATTATCGATGATTTTAAATCATTGATGGTTTATGGCCTATGTCGAATACCTTTTCCATCTATGGGGAGAGAACCAGATGGTTTCCCTCCATCGATGGCACAGCAAAATTATGTTTTGCTTTTTTTTTTTTAAAGCATAGCATAGCACCACCCCTGACACCTGCAAAGCCCCGCCCCCATGTTTTGATTGGCCCACAAGCCAATCAGTCAAACACAATCCCTGACCATCGATAGGTAAAAATATTGATGGTCATCCATTGCATAGTATAGCACTATTGATGACCAGTTGCACTATTGCCATCAATGGCCATGGCAACGATGACCATCCCTAATCCCAGAATGCCTTGCCGTGTTTATATATTAGGACACACTAAAACTGCGTCACATGTCAAAAGAAAAAATGGAGAGATTGGTGGGTGCACCCTGGAGACAGAGCAAGCTGGGATGTGTAGTTTCACTGTAGCTGGATCTCTGCAGATTACTTGCACCTGTACTAAATAGATATCCTAGAATAGAAGCATTATAGAAAGGTTACTGGTAACTTGTCCTAATTGCCGGTTGGCTGATTTGTATCATGTGACCTCAACAGTATCTCAGCAAGGAATGAAGCCGCAGGAAAGTATCCCAGATCCGTGTGCAATAATCTGCATTTATTTTCTACTAGGACATATAAGATCTCGTTGCCGGCTGCTTGATGGCCACTTCCACCAGACGTGAGTGTCAGCTTTTGTACCCATTTGTATTAGTAATTATATTGTGTCATACTTGCCTACTTTACAAATTAGTTTCAAGGAGATTTCAGACTGTTGTATGGAAAAAGGAAAAGTTTGGAGATTTTGGGGTGCACTCTGAAGGTATGTCAGGGGGATGTCCAACTGATACGTTTAACCCCTTCCTGACAGAGCCAGTTTTTGCGTTCCTGACAGAGCCCTTTTTTTCAAATCTGACATGTCTCACTTAAGTGGGGATAACTTTTTTTTGCTTTTACTTATCCCAGTGATTTTGAGATTGTTTTTTCGTGACACATTGTACTTCAAATTAGTGGTAAATTTGGGTCAATACAGTCTGTGTTTTTTTGTGAAAAATACCAAAATGTCGTAAAAAAATGGAAAATTTAGCAATTTGCAAAATGTTAAATTTTCTGCTTGTGAGACAAATAATCATACCACTCAAAATAGTTAATAACTAACATAGACCATATGTCTACTTTATGTTTCCATCATTATTTCAACTTCCTTTTCATTTTTTTGGACACTAGGAGGCTTACAATATGAATAGCAAATTCTCAAATTTTCAAGAAAATTTCAAACACTGATTTTTTTAGGGACCAGTTCAGTTCTGATGTGACTTTGAGGGACTTGTATGTGAGACACCCCCATAAATGATACCATTTCAAAAACTGCACCCCTCACAGTATTCAAAACAGCATTTTGGAAGTTTGTTAACCCTTTAGGTGTTTCACAGGAATTAAAACAAAGTGTAGGTGAAATTTCAAAATTTCATTTTTTTTGCAGATTTGCAATTTGAATACATTTTTCTAAGGAACACAGTACATTTTACTAGAGAAATGTGACTAAAAATTGATTCCCCCATTTCTTTTGTTTTCATAAATATCCTATATGTGGCCCTAGTGTGCACGTTGACCAAACCACAGGCTTCATAATAGAAGGAGCACCTACTTGATTTTGGAGCCTCCTTTTTATGAGATTATTTTTTAGGCACCATGTAGGTTTCTAGGCACCATAAGATGCTAAAAGTTAGGAACCCCCCCACAAGTGACCCCATTTTGCAAACTACACCCCTCAGGGAATTCATCTAGGGGTATAGTGTACATTTCAAACCCCCAGGGGTTTCACCAATTTTGATACAAGTGGGCAGTGAAAATGAAAAATTACATTTTTTTACACAAAAATGCAGTTCTGGCTCAAAATTTTTCATTTTCAGAAGGTATGAAGGAGAAAAAGCACCCCAAAATATGTGCCCCAATTTCTCCCGAGTACGGCAATGCCTCACATGTGACCAAAAAATACCAGTTGGGTGCATGGCAGGACTCAGAAGGGAAGGAGTGATTTTTGGATTTTGCAGCTCAGATTCTGGTGGAATTTTGGTGGGTGCTATGTCGCATTAGCAAGACCCCCCAAGCACCAATACAGTGGAACCCCCCCACAAGTGACCCCATTTTGCAAACTACACCCCTCAGGGAATTCATCTAGGGGTATAGTGTACATTTCAAACCCCCAGGGGTTTCACCAATTTTGATACAACTGGGCAGTAAAAATGAAAAATTACATTTTTTTACACAAAAATGCAGTTCTGGCTCAAAATTTTTCATTTTCAGAAGGTATGAAGGAGAAAAAGCACCCCAAAATCTGTGCCCCAATTTCTCCCGAGTACGGCAATGCCTCACATTTGACCAAAAAATACCAGTTGGGTGCATGGCAGGACTCAGAAGGGAAGGAGTGATTTTTGGATTTTGCAGCACAGATTTTGGTGGAATGAATGGTGGGTGCTATGTTGCACCAATACAGTGGAACCCCCCCACAAGTCACCCCATTTTGCAAAGTACACCCCTCAGGGAATTCATCTAGGGGTATAGTGTACATTTCAAACCCCCAGGGGTTTCACCAATTTTGATACAAGTGGGCAGTGAAAATGAAAAATTACATTTTTTTACACAAAAATGCAGTTCTGGCTCAAAATTTTTCATTTTCAGAAGGTATGAAGGAGAAAAAGCACCCCAAAATATGTGCCCCAATTTCTCCCGAGTACGGCAATGCCTCACATGTGACCAAAAAATACCAGTTGGGTGCATGGCAGGACTCAGAAGGGAAGGAGTGATTTTTGGATTTTGCAGCTCAGATTCTGGTGGAATTTTGGTGGGTGCTATGTCGCATTAGCAAGACCCCCCAAGCACCAATACAGTGGAACCCCCCCACAAGTGACCCCATTTTGCAAACTACACCCCTCAGGGAATTCATCTAGGGGTATAGTGTACATTTCAAACCCCCAGGGGTTTCACCAATTTTGATACAACTGGGCAGTGAAAATGAAAAATTACATTTTTTTACACAAAAATGCAGTTCTGGCTCAAAATTTTTCATTTTCAGAAGGTATGAAGGAGAAAAAGCACCCCAAAATATGTGCCCCAATTTCTCCCGAGTACGGCAATGCCTCACATGTGACCAAAAAATACCAGTTGGGTGCATGGCAGGACTCAGAAGGGAAGGAGTGATTTTTGGATTTTGCAGCTCAGATTCTGGTGGAATTTTGGTGGGTGCTATGTCGCATTAGCAAGACCCCCCAAGCACCAATACAGTGGAACCCCCCCACAAGTGACCCCATTTTGCAAACTACACCCCTCAGGGAATTCATCTTGGGGTATAGTGTACATTTCAAACCCCCAGGGGTTTCACCAATTTTGATACAACTGGGCAGTGAAAATGAAAAATTACATTTTTTTACACAAAAATGCAGTTCTGGCTCAAAATTTTTCATTTTCAGAAGGTATGAAGGAGAAAAAGCACCCCAAAATATGTGCCCCAATTTCTCCCGAGTACGGCAATGCCTCACATGTGACCAAAAAATACCAGTTGGGTGCATGGCAGGACTCAGAAGGGAAGGAGTGATTTTTGGATTTTGCAGCTCAGATTCTGGTGGAATTTTGGTGGGTGCTATGTCGCATTAGCAAGACCCCCCAAGCACCAATACAGTGGAACCCCCCCACAAGTGACCCCATTTTGCAAACTACACCCCTCAGGGAATTCATCTAGGGGTATAGTGTACATTTCAAACCCCCAGGGGTTT
This sequence comes from Crinia signifera, assembly GCF_055691185.1. Lineage (NCBI taxonomy): Eukaryota > Metazoa > Chordata > Amphibia > Anura > Myobatrachidae > Crinia > Crinia signifera. Next base: position 43,442,348 of record NC_139222.1, read on the forward strand.
CACCAATTTTGATACAACTGGGCAGTAAAAATGAAAAATTACATTTTTTTACACAAAAATGCAGTTCTGGCTCAAAATTTTTCATTTTCAGAAGGTATGAAGGAGAAAAAGCACCCCAAAATCTGTGCCCCAATTTCTCCCGAGTACGGCAATGCCTCACATTTGACCAATAAATACCAGTTGGGTGCATGGCAGGACTCAGAAGGGAAGGAGTGATTTTTGGATTTTGCAGCACAGATTTTGGTGGAATGAATGGTGGGTGCTATGTTGCACCAATACAGTGGAACCCCCCCACAAGTCACCCCATTTTGCAAAGTACACCCCTCAGGGAATTCATCTAGGGGTATAGTGTACATTTCAAACCCCCAGGGGTTTCACCAATTTTGATACAAGTGGGCAGTGAAAATGAAAAATTACATTTTTTTACACAAAAATGCAGTTCTGGCTCAAAATTTTTCATTTTCAGAAGGTATGAAGGAGAAAAAGCACCCCAAAATATGTGCCCCAATTTCTCCCGAGTACGGCAATGCCTCACATGTGACCAAAAAATACCAGTTGGGTGCATGGCAGGACTCAGAAGGGAAGGAGTGATTTTTGGATTTTGCAGCTCAGATTCTGGTGGAATTTTGGTGGGTGCTATGTCGCATTAGCAAGACCCCCCAAGCACCAATACAGTGGAACCCCCCCACAAGTGACCCCATTTTGCAAACTACACCCCTCAGGGAATTCATCTAGGGGTATAGTGTACATTTCAAACCCCCAGGGGTTTCACCAATTTTGATACAACTGGGCAGTGAAAATGAAAAATTACATTTTTTTACACAAAAATGCAGTTCTGGCTCAAAATTTTTCATTTTCAGAAGGTATGAAGGAGAAAAAGCACCCCAAAATATGTGCCCCAATTTCTCCCGAGTACGGCAATGCCTCATATGTGACCAAAAAATACCAGTTGGGTGCATGGCAGGACTCAGAAGGGAAGGAGTGATTTTTGGATTTTGCAGCTCAGATTCTGGTGGAATGTTGGTGGGTGCTATGTGGCATTAGCAAGACCCCCGAAGCACGGTGAAATGATGAACCTAATAATCCATAGATGTGTGGTATATTTTAAAACACTCCTTTATACATAGGCCGGGTTTGTCGGGGCAAGTTTCACAGTGGAAAATAGTTTCCTTTCTTATTCCCTTTTTATAGCAAACTTTGCACCTTTTTTGTGTCCTGCCCTTTCTTGCAGTGGAGGGGATTTCGTTCGGAAAATGCTGCCCTGGTACAATACGGGGGCCAGTACTAGAAGTACTGGGGCCCTCTGCCTGCTGGTTCCCAAATACTAGGCCCTTTATGACTTCCTCTTGAAAGTGCATAAATGTCCCCCTCTGGCCGGTAGAACGGAATAGCACGTAAGCGTTATACAGTGCCATCTGGATGATATACACGGCCAGCTTCTTGTACCAGATTTTTGTTTTCCGCAGGGCACTGTACGGCTTCAGTACCTGATCTGAAAGATCCACTCCGCCCATGTACCTATTGTAATCCAGGATACAATTAGGTTTTGAGGTGTGGGTACTGGTACCTCGTACAGGGACGGAGGTGGTACTGTCTCCGTGAATTGTTGTCAGTATAAGGACATCCCTCTTGTCCTTATATTTGACCAACAACATATTTTCGGTGCATATTCCCCTGCTTTCACCCCTTCTCATTACTTGGGCAATGTGCGTTTTTGGGAGGCCTCTTTGGTTCTTGCGCACAGTACCGCAAGCTGCTGTACCTCTTGAACCAAGGGCCTTAAACAGGGGGATGCTAGTGTAAAAGTTATCCACATAGAGGTGATAACCTTTATCCAGGAAGGGGTGCACTAAATCCCAGACAATTTTTCCACTAACACCTACGAGGGAGGGGGGGCATTCTGGCGGTTCAATTCTTGAATCCTTCCCTTCATATACCCTAAACCTGTGAGTGTACCCTGAGGTGCTTTCACACAGCTTATACATTTTTATGCCATACCTTGCCCTCTTACTGGGAAGGTACTGGCGGAATTTAACCCTTCCTTTAAAATGTATAAGGGACTCGTCTATGCAAATGAATTTATCTGGGATGTACATCTCTTCAAATTTGGCACTGAAATGATCAATGACCGGCCTGACTTTGAATAGCCGGTCAAAGGTGGGATCATCTCTGGGTGGGCACTGTGCATTATCGTTGTAATGCAAAAATTTAAGGATCGTCTCAAATCGAGCCCGGGGCATGGCCATACGGTAAAATGGGGTGCTGTACAGAACATCTGTACTCCAATATTGCCTAATTTCTGGCTTTTTTACTATGCCCATATGAAACACCAGACCCCAAAACGTCATCATCTCTACTGCATCTACAGGGGTCCACCTAGCAAATGATGACGTGGGGTTTTGAGCAATAAACTGCTGGGCATATAAATTAGTTTGGTCCACCATTAAATTTATAAAATCATCAGAGAAAAATAATTTGAAAAAGTCAATTTCTCTGAGACCTGTGGAATCAAATTGGATTCCTGGCATGGCCAAAAACTCAGGAACCTGGGGCTCAAAATTGTCTGGTGGTGGGGTCCATACGAGATCAATTATTGGGGGGGGGTCTCAGCTGCTCTACGGGGGCGTCTTTGAGGGGGTCCCTCATCACCAGAGGAGGAAGAGGAGCTTAAGGCGAATCCTTCAAATTCCCCGCTTGCATCACTGGCTGTGTCAGAGTCAGAAGCAAGCATGGCATATGCCTCCTCCACTGAATACATTCTTCTGGATGACTGGGATGACATTTGGGATGACATTTGGGATGCCATTTTTATTTTTGTGTTACTGGTAGTGAAATGTTTCAACACGTGTATAGTGTAGGGGGGGGGTACAAACTTTATTTCAACCAGGGGGGTATGTAGTGTGTAGTGTGTATGTAGTGCAGAAAAAAAAAAATACTTTATACAAAAAAAAAAAAATGAAGGGGTTAAAAAAAAAAAAAAAATTGAAGGGGTTAAAAAAAAAAAAAAAAGGTCCTGCGCCAAAAATTGAGCACAGATGTTGGTCAGTAACGTCCGTCACTGAACAGCGCTCAAAGGCAACAGGAATTTGATCAAAAAAAAAAAAAAAATAGATCAACCCTGTGCCGAAAAAGATGATCAGTGATGTACGTCACTGATCAGCGCACAGCGGCCACAGGACACCCCCAAAATCACAGTGTGTGTAAAAAAAAAATTAAAAAAAGACCCCACAGCACACACACAAAAAAAAAGGTGATCAGTGATGCGACACTGATTACCAGTGAGGGGCAGCAGGTGCACAACCTTTGGTGCAATTGATAGTGCAACTGGCAGGGATATATAAAAAAAAAAAAACCTCTGCACCCCTAAAAAGTTGCTGATCACCTCAGATATAGTGATCAGCACAAAAGGCGGGGGCAGCAGACACAAAATTTAGCACTCTCTATCACTCTCTGTCACTATCTCTCTCTATCTCTCTATCTCTCACTATCTATCACTCTATGACACTGCAGCAGGTATATATATATATATATATATAAAAAATACCCTGCGCCCCCAAAAAGTTGCTGATCAGTTAATTTATACTGATCAGCACAAAAGGGGGGGCAGCAGTCAGTTATATAAAAAAATATATAGCACGATCTGTCACTATCTCTCTATCTCTCTCTATCTCTCTCTCTCTATCTCTCTCTATCTCTCTATCTATAACTCTATTACACTGCAGCAGCACAAAATATAGCACTCTCTGTCACTAGGCCTCTCTATCTCTCTCTCTCTATCTCTCTCTCTCTCTAACTCGATGACACTGCAGCAGCACAACACAGCACAACACAGCACAGGATGTCACAAGATGAAGCAAGATCCCAAGCAGTGATCAGGTAAGTATTGAGCAAGGTTCTGGTCAGTAAATGGCGACAGCTGGGCACGGTGACCGCACTGCATGCTATTCCAGACCGGAATGGCGTCTGCAGTGTAGTCCCCGTTAGTTTAAACCCCCCTCCATGGCTGTGATTGGTCCGTCGGTCCGACGGACCAATCACGGCCTTTGGGGGCTGGCGGGGTGAGGTGGGGTGACACCAGTGTCACCCTTACACCCCGCGGTGATTGGTGCTGTACTTTACAGCACCAATCACCTCCGATCCCGTGTCACCGGCGAACGTTATTCGCCGGTGACACAGAAAACGCTGTAATTGGCTGTTCACACTGAACAGCCAATCACAGCGATCGCCGACGGGGGGGCTGCATCGGAGCCCCCCCTGGGCATGCAGGGACATGTCTGCTGTCAGGGACAGCAGACATCGTCCCTCTGTCACTGCGTCTCTAGACGCAGTGACAGTTAGAAGCCATGACGTATATATACGTCATGTGTCGGGAAGTACTTCCCGGCCATGACGTATATATACGTCAAATGTCGGGAAGGGGTTAAAAGGAGGTATGTACCTTGCAGCCTCCTAAATACGACAATAGTTAAAGATGTGCAAAAAAAGAAAAAGAAAAGAAACTGTGGTTAAAATCAAGATGTGGATACTAGTATTTGAACAGTATTTCTGTATTATCTGTGCACCCTTGTTCTATTCAAAGGAATGAATTCCTATATTTCTCAGGTTTGCAGTGATAGCTCCTGAGACTGACTGATAGGATTGTATGTGTATTTTGTCATGGGTGCTTAGTATGACGTGATGCAAGCACCTCTGCCATTGTTTTGCATCACCCCCAGTATCCACGTCCGCCGACCTTTTCATACCCCCACTATCCACGTTGGCATGGAGTTGATCCTATATAGTGTGGTGAGCGCAGCGAACCACCGAGCCTGAAGTGTGGCGAGCACAGCGTGCCCCGCGAGGGGACACAGAATACATGTTAAGTAATCTGTGTCCCGTCGCGGGGCTCGCTGCGCTCACTACGCTTCGGGCTGGGTGGCTCGCTGCACCACACTATATAAGTTGGTGCTTGTGGAGTATCACGGCTCCCATCGTATGGCATCGTATGCCATATGTAGTGGCATACGATGGCATACCATGCGATGTGATGTTTTACAGATTTTTGACCATTTTTGCTCAAAAATCGTATGCCATCGCATGGCATCGTATGCCATATGTAGTGGCATACGATGGCATACGATGCGATACGATGTTTTACCGATTTTTGAGCATTTTAGCTCAAAAATCGTATGCGATTGCATCGGATGCCATACGATGGCATCCGATGCGATGGCACCCGATTTTGCACTGAAATGCATCAGAATGCATTGAAATGTGTATTAAAGTAGTGAAATGCCCCCAAATGCCATTTTTCATAGTGCACCACCCCCACTATCAACGTCAACCCGAAGCGTGGCGAGCGCAGCGAGCCCGCGAGGGGCGGCGGTACGCGTCCTACGACCTTCTCATACCCCCACTATCCACGTCGGCGTGGAGTTGAGAATAAATTAGTGTGGCGAGCGCAGCGAGCCACCGAGCCCGAAGCGTGGCGAGCGCAGCGAGCCCCGCGAGGGGACGCAGATACCTGTGAAGCCCGCGAGGGGACGCTTATAGCTGTGAAGGTATCCGCGGCCCCTCGCGGGGCTCGCTGCACTCGCCACGCTTCGGGCTCAGTGGCTCGCTGCGCTCGCCACACTATTCTATTCTCAACTCCACGCCGACGTGGATAGTGGGGGTATGAAAAGGTCGTAGGACGCGTACCGCCGCCCCTCGCGGGCTCGCTACGCTCGCCACGCTTCGGGTTGACGTTGATAGTGGGGGTGGTGCACTATGAAAAATGGCATTTGGGGGCATTTCACAAGTTTAATACACATTTCAATGCATTCTGATGCATTTCAATGCAAAATCGGATGCCATCGCATCGCATCGGATGCCATCTTATGGCATCCGATGCAATCGCATACGATTTTTGAGCAAAAATGCTCAAAAATCGGTAAAACATCGTATCGCATCGTATGCCATCGTATGCCTCTACATATGGCATACGATGCCATGCGATGGCATACGATTTTTGAGCAAAAATGGTCAAAAATCGGTAAAACATCGAATCGCATCGTATGCCATCGTATGCCACATGCGATGCGATGCGATGCGATTTTTAGCATACGATCTGCATACGATGCAGGTCGTGGGAGCCGTGATACTCCACAAGTACCTATAAGTTCAATTATAATGATCATATAACACGTCATAGTAACATTAATCAAAAAGAAAAGTGACAATGATAGCACAATAACAATTAATTAAGATTAATAAAAAAGTCAATCAGCTTTTGGGAGCAGAGTCAGTGCATGCAAGATTCGATGAAATGGCTTATCTCTTGCCAAACATTTGCGCCAAATTAATTCTTGCAAATAGGAATCCAAATGGTGGCGAGCTGTACCACGTTGGCCCTTGTTCCTCCATTTAGCTGAACCCCAAAGTCGCTCGATTGTTTGGGTGTGGACACCACTTTCCGGATCCACAAAATTGTATTTGTGGTTAACACGGGCATTGTGGTATCCTGCCCGTTCCAATTCCTCCGTGCTGTAAGCACGCCAGCAATCACTATAAATAGTGGTTCCCGGCTCAATGTGGCTGTTAATAGCGGCCATGAGGGTGCTGGCATCCATTTGTGGCATTGGGGTGATAAAACACTGGCCCGTTTCACGGGATATCTCTCTAAACACCCATTGCTGAGGTAAAACTCTGCCCACGTTACTTTTCCTTTTCACAAAAAGGCTTTTGTCTACCTCAACTATCTGTCCAGGGCCCCCAATGCGGCGCTGCGGCTGTGCTGCGGCTGTGCCAGCAAGTCCATTGTGCATGCCTTTCGCAACCAGTTATTACAGAGGACCACTGTCTTATTAGACATATTCAGCTCACGCTGGCAAAAGTCAATTGAGGTTATCTCCTCTGACCACGAGTAAATGAACCTCAAAAGCTTCACAAAAGGCAAGCGGCACCCCAGGAAGAGACGGGCCGCTCTCAGGCATGTCTTTATGTGGCACCTCCACATGCACTCCTTAATAGACAACCTCATTGGGTGCCCATTACTGTACATCGCCGTCACTGGCAGCAGGTGACTCTCCTGTAAAAAATGAACGGCATCCTCCTCATTCTGCGGGAGCGTGAACAGGCTCACTGAAGATGCTGCCATCGCTCTGTCATCGCACAGAAATCAGTCGAAATTATGCGAAATTTACTGAAACTACTGTAACTCACTCTAGCTCTGGAAAACACGTCTTATCACCACACAAAATCACCTCACAGTGAATTTCTGACAAGATGTGCCAGGGGGCGGTAATAACACGGAGCGGGAAGGGTAAAATTGCATCGCATGGTAATAGAACGTTATGCGATGCGATGCGATTTCACTAAATTATCGTACGTAGGGAAAGTGTGCGCTGTGATAATACACAAGTACCCTGATTAGACTTGCTCCACGTATGATCATTTGGCTTGCACTGTGGTCGTAAGCGGACCATTTGTGCTTTTAAAGCACATATGATCGCTATTTTGACCACACTGTGGTCCTACATGTGTGCAAATTCCAAATAATCGGGAAATTCGATCAGAACTGAATTAAGTCCCATACACACTAGAAGATATAAAAGATGTATTGGTGAACAATTTCCCTTGAGCTGATCATGAAAGATACAGTATGTTGCATACACACTGAAAGATTTCATGAGAGACAAAAGATATTGGCTAAAGAGTGGGTGAGGTGATTCGGGGTGAAAGCGAGTATCAGGGGCGGATTGGGATCGAAATCCGGCCCGGGAACGGGGGGGGGGGTGTGCTGACGCTACAGCCCGGAGTGGGGGGGTGCTGACGCTACAGCCCGGGGGGGGAATGGGGGCACTGCTAAAGCTATGGCCAGGGGAAGGGGGGTCTGCTACCCCGGGGGGGGGGGGGGGGCGCTGCTAACGCTATGGTCTGGGGAAGGGGGGTGCAGACACTACTCACCAGGCACCCGACAGCGACCAACGGCCGCAGCCTGGTCACAAAGTGCAGCATAGCCCAAAACAAATATGGCTGCCGCATATGTGCATATAATATATGCATATATGTGGCGGCCATATTTGTTTTGTTCTATGCTGCCATTTGTGACCAGGCTGCGGCCGCTTGCATACTGTATATATTTATTATTATTTATTAACAGTTTCTTATATAGCGCATACATATTCCGCAGCGCTTTACAGAGAATATTTGAACATTTACATAAGTTTCTGCCCCAGTGGAGCTTTCAATCTATATTCCCTACCACATATACACACAGACATTCTAGGGTTAATTTGTTGGGAGCCAATTAGCCTACCAGTATATTTTTGGATTGTGGGAGGAAACTGGAGTACCTGGAGGAAACCCATGCAAGTACAGGGAGAATATACAAACTCCGCATAGTTAGAGCCATGGTGAGAATCGAACCCATGACCACAGCACTGTAAGGCAGTAATGCTAACCATTACACCATCCGTACTGGTATACTATATAGGGTGACACCAGCGGAAGCCCTGGAAACACGGTCAGCGGCCCAGCCAGAGGGAAATCTGGTCCAGCCCACCGGGAAATGGCCCGGCGAGAGGAAGTGAGGTGATGGCAGAAGAGGAGAGGCTAGAGAGAGGAGGCAGGTCTCTTTTTACCAGCATCGATGGCCTCCTATTCACCAGTGCACTGCTCTCCTGCAGCTGGTCTTCTTGCTCCCCTGCAGCTGGCTTCTTGCTCCCTGGCACCCCTGCAGGGCTCCATCACTAAGTGCCAGGTACCACCATAGGTGTCCTTCTCTCTGGTGCACAGGCCTTTGCCGCTTTAGGTCTCCACTGCATGCGCACACAGAGGGGGAGTTTCCGAGTATCTGGAAACCCCCCTGCCTACCTATCAATCTGTGCAGTTGAGCGGCATTTTTGGAGCAGGGCCGGCCGCAGCAATAATGTGACAGAGGAGCTACTTTACGCACAGCATATATATTGTGAGGCCTTGGACTGCCTGTAGGGGCAGCAGAAGTGCACAGCTCCTCAAGTCTCGGGCAGCAATGCTTTCTGAGCACGGCTTGCCAGGTGAGGTGTCAGACTGCCTAGTGATTGACAGGTCAGGTGCTGCAGGTGTGTGTCACTTATTGGGAGGTTCTGGCACAGAAGGGTTTGTATGTTGTGCGAGCAGCCTAATACTCTCTTTTAGTGGGAAGTATAAAACGTTGTGGATATATTGTATTTTTTATGATGCTGGCTGCTTTGTTATGTGAAACTGGTGTGTGTATCATATTTGTGTATGTATACTGTGTGTGTGTGTGTGTGTGTGTGTGTGTAGGGTCGGACTGGCCATCTGGCCCTTCTGGCAAATGCCAGAAGAGCTAATGGCCAGGTGGGCCGAATTTGAGTCTTTTCTGAGGAGAGGACGGATGTGCTGGCCGGCCGGAGTACACGCGACAGCTGTTGCTCTCCTCTAAGCCAGTGTCACTGCTCACTGCAGTATCGCTGGGTGCCTCTAGGTGTCTCTTGCTTTGTGCTCAGCTTTGAGCACAAAGTGAAAGCTAAAGTGACAGTGTTGGGTTCATACAGTAGAATGTAGTATTGTTATTGTGTATTTTATTTACCCCCTCCTCTCCTTCTCTCTCTCTCGGTTTCTGTCCTGTCTGTCTCACTCTCTGGGATGCAGTTTAAATCCCGGAGGTCGGGATCCCGGCGTTCAAAATCCCGCCGCCGGAATACCGAATGCCGAAATCCCGACACTTTCTCCCCCCGGGGGTGTCCACGACACCCCCGGAGGGAGAATAAATTAGTGTGCCGAGCGTAGCGAGGCACCAGGCCCGCTGCGTGGCGAGCGCAGCGAGCCCGCAAGGGGGGCGATCCACGTCCCCCCTTGTCGGGATTTCAGCGTTCGGGATTCCGGCATCGGGATTTTGAACGCCGGGATCCCGACCGCTGGCTTTTCATGCCGAATCCCACTCTCTGCCCATCTGTCTTTCTATAGTCTCTTCTCTCCCACCAGATTGGTCCAGATTTTCAGACCGGGCTTTGCAATTCCAGGGGATTGAAAGGGCTTTGCGGGGGATCGGGGGACTTGTGGCTAAAGGGGGAGCCGCAAACAAAATGCGGGAGTGTCGGCAAGCATGCATTGCATGCATATGGCTCATGTCAAGATATTACAACATTTACATTTACTAAATAGGAGTTCTATTGACGATGGGATGTTGCCAATAGCAACTGTTTTGACAGAAATAATTGATAAGATTGAAGTCTATTCAAAGATTCTTTATCCCAAGTGTAGCACACACAGAGCAAGCAATCAAAATTGAATGCAAGCTGATGGCAGAAGGAATGTTACAGAATCTCTTATATATTTGGCTACATCTGTCACTCAAAGTGTGTCTGGAGCTATAATGCTGGGTGGAGCCTCTGACTCACATGACTGACTCACATGACAGAGAACCAGCCCAGTGAGCCTACAGACAGTGCCAGACACCCTCTGCCTCTCCATGTTACACAGCAAAGACACAGCTACACACCAGACACACCAGGTGAGCGCCCCACACCTCCATACCTCCCAACATGACCCTCTCCAGGAGGGACAGAATGCTCTGTTTGTGGACTTCCATCTTAATTTATGATTGTCATCACCTGTCATTTTAAACAGGGTAATTGATAAGAAAGGTTTTTAAGCACAGGTGATGGTAATCCATAAATTAAGAAGAAAGTCCAGAAACAGAGCAATGTGTCCCTCCTGGAGAGGGTCATATTGGGTATGCACCTCCCTCCCTCCCCCCCCCCCTCCATTCACGGCATCCCCACGATTAAATGGCACATGCAAAACACTGACATGGCTATGGTCGACAATGAAAAAGGTTGACAAGATTTATTTTTCACTTTTTCAATGTTTTCATATTCATTCTCATGTGTCGACATGGACACCAATGAAGTGCCACACTTATGTCAACATTTACATGTGTTGACCTTTCTGTGTTGATTTTTTCTTGTGGCGATTCGCGGCACCCCCCGCGACCCCCCTCCCGCGATTTGCAGCACACCCCTCGCAATTCGCGGCACCCTCGGTGTCTCCAGCAATTCGCGGCCCCACCCCGTGATACCCCCTCCTGCAATTCGCGCCAACCCCCGGGCCCCCCCTCCCGCGGTTCACGGTGCCCCCCACGACCCCCCCTACCGCGGTTCACGGTGCCCACCACGACCCCCCCTACCGCGATTCCCCACCCCTGACCCCCCCTCCTGTCATTGCGGCAACCCCCCGCCACCGCGACCCACCCTCCCGCGATTCACTGCAACCCCCCGCGCCCCCCCCCATCCCACGATTCGTGGCACCCACACACACCCCCCCCCCCCCCCCGCGACCCATCCTCCCGCAATTCACGGCATCCACCCACAACCCCTCCTCCTGTGATTCGCGGACACCCCTCACCTCCTCCCTCCCCCACCCCCGTGCGTGATTCACGGCAACCCCAGGATTAAATGGCACATGCAAAACACTGGCACGGCTATGGTCGACAATGAAAAAGGTTGACATGAGTTTTTGAAGATTTATTTTTCTTTTTTTTAATGTTTTCATATTTATTCTCATGTGTCGACATGGACACCGATGAAGTGCCACACTTATGTCAACATTTACATGTGTTGAACTTTCTGTGTTGATTTTTTCTTGTAGCAATTTTTTTCCAGTGACAACTATGAACTATGTGCACGTCAACCTACACATCATCAACCAATTCTTTGTATAATATATAACACCTGTTCTGTTTTACTGTAGGTGTTTTAAGTCAGACCTTTTACTGCTACTATTACTGTTTATGTAAATGCATTCTGAATGACAGCAACATCCTACCATCCTTCTACAAGAATATATAACCAACTAGGTGATTCATCGCGCCCCGTGGCCCCCCCCCTCCCGCAATTCACGGACCCCCCGCGCACCCCCCCTTCCGCGATTCGCAAACCCCCCCTCGCGCAATTCACGCCCCCTCCCACGCTTTGCGGACCCCCGCCCTCTCCCGCGATTCGCCGACACCTGCGCCCCCTCCCTCCCTTGATTCACGGCACCCCTCCCGCAATTCACGGCACCCCTAAGCCCCTCTTTAGTCCCCCGTATACTCACACACCCCTATCACTACCCAGCTTCCTGCTCTCCTGAACCGTAACTTCCACCACTGGGGAGTCGCTGACGCTGTTTGGCCCACATGCCCCTATCATGCCTCATAGCCCAGCCTCCTGCTCTCATGCACCCGAACTCCCACCCAGTAGGAGGAGACACTGACTAAGGGCCACCATCCTGTACTCCTGTGCTGCCACGCTGGACCCTCACCCACTGGCAGAAGCAGCACAGTATCTCCCACCCTCTTCTTTAGTCCCCCTTATTCCCACACACCCCTATCACTACCCAGCCTCCTGTTTTCCTGTGTCGTGACCTCCGCCAGTGGGGAGCCGCTGACTCAGAAACACCCTACTATACTATTGCACACACACACAGCTAAACAACATGCACACACAGCCCCCCCCCCCACACCCACAAATGTCACTGTACCATCCACACTATCAATGTACATCTTACTCTGTAACCGCTTTTTAATTAAACAAAACAATACACACCCCCTTCCAAATCATATGCTCTCTATTTAACACATTTCACCTATAACTCAAGTTGCAATACAGGCATCTTTCATACAATTCTAACCATCTTTTTCATATACAAATGTTCACAAATTAAGGGGGCGCAGCCCCTTACGACGGTGTGAAGAGCGCCCGTAGGGCACGATGAATCACCTAGTTATATATCTTACACATTTGAATTACAGATGAGGCCGGTGTTACCTAGCCGAGGTCTGGCAGTGGGATCGCCAACTGCCAGCCTCCACCAGCCACCGGAAGGGGATGCGTGTGCAGGAGACACTTTCATGTCTCCTTCCAATGGAGCCCTCCGGGGCATCCATGCCGCTCCCACGTTCAGTGCCTGCAGCCCCCCGCACCCCCCCCCCCAACCCTGCCTGCCTCCCTAAAGCAGAGACAGGCAGGGATTCCATCCCCCGCCGCCGAAAAACTGAGGTGCGTTTGGGTGTGAGACGCTCGCGCATCCCAGTCGGATGGAGCACCTCATTTTGGCAATCCCTGGTGCTGAGTGAGAGGCGCTCCATCTGTACAGATTAAAAATACTCATATACATAAACCAATCAAGTATTAATAATTAGAATATATTATATACCCCTTATGGGGAATTTCCAGACATTATTTCATTATAAAACTGCTAGAACGTAACTTGTCACTTCCCTATATCACAGGACACAGCTGACTACAGACTATTGTGTAAGACAGCTGGTTCAGACTTCCTTAGATTTGTTTAGTTTTATTATATGCATAGAAATCATTCTTAAAGAAACATTTTATTTTATTCTTATAAGCCAGTGTTTTTCAACCACTGTGCCATGGCACACTCGTGTGCCTTGAGCTGTTCTCAAGTGTGCCCCCAGATATAGAGTTGCCCAGACCAGTTTACAGCCACCATCAAGTCAACTGTTATTTACTGGTCACTTCTTTTCATGTTAAGGGCTAATGTATTTTACTTTTGTTACCTGTGGGGACTAGTGTGATTGTTTTTTATATGGGTAACTTTAGGGGTTTTTTTTTCCTGTGGGGTCCAATCTGTTTTGCCCTGTGGAGATCTCATGGTGTGCCTTGGCAATTTTAAAATCTTATTTAGTGTGCCGCAAGGGAAAAAGGTTGAAAATCACTGCTATAAGCCATACTTTTGAAATCTAGGGGGAAATTTACTAATCTGAATTCGTAAAAATAGGGGTTCCCTGATTTTTAACAACCAGCCAGCCCTAGGCTCCAGGTCTGGGGCTGGTTCCCAAAATACGGGGGACAAAATGACTAGGGATCCACCGTATTTTAAGAACAAGCCCCAGGCCAAACCTAATGTCACAGCCGGGGGACACTTATTATATAAGGTCCCGCGGCCAAAACATTAACCCTACAGACAAGTCAGCCTGGCCAGGGGCCCTGGGGGAGTGGGGACTCACCTCCAGGACTTACCTGACCAATCAGAAGCCTGGTGCTGTCCCCGGTGGCCCTGTGCGGTGGCCACCGGGCTGATTGAAGTGTAAAAAAACTATTGTTTAAATCTGTGGAACTATGAGTCCCAGCAAGCCTCCCCCCGTAAGCTGGGACTTGGAGAACCACAAGTCCCAGCCTGCGGTGCATTAATGGGCCCGCTGGCACTTGTAGTTCCACAGTAATAAAAATAGTACAATAAATACACACTGACACAATGAAAATAAAACTTTAATATATCCATTACACAACATAATGATACTTACCTATCTTGAGCCCGTAGGTAGCCCTCGGTCGTGGTGTCCGGTGTCCTGTGTCGTCCTCCAGGTCCATGTCGGCGGTCTGTGTCATCCTCCAGGTCCATGGCGGTGTCTGGGTCCAAAGTAATCCATGGTGGAGCTGTGGAAGGAAATCCTACTCACCTGGTCCTGTGGTGAAGATGTCTTCTCTTGGTCCACCGTAGTCCTCAGAATGATTCTATTGGCCGCCTAGCGGCCAATCAGGAGCTGACTTTCTTGGCTCCTGATTGGACGCTAGGCGGCCAATAGAAATCATCCTAAGAAGAGGCGCAGAGTATGAAATATCTCTGCGTCTCTCCTCAGTCCGATGCGGAGAGTGCGGGGAGCGCCGGCAGCTTGAAGAATACCTGGACTACGGCGGACCAAGAGAAGACATCTTCAGCACAGGACCAGGTGAATAGGATTTCCTTCCATAGCTCCACCATGGATTACTTCGGACCTGGACACCGCCATGGACCTGGAGGACGACACGGACCGCCGACATGGACCTGGAGGATGACACAGGACACCGGACACCAGGACCGAGGGCTACCTACGGGCTCAAGATAGGTAAGTATCAGTATGTGTGTAATGGATGTATTAAAGTTTTATTTTTATTGTGTCAGTGTGTATTTATTGTACTATTTTTATTACTGTGGAACTACAAGTGTCAGCGGGCCCTTTAATGCCCCGCAAGCTGGGACTTGTGGTTCTCCAAGTCCCAGCTTGCGGGGGAGGCTTGCTGGGACTCATAGTTCCACAGTTAAAAACAATAGTTTTTAATTCTATTTTTTTACACAAAGATCAGCCCGGTGGCCACCGCTCCAGGGCCACCGGGGACAGCACCAGGCTTCAGCCTGGTCAGGTAAGTCCTGGAGGGGGGGAAGACCCCTTTATTGGGGGGGTCCCCACTCCCCCAGGGCCCCTGGCCAGGCTGACTGGTCGGTAGGGTTAATGTTTTGGCCGCGGGACCTTATATAATAAGTGTCCACTGGCTGTGACATTACCCTGCTGGCTGGTTTGGCCTGGGGCTGGTTCTTAAAATACGGGGGACCCCTAGTCATTTTGTCCCCCGTATTTTGGGAACCAGCCCCGGACCTGGAGCCTGGGGCTGGTTGTTAAAAATCGGGGAACCCCTATTTGTCGGGTTCCCTGATTTTTAATTACCGGCCCCCGGCTCTTTCAGCCTGGTGCTGGTTACAGCTGTGAGGGGGACCACACGTTGTTTTTTTTATTTATTTATTATTTTTTTCTATTTTTT
Organism: Crinia signifera; assembly: GCF_055691185.1. Lineage (NCBI taxonomy): Eukaryota > Metazoa > Chordata > Amphibia > Anura > Myobatrachidae > Crinia > Crinia signifera. The sequence continues at coordinate 43,457,896 of NC_139222.1, forward strand.
TTACACTCTGCAGCCTGCACGGATCTGACTGAACCGTGCAGACTGCCTGAAAAATTCGTATTAGCGGCCGTATATATGGCCAGCTAATACGAATTACCACGACATCGGAGGGTTACAAAGCAGTCGTATATGACTGCTTTGTAAATTCCCCTCCGGAACACGACTGTGCATACGGCTGAAACAGTCGTATGCAGTCGTAGGGGAAATACTAATACGAAAAACTAGGTTTTTCATATTGGTAAATTTCCCCCAATGTATCTATCTCTCATTCCTTTTTTTCCCAAAAATGTAACAGAGTAATGTGGGCTAGGTGAAATGAGGGAGAGAGGGAGATTGCTGCTATTTCAGGGAGTCTCCTGCAGAATGCAGGAGAGTAAGCAACTATGCTATAAGCATATGAAAAGCATTACTTGAATCATTCAGCTTCCAGTAACTATTCCAAAATCCATATTACAACCAATCAGATTCCATCTATCATCTTCTAAAAGATGCTAAATAAAGTAGAAACTGGTTGGTTGCAGTGGGCTAACATCCCGTCTTCACTAGAACTCCTATTTTAGTAAATTTACCCGAGACTTGGTAAGTAATTACACTGGATGGACAGTAGGGGGAACAGTTGTTTAGGTGTTTGTGTGTTAGCAGTCCTCATTGGTTTTGTGAAGGATGAAGGACAGGAGTTGCCTGATGTAATGGCTGCTCATGAACACTTGTCTTGAGATATATACTGTATACACTGTATATAATATGTGTTGTTTGTTTGCTTGTTCGTCCAGTATGCATTTTGACACTGTTGAACCAACTTGGATGAAACCCATGCAAGGTGGCTTGATCGCATCCATATTAGTTTCTCAGCCACAGAGATCACCAATCCCAACCCCATGGGGGTCCCGGGGGCCCAAAAAGGTGTCTGGCCACTACACAAAGTGGGTAAGGGATGCAAGATATGGCAAATTTCCGTAACATAAAGAGGGTAGAAGACATTTATTGGGTCCAGAATAGGTTCACAGCCACAAAGACCCCTAATCCCAAACCCATGGGGGTCCTAGGGGCTCAAAAAGGGGTCTGGCCACTACACAAAGGGAATGCCGAGAACACCATGGGCATGTATTGTCTAATATATTGTTTCAGACAATGCAGACACCAAACCAATGTTAACACACTGATTGTAACCTATTACCACTATTTATGTGTTTTTGTTCTTTAATTTTAACCTCTATATTTCACTGATATTTGTACACAAATTCCCCATACTGAAAAATAAGGGAATTATTAGTTATTACCTATAAAAGTTACATTTTAATATATCATACAGTGCACCCTTTAATATATTCCCTTATCCCCTATGCTGTATATATGGGACTGCAGCCAGAGTAAGTTACCTTATTCCACCTGGCTGGTGCACGGCGGCTTGCCAGGTTAAGAAAACTGTGCCTTGCGGGGCAGTCCTTGGCGTGGCCAGGAACCTGCCCCCATTGTGACTGCAAGCCTGAGTTAACCTTGCATGGTCTGCTGTCGCAGGGAAGTATCATGACTAATGGTCAAGATTTTACTATAAACTGTGTTCTGATCTCAGAAATGCAAATGCAGGCACGGGGTGATGTGCAGGCAGGGGGCGGTATGCAGGCAGAGGGCGGCATGCAGGCAGAGGGCAATATGCAGGCAGGGGGTGGTATGCAGGCAGGGGGGGCGGTATACAGACCTAGGGTGGTATGCTGGTAGAGAGTGGTGTTCAGGTATGGGGTGGTGTGCAGGCAGAAGGTGGTGTGCAGGCAGGAGGTGGTGTGCAGGCAGGAGGTGGTGTGCAGGCAGGAGGTGGTGTGCAGGCAGGAGGTGGTGTGCAGGCAGGAGGCGGTGTGCAGGCAGGAGGCGGTATGCAGGCAGGAGGCGGTGTGCAGGCAGGAGGCGGTGTGCAGGCAGGAGGCGGTATGCAGGCAGGAGGCGGTATGCAGGCAGGGGGCGGTATGCAGGCAGGGGGCGGTATGCAGGTAGAGGGTGGTATGCAGGTAGAGGGTGGTATGCAGGCAGAGGGCGGTATGCAGGCAGGGTGGCGGTATACAGACAGAGGGTGGTATGCTGGTAGAGAGTGGTGTGCAGGCATGGGGTGGTGTGCAGGCAGGAGGTGGTGTGGAGGCAGAGGGCGGTATGCAGGCAGGTGGTGGTATGCAGGCAGGGGGCGGTATGCAGGCAGGAGGCGGTATGCAGGTAGAGGGTAGTATGCAGGCAGAGGGCGGTATGCATGCAGGGTGGCGGTATACAGACAGAGGATGGTATGCTGGTAGAGAGTGGTGTGCAAGCATGGGGTGGTGTGCAAGCATGGGGTGGTGTGCAGGCAGAAGGTGGTGTGCAGGCAGAGGGCGGTATGCAGGCAGGGGGCGGTATGCAGGCAGGAGGCGGTATGCAGGCAGGGGGCAGTATGCAGGCAGGGGGCAGTATGCAGGCAGGGGGCGGTATGCAGGCAGAGGGCAGTATGCAGGCAGGGGGGCGGTATACAGACAGAAGGTGGTATGCTGGTAGAGGGTGGTGTGCAGGCATGGGGTGGTGTGCAGGCATGGGGTGGTGTGCAGGCAGGAGGTGGTGTGCAGGCAGGAGGTGGTATGCAGGCAGGGCAGGGGCTGGCTGGCAACTTTTAGCCTAGGGGGCAAGTCCAGAGCACTGGCCCATACCCCCCCCCCCCATGGTACAGGCCACGCCCCCTTATGATATGTGTGTGGCCTATCATAAGGGGGCATGGCCTGTACCATGATTGTATTGTGTACCTGCAGATTGCCATTGTGATGCTAATTACACATTATGACGCACACCTTGATGCCCATTGCACCCCATACTTTGATGGCAATTACCCAATGCTCCCCACACCGTAATGCCCATTATGCCCCATACCATGATGCCCATTACACCGCACAATGTGATGTCCACAGTTACAGATTTTCCCCCACAGTGCCAGATGTTCCGCCACAGTGCCAAATACACATATGCCCCCACAGTGCCAAATATGCCCCCACAGTGCCAGAGACACTTATGCCCCCACAGTGCCAGAGCCACATATGCCCCTACAGTGCCAGATATACATATGCCCCCACAGAGCCAGAGACACATATGCCCCCACAGTGCCAGATATGCCCCCACAGTGCGAGATACACATATGCCCCCACAGTGCCAGAAATGCCCCCACAGTGCCAGAAACATATATGCCCCACAGTGCCAAAATTTCCCACCAGCAACTCACCATTGTTGCTGTCTCTCCATCTGATGCTGCTTCTGGGGGGAGGGGGGGCGGGGGAGAGCGCACCCCTGCGTAAAAGACAGGACACCACAGGCTGCTCCCCCTGTATAATAATAATACCATGATGCCACAGGCTGCTCCCCCTGTATAATAATTTGTGTCATGGCATTACTATTATTATATTATACAGAGGGAGCAGCCTGTGGTGTCATTGCATTATTATTATACAGAGAGCAGCCTGTGGTGTCATGGCATTACTTTTATATTATACAGGGGGAGCAGCCTGTGGTGTCATGCCATTATTATTATACAGAGGGAGCAGCCTGTGGTGTCATGGCATAATGCCATGACACCACAGGCTGCTCCCCCTGTACAATAACAATTATGACACCACAGGTTGCTCCCCCTGTATAATATAAAACTAATGCCATGACACCACAGGCTGCTCCCGCTGTATAATAATAATGCCATGACACCACAGGCTGCTCCCTCTGTATAATAATAATGCCATGACACCACAGGCTGCTCCCCCTGTATAATATAAAAGTAATGCCATGACACCACAGGCTGCTCCCTCTGTATAATAATAATGCAATGACACCACAGGCTGCTCCCGCTGTATAATATAACAATAGTAATGCCATGACACAAATTATTATACAGGGGGAGCAGCCTGTGGCGTCATTGCATTATTATTATACAGAGGGAGCAGCCTGTGGTGTCATGGCATTACTTTTATATTATACAGGGGGAGCAGCCTGTGGTGTCATGGCATTATTATTATACAGAGGGAGCAGCCTGTGGTGTCATGGCATTATTATTATACAGCGGGAGCAGCCTGTGGTGTCATGGCATTATTATTATACAGAGGGAGCAGCCTGTGGTGTCATGGCATAATGCCATGACACCACAGGCTGCTCCCCCTGTACAATAATAATGACACCACAGGCTGCTCCCCCTGTATAATATAAAAGTATTGCCATGACACCACAGGCTGCTTCCTTTGTATAATATAATAATAGTAATGCCATGACACACATTATTATACAGGGGGAGCACCCTGTGGTGTCATTGCATTATTATTAATATACATGAAACTACAGATATATCGTTTTAGGTGTTTAATACTCACTGTGTTTTATCCCCAGGCTCCTCTCCTACTGCGGCTCCAGGAATTTCAATTATACTCTGTGCGGCCTCCTGCTGCGGCCCCCACGACTTGTCCTGCGGCCTGCCTGCCTGTCGCTGCCTCCAGTCTCTGAGTCTGCAGACGCGTGGGTGGGAGGCATCATCGTCATGACGTCCCCACCCAGCGCCTGGCACTGCCGACGGGGATAAGGGAGGGGGGAATAGGCTGCCGGCCCTCCTCCACGTAGTCGTGGAGGCCGGCGGCCATGTTCCTGTGGCCTCAGACATAATTTAAAAGACTACATGAACATGGCCGCCGGCAGTGAAAAAAAAACGGGAAGGTGGCCTCGGACACGGCCGCGGCCCGCAGCAGCCCTGCCAGTGCGGCCTGGGGGGCAGATGGCACCCTGCCCCCCGGCCCAGCCCGCCCCTGAGGCAGGGGGTGTTGTGCAGGCAGGTGGTGGTATGCAGGCATGAGGTAGTGTACAGGCAGGGGTGATATGCAGGCAGGGGATGGTGTTTAGACAGGTGGTGGTATGCAGGCAGGGGGCAGTATGCAGGTAGATGGTGGTATGCTGGTAGGGCATACTTGCCTACTTTTGAAAACTAGTTTCAGGGAGATTAAGTAGAATTTTGCCCAGCGCCCCACTGAGGGGGCGTGTCATGCTCCACCCAAAGGGTATGTCTAGTTCCATATATGGAGAGATTGTGAAAAGAGATTGTGAACGTGGCACCTAGAAGCGTGGGTGTGTACTGCTACATCTGAAAGGAATCTTTTAAAATGACTTATATACAAATGTAGATAAGCCCCAAAGCAGTTAGTAAGAGCTACTATACTTGGTAATGTACTGGGAAATGGTGCTGATGATTCTGTGCAAATGTATCTGTCTCTCATTCCTTTTATCCCAAAAATGTAACAGTGTAATGTGGGCTAAGTGACATGAGGGAGATTGCTAGACTAAGGAGGGAGAGAGGGAGATTGCTGTTATTTCAGGGAGTCTCCTGCAGAATGCAGGAGGGTAGGCAGCTATGTGGTAGGGGGTGGGGTGCAGGCAGTAGGTGGTGTGCAGGCAGGAGGTAGTATGCAGGCAGGGGGTGGTGCAGGAAGGAGTTGTTCTGCAGGCAGGAGGTGGAATGCAGGCATGAGGTAGTGTACAAGCAGGGGTGATATGCAGGCACTGGATGGTGTTTAGGCAGGTGGTGGTATGCAGACAGGGGACAGTATGCAGGTAGAGGGTGGCATACAGGTGGCGGTATGCAGGCAGGGGGCAGTATGCAGGCAGAGGGCGGTATAAACGGGGTGGTATGTAGACAGGGGGTGGTATGCTGGCAGGAGGTGGTATGCTGGCAGGAGGTGGTATGCAGGCAGTGGATGGTATACAGGCAGAGGGTGGTAGGGAGGCAGGAGGTGGATTGCAGCCAGGAGGTGATAGGTACTGCCTCCTGCATTTACTTGCATAAGAATCGCACACAGTGGCGTTTTTACCTATGGGCTGCAGGACTGCATCCCCAGGTAAAATGCATCACTGCGCTCAGTGTTGGTGAAGCCAGATGCAGTCTGAGAGATTGCACTGGCTTCCCTGTGACTGGAAGTGACTTCCTAGTGTAAGTCCGACCTGCAAGTCACCCAAGGCAGTCCCATTGGCAGGTGTAGCCCATAGAACCAGAGGTATATGCTTGCACTGTACCGAGGCCAGAACTGCGCATGTGAACTGTACAGGAACCAGGATTGCGAGAGTCCGGGGAGCAGCAGATGAGCATCGGTAGTGTACAGTGTGTGCCAGCATTGCGGCCAGCGGCAGCCCCACTCCTACTGAGCCAGATGCACTGAGCTTCTTTTAAAGTGATAAAAAATTTCGACCTGATATGTCACAGACTGTGTTTGAAAAATGTCAGGTAGGAGCTGATTGGCTGGTTGTTTATCACTCCCCATTAATCACTTTTAGCTTAGTACATCTGTCCCACAATAAGGTAGGAGCCGCCGCTGATTGCGTATGATGAGCTGCTGTAACATCCATGCTGAATTGGGCCAAAATCCTTGTACTATGTTCAGGCAGGGTTGCTAAATTGTCAGGGTGGTTCCTTGCTCATTGCAAGGGGGAAGTTACATACTTGTTGCCAAGGTAGCGTTACATGCTTGTTGCCAGGTGGAAGTTACATGCTCATTGCCAAGGGAGTTACACGTTCATCCCCAGGGGAGAGTTACATGCTCATTGCCAGGGGTTACTTGCTTATTGCAAGGGGGAAGTTACATACTTGTTGCCAGAATAGAGGTACACCCTTGTTGCCAGGGGGGAATTACAGGTACATGCTCATTGCTAGAGGGGAGTTACAAGCTCATTGCCGAGGGGAGTTCCATGCTCATTGCCAGGGGTGGTTATATACTTGTTGCCAGGGGGAGTTACACGTTTGTTGCCAAGGGGGAGTTACATGTTTGTTGCCAAGGGGGAGTTACACTCCTGGAATCAGCAATTCTGTGTACCGATGGGTACGCTGCGCTCCTCTGTCAGATACTAGATGTCCAGGAGGACCTCTATTGTCTGTCTTCTCCAAGTCGGCAGACAATTTAAATGGTCCAAATAAACAATACAAAATATTTTTTTCATACATTTAGCAGCTGTATGTGTAAACCCTGTGGCGTGTACAAATAATTGTGGACGAAGATAAAGTAAAATACACAACACTTAAGGGGGAATCCTATTACAGCCAAATTTAATCCTGTGAATAGCTTTTCCAGGGGCTATTTAATTACTCCCAATGCAGCATGACATCCCCCTCCCAAGTCAGCAATAATTGGGAAATCGGGTGCTTCAGGACAATAAACCATGGCATCAGATACAGGTTGAGTATCCCTTATCCAAATATTCAAACACCATAGTCTCCAAAATTGACTTTTATTATTTGCTAGAAGCCTACTGGCTATATCTGTAACTGGCAATAAATATATGCAAGGACATGATTCATTCAGATATAAATATATTCCAAATTACGGAATAATCAGTTATCCAAAATTCGGTACTTGTTTCCTATCTGGGCGCCCGCTAAGTTAATTGCGCACCATGCTATTCTCCGTAGAGAAATCGGATCGCATCGCATCGTACACATACACGATATTGAACGATGCGATGCGATGCGATGCGATCCGATTCGATTTCCCATAGGAAACAATGTTAAATGGCTCAATTTAGCCAAATTCTCATAGGAACAATAGTAAATGGGCCAAAAACACCCCTGAACATTGAAATGTCCCCCCAAAAGTAGTTGACGCCACCCCGCCATCAACGTGAACCCGAAGCGTGGCGAGCGCAGCGAGCCCGCGAGGGGCGGCGGTACGCGTCCTCCGACCTTTTCATGCCCTACTATCCACGTCGGCGTGGAGTGAGAATAGAATAGTGTGGCGAGCGCAGCGAGCCACCGAGCCCGAAGCGTGGCGAGCGCAGCGAGCCCCGCGAGGGGACGCGGATACCTTCACAGGTAAAAGCGTCCCTTCGCGGGCTTCCCAGGTGTCCGCGTCGCCATGGACACCTGGGAAGCCTGCGAGGGGACGCGTATAACTGTGAAGGTATCCGCGTGCGCTCGCCACGCTTCGGGCTCGGTGGCTCGCTGCGCTCGCCACACTATTCTATTCTCACTCCACGCCGACGTGGATAGTAGGGCATGAAAAGGTCGGAGGACGCGTACCGCCGCCCCTCGCGGGCTCGCTGCGCTCGCCACGCTTCGGGTTCACGTTGATGGCGGGGTGGCGTCAACTACTTTTGGGGGGACATTTCAATGTTCAGGGGTGTTTTTGGCCCATTTACTATTGTTCCTATGAGAATTTGGCTAAATTGAGCCATTTCACATTGTTTCCTATGGGAAATCGAATCGGATCGCATCGCATCGTTCAATATCGTGTATGTGTACGATGCGATGCGATCCGATTTCATTACGGTGCCGTACGTAGAAAACCTGGGAGGTAAGATGGACCAAGTAGCTGCCTGGATAGAACATAAATATTTATAACAAGTAAACATCAGATATAAAAGCAGCAAAGTTGCAACAGTAGAAACTAAACCACATAACCTAGTAACAAGCAGGGCCTTATTAAGGCGGGGCACAGCGGGTCAGTTCCCCTGGGCCCCCTCTATCTAGGGGTCCACTGTGGTTGTCTCTATTGTTATTCACTCCTGTACATATATATGATTCCAGAGATATGTATATCACCCAATTTGGAATATAATCTTTTATTATTCCTCAAGAAGTAGGTGTATAGTCGCACCTTTTAAGATTAGATCAATGACAAAATATGGAGGAGATCACTTATAGGGCCAGTGCATGTGTGCTCCTCAAAGACCAAAAAGCAAGGAACTTGATCTAAACTTAAAAGTTGCGACTATACACCTACTTTTTGAGGAATAATAAAAGATTATATTCCAAATTGGGTGATATACATATCTCTGGAATCATATATATGTACAGGAGTGAATAACAATAGAGTAATGTCGGTGGCCACGGAGGTGAGAGGGTGAGCACACACGCGTGAGCTCCCCGGGATCGAAATCCTGCTGTATCTGCCTACCGGGTGAGCGCTGTCGGCGTGACCGGGCTTGAGTGCCTCTTGTCGGGCATTGGAGAAGCAGCGCAGCGATCAGCTGTCCGGCTGCGTTGATCTGTGGCGGCGGCGTGCTGTCAGCCCCGGAAGTGAAGCGGCGCCTTGGAAGGCAGAACGCCGCGTGCAGACGCTGACGGGGGAGTGAGGGGGAAGCAGCAGACACGGGTCCTGCTGGAGACGCTGCAGCCCCACCGAATAGACTGGCTTTTGGAGCGGTGCATCGGGCAAGCAGCGAAATCCACTGGGGGCCAGGACAGCAGGGGATATTGGATTGCCCGAAATTCTGTGCTGGGTAAAGTACTGCCTATGCTACGTTGATTTTATATGCTGCATTGAACAGTTTTTTTCATTGCCGTGTTGACTGATTGCCAAAAGCCTAAGTCGGGACTGTATAACACTCGGAGGCCGGGTACAGGAGCCTGGTGTTGCTTTTTCTACTCTGAGAATATTGTTCATTCGCTCCCCATATACAAACTGTCATTTAGCCTTGGTGCAGGCTTATAAATAATACAGCGCTCATTGTGAATAGGCTGCATCACTCCTAGAGGCTAATACCCCGTAATATCTGTGGCAATGGGGAAAACCGGGACGGCAGCGGCAGCTGCTCGCCTAGAAAAGTATGCCCGTACCCAGGGCAACCCAGTCCATACCCCAGCAACCACCCCCCAAACTACACCCTGCAAAAGCAAAAGTCCCCCGCCAGCTGGCGAAATAACCCTTCAGCAGGTCTTAGACGCAATAACCTGCAGTGAGCAGCGTATCTCAGAACAAATAAATGGCATACAAATAGAGATAGCCGCTGTTAAGACTGAATTAAGGACAACAAACGAGCGGATGAAACTCGTGGAAGACCGTATATCTGCGGTAGAGGACACTAATCAGCGTTGGACAACCAAAGTTGATTTATTGGCCCGACAACTATCCGAAGTTCGCCATCAGCTTTCGGATGTCGAGGGTAGACTGAGGAGAAACAATTTAAGATTTGTAGGCCTCCCCGAGCATACGGAAGGCCATGATGTGGTTAAATGTGTGGAACAGTGGATGTTGAAAGAACTAGAGAAATCTGCCCTTTCTCGGCAGTTCACGGTGGAGCGGGCCCATCGTGTCCCTTCAAGACCACTACCCCCTGGTGCCCCTCCGCGCACATTAATAGTGAAGTTTCTAAACTTCCAGGACAGGGACGCTATCCTCAGACATACACGTTCCAAGGGCCAATTGGAATATAACGGCAGCAAGGTCTCGGTCTTTCCTGACTATTCCCGGGAGGTCCAGAAGGACCGGGCTGGGTTCAATGAGATTAAGCGAAGATTGCGAGAGTGTAACCTGAAGTACTCAATGCTCTTTCCGGCTAAATTGAGGGTGGCTGCCAACGGGGAAACAAATTTTTTTGCAACCCCCGAAGAAGCAGCAAAATGGCTGGACGGTTGGGCACCGGGTACTCGGCAGCTGTCCACTAGCTAGGCAGTTTTGTTTTCTTCTAGTGTAACTGGGGAGCTCACCTCACTATAGTGGCTATAGGGTATTTATCGCTAGCCCCTAGACAACAGGTTTTCTTTTCCTTTTTTTTTTTTCTTCTCTTTTTGAGGGTGGGTGGGTGCGGGGGGAGTTAAGGTATGCCTTCAAGGGGAGGGTATGCAGGGAGGGGGGAGGTTGGGGTTTTTGTGTGTGGTATTTATATTCTTGTATGTTGTCGAGGCAAAGGCTTGGTCAAGGAAAAAAGGTTTTCTCAACAAACAATGTGTATGCTCCAGGGTACTACGGGAGCCGAGGGTCCCACGCGATGGAGGGGTAGTAAATATAAGGAGAGATTATCAGCCCAACAATTCAATGATTAAAATATTGTCATGGAATGTCAGAGGGGCGAACGATAAAGTTAAGCGCTCCCTGATAATGGGCCAACTTCAAAAGCTTAAGGCCGATATTGTGTGTTTAATCGAAACACACTTGGTTGGGGGGAAGTTATTGTCATTAAAAAAGCCCTGGGTTGGAGAAATATTTCATGCTCCGTTTACATCTTCATCGCGGGGGATCTCTGTCCTCGTGAGGAAAACGCTGGCATTTAAGTGTGTGAGGGTACAGTCGGATCCTGGGGGCCGATTTATCTTTCTCGATTGCAAGGTTAATAATGTAGCTATGCTGTTGTTGTTTGTCTATATCCCTCCCCCCTTTTCCTATGAAATCCTTGTTAAAGCGGTGGAGTTTGTAGCAGGATCTCCTCAGTCCTGCATAGTCTGTATGGGCGATTTTAACAATGTCCCAGATCCTTATATAGACAGATGGAGGACTGCTCAAACTACCTCTGCTCTATCCAGGAGTAACACAGGATTCTCTTCCTTTATTCAGGAACTTGGCTGGATAGACGTTTGGAGAGTCCGCAATCCAGATACTAAGCAGTATTCATGTTACTCGGCATCGTATTCGACCTTCTCAAGGATAGATCTCGCCTTGGTGTCCAAGAATTTTATAACCCAGATTGAGGGGGTCGAATACAAGGCTAGAGGGGTCTCAGACCATGCTCCGTTAATCTTATCTATTAGCGATAATCATGACGTGGGACAGAGGTTTTGGAAATTGGACGCTAGTTGGTTGGACCGCCTGGGAGTAGAGGGAACATTAGGTGCCCAATGGGAGGAGTTTTGGGAACTAAACCGAGGTACGTCTTCACCAGATCTAGTGTGGGATGCTTTTAAAGCCTATGTTAGGGGTACCTTAAAAAAACGTGTGGCCGAGATAAAAAAAGCTAGCAGGGCGAAAAGTCAAAAACTAGAAGAGAGAACCATAGAACAGGAGGCTAGGTATTTGGCAACTAGGAGGGACTCTCATAGACAAGAGTGGTTGGCGACTCAAGGGGAATGGATGGAGTGCTTAAAGGAGGATAATATTCGCTCTATGTCTTACCGGGAGCGTAGATTTTTTCAGCATTCTGACCGCCCGGGTAGATATTTGGCGCTCTTGGCCAAAGCGGAAAGTCCACCTAACACCATTAATTGTATTAAAAAAGACGATGGCACCAGAGTGGACACTACGGCCCAGATTGGGCTTGAAATTATGAGTTATTATAGTAAACTTTATACCTCCAAATTGGAACGTTCACTCTCTGAAATAGAAAATTACCTATCCAAAATCGATCTTCCCTCCCTTAATCAGGTAGAGTCGGCAGAACTCGACGCCCCAATAAGCATAGAGGAAATCAAGGCGGCAGTCAGTAATCTCCCGATAGGCAAAGCCTCCGGGACTGATGGACTACCTGCGGAACTATATAAAAAGTTTTCGGAGGTCATCGCCCCCCTATTCTGGGAAACACTGACATCTTGTTTTACTAGTGGTATTCTCCCACCATCTATGTTAGAGGCAAAGATCATTATTATATTAAAGCAAGGGAAAGATCCATTGTCCTTAGATTCTTATAGACCGATATCGCTAATACCAATAGAAGCAAAGATTCTGGCTAAAATCTTAGCTGCTAGGCTGAACAGATATATTTTAAAAATAATTCATCCCGCACAAACTGGATTTATGCCAGGAAAATCCACTAACCTTAACTTACATAAATTGTATTGCCATTTACAGAATACACAAAATGCCGGTGAAACTTCAGCTATAATTTCGCTCGATGCCTCTAAGGCGTTTGACGCGTTAGAATGGCCATATCTCTGGTCCGTACTTCGGGCCGTTGGTATAGGCCCTAGCTTCATTAAATGGCTGCAAATGTTATATTCTGCCCCCACAGCCCGAGCATCAGTGAATGGGTGGACCTCTCCGGCCTTCACCCTTGCCAGGGGGACTAGGCAGGGTTGTCCTCTGTCCCCTGTCCTCTTCGCCCTGGCAGTGGAACCGCTATCCTGTATTTTTAGGAAGCACTCAAATATCAAAGGCTTTAGGGCTGGTGAAGATAGCGATATTGTTTCACTTTTTGCAGACGATATATTAATTTACTTGGCTGATTATAAGTCCGACCTACCAGTGGTACTCAAGACTTTGGGGGAATTTGGTAGCCACTCTGGGATTAAGATAAATTGGGAGAAATCTCATGCACTCCATGTTGATGTTCCAGGTTCCCTTGCGGCCCCCCATCCACTCCCTTTGAAATGGGTCCCTACTTTCAAATATCTAGGAATTTGGATCTCCAAAGACCCCAGTGCGTTTATCCCCCTGAATATACTCCCAATAATAGATCAGTTAATAAAAAAATGTAGGGTCTGGAATCGTTTGCCGCTTACTGTAACGGGCAGGGTGAACTTAATAAAAATGGTTATTCTCCCTAAATTTTTGTATGTTCTCCAACAGGTCCCAGTTTATCTTCCCAAAGCGATCTTTAGAAGAATTAATGGTATCATGTCATCATTTATTTGGCATAACTCCAGACCTAAATTGCAAATGCAAATCTTAATGCAAGACAAGCAAGAGGGGGGCTTGGCGCTACCGGATTTTAGGAGGTATTATATCGCGGCTCAATTAATTCAACTGAGGCCTTGGCTAAGCCCACATCCAAACGCGGACCAGTTAGCGACCCTGGTACATTCATCCTCCCCAGGAACTAGTCCCCTGTCGAAACTCCTTGGGGGGCATACTCGAGCAGGAGACCCACCCATTATAGTCCAAGCCATAAAGGTGTGGAGAGAGGCCAATTCACTGCTTGGATCTATGGAGTTGGATCCGGAATATCCTATAGGGGAATTAGGCGATAGGGGAGCGATGGCGACCTTGCAATTAAAGGCCACCTGGGGGGCGTACCTGATACAGTCAGTGGGTCAGCTATATAAAGATGGTTGCTTGAAGTCCTTTGTGCAGCTTAGAGAGGAGTTTGGGGTCCCGCAAACATTTTTCTTCCGCTATTTGCAATTACGAAGTCTTCTAAATAAGTTCCTCCCCTCCTCCCCCCTGTGCCTGGTGGAATCCCCGCTAAAAAAATTATTGAAAAAAGACTCTAAATATAGCTCTGTGGCCATACTTTATAAGCTTCTTAACAAGGCTCGTCTATGCACAAATATGTTGCATCTAAGAGGAAATTGGGAAAGCGAGGTAGGCCCCCTAAGCGATAAGGAATGGCAAATAGCCACGTCATCAGTATCGCTATCCACCAACTCTATTCGAGTACAGCAGGTCCAATTGTTTGTCTTACACAGAGCATATCTTTCCACGAATCGAATTGTCAAATTTAGACCTGATGCTTCATTGATGTGCCCGAAATGCAGATCATTACCTGGTTCTTTTCTACATTTATTATGGGAGTGCCAGGAAGTGGCAGCGTTTTGGAGGCAAGTAATGGATATTATGGTGGAGACAGGGATCCCTAGAGAAGCTTTATCCCTGAAAAGCTGTATCCTGAATATTGTAGATGAAGTAGGGATATCTGGTAGTGAAAAAAAATATCTTATAAATCTTGTGGCTATAGCCAAAATGATCATCGCAAGAACATGGTTGGCAGCAAAAAGCCCTGAAATTAACAGCTGGATTGGCCTGGTTAATTATATTTGCACCCAAGAGAAATATTTGCACCTAAGTAGGAATACACTAGGGAAATTTAATGTAGTATGGGATAGATGGAGATCTTCCAGATATTGGCACTATTGAAATACGTAAATTCTTTATTGTTCTTTAATTATGATTGTATTTTTTGGGGTTCCTGCCCCTCTTATGGTTGTTGTGTTTATTCATTGGTTTCTTTCCCCCTGCACCACGTGTCTATTTCCTTTCTACCCCATTTGGTGAGATATAGTAGTGTAAAAACCTAAGTATATCTATATTCGAATATATCCAGATTGTGTTTGTATAGTATTACATTATCGATAACACTGCGTAATTTTTTTGATCATTGTTTGTTTATATGTTTATTTTCACTCTGAGTATCTGTAAAATTGTATAACCAGGCCATAGGACTACTCGACAATCCAGCTCCCCCCGATCATGTAAGTGGAAAGCTAAGGATCAGCCTCCACCCCATAGTACCTATCTGGCCGCCACGTTCCACTATGAACTTAAAGCATATCTTGTAAAGATCACCCCCAATGCGGGTCCCTGTCGGCGACCTAATTTCGCCCCATGGAGTCTACCTGTATTTAATCCAACAGGTTTGTTGAGTATTCAGTATGGAATCTGTTTGACCAAGCTTGACCAAGCCCGACCCTGCCTTTTTTACGAAATTAAGACTGTACCACAGATGTTTTTGTATCTTTGTTATTCTTTGTTTGTCATGTTCTTTAGCGCTTATGTGTTTTTTTTTTCTTTTTCTCTTTTATATTGAAAATGAAATAAAGATTATATGTAAAAAAAAAACAAAAAAAACAATAGAGTAATGTCAGCATAACCCGTTTATGAACGGTTTGTTCAGAAAAATTGACATACTGTATAAGGATTTACATCCAAGCTTCCAATAACTGAAAGGAACTAAGGAGCTTCCAATAACAGAGAAATAACTAAAAAATCTCCTGAAATACCACAACAAATTGAGAAGACATATCCAGTCTATATCACTATAAAGACTTTTCCAGATTATTACAAAATAATTGGCACACCCCTGATGAAGTCTCTTGATGAGACGAAAAGCGTTGGGTTTTTGATATCATCCATAATTAAAGGATAACACTACTAAAGACAAGAATTAACTAAGAAAAGTTTGTTTTACTGTTTTTATGCTTGTATTAATAAATGTTTTATACATGAATGAAAATTCCTATTGTGTACAAATTGGTTAAATAAGGATTGAGGAAAGACAGGAATTATTCCAATTTAAAAATATTCAAGGGTGCCATAAAACACTATTGTGACGAGATATATATATATATTTGGTAATCAAGCACTTTGTTGAAGCTTTTGAGGGCTTGGTTATTCGTAATAGGATCAAAAGTAGAAGACTTCTTGATAGGTAGAATTTTTTCTGCCGACACCTGTGGTGTCGATGGTACTGTCGACTTTTTGTCAAAATGTTCTCTCAATCTGAGTTTCCTGTTGAATTTAAAAGAGTCTATGGGTGACATTCTATGGATTGAGATAAATGCGCATGTTTTTATATCGCACCACATCGCACTTTTGAAAATCGCAAGATTGGCCCGTTTTTCGCATATTTAATGAGATGCGAAAAACGGGCCAAATAGTGCGAATAGGTGCGAGTTGGTGCGATTTCTTTAGTCCTGAAAATGTGCGATTTTCATGTCTGAAAATCGCACGTTTGCAGGAAATCGCATTTTAAAATAAAAAAAAACCAGCGCGGGGTCCCCCGCCAGAGCATAACCAGCCCCGGGCTCATTGAGCCGGTGCTGGTGACATAAAATCAGGGTCCCCGACAAATAGGGGTCCCCTTGATTAAATGAAACCAGCACCAAACTCAAGGTCCGGCGCTGGTTCCCGAAATACGGGGGACAAAATGACTAGGGGTCCCCCGTATTTTAAGAACCAGCACCAGACCCAACCAGCCAGCAGGGTAATGCCACAGCCGGGGGACACTTATTATATAAGGTCCCGCGGCCAAAGCATTATCCCCCTGGCTGGTCAGCATGGGCAGGGGTCCTGGGGAAGTGGGGACCCCCCCAATGAAGGGGTCCCCCCCCTCCAGGACTTACCAGCCCATGCTGAAAGTCCGGGGCTGTCCCCGATGCCCCTGGGCGGTGGGCATCGGGCTGATGTAAAGTGTAAAAATAGAATAAAAACTGTTGTTTTCTACTGTAGAACTATGAGTCCCAGCAAGCCTACCCCGCATGCTGGGACTTGGAGAACCACAAGTCCCAGCATGCGGGGCATTAAAGGGCCCGCTGGCACTTGTAGTTCTACAGTACAAAAAATAGTTAAATAAAATACACTGACACCCTGAAAAATAAAAGTTTAATACACACATAACACACACACTGATACTTACCTACCTTGAGCCCATAGGTCGGTCCCTGGATCCTGGGTCCGGGGCTCCTGGAAAGAAGAGTCCGGTTCCGGGGCCTTGGTCCTGGTTCCGGGGCTGGTTCGGGGTCCTGGGCTCCAGGGCTGATGTTTCCGGGGTCCAGGATCCGAAGAAGTCCAAAAAAGTCGGCTCCTGATTGGCCGCTAGGCGGCCAATAGAATCATTCGGAGGAAAGGCGCGGAAGATGAACATCTCTGCGCCTCTCCAGTCCGTGAGCGGGTACCAGCCGGGAGCAGCGCGTCTGCCGGAGAAGATGCCGAGGTCGTCGCCAGGGACCAGGTGAGTAGGATTTCCTTCCTTAGGAACCCCTTTTGGACTTCTTCGGATCCTGGACCCCGGAAACATCAGCCCTGGAGCCCAGGACCCCGGACCAGCCCCGGAACCAGGACCAAGGCCCCAGAACCGGACTCTTCTGTCCAGGAGCCCCGGACCCAGGATCCAGGGACCGACGTACGGGCTCAAGGTAGGTTAGTATCAGTGTGTGTGTTATGTGTGTATTAAACTTTTATTTTTCAGGGTGTCAGTGTGTTTTATTTAACTATTTTTTGTACTGTAGAACTACAAGTGCCAGCGGGCCCTTTAATGCCCCGCATGCTGGGACTTGTGGTTCTCCAAGTCCCAGCATGCGGGGTAGGCTTGCTGGGACTCATAGTTCTACAGTAGAAAACAATAGTTTTTATTCTATTTTTTACACTTTACATCAGCCCGATGCCCACCGCCCAGGGGCATCGGGGACAGCCCCGGACTTTCAGCATGGGCTGGTAAGTCCTGGAGGGGGGGGACCCCTTCATTGGGGGGGTCCCCACTTCCCCAGGACCCCTGCCCATGCTGACCAACCAGGGGGATAATGCTTTGGCCGCGGGACCTTTTATAATAAGTTGTCCCCCGGCTGTGGCATTACTCTGCTGGCTGGTTGGGTCTGGTGCTGGTTCTTAAAATACGGGGGACCCCTAGTAATTTTGTCCCCCGTATTTCGGGAACCAGCGCCGGACCTTGAGCCTGGTGCTGGTTTCATTAAATCAAGGGGACCCCTATTTGTCGGGGACCCTGATTTTATGTCACCAGCACCGGCTCAATGAGCCCGGGGCTGGTTATGCTCTGGCGGGGGACCCCGCACTGGTTTTTATTTTATTTTAACTGTTTAAACTTTTTTTTTCACCAGAACCCTGCACAGATCATTGCGATCTGTGCAGGGTTCTGGCTAATTCGCCCATCAGAACCTGGTCTGATTTTTGGGCGAATTATAGACACACTTTATACAAATCGCATACCATTTAATATGCGATTTGTATACTTTTTCATGTGAAAACATCTGGATGCGATGTGCTGCGAAAAGCAGCCATCGCATTTCCAGTGTGTCCAACTTGTTGGCCAAAATCGCACTTTTTTCACATTTTCGCACCTCATTAAATATGCGAAAATGGAAAAAAATGCGATTTCTGCCGTTTTTGAGAAAAAAATCGCAAAAGTCTGATTATCTCATCCCATAGAATGTCACCCTATATGTCATTGAAAATCATCGTATCCCTTTGAGGGCACGAAGTTTAACCCTTTACTCAGCACAGTCATCTCAACGTCAGAGAGTTCACGATCAGATAGATTGAGAACTATGTTGCTTTGGTTTTTCTCTTTTCTTTGTTCTTGTTGATCCGAAGTCATTGGCCCCCTCTTCTGATTGGTTTGCTTTCCTGGCGCCTCGCGCTGGGGTATTTAACCCTAAAGGGGGTTTATTTTCTTTGGAGGTGTCTTCGGACGCACTAGGTGTTGAAAAGCCCCCACTTGAGGTGTCGGTATCACCCCAGGCTTTACGATTTCTCCAATTCTTTCTTTCCTTACGGAAGGGACCTGTAGGGGTATTATGCACCCACGTATAGACGTTATTGTCTGTTTAGTCCCTCTTGGACACTTTCCAGCTTGTTACGCTTGAATTTTACAAGCTCACGTTGATAGCTGTCGACTTGTACTGATAATTTCTCAAGCCAATCAGTCTGACTATCCTCTTTGATTGAATTCAAATGTACAGCTTCAAATTGGGTAATTTTCTCTTTAATGGTAACTAATTCTCTTGTAGCCTCTGGTATCACCAAAAGGATTAAATTCAGGCTGCATTTGTTCAGTATGGCTACCCACTTACGGCAGAACTCCGGGTTGTTCTTGCCGATAGTGGGTGCATTCCTGTTCCGGAATCCTCTCGGAATTAAACCCCCCTTGTTTTAATCCGAGAGGGTAACCCCGTGCAGGTAATAATCAATTTCCTTTTTTCTAAGTCTCAATAGTTTGAGATATAGTTGCTCATTAGTTTCTTGACCACCTGTTTGGGAAAGATTTTTCTTGAATCTAATTGATTCTGCATCCAAGTTTCTCCCACTGGTAACGTCACACTTTGTATCCAGTGTGATCTTGCATACTTAGGATGCTGCGATCTGTTATGCTGTCGGCAGGGTGACATACTGGAGTAGAGGTGTAAGCTGAGTAGCAGGGTTGCTCAGTCATGTAATGACACACAGTGCAGGACAAAACTGCTCTTGTGTCAGTACCAATAATATGTCCACAAAGACCGGCACTCCTATGTTCCTCCTCAAGGATAAGGGCCCAGGTGCACTGATCTCCAGGATAACCAAACTCTGGCAATGTAGTTGTAGATACACAGGCACTCGCGGGTCTTGAAAAGATAAATAACTGACATGGAGATCAAGAATACTTTAAGCAACGTTTCGAGCTTTATTAGCTCATCCTCAGGCTCAAGGGTGCAAACATACAAAACAAACTTAAATACCTTACCCCCACCGTGTCAGGATTGCAACGGCTATCGTCCGCCCATCCCTGCATCCTTCCCCGATGGTTCGGTCCCTTCCCAATGACGTCATGATGCACACCAGTTCAGCAGCCTCAGCCGGCCGGACGGTTGCTGGGCAACCCCCTATAACAAGAAAAGTGCACAACATATTTGTTATGTTTCATGTCTGCATATTCTTAATCTATGTTGTGCACTTTTCTTGTTATAGAGGGTTATAGTTCAAATTGCACTGTCTTATGGACTTCATTATTTACCTGCTACATTGCCCTTGCGGGCTGACCTACGTGGGCCTTACCAGCTGTACCTTTCGTGAAAGGATGGCCAACCATAGGAGCGCCATCAACAAGGCAAGTTCTGACAAACCAGTGGCACAACACTGTGTGGCATACAAGCACCAAGTGGCCTCCATAAAATGCCGGATTATCGATTGGGTGCCATCCCTACCTAGGGGAGGTGACAGGACTCTAATCCTTAAAAAACGTGAGGCCAAGTAGATCCACCAACTCAATATGGTGGCACCATTTGACCTCAATGAGCATAATCCCTTAAATATTTTTTTACACTAGACCGGTGGCAGTCCTTATACCCACGATACTGTGCTTGTGGACTTGAGCTTTTTCACAGATTTTCTCATCAGATGACGGTTTGTTGTATCAGCTGACAGACAGTAATGTCAGTTATCAGTCTATTACCTTTTTTTTACAGTGGTGCTCTGGACTGTGACACTCGCTTGACAAACCTATTTTTTATTTTTTATAATATTAGTCATAGTATTGTACTTATATTTACATATGCTGTTATTTGTGTGATTTTTTGTGCAACATCTAGATTTTGTGTTTTCATTGTATTCGTGTGCAAAATGATGCTTCGTGTGACACCCGGCTAAAGGGAACTCATTAGCATACATTCTCTATCTGGTTCGCCCCCTCATACACAGTACAACATCAGCGGGCATCAATTGTAATATTCAAGCGGAACCACTCATGTGGGTATCTGTTCCCGCATGCCTCTATTTCCTCTATGTGGTCCGGCGGCATCAGCGGTCACTTCCGCTTCAGGTGTTCCAGTCAATGCCGGTGTTCAGCATTTAAGGGATGCCTGCAGGTTGGTGGTGCGGTGCTCCAGACCTGTTTGCATAAATACAGGAATTGCCGAGTTGTTTGGTCATTTATATTTCAGCAAATTTGTGTTTCTGTGTTGCACACGTTATTCCGGAAGTGATTTGCGTGTCAGTGACACACGGAAGTGACTCACATGCTTAAGTTTTGAAGCCCTTTTCGGGTTTCACACCAGGTATAAATAGCACTAGACCAACAGTAGCTCCTTGCTGTAGGAACCTACAAATGTAAAAAAAAATATGAAAAACTATTTTTATTTTATTGTTTTACCACAATCATAATTTCAATACATTGGTGGTGGCAAAAAATATAAGCGTGCTCTATCTTTAAAATATTTGTCACCCTTTGCCCACCGATAACATGGAGGTCCTATAGAGCTGCGGCTACTGCATTTAGCGCGAACTTGAGTCTTATTATCTTATTATATATATATATATATATATATATATATATATATATATATATATATATATATATATATATATATATGGAAAGACAAGGGCAGGTGATGGATGTACGGCGCTAATTAAAAGGTTCCACACTAGCTGAAAGGGCTAAACAGGGTCCACACTGTAGCTTGCAGCACTAAGTCCAATATATGGACTGCAGCCTCCTCCAAAGACTCCCGGAACTCATGAGAGGAAAGAGCATCTGTTAGAAAAAAGAACAGGAGGGGCGCTCCATAGTGCATAAAAGATGATATTTATTTAGAGCTAAAAAACAGTATGAGCAACAAAGTACCCGTACCAAGTCAATCAACACTGTGGGCTGGGTACCACAAGGTATGTTCAATTTTGAAAGCCAGGCAAAACTCCTAGCACCACGCCAGGGCACCGCCGGAGACCACGAACCCCCACTGGAATCACCATGGATGAAGGCACCGTGTCAGGAAACCGAACGGGAACAGCAGTTGGAGAGTAAGCCGGGCAGCAGTACGGAGCCGACGTCACAGGACGTTGCTGTGTTAACAATTTTTGACGATCACCTCCCCTACTAAGGGGGGGAATATGGTCAATAATTTTGCATCTGAGGCTTGCGAGTGTGTGGCCATGCTGTTTAAATGTCTAGCGACCGGTTGGTTGACACTTGACATGGCCATACGTTCTCTAAGACTCCATAATATTTGCCGCATGGGCATATGATTATATAGATAATGTAAGACATCCTACAGTTTAAAACGTGTTTAATTTTAAAACATTGGCCCGTTTGTGGATGTTTAAAATCATGTCCTCCTGGTTCCATATAGCTGGAAGTTTTGCAGGAAGGGCACTTATAGCAGCCTTGTTTCTTGGATTGGAAATTGAACAATGTGGACGGAGGTTTTTTTTTCTATATCAGTTTTAACTAATAAGTCTCGTAAATTCTTGCCCCTTTTAAAGCTGGGCATGATAGTTTTTTTTAAGCAGGGCAGCCGATGGTCACCTGTCACAATCAGCCTCCGTGTTCTCTGTACTTTGCAGGGGCTCAGTGCCAGAGGAACAGGACACTTGGGGACATTCTGTACGATGCTCTGGCAGATCTGACACATGATGACTACAAACGGTTTAAGAACAGGTTGTCCGATTTCTGCTATGATGACCAAAGTCCCATCCCACGTGGGCGCCTGGAAAAGGCAGATTATGTTAGCACACAAAACCTTCTCATAGATACTTATGGAGAGGAAGCAGCGGTGGATGTGACCATAGAGGTCCTCAGGCTGATCAGTCTTATGGGACCAGCTGTGGATCTTCAGCACAAAGTGACACAACATGGTGAGTTCTGTTTGGTTATTTGTCCCATGTACAGTAGCTTATCAGTAATTGTTTATGTTCTGTAGGAGCCAGATGACCTGTATAATCACTGGTTGAGGTGACAATGGTACAAGCTATCAGAACCTGACCCTGTGTACAGCACAATGTAATTCTGTCTGTGTACAGATCTTACAGCCTATAATGTACAGCTCGCACACCGCAACCTGCACATGCCCCTTAGTACAGGCGATTCTGATTTACATGGTTATTAGTCATATCCCCACTTATGGCTGACTGAGAATAGCTGGGCACATACATGTAATGTAACAGCTCTGCAGGTGTATAGACGTAACTGTGACCTATTCAGAGTGGTCACATCCTGGGATCCAGCAGACTTTGTAGGGGTAAATACACACTGAAAATGACATTGGCTGCTGAAACCAGTGAATGCTACTGATTCTGTTATATAGATGTGGCCAAATCTAAATATAGGCAGAGGTACACATTTGTTTTCTGGCCATGGAAAGAGGCTACAAATGCTCTAATGTAGGGTACACGCCAGTACGATTTGGCCTCAGCGATTGTATGTAAATTGGGCATGTTTTGGGCCATTTCAGATTCGATTCCGAACCGATGCGCAACCCTTCGGGACGTTTGGTCACTTGACAGATCCTACCTGCTGCAGGTAGGATCTGGAAATGACCATTCAGCTGTTTACAGTGTCACGGCTGAAGGGCTGGATGGAGTCGTGTGGTGCACAGGAACTGGAGACGGACCAGGAGGAGTAGGATTGAAACGTGCCGGTTTAATAACGGATTTCATAAATGATAAACTTCACTCAAATACTTCTTTAAGTGACAGTTGGATAACTTAAATAGAGTCCAGCACAATACTAACAACGGGCAGGTAAATCTGGAAACGTATACTTGATGAGCCAGAGTACATAGAGGAAGATCCGGAAAGAGGTTGATTTGATGATAGAAGAAATGGATCCGGAGGACTGAAAGATGATGGAATGACTGAGTTGAATGAAGGAGGACAGCGGAAAGCTGAGCAGGGTAATTCTGGGACACAAGCAGGAACAAGCACTAGGTAGGACTTGCAGCATTGGTGTCAGGAGAAAACTTCCTTGTAGAAAGATGCAGGGAGCAAGGCACCAGAGTCAGGAGAGAAAGAGCCAGGATCCGGGAATCAGCTAGGAGTTGTGAATGACTCCAAAGACTCATTGCACTGACACTGATCAGCCTAGGCAGATCCCCTATATCCCCAGGGGGCGGCTGCCATTGGCTGTCAGCGCAGGAAGAGGAGGGAACCTCCACTCTGGGCCAATCTGTCTCCTGCCCTTAACCAAGATGGCGACGCCGGCCTCCCGGCGCCGCTATCTGCAAGGACGCCGCTACCCGACGCTCCCCTGCTGCCATCCCCACCTGGAGCTGCTGCTACCCGCACACCGCAGACCGAGACCTGCACACGCTAGCGGGCGCGGACGGGTGAGTACTGTACCCGCCGCGCTCCGTCGCGGCTACGTGTGACATACAGGTTGAGATCAGATCGTATTCAGATCGTGTGCAGGTCATGAGCCAATCGTACAATCATCTTACAATCTCATGTCCTCCAACAGATCGTGAGCCGATCGTACAATCATCTTACAATCTGCTAATGACCTACATCATTCTGGTGTGTACCCAGCATAAGTCAGGCCTTCAGTGGTGAATAATGGGATTCTGATAAACTGGGTGGTAATTAGTGTTGTTGTCAGTGGCGTAACTATTAATTTAGCGCCCCCTGCCGCAAATGTTGGCAGCGCCCCCCCCCCCCCCCCCCCCCAGTGGGGTTAACAACACAAACCCCCCGTGCGGCCGTTACCTCCTGCCGCATCCGTCTGCGGGTCCCGGCTCTCCCGGCTACTGGTGCTAATGAAAAGTGAAACTGCCGCCTCCTCTAGCATCCTCAAAAACTGTCTGCAGTATGGGGGCAGCCATTTTTCGAGTGTCACTTTTTTTTATTAACAGCAGTAGCCGGGAGAGCCGGGACCCAGCGCAGACGCAAGCGCCGGCAGCAGGGGCAGATGGCAGTGGGTAATGGGGCTATAGTTACGCCACTGGTTGTTGTTACCACTTACATATTAATAAGGGACAATTATACTGTAGCTGTAATAAGGATATTATGAGTCATCTCTGTGCTGTATATAACCACCTGCTGCCTTGTCTTTGTTATCAGGACCATGAGATCCTCAGGAAATCCTAATGTAGTATCTGTATTACTTACACTCGGTCATATGTGACTAATGTAATGATTATATCCCCTTTTGCTCTTATCTTTACAGATAAATCCCAGATGATGTCTTCCAATGAGACACTTGAAGGTTGGTACCAAGGGCGTAACTACCATAGGTGCAAGGGGTGCAGCTGCTATGGGGCCCAGAGCTGCAGGGGGCCCATCTCTGCTGTTAAAGTACTGTAATATGTGTTACATATATTTATCACCATCAGTTGCTAAGTAGGGGGCCCTTACAAACTTTTGCTATGGGGTCTATGGATATCTAGCTACGCCCCTGGTTGGACCGATTTTCTCTTTGAATAATATAAAATGAAGACAAAATGTATGTATGGGTGACATTTAATATGATGCAATTTTAAGAAGTTTCCAAAATCGCACCTTATCGCATTTTTTTTTAATTGCTTTTTTTGCATGAATTCTGCTATTTAATGAGATGTGCAAAAAAGTGCGATATGTGATTTTTAGTCATGAAAACCTTTGATTTTTAGTCATGAAAATGTGCGCATTTTCGGACATGTGCAATTTTATATTAAAAAAAAGTGGAAAAAAACAATGGAGTGGGGTCCCCTCTTCTGAGCATAACCAGCCCGGGGCTCAAAGAGCCGGTCCTGGTTTCATAAAATCACGGAGCAAAACCAACTAGAGGTCCCCCGCATTTTATAAACCAGCAATAGGCTCAAGGGCCATTCCTAGTTCCCAAAATACAGGGGACAAAATGAGTAGGAGTCCCCCATATTTCAAGAACCAGCACCAAGCCCAACCAGCCAGCAGGGCAATGCCAAAGCTGGGGAGAAACTTTTTATACAAGTCCCCCCGGCCAAAGCATTAACCCCCTGACCCCACCCCCTGCATGGGCAGGGATCATGGGGAAGGGGGAACTACAAGTCCCAGCATGCCGTTTAATATCCCACATGCTGGGACTTGTGGTTCTCCAAGTCCCTGCATGCGGTGCAGGCTTGCTGACACTTGTAGTTCCACAACAATACACAATAGTATATTATTATTTATTATTATTTACACATTTAATCAACACGGTGTCCACCACCCAGGGCCACTGGGGACATACCTGGGCTTCAGCATGGGCAGGTAAATTCTGGAGGGGGACCCCTTCATTGGGGGGATGCCCACTTTCCCAGGATCCCTGCCCATGCTGACCAGTCAGGGGGTGAATGCTTTGGCCAGGGAGGACTTGTATAAAAAAATCTCCCCCTGGCTGTGGCGTTACCCTGCTGAACGATAATAATAATAATTAAGTGTATGCTGCAGTTAATACTGTAGCATGTTAAATTAGGGTGACTGTCAAATACACCGGCAGTTCTAGGCTTGGGTATTAGAGCAGAGGACTATTATTACGATAATCAACACACATGTAACCATTGCTTCTGGCACTTACATTAGCCCTGAAAAGGACAAGAATGAAGCACCAATTACAATCTAAATTATCAGGGAGAGGCACATGGAGCACCTGCACAGCGTATTTCTGTACCTTTAGAAACACTGGTGGGTGGGCGGCCAGACGCTGATCCCTGCAAGGCTGCACCACTCCCAAGGATGGTGGCACCAGCTCCTCCTTGTCTGGCACACGTGGCATAACATCATTACATCACGTCGTAATGATATAGTGCAGGGCCGGTGCGAGGCACCGGAGTGCCCCAGGCGAGTCGGGATGGGGGCGCCCCGGTGCCCGGGGGGGTACCTGTGTTATAAAGCTGGCGGCTGGCACTGTTCATATAGCTGTCGGTGTCCATGCAGGTGCTGGAGCGGGCAGGGGTGTCGTCCGTGCCGCGGGGGTACCTGCGTCGCTGTCACTGGGTATAAAGCTGCTGGCGGCGGGGTTGGGTCTCTGCAGTGAATAGAGAATAACAAGCGCTATGCGCGCACGTGGCGCGGGAAGCGCTTCTGATTTTGAAAACACTTGCCGCACGCTGATAGGCTGAATCTCAGCCAACACTTGCCGCACGCTGATAGGCTGAATCTCAGCCAATCAGCGTGCGGCAAGTGTTTTCAAACCTAAAAGCACTTCCCGCGCCGCCGCGCGCATAGCGCTTGTTATTCTCTATTCACTGCAGGGACCCGACCCCGCTGCCAGCAGCTTTATACCCAATGACAGCGCCGCAGGTACCCCCGCGGCACGGACGACACCCAGCCTGCTCCAGCACCTGCATGGACGCCGACAGCTATATGAACAGTGCCCTAACCCTCCATGCTGGGGGTGAGGGGCGAACTGCCGACCTACAGGTGCCGGCGCCCTAGGCAAATGCCTAGAGCTGTCTAGTGGTGGCGCCGGCTCTGATATAGTGACATTATTACATCATTATGTCACCTTGTGCTGTTGGGGGCTTTCTGTGGGGGCTCCCGGCTTTCCTGCTGCCTACTGCACTGCCTGTTTAAACATCCCAGGGCAGCAGATGCTGAGTTTTTAATGAAGGTAAGAGGCTCCAACCAGGGGGCTGTCTGTGCTACGGGCTGCGGTCGACCTGCGGACCACCGCTGTTAAGGGGGGATAGCAACCAGACGATCCACTGAGGTGCAGCTGTGTCATAAAAAGGGGTGCTAGCAGTTATAAAGTGGCCCAGGCTCTCTGTCAGAGCAGCTGGGCCAGGAAAAGTTGTCCCCATTGCACCCCCTCGATGGTGGCCCTGTAACTCCAACATTAATGTGCCTAGAGATACATCTTGTTATATGGAATTGGCTGTGGGTCTTATCACCTAGAGTCACTGCTTTGACAGACATTGTGACCCTCAGAGCAATCCTTGCACTGGCCCTGGACGCAGTATTAGTCACAGTATATTCCCCTCTGATGTACATGCAGAAAATGCAGAGAACAATTGTAATCAAAGATCAAAATACACAATTAAAAGCTTGTTTGTTCCTCTGTGGCATTCTATTAACACATGTATTTATCTATCTCTGACTTATTTGGAATAATATGCTGTACAGTACATTCCATTTCTGGTTTAAAGAACAACCAGTGTTCTCATAGACTGTTCTTGGCAAACAAAGCCTCAGTGACTCTGAAGAGCTGTCATTTCTGTCATGCATGTCAAAGTATTATTTTATCTTTTTTACGATTTTTCATATATATTATTTCATCCTGTACAGTCTGCAGATTACGCTACATGGATCAGATGAGAAGGAAAAACCGTGTTATTAAACATCATGATAAAAGATTAGGGCAATGTCTGAATATGAAGAAAGACTACACCAGTCTTCTACTGATCAAAAATCATCGTGAGGAGTGGGAGAGACAACATGAGATAAGAGCTTCTGGCCGGAGACATCAACAGGTTATGACAGACAGATCATCAGCTAAGTATTCCCCAACTACTATACCGGCTCTGTTTGACCCCGATGATGATGGAATTATTCCCAAGACTGTGGTGTTACAGGGACCTGCTGGGATAGGCAAGACTATGACCTCCCAGAAGATCATTCTGGACTGGGCCTCCGGGGATCTGTATAAGGATCAGTTCCAGTTTGTGTTCTACATAAGCTGTAGAGATGTCAACACCATTACTGGTAATATAACCCTGGTTCAGTATATAACCACCTATTGTGGTCTGACCTGTCCACCTGATCTGTTGCAATCAGTCTTCCATACTTCTGAAAAAATACTTTTTATTGTTGATGGTTTGGATGAACTAAAATGGTCACCAATGAATCACACCAAGGTTTGTAAAGATCCATTTCAGAAGGTCTCCAAAAAAATCCTTCTACAGAGTTTGTGTAAGAAGACACTGCTCAGTGACAGCTCAGTCATCCTCACCACAAGGCCACACTCACTGGTGAAGCTGGTGGACTCTGTTGAATGTCTTCGATATGTGGAGATTTTGGGCTTTACAGGGAAGGACCGTGAGGAATATTTTTATAATTTCTTTGAAACCAGAGAACAAGCAGATCTGGCTCTCAGTATAATAAAGGACAATGACTCACTAAACACAATGTGTGTTATTCCTATAATATGCTGGATTGTATGTGATGTAATGAGAACACTAATAAAACAGGAATTATCTGCGATTAATTGCAAGACAGCCACATCCATTTACATGTTGTACCTAAAGAGTTTAATAAAGTATCATGGAAGGGACTCTGCCCAGCCTATAAGCACATGTATACAGAAGCTGTGTGCTTTGGCCAATGAAGGAGTTTGGGACCAGAGAATTCTATTTGAAGAATCAGATCTTGTAAGACATAAACTCTCTATGTCAGAGCTGGAGTCTGGGTTTTTGATTGAGAACCTCTTCCATAGGGATGCTGAGACCCGCACCTGCTACAGCTTCATCCATCTGAGTGTGCAGGAGTTCTTTGCTGCTCTATACAATGTCCTGGGTGATACATCTGTAAACCATTGTTTTCTCAACTTCCTGAACAGGTATATGAAGCATTTACTGAAAAGTAGTAAAGTCAAACGTTTCCTGACAGCATCAGAAGATCGCCCACATCTGACTTTAACTGTGAGATTCTTATTTGGTCTTTCAAATGAAAATCAAATTGAAGAGATTCAGAAAGTCATTGGATGTGGTCTTAACTTGACAGAAAAAGCTGTCTTAGAGGAATGGCTGAAGACAAAGTCACCAGACTACCATAATGAGATACTGAGCTGCCTGTATGAGACACATGATGAGGAATTTGTGGAGAGAATGATGTCTCACTTTCCAAAAATACAAATTACAGGCCTTGGTGATACAAAAGGGAATGAGAACATTGGTTACCGGGCTGTGGCCTACTGCTTGGAGAGAAGTACAATAGCACATAATGTCACTTTTAATGACTATATAATAGGACCAAAGGCTCAGAGTGTTCTATCTAAAGCACTTTCTAAGTGTTCAAAACTTTGGTATGTATTTCACACATTACTGTACCAAGAAAGTGTGTGTGTGTGTGTGTGTGTGTGTGTGTGTGTGTGTGTGTGTGTGTGTGTGTGTGTGTGTGTGTGTGTCTGTGTGTGTGTGTGTGTATGTGTGTGTTTATGACTTGTAGATGTTCTGGTAGCAAATCAAAGGTTTGATTCTAATTTCATTTGTGTTGTGTCACTTGACCTTCTACACTGAGTGGACCTGATAGGAACCGACTAATGTGCTGGAGCCACCCCCTCCTACCTCCCCTCTGCCACTGCTGCTCCAGAGGAGAGGTAGGAGAGGGTGGCTGCAGCAAAGTCCAAAGTTCAAATTGGAGAGCCACAACAACTGCCAGCGAGTCAGTTTTGGATGACAGTTGGTAACAGTTGGTGTGACTCTCCTATTTAAGCTTTGGATTAGGCTGAAACCCCACCCCACAGCTGCAATGTGACCATCAGGCAGGTGTTCCAGGGACAGCAGCCATAGCCCAGCGTACAGAGGCACCGTGACCATCAGACAGATGTTACAGGGGCAGCAGTCATAGGGCATAATGTACAAACAGCTGGACTTCCAGGTCTGAGACCCAGGAGTCCAACTACTCATGCGCAGAGAGACAGCACTGGCCGTTGGGATCCCTCACTGGCTGCAGAGAGAATCCCATAGGCTTTTATAGGGTAAAGCCAAAAAAGCTGTTGATACCCTATGCAGTGCCCTATAGGAGTGTTAGAGCACATGAAAATGTGATGCAAGTGCGCACATTAATTCACATGCAAATGCGGCTGTCCGCACAGGGAAGGGCGGCGTTAGTTTGCATGGCTGGTGGTCAGCGTCTGACCATTCAGGAAGCTGCAAATGTGTGCAGCCTACTGAGCCAATGAGACTCTGCTTCCTAATCCAGCGCACAGTGACTATATGACCATCAGCTAGGCTTTACAGAGCCAGCAGCCATAGCACAGTGCACAGCATCAATGTGATCATCAGACAGGTGTTACAGGGGCAGCAGCCATAGCCCAGCACACATCGGCAATGTGACCATCAGACAGCAGTGGCACATGCAGGAGGGTTTCTGAGTACCCAGAACCCCCCCCCCCCAGGAGTCTAAGGGCCCTAAGCTGAAAGCTGAGGGTCCCCTCTTTCCATGGGCACAAGAATTTTAAAAATCGGCCCTTGGGAACCGGAGATATCTGACTTCAAAACAGTGGTCCCCATCCAAGCCTGTTAATTGCTCTTCCCAGTCAGATATTTCAGGTTCTGTCTGACTTACAGTTTTTCTGAGGGTATATTCCAAAAGCTGGGACTCTCCCCCTTTGATGGACACTTGTCTCTACTGTTCCCAGAACCAGAGATATCAGCTTTCCAGCAGCTGGTTACTGCTCCAGCTCCACACACCTGGTATGTAGTTTTAGATTCTCATTGGCAGATTGCTCTGCCTCCTGAACTCTGATCCCCTAGTCCCCATTCCCCATTATACCATTTGGTAGGTGGGATTCTCTAGTTTTTAATTCCATTTAAATCTAAGAAATATATTTCCGGGAACTGGAGATATCTGCAGTCAAGCAAGCTGTCCTCCCACCAGAAAATTATGAATAATAAGCCCACACCACTATACACCCCTCCTCTGCATATTAAACATCCTCTACCACCCTGGAAGTTATGTATCAGGGCCCCTTCATTCAGCCCAATGCCCCCTTTTCCCACCCCATCTCCCACCATCTGTGCAGTAAGGGGGTAATTAGTGGAAATTACTGATCCAGGCCCTACATGCAGAGTGGTTGATATAATACCCCTTAACACCCACAGGACATCAAAGCTTTCCCCACCCCTACCGCTGGGGGATCGGTAGGGTCCCCAATACCTTGCTATGCCCAGGGGTCTACACTGCTGTTGATGCCCCTGTATGTATATACAGTATATGAAAAAAAAATATATATATATATATATGTGTGTATTTTTTTATTTTCATTATTATTATTATTTATATACATTTGGTCTATACTTTAACTGACCCGCCATATAACTGGGTCACCGAAGTGTCCATCTCCGTGCTTTGCTCCGCCCCTCTGGAAACCCCCTTCTGAAAATCCTGCGTTTGCCCCTGGACAGGTGTTACAGATCAAGAAGCCATAGCCCAGTGCACAGAGCAATGTGGCCGTCAGACAGGCAGTACGGGGCAGGAGTCATAACCCAGTGCACAGCATCAATGAGACACTTCCTGATTACAGCACAGGTCTCTGCTTGGAGCCAGGCAGGTAGAGGCATGACAGGATGTGTCAGGCAGGCTGGGGTGACATTTGCAGCAGTGTAAACCCCCCCCACACACACACACACACAGTACATCCTCCATGGCTGCATCATCGGCAGATGGGGGTGAAGGGGGTGCATTGGACCTTGGAAGCTTCCCAAGACATTGTGCAGGGGGAGCTGTTGGCACTGGAAGCAGCATGTATTCCATAGTAGCTGCACTACTGGAATTAGTGTGATATGTTAAATACAGTAGGTATATATATTAAGCTTTCATTACTTACAGAAAGCGCTGTGTCTGTGTTCTGTGCAGGTTCTGGAGATGCAGATTCCCTGTCACAGAGGACGTGAGTGAGACTGGATCCAGGTTATCTGTGTTGTTTGGACAGTGCCAGGTGAAGGAACTGAAGTAAGTAGAACATAGTGTATAACAAGGCAAACACCACAGTCTTCCCCAGCAGCCAGTAACCATGAAGGACATTCATACAGTATTAAGGTGGGGAAATATCTACAACTTTCAGGACTGTATCATAGTCATCAGAAATTGTGGGGCCCGGGACTGAAAAATAGGCAGCCCCCCCCCCCCCCCACACCTCCACACACACACACACACACACAAACCTATTGTTACACAAAATATTCTCAACAGATATTTTGTCCATACCCTGCTAGTCGGCACCTCACAGACAGCGCCATTCATTTTATTTTTAACAAAGTAAAGTCAGCGGGGGGGGGGGGGGGGGGGCTTGAGGTGTTACCGCATACCTGAAACATGTATTTTAAAGATACACTGTAACCCCGTAATGCCCATTATATATTGTCACACGCCACAATGCTCATTACATATTATACAACACACCGTAATGCCCATTACATATTATACAACACACCGCAATGCCCATTACATATTTTACAACACACACCACAATGCCCATTACATATTATACAACACACACCATAATGCCCATTACATATTATACCACAAACCGCAATGCCCATTACATATTTTACCACACACCGCAATGCCCATTACATATTATACCACACACCGCAATGCCCATTACATATTATACCTCACACCGTAATGCCCATTACATATGATACAACACACCGTAATGCCCATTAGATATTACACAGCACACCGTAATGCCCATTACATATTATACAACACTGTAATGCCCATTACATATTATACAACACACACCACAATGCCCATTACATATTATACAACTAACCGCAATGCCCATTACATATTATACCACACACCGCAATGCCCATTACATATTATGCCACACACCGTAATGCCCATTACATATTATACAACACACCGTAATGCCCATTACATATTATACCACACACCGCATTTCCCATACATATTATACAACTAACCGCAATGCCCATTACATATTATACCACACACCGCAATACCCATTACATATTATACCACACACCGCAATGCCCATTATATATTATACCACACACCGCAATGCCCATTACATACTATACAGCACACCATAATGCACATTACATATTATACAACACAACGTAATGGCCATTACATATTATACAGCACACCGTAATGCCCATTACATATTATATAACACTGTAATGGTCATTACATACTACATAACACACCATAATGCCCATTACATATTATACCACACACTGTAATGCCCATTATATATTATACAACACACAGCAATGCCCACACTGCCCTCCACAGCAGGGATTCCACTAACCCACCAGGGTAAGGGAGCACAGGCTGGAGGCAGTTCCCTTAGGCTGTCCTCCATTTTAATTTAGACTCCATTATACCGGTGAGAGAAGTCCACCATAGGGAGTGGTTGCGCTGGCCTGTAGCCCCTACCCCCAGCTTTAGGTGCCAGTTCACCTCACTGCTGCACACCTGTACCTGCAGATTCATGCCATCAGTCTCCCCACAGAAGCTGGCAGCCATCTTCAGAGCACTGTGCAGGCTCCTGGATTGCTGAGCACTGC
Source organism: Crinia signifera (assembly GCF_055691185.1). Taxonomy (NCBI): domain Eukaryota; kingdom Metazoa; phylum Chordata; class Amphibia; order Anura; family Myobatrachidae; genus Crinia; species Crinia signifera. Next base: position 43,491,728 of record NC_139222.1, read on the forward strand.
TCCCCAGTAAAAACATCACCTGCTGACAGGTTTTTACAGCACTCACTGTCCTACACAGCCTGTTCCCGGTGGGAATATATGTTCTTTTAGGTTTCAAGGAATTAATATATGGACAGCAAAGAAACACAACAGTTTGGCCAATACAATATGAACTTATTATACTCAACTTCAGGAGGTTATTTCAGTGAAGACAAACAGTCAATGATCACACATCCAGGGAGGCTTCAGCTGTCATTTCAACACCTGTGTTCTTATCTTCATTCTGTCCGTTCCTTCAGTTCGTCATCTGTCCTTCTGTTCCACGGTGAGGCCTAACTGAGTAACCCACCGCCATATGATTATATACACTTCAAGGGCATTGGCTCAGCAAAATACTAATGTCCTGTGTGCCCTGAAAGGTTAAGTCACAGTTGGCCATTCTCTAAAAATATACATAAGCAAGTGCTGCAATATCCTTTCATGGCTTATAGGAGAAATGCAAACCATTGTAGAAATCAACTTATTAACCCTATGTATACACAGCCTCTGGCTTATAGCGTACTGGACATAGTGCCATTTACAGTACTTTGTGTGGGCTAACTTTCTACTGTATGCATGTGTGACTAAATATGCTTATTTCTACTGTGTTTTTCTCCTGTGTTTAAATCTACACTGTGCATTACTTAGACAGGTGTACTAAGAGGAAGCAGTAGTACTAGTCACACCCTTAGCGGGTCACAGGGCATAGAGTCTCACATGTGAGTAGCTGCTTATATGGCTAGTGAGGAATACCAGCAGGCAGAGTCTCCATTACTGTGTTCATGCACAGTATGCGCAGAGGGACTGTGACCAGGACAGTGGGCAGGATGGCCAAGTTCCGGTAGCTCCCTCATCAGCCCCCCAGGCTCAACATCCTCCTTGGGCAGCAGTTACCCAGTTACTGGGTACTTTAGTGGATAGGCTGACACCCGTTACAGGTCCCACGCCCCCACCACCAGCACCTGTATTGCAAGTAACCCCACCATGGGTTAATTCACGGTCGGACAATATGATATTCTTGGCACAGTCCCTAGCAGTTCTGAAGGCACTACCAGCCTATGCTCAGGGTTCAAAAAGGCTTAAAAAGCCGACGTCATCTCAGTCGACCCCGATGACAGACACCACTGATTCATCAGGGGGAAAGCTGAGGATGATGTGGCAAATACCTCAGATGGGGAACCTGACATTGAAGAGGTAATGGCCACTATGGTTAATGCCCACCATACAGGCAGTACTCCTATCTGAAGAGGAGGAACCGGCACTGGTGGCACAAAAGGTGGACGTAAGTCCCATAAAGTGGTCAGGGCCGAATTCCCACATTCTGGTCACTTAATGGAGGTCAGAACAGAGATGTGGAAACTCCAGGAAAAAAATTCCCAATTTCTAAAAGGGTAGCCGTTAGGTACCCACCACCTGTGGAGGATTGCAAATTATGGGAAAACCCACCACCGGTGGACCCCCATGTGACCCACCTGGTTAACCCCTTCCTGACAGAGCCAGTTTTTGCGTTCCTGACAGAGCCCTTTTTTTCAAATCTGACATGTCTCACTTAAGTGGGGATAACTTTTTTTTGCTTTTACTTATCCCAGTGATTTTGAGATTGTTTTTTCGTGACACATTGTACTTCAAATTAGTGGTAAATTTGGGTCGATACAGTCTGTGTTTTTTTGTGAAAAATACCAAAATATCGTGAAAAAATGGAAAATTTAGCGATTTGCAAAATGTTAAATTTTCTGATTGTGAGACAAATAATCTTACCACTCAAAATAGTGAATAACTAACATAGACCATATGTCTACTTTATGTTGACATCATTATTTCAACTTCCTTTTAATTTTTTGGGACACTAGGAGGCTTACAATATGAATAGCAAATTCTCAAATTTTCAAGAAAATTTCAAACACTGATTTTTTTAGGGACCAGTTCAGTTCTGATGTGACTTTGAGGGACTTGTATGTGAGACACCCCCATAAATGATGCCATTTCAAAAACTGCACCCCTCACAGTATTCAAAACAGCATTTTGGAAGTTTGTTAACCCTTTAGGTGTTTCACAGGAATTAAAACAAAGTGTAGGTGAAATTTCAAAATTTCTTTTTTTTTGCAGATTTGCAATTTTAATACATTTTTCTAAGGAACACAGTACATTTTACTAGAGAAATGTGACTAAAAATTGATTCCCCCAATTCTTTTGTTTTCATAAATATCCTATATGTGGCCCTAGTGTGCACGGTGACCAAACCACAGGCTTCATAATAGAAGGAGCACCTACTTGATTTTGGAGCCTCCTTTTTATGAGATTATTTTTTAGGCACCATGTAGGTTTCTAGGCACCATAAGATGCTAAAAGTTAGGAACCCCCCCACAAGTGACCCCATTTTGCAAACTACACCCCTCAGGGAATTCATCTAGGGGTATAGTGTACATTTCAAACCCCCAGGGGTTTCACCAATTGTGGTACAACTGGGCAGTGAAAATGAAAAATTATTTTTTTTACACAAAAATACAGTTCTGGCTCCAAATTTGTCATTTTCAGAAGGTATGAAGGAGACCAAGCACCCCAAAATCTGTGCCCCAATTTCTCCCGAGTACGGCAATGCCTCACATGTGACCAAAAAATACCAGTTGGGTGCATGGCAGGACTCAGAAGGGAAGGAGTGATTTTTGGATTTTGCAGCTCAGATTCTGGTGGAATTTTGGTGGGTGCTATGTCGCATTAGCAAGACCCCCAAAGCACCAATACAGTGGAACCCCCCCACAAGTGACCCCATTTTGCAAACTACACCCCTCAGGGAATTCATCTAGGGGTATAGTGTACATTTCAAACCCCAGGGGTTTCACCAATTTTGATACAAGTGGGCAGTGAAAATGAAAAATTACATTTTTTTACACAAAAATGCAGTTCTGGCTCAAAATTTTTCATTTTCAGAAGGTATGAAGGAGAAAAAGCACCCCAAAATCTGTGCCCCAATTTCTCCCGAGTACGGCAATGCCTCACATGTGACCAAAAAATACCAGTTGGGTGCATGGCAGGACTCAGAAGGGAAGGAGTGATTTTTGGATTTTGCAGCACAGATTCTGGTGGAATGAATGGTGGGTGCTATGTTGCACCAATACAGTGGAACCCCCCCACAAGTCACCCCATTTTGCAAAGTACACCCCTCAGGGAATTCATCTAGGGGTATAGTGTACATTTCAAACCCCCAGGGGTTTCACCAATTTTGATACAAGTGGGCAGTGAAAATGAAAAATTACATTTTTTTACACAAAAATGCAGTTCTGGCTCAAAATTTTTCATTTTCAGAAGGTATGAAGGAGAAAAAGCACCCCAAAATATGTGCCCCAATTTCTCCCGAGTACGGAAATGCCTCACATGTGACCAAAAAATACCAGTTGGGTGCATGGCAGGACTCAGAACGGAAGGAGTGATTTTTGGATTTTGCGGCTCAGATTCTGGTGGAATTTTGGTGGGTGCTATGTCGCATTAGCAAGACCCCCCAAGCACCAATACAGTGGAACCCCCCACAAGTCACCCCATTTTGAAAACTACACCCCTCAGGGAATTCATCTAGGGGTATAGTGTACATTTCAAACCCCCAGGGGTTTCACCAATTTTGATACAAGTGGGCAGTGAAAATGAAAAATTACATTTTTTACACAAAAATGCAGTTCTGGCTCGAAATTTTTCATTTTCAGAAGGTATGAAGGAGAAAAAGCACCCCAAAATCTGTGCCCCAATTTCTCCCGAGTACGGCAATGCCTCACATGTGACCAAAAAATACCAGTTGGGTGCATGGCAGGACTCAGAACGGAAGGAGTGATTTTTGGATTTTGCAGCTCAGATTCTGGTGGAATTTTGGTGGGTGCTATGTCGCATTAGCAAGACCCCCCAAGCACCAATACAGTGGAACCCCCCCACAAGTCACCCCATTTTGAAAACTACACCCCTCAGGGAATTCATCTAGGGGTATAGTGTACATTTCAAACCCCCAGGGGTTTCACCAATTTTGATACAAGTGGGCAGTGAAAATGAAAAATTACATTTTTTTACACAAAAATGCAGTTCTGGCTCAAAATTTTTCATTTTCAGAAGGTATGAAGGAGAAAAAGCACCCCAAAATCTGTGCCCCAATTTCTCCCGAGTACGGCAATGCCTCACATGTGACCAAAAAATACCAGTTGGGTGCATGGCAGGACTCAGAACGGAAGGAGTGATTTTTGGATTTTGCAGCACAGATTTTGGTGGAATGAATGGTGGGTGCTATGTTGCACCAATACAGTGGAACCCCCCCACAAGTGACCCCATTTTGCAAACTACACCCCTCAGGGAATTCATCTAGGGGTATAGTGTACATTTCAAACCCCCAGGGGTTTCACCAATTTTGATACAAGTGGGCAGTGAAAATGAAAAATTACATTTTTTTACACAAAAATGCAGTTCTGGCTCAAAATTTTATATTTTCAGAAGGTATGAAGGAGACAAAGCACCCCAAAATCTGTGCCCCAATTTCTCCCGAGTACGGCAATGCCTCACATGTGACCAAAAAATACCATTTGGGTGCATGGCAGGACTCAGAAGGGAAGGAGTGATTTTTGGATTTTGCAGCTCAGATTCTGGTGGAATTTTGGTGGGTGCTATGTCGCATTAGCAAGACCCCCCAAGCACCAATACAGTGGAACCCCCCCACAAGTGACCCCATTTTGCAAACTACACCCCTCAGGGAATTCATCTAGGGGTATAGTGTACATTTCAAACCCCCAGGGGTTTCACCAATTTTGATACAAGTGGGCAGTGAACATGAAAAATTACATTTTTTACACAAAAATGCAGTTCTGGCTCAAAATTTTTCATTTTCAGAAGGTATGAAGGAGAAAAAGCACCCCAAAATCTGTGCCCCAATTTCTCCCGAGTACGGCAATGCCTCACATGTGACCAAAAAATACCAGTTGGGTGCATGGCAGGACTCAAAAGGGAAGGAGTGATTTTTGGATTTTGCAGCTCAGATTCTGGTGGAATTTTGGTGGGTGCTATGTCGCATTAGCAAGACCCCCCAAGCACCAATACAGTGGAACCCCCCCACAAGTGACCCCATTTTGCAAACTACACCCCTCAGGGAATTCATCTAGGGGTATAGTGTACATTTAAAACCCCCAGGGGTTTCACCAATTTTGATACAAGTGGGCAGTGAAAATGAAAAATTACATTTTTTACACAAAAATGCAGTTCTGGCTCAAAATTTTTCATTTTCAGAAGGTATGAAGGAGAAAAAGCACCCCAAAATCTGTGCCCCAATTTCTCCCGAGTACGGCAATGCCTCACATGTGACCAAAAAATACCAGTTGGGTGCATGGCAGGACTCAGAAGGGAAGGAGTGATTTTTGGATTTTGCAGCACAGATTCTGGTGGAATGAATGGTGGGTGCTATGTTGCACCAATACAGTGGAACCCCCCCACAAGTCACCCCATTTTGCAAACTACACCCCTCAGGGAATTCATCTAGGGGTATAGTGTACATTTCAAACCCCCAGGGGTTTCACCAATTTTGATACAAGTGGGCAGTGAAAATGAAAAATTACATTTTTTTACACAAAAATGCAGTTCTGGCTCAAAATTTTTCATTTTCAGAAGGAATGAAGGAGACAAAGCACCCCAAAATCTGTGCCCCAATTTCTCCCGAGTACGGCAATGCCTCATGTGTGACCAAAAAGTGGCAGGACTCAGAAGGGAAGGAGTGATATTTGGATTTTGCAGCACAAATTCTGGTGGAATGATGGTGGGTGCTATGTCGCATTAGCAAGACCCCCAAAGCACCAATACAGTGGAACCCCCCCACAAGTGACCCCATTTTGCAAACTACACCCCTCAGGGAATTCATCTAGGGGTATAGTGTACATTTCAAACCCCCAGGGGTTTCACCAATTTTGATAAAACTGGGCAGTGAACATGAAAAATTACATTTTTTTACACAAAAATGCAGTTCTGGCTCAAAATTTTTCATTTTCACAAGGAATGAAGGAGACAAAGCACCCCAAAATCTGTGCCCCAATTTCTTCCGAGTACGGCAATGCCTCACATGTGACCAAAAAAATACCAGTTGGGTGCATGGCAGGACTCAGAAGGGAAGGAGTGATTTTTGGATTTTGCGGCTCAGATTCTGGTGGAATGAATGGTGGGTGCTATGTGGCATTAGCAAGACCCCCGAAGCACGGTGAAATTATGAACCTAATATTCCATAGATGTGTGGTATATTTTAAAACACTCCTTTATACATAGGCCGGGTTTGTCGGGGCAAGTGTCACACTGGAAAATAGTTTGCTTTCTTATTCCCTTTTTATAGCAAACTTTGCACCTTTTTTGTGTCCTGCCCTTTTTTCCAGTGGAGGGGATTTCATCAGTAAAATGCTGCCCTGGTACAATACGGGGGCCAGTACTAGAAGTACTGGGGCCCTCTGCCTGCTGGTTCCCAAATATTAGGCCCTTTATGACTTCCTCTTGAAAGTGCATAAATGTCCCCCTCTGGCCGGTAGAACGGAATAGCACGTAAGCGTTATACAGTGCCATCTGGATGATATACACGGCCACCTTCTTGTACCAGATTTTTGTTTTCCGCAGGGCACTGTACGGCTTCAGTACCTGATCTGAAAGATCCACTCCGCCCATGTACCTATTGTAATCCAGGATACAATTAGGTTTTGAGGTGTGGGTACTGGTACCTCGTACAGGGACGGAGGTGGTACTGTCTCCGTGAATTGTTGTCAGTATAAGGACATCCCTCTTGTCCTTATATTTGACCAACAACATATTTTCGTTGCATATTCCCCTGCTTTCACCCCTTCTCATTACTTGGGCAATGTGCGTTTTTGGGAGGCCTCTTTGGTTCTTGCGCACAGTACCGCAAGCTGCTGTACCTCTTGAACCAAGGGCCTTAAACAGGGGGATGCTAGTGTAAAAGTTATCCACATAGAGGTGATAACCTTTATCCAGGAAGGGGTGCACTAAATCCCAGACAATTTTCCCACTAACACCTACGAGGGAGGGGGGACATTCTGGCGGTTCAATTCTTGAATCCTTCCCTTCATAAACCCTAAACCTGTGGGTGTACCCTGAGGTGCTTTCACACAGTTTATACATTTTTATGCCATACCTTGCCCTCTTACTGGGAAGGTACTGGCGGAATTTAACCCTTCCTTTAAAATGTATAAGGGACTCGTCGATACAAATAAATTTTTCAGGGATGTACACCTCTTCAAATTTGGCACTGAAATGATCAATGACCGGCCTGACTTTGAATAGCCGGTCAAAGGTGGGATCATCTCTGGGTGGGCACTGTGCATTATCGGTGTAATGTATAAATTTAAGAATTGTCTCAAATCGAGTCCGGGTCATGGCCATACGGTAAAATGGAGTACTGTACAGAACATCTGTACTCCAATATTGCCTAATTTCTGGCTTTTTTACTATGCCCATATGAAACACCAGACCCCAAAACGTCATCATCTCTACTGCATCTACAGGGGTCCACCTAGCAAATGATGACGTGGGGTTTTGAGCAATAAACTGCTGGGCATATAAATTAGTTTGGTCCACCATTAAATTTACAAAATCATCAGAGAAAAATAATTTGAAAAAGTCAATTTCTCTGAGACCTGTGGAATCAAATTGGATTCCTGGCATGGCCAAAAACTCAGGAACCTGGGGCTCAAAATTGTCTGGTGGTGGGGTCCATACGAGATCAATTGTTGGGGGGGGGGTCTCAGCTGCTCTACGGGGGCGTCTTTGAGGGGGTCCCTCATCATCAGAGGAGGAAGAGGAGCTTAAGGCGAATCCTTCAAATTCCCCACTTGCATCACTGGCTGTGTCAGAGTCAGAAGCAAGCAGGGCATATGCCTCCTCCGCTGAATACATTCTTCTGGATGACTGTGATGACATTTGGGAGGACATTTGGGAGGACATTTGGGATGCCATTTTTATTTTTGTGTTACTGGTAGTGAAATGTTTCAACACGTGTATAGTGTAGGGGGGGGTACAAACTTTATTTCAACCCGGGGGATATGTAGTGTGTATGTAGTGCAGAAAAAAAAAAAAATACTTTATACCAATAAAAAAAAAAAAAAATGAAGGGGTTAAAAATAAAAAATTGAAGGGGTTAAAAAAAAAAAAAGGTCCTGCGCCAAAAATTGAGCACAGATGTTGGTCAGTAACGTCTGTCACTTAACAGCGCTCAAAGGCAACAGGAATTTGATCAAAAAAAAAAAAAAAATAGATCAACCCTGTGCCGAAAAAGCTGATCAGTGATGTACGTCACTGATCAGCGCACAGTGGCCACAGGACACCCACAAAATCACAGTGTGTGTAAAAAAAAAAATTAAAAAAAGACCCCACAGCACTCACAAAAAAAAAAAAAGGTGATCAGTGATGCGACACTGATTACCAGTGAGGTGCAGCAGGTGCACAACCTTTGGTGCAACTGACAGGTATATATATAAAAAAAAAAAAACCTCTGCACCCCCAAAAAAGTTGCTGATCACCTCAGATATAGTGATCAGCACAAAAGGCGGGGGCAGCAGACACAAAATTTAGCACTCTCTGTCACTCTCTATCACTATCTCTCACTATCTATCACTCTAGGACACTAAAAAACCTGCACCCCCAAAAAGGGGGGGTAGCAGACACAAAATATACACTCTCTATCACTCTCTGTCACTATCTCTCTCTATCTCTCTCTATCTCTCTCTATCTCTCACTATCTATCACTATCTATCACTCTATGACACTACAGCAGCAGCACTGACAGGTATATCTATATATAAAAAAAAACCTGCGCCCCCAAAAAGTTGCTGATCAGTTAATACTGATCAGCACAAAAGGAGGGGGCAGCAGTCAGTTATATAAAAAATATATAGCACAATCTGTCACTATCTCTCTCTATCTCTCTCTCTCTATCTCTCTCTATCTCTCTATAACTATCACACTGCAGCAGCACAAAATATAGCACTCTGTCACTAGGCCTCTCTATCTATCTCTCTCTCTCTATCTCTCTCTATCTCTCTATCTCTCTCTCTCTATCTATAACTATATCACACTGCAGCAGCACAAAATATAGCACTCTCTGACACTATCTCTCTCTCTATCTCTCTCTATCTCTCTCTATCTCTCTATCTCTCTCTATCTATCTCTCTATCTAGCTATTACACTGCAGCAGCACAATTTCACAGCACAGGAAGGCACAAGTAGCAACAGGATCCAGGAAGCATCCAGCACACTACTAGGCACAGATCAAGCAGTGATCAAGCAGCGATGAAGCAGTGATCAGGTAAGTATGGAGCAAGGTTCTGGTCAGTATATGGCGGCAGGTGGCACGGTGACCGCACTGCACGCTATTCCAGACCGGAATGGCGTCTGCAGTGCAGTCACCGTTAGTTTAAACCCCCCTCCATGGCTGTGATTGGTCCGTCGGTCCGACGAACCAATCACGGCCTTTGGGGGCGGGCGGGGTGAGGTGGGGTGACACCAGTGTCACCCTTACACCCCGCGGTGATTGGTGCTGTACTTTACAGCACCAATCACCTCCGATCCCGTGTCACCGGCGAACGTTATTCGCCGGTGACACAGGAAAACGCTGTAATTGGCTGTTCACACTGAACAGCCAATCACAGCGATCGCCGACGGGGGGGCGGCATCGCAGCCCCCCCTGGGCATGCACGGACATGTCTGCTGTCAGGGACAGCAGACATGTTGAAACTGTCACCGCGTCTATAGACGCGGTGACAGTTTAAATCCATGACGTACATTTACGCCATGTGTCGGGAAGTGCTTCCCGACCATGACGTAAATGTACGTCAAATGTCGGGAAGGGGTTAAACCCTCAGTGTTTCCGGTCACTTCTGCGGCCTCGCTAAAACAGATAGACATTTAGAACAGTGCCTGAAGTCAGTATTTAGACTGGTAGGTACTAACAACAGGCCTACCATTGCAACGTTCTGGGCAGCTAGGGCTGTACAGGACTGGTTAAAGGTAATTTGAGTTTAACTTCTGAAGGAAGTTTCAGATGAATGCGCAGGATGTTTACCTTACATGCAGCAGGCTGTCACATACATCACTGAAGCCATGATTGATGCAGGTCATCTAGCGGCCAAGGTCTCAGTGGTCTCAGTACTACCCAGACACATACTTTGGCTTCGCTCTTGGAAGGTCGACACAGAGTCCAAACAAGCTCTAGAGGTGTTGCCCTATGTGGGGATGTCCTCTTTGGGGAGGAGCGAAACAAAATAGTCGCATCCCTGGCTGCAGCTAAGACGGCCTTCCGTCAGCTTCTACCAATACTAGGCCAAAAGTTAGTACTTTTCGTCCCTCAGGTAAAAGGGACAGGTGTTTGACAGGCGGGTAAAGCTAAGTCAGCCAAACCTAAAGGCCCCCATACACTATAAGATTTATCTGACCTGCAAAATTGCATCTGATTTCCCTTGAACTTTCCCAGTAGCTTCCCAGGAGGCCTACATACAATTTGACACTTGATGTGCCATTTTTTACATCCAATTTGCATCAGATAAATCACATGTGATTTATCTGACCCAAATTGGATGTGCCATGAGATTTATCTAATGGGATGGCCCTAGGGAGTGGCCTGAACAGTGCTATATAAATGTAATATTGTCTAAAAGGTAAAAACTCATAAAAAATTATCCCCATCCTCCCATTCCCAAGTTAACTCATTGAGCAAGTCCTGGTTCTGGAAATATGGTTAAAAAATTATGTGGGTACTTGTGTATTAGCATATAAGAAATGGGTGCATAAATGTGTTGTCCGGTGTGCTGTATTTGTAGTATGACGGGCACCCTCCAAAATATTGTAGTTAGTGGCTGTGTTGATATATATATATACTAGGTGATTCATCGCGCCCTACGGGCGCTCTTCACACCGTCGTAAGGGGCTGCGCCCCCTTAATTTGTGAACGTTTGTATATGAGAAATATGGTTAGAATTGTATGAAAGATGCCTGTATTGCAACTTAGGTGTCCGCGAATCGCGGGAGGGGGGGTCGCGGAGGGTGCCGCAAATTGCAGGAGGGGGGGTCGCGGGGGGTGCCGCGAATTGCAGGAGGGGGGGTTGTGGGGGGGTGGATGCTGCGAATCACGGGAGGGGAGGGATTGCAGAGAATCGCGGGAGGGGGGTCGCGGGGTGGGTTGCCGCAAATCCTGGGAGGGGGGTTACGGGGGCGGGGGTTGCGGCGAATCATGGTAGGGGGGGGTCGCGGGGGGTGTGCCGTGAATCACGGGAGGGGGAGTCACGGGGTGGGGTGCCGAGAATCGCGGGGGTGTGTGTGTGTGCCGTGAATCGCGGGAGTGGGGGTTGCGGGGGGGGGGGTGGGGGGGGTGTGACGCGAATCGCCACAAGAAAAAAATCAACACAGAAAGGTCAACACATGTAAATGTTGACATAAGTGTGGCACTTCATTGGTGTCCATGTCGACACATGAGAATGAATATGAAAACATTCAAAAAATGAAAAAAAAAACTTCAAAAACTCATGTCAACCTTTTTCATTGTCGACCATAGCCATGTCAGTGTTTTCCATGTGCAATTTAATTCTGGAGCTGCCGCGAATCGCGGGGGGGTGCCGCGAATTGCGGGAGGGGGGGTCGCGGGGGTGGGTGCCGCGAATCGCGGGAGGGGGGGTTACGGGGCGGGGTTGCGGCGAATCATGGGAGGGGGGGTCACGGGGTGGGGTGCCGAGAATCGCGGGGGAGGTGTGTGTGTGTGTGCCGTGAATCGCGGGAGTGGGGGTTGTGGGGGGGGGGGGGGGTGTGACGCAAATCGCCACAAGAAAAAATCAACACAGAAAGGTCAACACATGTAAATGTTGACATAAGTGTGGCACTTCATTGGTGTCCATGTCGACACATGAGAATGAATATGAAAATATTCAAAAAATGAAAAAAAAAAACTTCAAAAACTCATGTCAACCTTTTTCATTGTCGACCATAGCCATGTCAGTGTTTTCCATGTGCAATTTAATTCTGGAGCTGCCGCGAATCACGGGGGGTGCCGCGAATTGCGGGAGGGGGGGTCGCGGGGTTGGGTGCCGCGAATCGCGGGAGGGCGGGGTTCACAGGGGTTCCGGTGGGGGGTTGCCGCGAATTGCGGGAGGTGGGGGGTCACGGGGGGTGCCGCGAATCGCGGGGGGGGGGTTGCGGGGGGTGTGACGCGAATCGCCACAAGAAAAAATGGTACTTCTTTACTTTCACGGCACCAGCATGGCGCCGCGCGTACTTCCGGGTTACGCTCGCCACTAACTAAGTAAAATAAACTAAGTTAACGCCATGCCAACATGGATAGTTCATACCTCCACTATCCATGTTGGCATGGAGTTGATTTTAATTAGCGTGGCGAGCGTAGCGAGCCACCGAGCCCGCAGCGTGGGCGAGCGAAGCGCGCCCCGCAAGGGGACTCTGACGCGCGGCGCCATGCTGCCGCCGTGAAAGTACAGAAGTACCGAAAAAATCAACACAGAAAGGTCAACACATGTAAATGTTGACATAAGTGTGCCACTTCATTGGTGTCCATGTTGACACATGACAATGAATATGAAAACATTCAAAAAATGAAATAAATCTTCAAAAACTCATGTCAACCTTTTTCATTGTCGACCATAGCCGTGCCAGTGTTTTGCATGTGCCATTTAATCCTGGGGCTGCCGCAAATCGCAGGGGGTGCCGCGATTTGCGGGGGGTGGGTGCCGCGAATCGGGGGAGAGCGGGGTTCATGGGGGTTCCGGTGGGGGGTTGCCGCGAATTGCGGGAGGGGGGGGTGGCGGGGGGGTGCCGGGGTGCCGCGAATCGCCGGAGGGGGGGTTGCGGGGGGTGTGACGCGAATCGCCACAAGAAAAAAATCAACACAGAAAGGTCAACACATGTAAATGTTGACATAAGTGTGGCACTTCATTGGTGTCCATGTCGACACATGAGAATGAATATGAAAATATTCAAAAAATGACAAAAAAACTTCAAAACTCATGTCAACCTTTTTCATTGTCGACCATAGCCATGTCAGTGTTTTCCATGTGCAATTTAATTCTGGAGCTGCCGCGAATCACGGGGGGGGGTGCCGCGAATTGCGGGAGGGGGGGTCGCGGGGGTGGGTGCCGCGAATCAAGGGAGGGCGGGGTTCACAGGGGTTCCGGTGGGGGGTTGCTGCGAATTGCGGGAGGTGGGGGGTCACGGGGGGTGCCGCGAATCGCGGGAGGGGGGGTTGCGGGGGGTGTGACGCGAATCGCCACAAGAAAAAATCAACACAGAAAGGTCAACACATGTAAATGTTGACATAAGTGTGCCACTTCATTGGTGTCCATGTCGACACATGACAATGAATATGAAAAAATTTAAAAAATTAAAAATAAATCTTCAAAAACTCATGTCAACCTTTTTCATTGTCGACCATAGCCATGTCAGTGTTTTGCATGTGCCATTTAATCCTGGGGCTGCTGCGAATTGCGGGGGGGGGGGTGTGCCGCGAATCGCGGGAGGGGGGTCGCAGGGGGGGTGCCGCCAATCGTGAAAGGGGGGGTCGCGGGGGGGTTCTTTTTGCCGCGAATCGCGGGAGGGAGGTCGCGGGGGGGTGTTTTTTCCGCGAATCGGGGGGGGGGGGTCACGGGGGAGGGTTTGCCGCGATTCGCTGGAGGGGGGGGGTCGCGGGGTGGTGGTTATGCCGCGAATTGCGGTAGGGGTCGTGGGGGGGTTCTTTTTGCAGCGAATCGCGGGAGGGGGGGTCGCGGGGGTGTTTTTGGTGCGAATTGCGGTAGGGGGGGTCGCGGGGGAGCGGGTGTTTTTGCCGCAAATCGCGGGAGGGGGGGGGGGCGCGCGGGGGGGGAGGTTTTGCCGCAAATCGCGGGAGGGGGGCGCTCACCTGGTGGCTGTGGAGTAGCAGTGCTGGGCAACATGGGAAGGCAGTGGGTGTCTGGCACTGTCTGTGGGCTCACTGGGCTGGTTCTCTGTCACATACCTCCCAACATGACCCTCTCCAGGAGGGACACATTGCTCTGTTTCTAGACTTCCCCTTAATGTATGATTGCCATCACCTGTTTTAAACAGGTTAATTTCTCAGAAAGGTGTTCAGCACAGATGAAGGCAATCACACATTAAGAGGAAAGTCCAGGAACAGAGCGTTATAGACACAGACACCCACTTTGAGTGACAGATGTAGCCAAATATATAGGAGATATATATATATATACACACACTCTCAGCATAAATAATATCCTCAGACACAGCTGAATGTAGGCAACGTTTCAATGCCCTGCATGGATGCAGAGACCGGCAGTCCATCTCCCCGAGCAGGCACCATCACACAGTGCCCTCTTGCGCTCACGCACATAGTGTCACCATCACTATCAAGTGGGCATATAATATTCCTTACTAGGCAAAATTTGCCTAGTAAGGAATATTTGATGCCCACCTGATAGTCAATTTTAAAATGCATGTTGTCTTTGTTTATTGTTGTTGTTAGTTGTCATGGTGATAGTGACACTATGCACGAGCGCGGGAGGGCACTGCGTGATGACATCACACAGCGTCTGCTCAGGGAGATGGACCCCCGGTCTCTGCGTCCCTGTCTGCATAATAGTGTATAAAAGGTATGTCATTTCTATATATTTGAGCATTACGAAAAAATGCCAAATAATTGAATTGTTTCCTACATTCAGCGGTCTGAGGATATTATTTATACTGAGAGTGCCACGCTTCCCTCCTGCAGTGTGTGTGTGTGTGTGTGTGTTATATATATATATATATATATATATATATATATATATATATATACATATATATAGTAGTCAGCGGCGGTACAAGCAGCGGCACTCCAAGGATTTAAAAATATGCTTTAATGGTGCTCCGACGTTTCGGGGTTGCGTGAAAGCACATTTTATAATCCTTGGAGTGCCGCTGACATATATATATATATATATACATATATATACATACATATATACCTACATATATACATACATATACATATACATACATATATTGATGAATGCAACTATACAAGGCTATGGCAGTAGGGACTCTGTTTCCTATACTATACTGCGATTACAAAGCACACAGCATAGGGAGTACACAGAAGACTCCCCTACCCCAGTACACTGTATGCACCACAGTGGAACTCCACTCCAGGAGCAGGGGAAAGGGGGGTCGGGCTGCACTGCCCGAGCTGACAGTAAACTCCAGCAGCAGGGGAGGGGAGGATGGGGCTGTCGGGCTGTGCAACCCGAGCTGACAGTAAACTCCGGCAGAAGGGGAGAGGGCTGCGCTGCCCGGGCTGTTAGTAAACTCCAGCAGCAGGGGAGGGGAGGAGGGGGCTGTCGGGCTGTGCAAACCGAGCTGACAGTAAACTCCGGCAGCAGGGGAGAGGGCTGCGCTGCACGGGCTGTCAGTGAACTCCGGCAGCAGGGGAGAGGGGGGGTCGGGCTGCGCTAGACTGCAGTGCCCGGGCAGACAATTGTTTCCTCATCCCGTCCACTGCCCGCCTGCCCCTTCCGGTGACGTGTGTTCTACTGGGGGTCCGGGAGCACCAGAACTAGGTACACAGATATATCGGATCTGAAACATCGTGGGTGCTAAAAAGCACCCACGATGTGCCCATGATGGGTCAGATTCCGATATATCTGACGTTCAGCAGGTCCGACGCCCTGATCCGATCTGATGCGCACGGGAACGCGCATCAGATCAGATCAGATGTCAAACACATGCGATTTTCGGCCGATTTCATCCGATTTATCGGCCCAAAGGGCCGAAATCGGATGAAATCGGCCGAAAATCGCATAGTGTATGGGGGCCTTAAGACCAGTAAGCCCTGGGGAAACTAGCCAGGCAAAGCCTGACAAGCCTGCCACCTGATGGTGTGGGCCTCCCTGTAGGGGACCCCAGGGTGGGATGCCGACTTCTTTTCTTCACAGAAGAATGGCTCAGGTTGACATCCGATGCCTGGGTGAGAGAAGTGGTGGCCCATAGGTATGCTGTATCCTTTAAAGGACACACCCCTCAACAGTTCTTTCTGACAAACCTGCCAAAAGATCCAAACAAGATCAGGTAGTGTTCAAACAAAAGGATTCTCAGTTTCTACAGCACACGGTCCACCGCTGCTGGGTCGCTAACCAAGAGCACCACTCCTACAGATAACTTTACTAAATAATTGAGGATAGTTTCCCAGCGCTGGTCTAGATAGTATCCACCTGATATTCCAGGGTCTTAGAGCATGTAGCTATTGGGACCACTCTGACCTTGGTGTTGGTCCCTATGTGCAAAACATGGTTTCTTTTAGGCTGAGATCACCAGGACCATGCACTCCTGTCACAAATGGAGGGAGAAGGAGTTGCAGACCAATAACTGACCTGGTATATGATCCCTATATGTACATCATGGTATCTTTAGGCTTAAATTTTCTGTGTCTACCACACAATTTCTATTGAATAGTACTGACCTGGCACAAGATCCCTATGTTCCCATAAGGGTTTCTTTACCACATCACGGCAGATAGGTAAACTTTGGACAACTTCGGACACCAGGATATCCAAGCTGTTAAGGTTTCGGGTGTGAATCCATAGCTGGGACTGCTGTTCAGGACAGCCACGGCGGAATCCTACACTACCTCTGTTGACCCCCCGGGTAGGGTGACCGGCTCCTGCAAGAACTAGGCTTCGCCTGTAGCCGCCACGTTTGTAAGGGTGAGTTAGGCCCGCCCTGGCTCCGGTGCAGCCAGGTGTTAGGTATAGACAAGGAACCGGGGATCCCCCCAGGGTACAGTCAAAAGGATAATCTAACTAAAGGATCCTAACTGGAATTCAAGGAAAAAGGCAACTTGCCGTTACTAGCTAACGCGGCTAATGGCACCAGCGACCTAGTCGCCCACCAACTGCGACCGTGTCGCATACACAATATAAGAATACACAATATAAGAATACACCACACCAAAAAGCACACGACGAATGACATGCACGAACACAAAACACAAATACATTCCCACTGGGACCACCCAGTCTGGGAAAACTGAGAACGCAGCAACTGCTGAGGAAAATCCCCCCTGAGTTCCTCAGTGGGGCTGAAATAACAAAAGATGAACAAGGCCCAGGAGGGCACCAAGCCAAGAATAAGGAACCAGGTCCCCAACCGGGGAACTTACAGTACCAGGAATGGACCACCAACCAACTGATGCCCCCCAGGAGCGTACCAGCAGCAGACAAGCACAGAGGAAGATGGCTGGGGCCAGGCAGGTGGACAGCACTGGAACAAAAGATGAAGCTGCCAGACACATCTAAATGGTTACCTGTTTTTAACCAAGGCCTTAAATTAGTGTCCCAGCAACTTACCTTAGCTCAAATGAAACTCCAATATAACCTAAATGCGCTAAGTACATTTCCCCTTATTCAACTATCGCACTATGTCTCCCAGATAGAGCTCTAATAATCTCGCAAACAAATACCTTACTTAATAACTTTAAGTTAATTTTGAAAAGCCAGGATATAAAATTAAAGCTTTATATACTGAACTCATTGCTATTGCGGAATTGGTACATCAGAATGAATTTAGGTTTACAGTCATTAGGTCGACCCCACTAGGTCGACTGGGAGGAAGGTCGACCTGACTTAAGGTCGACATGGGCCAAGGTCGACATGACTTAAGGTCGAATTTGCATAAAGGTCGACCTGAGGAAGGTCGACTGGTCATAAGGTCGACATGGGTTTTTCACTGTTTTTTTTTTCCGAATGTCGACAAAGTCGACATGGACACAGTTGGCAATGAGAATCGGACCCTCGCATCGCTCGCTTCGCTCGCGATGCTTCGCTCGCCACAGCTTTAATAACCTCCTCCACGCACTAGTGGATGGTAGGGCATGAAATACCGCCTGTCGGCACATGTCGGCTCAAAAAACAGTGAAAAACCCCAAGTCGACCTTATGACCAGTCGACCTTCCTCGTGTCGACCTTTATGCAAATTCGACCTTAAGTCATGTCGACCTTGGCCCATGTCGAAACCTTAAAGTCAGGTCGACCTTCCTGCCAGTCGACCTAGTGGGGTCGACCTAATGACTGTAGACCTAAGTTCATTCTAATAGATGACCGCATCCCGCTTTATCAACCCATAAGATAACAGAACAAACAAGGAGACAATGGCCTTTATTCAGATCAGATCGCAGTACAAATTTGTTTGGAAAATGGGCAAAACCATGGGCCTTATTTTGGTTCATTCTTTCTGACAAAATCCTTCTTATACCCCTTTAACACCAAGGAATGACCCAGGTTGGACCCAGGTCGGACCCAGGTCAACGTTGGTGTAAAAGGGGTCAACCCAGGTCCAGTAACACTGGTCTCCTACCCAGGTCCTGACCAGGGTTGAACACTGGTTGGACCTGGGTCGTGGGCGGTGTAAATGGTCCCAACCCAGGTTGGGACATCCGGGTAGTGCTGAAAGGATACCAGAAGTGCTGGACGCCTTTCCACAGTGCGCTGCAGTGGCAAAAGACAGCAGCCAGGAAGGATACGGGCAGTGCACACAGAAATCACAATTGGATGCAGTATCACAAGGGGAGGGACTAGGGGAGCACATGGGAGATTCGGTCTGCTGCTGCAGGGAAAGGGGCTGGGGAGAGCACATGGGAGATGCTGCACTTTTATACCGCTATGTAGGCTTGAGCACTGAATAAAACCTTTTGAAAAATATTTTACAAAATAAACAAACCAACATTCTTCAATGCTAACTAGTCATGTCTTTTATTTTTATATCATTGAGGGAAGGTTGGCTGGCAGTTTATCAGTCCTAAAATGGACATTTTTAATGTCATCCATAGGGAAAAGCAGTGCTGACCCAGGTTCAGTGTAAACGGCACAGACCTGGGTCCGACCTGGGTCACAGTGCTGTGTAAATGGGGTATGAAGCTGGGTCCAACCCTGGAAACTCCTGTGTTCAAAGACCAGGGTCCGACCAGGGATTTTGGTGTAAAAGGGGTATTAGATGGACAAAACCATGTGCACTGCAGGGGGGGGCAGATGTAACATGTGCAGAGAGAATTAGATTTGGGTGAGTAATTTTGTTTCTATGCAGGGAAAATACTGACTGCTTTATTTTTACACTGCAATATAGATCTCACTTTGAAGTAAAACCCCACCCAAATCTAATTCTCTCTGCACGAGTAACACCTGCCCCACCTGCAGTGCACATGGTTTTGCCCATCTAAGAAGGATTTTGTCAGAAAGAATGAACCAAAATAAGGCCCCATGTGCACTGCAGGTGGGGCAGATGTAACATGTGCAGAGAGAGTTACATTTGTGTAAGTTATTTTGTTTCTGTGCAGGGTAAATACTGGCTGCATTATTTTTACACTGCAATTTAGATTTCAGTTTCAACACACCCCACCCACATTTTACTCTCTCTGCACATGTCTGCACATCTGCCCCACCTGCAGTGCACATGGTTTTGTCCATCTAAGAAGGATTTTGTCAGAAAGAATGGACTAGAATAACCCCCAATGGCTTGGAGATATACCTTGATTAATTTCATGTGACACACTTTTCAAATATTATGACTCCACATTACGCATTCTAAAATCCGCCCTGCTACAGGAAACACATATAAAGATACTACAAAGAGCATATATATCCCCTGCCCAAAGGAAAGACTTTGTTCCTGAGGAATCGGGATCCTGTGTGAAATGTGGGTTGTCTCCGGCTACCTTCTTCCACAATGTCTGGTCCTGTGGAAAAATAAAAAGGTTTTGGCATAAAGTGATTAATTATATCTCCACTGTACTAGATACAAGAGTACACATACACCCTTTCCCTATCCTTTTTTGCCGACTTTGATGAACAGCAAGCATATTCCTTTCTTGACAATGGTAGTTACAGAGGCGAAAAAAACTTATAATGAAAAACTGGTTAAGAAAATCGGCTCACTCTCTAGATTCAATTGTCCAGTTACTGACCCGCACAATGAATTATGAAATGTATGATGTTCAACTGCAGTCGACTTTAATATCCACAATATGTGAACAATGGGGACCACTACAAGCGGAATGACTACAGCAACCAGGTCAATACCACAATGGTAAAAGGAACACCTGTACCTGTTTGTTCTGATGCACTCCTCATTGTCAGTTGCAGATTCAAGCTTCAGCATTACTTTTAAAGGTTGTTAATGGTATGATATCTAACATGTCTATTGTACACTTTTACATACCCATATCCGATGCAGGCCAATTGCCAAACGATCCCCCCCCCTCTTCTTTCTACCCTTCAACTCTCCCCCCCAACCCCCTTTTCTCTTATGTTATATAAATGTTGCAAATGTTGATCTATGTTATATATAGGCTTAGCAGTGTTGGGCTTGTTAACACCCATCAACAATCTTTATATGGACTCATGGACTATGATCAGGACAAGCTCTCTTGACAACGTCACAATGTCCATTCACCTCCATGATTATTGGACACTCATAAGAGATGGACAATCACCGCCTTTGCTCAATTTTGTCTCTACTGTCCAGCCTAACACTGTCATGTACACCTATCATGTTCACCAGTCATGTACACCAGTTGAAAGTTATATATGCATCATTTGTAATACTTGAAAAAACCCAATATATATATATATATATTTGGGGGAAAAATAGCGGGTAGTATACAAATAGTGACAAGTTAATACAAGGTATTGTGTAGACTCTACACAATACCTTGTATTAACTTGTCACTATTTGTATACTACCCGCTATTTTTTCCCCAAATATATATATATATATATATTGGGTTTTTTCAAGTATTACAAATGATGCATATATAACTTTCAACTGGTGTACATGACTGGTGAACATGATAGGTGTACATGACAGTGTTAGGCTGGACAGTAGAGACAAAAAAGAGTAAGAGTGAAAAATCACGTAACTATAGATTATAAAAAATAGTACATAATCAATATGTTTCAAATACATAAAGATTTATATAAAAAAATTGGGTACTTGTGTATTATCACGGTGCCCATCGCATCGTATACCACTAATTAAGGTATGCGATGGGACTCAATTTTCAGACCAAAGACCCGCACTGTACAATAAAATATCGAATCACATCGCATGCCATTAAAATGGCATGCGATGTGATGCGATGCGATTGTTAATTGTACAAGCACCCTGATGGGTGATAACTATGTTAAATGCACCCCATTGTTAATGCTACCCTCACTATCAATGCCAACCCGAAGCATGGCGAGTGCAGCGAGCCCGCAAGGGGCGCCAGTACACGTCCTCCGACCTTTTCCTACTACCACTATCCACGTCGGCATGGAGCTGATTTTAGATAGTGTGACGAGCGCAGCGAGCCACTGAGCCCAAAGCGTGGCGCGCGGACGCAGATTACTTCACATGTATTCCGCGTCCCCTCGCGCAGCTCGCTGCGCTCTCCACACTATCTGAAATCAACTCCCCGCCGACGTGGATAGTGGGGGTATGAAAAGGTCGGAGGATGCGTACCGCCGCCACGCTTCGGGTTGGCGTTGATAGTGGGGGTGGCATTAACAATGGGGGTGCATTTAACATAGTAATCACCCATCAGGGTGCCTGTACAATTAAAAATCGGGTCAAATCGCTGCAACTAATACGATGCCCTATGATGGAAATCTTGGGCGCCGTGATAATACACAAGTACCAAAAATTGTGTAAGGGGTAAACTTAAATAATAACACTGAACATTAAAAATAAATTAATGATTGTTATAATTTTGCACTATATTCAATAATGTAGAAAACATTATAAAAGAACATTTTGCATAGTATGTAATTAAACACACCACATAATTTTACAAATCAAAAAAAAAAAAAGCTATAATATATGGCCCCATTAGAAATAAATGGCGTATGGAAATGGTACGACTATGTGTCATATGTAGGGTAAACCTGTTAGGGTTATTATAGGGAAGATATTATACAGAGGAGATAGATTATGGTTATAGGGTAAAGGACCCGAATATG
This sequence comes from Crinia signifera, assembly GCF_055691185.1. Lineage (NCBI taxonomy): Eukaryota > Metazoa > Chordata > Amphibia > Anura > Myobatrachidae > Crinia > Crinia signifera. The sequence goes on from NC_139222.1 coordinate 43,513,747, forward strand.
GACGTGAGTGAGGAAGGGCAGGGTAGGATTATGTATGCTACGTTATGTTTTGTCCTGTCATGTATGTAAAAGTATATGACATTCTTTTATACTTACTGAAATATACAATATTGTTGTGTATGTTATTAAATTACAAATAAAGACTCATTTAAAAAATAATTCTAAGAAATAAAATAATCCAGATTCCTCATCTCCCATCAGGTTATGTGACTGCGGTCTAACATCCTCCTGCTGTTATAATCTCTGCTCTGTTATTACTACCAACCACTCTATGACCAGACTGCACCTATCATACAATGCTCTGGGGGATTCTGGACTGAAGGTTCTGTGTAAGGGATTGAGACACCCAGACTGTGCCCTGCAGGATCTGAGGTAAGATCTGTCTCAGTACAAGTTCTCTCAGTACTAGCCATAGACTATACAATAACCCACAGCTTTGACCACTGTTTAGGATGGCCACAGTGAACCCTACGCTGCCTCTGTTGGCCTCGCCTGATAGATGGCAGCGCACTTGCAATAACTAGGATAGCCACGTTTGAAGGGAAAAATTAGGTCCACCCCAACTCTGGTGCTGCCAGGTCTAACGCAAGGACAAGGTACCAGTTGTCTTCAAAGACAAAAGGTGAAACTAACTGAAAGAGACCTGCCTGGAGGGGTTACAAACTACCATCAACAGGCCAATACCAGAGGGCAGATAATAAGAGTGACACAGTCGCAACCCAGGGCAACCCAGTCACAAATACAAATGACACAACAAGATGCACAATGCAAACCACACAGAATACAGCAAACTACCCAAAGAGATGGGTACTTGCAATACCCAGTAAGCCACCCTGTATGGGCCAGAAATAAACAAAAGGTAGTGCAAACCTGAAGCAATCCTCTGGCAATCATAGAGGGAATGTACCAATGTGACCAGAAATAAATCACAATTCTGTCCACAAGGTAGCTGGCAAAAACAAGTAAAGAAAGGATTGAACCAGGGCTCCAGGTGGGAGCACTTACGGTGTCCCAGAACCGGGACAGAAAGCAGGCTGGAATTTCCTTGAGCAAGAGGGTCCAAACAGCTGCTGCAGGACACAGGAGCAAACAGGAGGGCAAGTGACTACCACAAAGGTTGAAATATCACTGGCAGGGCTGTGCTGGATTGAATCTCTTACAACGGATCAGGTGACTAATCACCTGCAGAGAATACAGCCCACCTCCCAAGTCTATTGAAAGCAGCTGCAGGAAGGCGTGCCTGCTCGGTGTTTCCCATTACCCTCAAAAACCACCGGGCGGAAGTTGCAATCCATCCAGACACCGCTAGCCAGAAACACATAAGCATATCTGGTTGCCTGGCAACCGGCTCTAGGATGCAAATGCCAGGGAACGCATACACCAGATGGACCATCAGGCCAGGGAATTGAGCTCCCGGAGATGCCACCTGTCAGCACTGCTGACACAGACACAGGTGATAGCACCTAGATTTTCTCATACGATCTGAGTATAGTTTATGGAGCTACTGTATTATTCTATTCATTGTTAGATTATAACCATTGCTTTGTTTTAATACAATTGTTTCCCTTAAGATTTTTTTTTTGCAGTTATTAGCCAATTATTTCCAGTTATATTATACATCTGGTGAATAGGAATTAGACCTGCTCTGACGACACACTGAAACTAGATACTAGAAATGTCTGCGCTGCAGCTGTGAGATAATTTGAGATAAAGGGCTAAAGAAGGGCAAAGTTTTGGGAGGGGGATGTCAGGAGGACACAGCACTATCTTTTCCTTCCATAAGACCTTGCTGTGTCTGGGAAAGGAGATGTGGTGGTAATCAGGGCTCATACTCTCCTTATAATATGACACATTTTGCTCCTTCCAGATGCAGGTTTTCTGGAATGACATCCACAGTCATAGCCGGCTCCTGTACAGGGTTACAGGGCATTATTTGTGCCACACCTGCACTATGCATACCCCCAACCATCAGTATTGTGTTGGAATAGTCCCACCTGTTGGATACAATGCCCCACTGTGGGGAAAGGTTTGGAGGAATCTGTCACAATTACACATAGCAGTGCCATAGATGAATAGATGCTGTGCACAGCATCCACACAGTGATAGACATGTTGAAGACAGCATGGGGAATGTGGGGCAAGCCCAGCATGACAAGAACATGAGCATTACCATGAGGCCAGACCCATTCTTCATGCTCACAACTTTGGTTACACAGAGGATGCTGGGAGGTCCTTCTATAGCTATTAGGGATCAGATAGAAAAAGTAAAATACATAGCTCCACTTTGCAGTCACCACTATTGATAACAGGATCTGCAGCATTCTGAGTTAGTTTGTGTAATGCAGGATCGATCTCTGATAGCTAATGCATTAAGCAGGTGTTTAGATACTTGCTGTTATCATTTGTGAACAGCCATTTTGCATGAGGAAAAACACTATAAAGAAAATAGTAAATGTTTAGTGATAGTGTCATGCTTAGTGTGAGATTAGAATTATAAACAATAAACTAACCCAGATCCCTCATCTCCCATCAGGTTATGGGACTGTGGTCTGACCTCCTCCTGCTGTGCTGATCTCTGCTCTGTTATTACTACACTCCACTCTCTGACAAGACTGCACCTGTCATACAATGCTCTGGGGGACTCTGGACTGAAGCGTCTGTGTAAGGGACTGAGAAACCCGGCCTGTGCCCTGCAGGAGCTGAGGTAAAATCTGTCTCAGTACAAGTTCTCTCAGTACCAGCCATAGACCATACAAGGCACAAGGTTGCATGGGAAGGCAGATGCATGCTGGGGGAAGGGCGCCTGATGTCACGTGACGTCAAGCACCCGCCCTGTCTTTGTCCTGGGCACCCACAAATATAAGTCAGTCTCCACTTATATATATGCGATGGCAGGAGAAATCATTCGAGATTCACAGCTTACTGAGTCAATTAGAATGACCCCCATGGTTTCATATAACTGGCCATGAAACACCTTATTTAAAATGCATGTAGTCAAAGGGATCATTGAGCTTTATAACCAATGCAGGGAAATGCCAATGATGATTCCCTTTAAATGTATCTGATGTCTCTGATTACTTTTGTTTTTCTTTCCCAAAAATGTAACAGCTGCATAAAGTGGGTTAGATGAAATCAGGGAGATTGTCAGACTCTTAAAGGACACAAAAAAATAAGAAAAAAGAAAGTCAGGTGGGGTGCACGCTAGACCCCTTGAACTTATCTGCCCTATAGCAGTTAAAACATTTTATTAAATTAATTTATTATGTATAAATGTTAGTTCCCACACACTGAATTTTTTTTTAAATACGTGCTTGCCTAAAATTTACGAAAATAATTATAATCCTAGACCGGTCAGGTTATAGAAAAACAAAGTTATAAAGTGATGTTGAGAAAATATATTATGACCATCATATTTCCTTATGCCCGATACTCCGTCGGTGCTCCTAATATTCACTCACACAATAGTGATAAGGATTTAATCATTGGTCATACAAGTATTAAGTATAGATTTCAAGAACAATTATTTCTGAATTTTTTTTATATAGTTGGGACTTGGGAAGTACAGTGACTAACAGTGAGAGAGTCTCTAAAGGTCAGTTTTGACCCCAATACTGAACTTTAATACTATTGAATTTTACAAAATTCTTTCCCACCAATTAGCGCAAATCCCCAACTCCTTCTTTTTTCAGACAGGGAGATTCAAACCTATTTCAGGTAGTCTCCTGCAGAATGCAGGAGTATAGGCAACTATGGGATACTTTGGCTACTGACATTCAATCTAATGCTACTGTACATGAAACCTAATTTAGATCAAGGTTATATGATAATGGTCTTCAATGCTTTTGAGGTCTTTCCAGATGACTTTTGTATAATTTCCACAAATTGACAGTATGTGACTTATGCCTAAAGGGGTGAGTTAGCCTTTGTGCTGAGCGAACTACAAGGTTAGATCAAATTTACATTCAAATTATTCAATGTCAGGTCCATTTTTCTCTTTGTCGGAAAGCTTGGGGATTGGCAAAAACTGATTAGTCAATCCAGCGGCCGTTTTTAACAATGCAGAGTAAAAATACTGATGGCCATTATTTCTGCCTGTCAGAAATATCGTTCAGGGTTGAATACTCCCCTTACTCAGTTTCTTGTTGTCAGCACATGGAGAGATCAGTATGTCTTGTTTGTCTGTATAACAAGAAGCCATAGTTCCGGCTTTATATGTTAATGGTCTTAGCACATATAACTAGTATTGATAGATAATCTATGTAATAATAACATAATTAAATTAAATACAACAAATATTTTGGAATACACTGTAACATAAGTACCCTGTAACAGGTACCCAGTTACTGTAGTTAGATTACTGTAGGAAAATATATTAATAAGGTCATTCAGTAACTTACAGTGTGTCAGATGTTCATGTGATACAGAATCTCTCACTTTGTGAAGACCAAGTGACCTTAATGTCTTTATCATACATGCTGGCTACAGTGTAACCCCAGTGATTGCTTCTTGGCTTTTTGGCTAAGATCAAGTGTAGTATCTGTTTTTATCAGTTTCAACTGTGAGAGCCTTCACACCTATACTTGGATCACAGAAGAAGCGGAAGATGACAGACCAGCCAGAGAGACAGCAACAAGAGGAGGAATTCGCGGAGAGGAACATTTCAATGCGCTCAAGCCACCTGGGAGAGTCAGACTTTTTTTGCTCTGCCCTCTTAAAGCCTTGCAACACTCCAGAGCAGCCTTGGAGGGTCAAACTTGCTTGCTCTGCCCTCTAAAGTTTTAATTGCTCCTGAGCCACATATACCAATACCAAAGGGATAGACTTTTCACTTTGCCCCCCAAGCTTCAGGGCCAGTGCAAGGCATCTAGGTGCCCTAGGCAAGCCTACAGGATATCCCCCTCCCCATTGGGAGTTTTGCCACTGGCGTAGGGGAAGCCGGGTAGCAGCGGGCACACATAGAAATGTATAAACAGTCAGTGATTGGCTGAGAGCTCTCTCAGTCAGAGAGCTCTCAGCCAATCACTGGCTGTCCATTCATTTCTATGTGCAGGGTGGGTGCATAATTATACTGTAATGGGCAGTGGGCACACAGCTACTCCACACACCAGCAGCTGCCTACTACAGACAGTGATTATTTAATTTATTATGAATTAAGTACAGCCAGCACAGACTGTCACTGACTGAGTAGCTGAGCGGGTGGGTGGGGGAGGGGGGCGGACGGGGGCTCCGCCACCCGCCGGAGATCAGAGATTTACAAGGAAGCATTGTGTCAGACCAGCGCACTGAGGGGGCTGTGGATTGAGGCTGACTGGCCGGCGGGGGCTGGGGCGGCCACCGCCCACCTGCCGTCGAACTTTAACTATAGGAGTAATACCGAGCTCTGGTCTAATATATATATATATATATATATAAATAGTCCATTAGGCAGGCACTCCACAAAGGCAATAAAGATACCCTCCAAGGGAAAGCTGGCAACTCGGTGCCCTCCGTTGCTGGCTGTGAAACAGGCAGAATAGTAGAAGGATGCGGGGGCGGCGGCACTCGAAATAATACACAGCAGACAGATGTCCCAACGTTTCGAGACCTCTAGGTCCCTTTATCAAGGTGCATGTGAAGACAAAGATTACATACAATACACTTACCTAAATACCCTGTGTCCGTGCGTAGCCCGCGGCGTCCCGGCGGGTGTCGCATCACAATGACGTCATCATCTCCGTCCGGGCGCAGCGAGTCACGCAGAGATCACCTGGTGTACACAAAAGAAAACACACGTGATCAGATTAAGGAATGGTTGCCATGGTGCTGAAAGTAACACAGCCTAGTTGCTGCTAAAGTAGAAAGAGAATAAATAGATTTAAAAACACAGCAGAATCTTAGGCACTTAGAGCAATAATCGGCTTAGGAACATGACAACATAGTATCATAAATGTTCACTAAAAGTAAGCAGCATGCAAAGTCTAACACAAGCTAGAGATCTCAATGGCGGTAATAACAAATAGGATCATGTAGATAAAAAGTGTGCAAGCTAAACACATTAGTTAATTACCATAAAAAAGCAGAATAAATGATCAAATGCACAATTAAACTACATGATCAAGGGTACATTACAAGAAATGAGACAAACCGAGATTCTCATTTAGGCCGCGGGGAGCAAGTGTATCAAGATAATAGATCCACCTGCTTTCCGCACGCAGCAGCGCAGCAGACCTGTCACCCCCTCTTAAGGATGCGGGGACATGGTCAATGATTCTGTAGCGCAAGGATGTTAAGGGATGCCTCGCTTCAATAAAGTGGCGTGCCACTGGAAACTCACTATTTCCAGCGGCCAACCCAATTTTAATGTTGGAGCGATGGGCTGCGGCTCTCTCCTTAAAAGCACGGTCTGTCTTTCCTATGTAATGTTTGCCACAGGGGCAGCTAATCATATAAACAACATATTTAGTGTTGCAACTGACCCTGTGTCTTATTTTGAACTTTTTCCTTGAGAAGGGGTGAAAAAAGGAGTCACCTTGTACCATATAGCTGCAAGTGATGCAGCCACTGCAACGAAAACAGCCAACCCTGGGGACTCCCAAAAAAGTAGGCGGTTTAGGCAGTGGAAATCTGATGTCATTTTTAACAAGATGGTCTTTTAAATTTTTGCCTCTCCTATATGCATGCATAACCTTTTTCTGATGTAAAGAGGGCAATTGTGGGTCACTCGTGAGGATCGGCCAATATTTTTTGGTTATTTGACGATGCTGGGTGCTTTTATGATGGAAAGAGTTGACCCAGATCAACCGGTCACTAGTGCGATCTTTGATTACCGGACTCAGGGCTTGTTCACGGCTCAAGGCCAACACTTTGTTTTTGGCCTGAATCAATTCACTGTGACGGTATCCTCTTGCCACAAATTTGGTGACCATCTGATCCAAAGAATATTCCAGATCCGAGGGTGAGCTGGAAATCCTGCGTACCCTCAACATCTGAGAAAAAGGGAGACCCTTTTTTAAAGAAATGGGGTGGTGACTAGTTGCATGTAACACATTATTCCTGTCTGTGGATTTAATAAACAGACTGGTACTAATGTAACCATCATTAAGTGCAATATTAACGTCCAAGTAATGTACCTGTGTGCAATTGATGAGAAATGTAAATTTCACAGGAGAAAGGGTATGGTTATGCTCAATGATGAGTTTTTCTAGGTCCTCCACCTATAAAGACTTTTGGTCGCATGTTGGAGAAGGACACTAATGAGCTCCATACAAGTCACATACAGAGCCATACCAATTTCACTTCTGAAGAATGGCGGGCATTGAAAACTTTGAGCAACGACCGCTCCATTTCTATCCGCTCTGCGGACAAAGGAGGGTCTATTGTCATCCTCAACACAGCCGACTATGTGCAAGAAGCCTATCGTCATTTAAATGATGAGGACACATATAGTCTCCTTCCTAACGATCCCTCTATGCCATATAAAGTCGAATTGGATTTGATATTGAATAATGCAGTCAATGACAATATAATTCTTGCATCTACTCGAGATTCATTGTGTACTTCCTTTCCCATTGTGCCATTGTTATATTTGCTACCCAAGGTGCATAAGAGTTTGGAGAAACCCCCGGGCAGACCTATCATCTCTGCTCGGGGGTCACTTTATCACTCCATCTCTATGTACCTTGATCATTTTTTGCAGCCATGTATACAGGGAATGCCTTCATATTTGAAATATACTAATGATTTAATTCACAAATTGGACGGTTTGGGCAGACTACCACTCGATTGTGCGTTGGGCACGATCGATGTGTGTAGCCTGTATACGTGTATACCACACGATGTGGGCTTGGAGGCAACTTCATTGCTTATTACTGATAATCCCCTTTACAAGGGCCCAGCTATTTCTTTTTTTATGCAGTTATTAGCTCTTACACTAAAGCGCAATTATTTTACCTTTAACGGGAAATTCTACTTGCAGCTAAAAGGGTGTGCGATGGGGTCCTCTGTGGCCCCATCGTTCGCCAACGCTTTTATGCATACCATTGACAAAGCTTTGTTCACAGAGAACCCTGCCATTAGTGGGTCAGTTCGATTGTATTTGAGATACATAGATGACCTCCTGGTGGTATGGTCAGGAAAGGTGGAGGACCTAGAAAAACTCATCATTGAGCATAACCATACCCTTTCTCCTGTGAAATTTACATTTCTCATCAATTGCACACAGGTACATTACTTGGACGTTAATATTGCACTTAATGATGGTTACATTAGTACCAGTCTGTTTATTAAATCCACAGACAGGAATAATGTGTTACATGCAACTAGTCACCACCCCATTTCTTTAAAAAAGGGTCTCCCTTTTTCTCAGATGTTGAGGGTACGCAGGATTTCCAGCTCACCCTCGGATCTGGAATATTCTTTGGATCAGATGGTCACCAAATTTGTGGCAAGAGGATACCGTCACAGTGAATTGATTCAGGCCAAAAACAAAGTGTTGGCCTTGAGCCGTGAACAAGCCCTGAGTCCGGTAATCAAAGATCGCACTAGTGACCGGTTGATCTGGGTCAACTCTTTCCATCATAAAAGCACCCAGCATCGTCAAATAACCAAAAAATATTGGCCGATCCTCACGAGTGACCCACAATTGCCCTCTTTACATCAGAAAAAGGTTATGCATGCATATAGGAGAGGCAAAAATTTAAAAGACCATCTTGTTAAAAATGACATCAGATTTCCACTGCCTAAACCGCCTACTTTTTTGGGAGTCCCCAGGGTTGGCTGTTTTCGTTGCAGTGGCTGCATCACTTGCAGCTATATGGTACAAGGTGACTCCTTTTTTCACCCCTTCTCAGGGAAAAAGTTCAAAATAAGACACAGGGTCAGTTGCAACACTAAATATGTTGTTTATATGATTAGCTGCCCCTGTGGCAAACATTACATAGGAAAGACAGACCGTGCTTTTAAGGAGAGAGCCGCAGCCCATCGCTCCAACATTAAAATTGGGTTGGCCGCTGGAAATAGTGAGTTTCCAGTGGCACGCCACTTTATTGAAGCGAGGCATCCCTTAACATCCTTGCGCTACAGAATCATTGACCATGTCCCCGCATCCTTAAGAGGGGGTGACAGGTCTGCTGCGCTGCTGCGTGCGGAAAGCAGGTGGATCTATTATCTTGATACACTTGCTCCCCGCGGCCTAAATGAGAATCTCGGTTTGTCTCATTTCTTGTAATGTACCCTTGATCATGTAGTTTAATTGTGCATTTGATCATTTATTCTGCTTTTTTATGGTAATTAACTAATGTGTTTAGCTTGCACACTTTTTATCTACATGATCCTATTTGTTATTACCGCCATTGAGATCTCTAGCTTGTGTTAGACTTTGCATGCTGCTTACTTTTAGTGAACATTTATGATACTATGTTGTCATGTTCCTAAGCCGATTATTGCTCTAAGTGCCTAAGATTCTGCTGTGTTTTTAAATCTATTTATTCTCTTTCTACTTTAGCAGCAACTAGGCTGTGTTACTTTCAGCACCATGGCAACCATTCCTTAATCTGATCACGTGTGTTTTCTTTTGTGTACACCAGGTGATCTCTGCGTGACTCGCTGCGCCCGGACGGAGATGATGACGTCATTGTGATGCGACACCCGCCGGGACGCCGCGGGCTACGCACGGACACAGGGTATTTAGGTAAGTGTATTGTATGTAATCTTTGTCTTCACATGCACCTTGATAAAGGGACCTAGAGGTCTCGAAACGTTGGGACATCTGTCTGCTGTGTATTATTTCGAGTGCCGCCGCCCCCGCATCCTTCTATATATATATATATATATATATATATATATATATATAATACAAAATTCCCAGAATTTGCGCTATTATTATTAGATATTATGGACTACGGTCGCTTATAACACTTGGCCTACTACTAGTTAGGCTTTTCTCACAAACACCACCACAGAAGTGTTAAATAGCGCCCTAAAATTACCAGTATTTACTGCAATCTTCCCCTATATTCTTATACTCCTATAGATATGGACAAGATTCTTAAATATAAAACATTTATTAAAAATTGTAAACATAAAAACAAAAATGTATGCACTTTTCTTGCCAGAAGATTTTTTCATACAGTTGGTGTATACATAAGATCGACGCGTTTTGTCTCCACACGAGACTTCATCAGGGGTGTATGATACAAATATTTGCCAATCTTTGCTGTTGTTTGTGTGGACCCGTACTGTTGTCGTACTGTGAGCTTTTTATTTAGCGTATTTATTTCTCACTGGTAGTAATTTCACTGTGGTGTTAGGAATTCCAAATCACAGTGTAAAATGGGAAATCCTTACCACTTTTGATAGTATCCACTTAATTAAGTTCTGAAATTGAGCATAGCCTATGCTCCAGCATACATGTGAGGTCCAAATGATGTAATAGCAATTAGCCCTTACAAAGGGTGATCAGCCTCAAATATTTAGTAGGGTAAATTTGCTCCTCAAAGATCGGACATAATATGCAATCCAAATGTCTCAAAGGCAGAGGCTGCTCTGTTTGATAGATGTGCACACCTCTGTGTCCAAAATGCCAACTAATGTCCGAAGACAGATACCCCATAGGGTCAAACAAATCACCATAGCAACATATAAATGCAAAATATATAAAAAAAAATTGAAGAACAACAAATAACAAAGACATATACCATAAACGGCGGAAGCAAAAGGACAGATCCAGAAATTTCACAAATTATTACAGTAAATTGTTAGAAAGAAGGGGTTTAGATGAGGGAGATGGTGCCAGACTAGTGCAATCAAAGATATGGAGAAATACTTATCCAATAAGATTTTTGTGTTGTTCCTCCCTTTTTTTCTGTTCCTTTTCTTGCTCAGTCAGTTGTGTTCATACAGCATGGAACGACAGAATAAAGAGAGATGGATTTTTAGAAAGGGATTTTTCTACCTATGTGCTGCTAAAAGTAATAATGTACTGACCCAAGGTAATGAAGGTTGGTCACACTTCCTAGATTCTCCAGGCATAAGTAGCGACCACCAGAACCAGAAATGGCCAGAATTTTTGCTTTAATGTAGCTTTTCCCCCTCAACAAATTTCTCAACCATGCTGTTCATTTTTAATTCCGCTTGTTTAGTATCTGAATTGATACATCTCAATTGAGAATAGGGCAAGCTATGAATTAACCCTTTAGGGTGACAACTTGTGGCATGTAATAAATTGTTTTCGACAGTGTCTTTAGAATACATGTAAATATCCAGCAACCCATCCTTCAAATAAATGCAAACATCCCAAAAATTTGATTTTTTTTCCACACTGCAATCATAAGTCAATTTTAGTAACATAGTAATTAAGGTTGAAAAAAGATGTTAGTCCATCGAGTTCAACCTACAGTATTAGACTTGTAACTACTGACTTGAGTAAATCCCTTAGTGGCCAAAAATGTATCCAGTTTTGATTTAAATTCATTAACAGTAGTTGCTGTAATCACCCGCACCAGCAATGAGTTCCAGAATTTCACCACTCTAATGGTGAAGAATCCTCTTAATTCAGTATGGAATTTATTTTCATCAAGCCTCAGTACATGCCCGCGTGCCCTAAGTATAGGCCTGTTAGTGAACAAATCATCTCCCAGTTCTATATGATTCCCAATCCTATATTTGAACATGCTAATCAGATCTCCTCTCAACTTCCATTTCTCCAGTGAAAACATATTCAGTCTGGTTAACCTATCTTTGTATTCTAGTGATTAGAGACCTTTTACTAGCTTAATCGCCCTTCTTTGTACCTGTTCCAGTTCATTTTTGTCCTTTCTTTTTTTTTATATAATTTTTTTTTCCTTCCACAATAAAATAAGGTGTCCAAGCATATATAGGGCCATAGAGTAAACATAGCAAATTATAGAGTGAAAGAAAATGTCTACATCACTGGGGAATGCAGTAATGTGGCATGTAACCTGGCAGGCACCCTGGAGGAATGTCCACCTCCAAAATGTTTTATCAAAAGAAAGAAAAGTTTGTCACGTTGTAGTGCACCATAGAAAAATTTATATCAGTCCTAAAGAGTAACCTTTATTGGGAATTGGGATAAAAAGCGGAGTATAAAAAAACACACATACATACATACATATAAGTGGAACAGACACCATAAATTGTTAAAAAGACTGTGTGTGTGTCTCTGTGTGCTCATTCTATTGATTCAATTTGTAAGAATTGTCAGCATCTAATATATACCCAATCGTATGTATTAATCCATATTCACAAGCTTCCCAGCTAATTGTTGGATATTTATCAGGTTGTTATGCTCATAAACCACCTTTGCCATCAATACTTAGTCACAGTTTTTATTTTGTTATTCTTGTATCAATTGAGACAGTAAAGCAACATTTGTTGCATTTCTATGAAAAGAAGGGCTCTGTATATTATGTCAGACAGTAGGGCAACCAGTCTGTGTATTTCACCAAAAAGACATACAGTAGTCTATTACTGAGACCTCCTACTATCATTCAGGCTGAGAGAAGACTAAGCTTCTTATCGAATATTCTGAAAATCAGGTCAGTGTGTTCCATATATTGATTCCCAATTTCTGATAGCAACCATGTGCATGTAATGGGTTAATGGATAACACAAACTGACTGGTTTGTTATTACAGAGAGTATACTGTGGTGTGATACAATATCACTTAATCTACTGGTCAATTTATCACCGTTGGAATGCTGGTGCTTGTATACTGTGTTATACTGAGCCCGCAGCGTGTGCGTGTCTCCCCGTATACAACGGCGGGACACGCTGTCAGCCTTTCAGTTAAATTGTAACGAGCCCAATCACATACATTAATATAATTCGGATATAACTTATATATGAGACAATTGCTCTTATAAGAGCATTTCTATTATAGGCGTTGGATTATGGTAATTAGAGATTAGACCCTCACACGGAGGGAGTGCACAGGAAGCCGCGCACACAGTTTGTGTGCCGACGTACGTTCCGCTATCGCTTCATCAGGGCAACCCGCCTGGGTGCCCGTGATCCGGTTAAGTACTTGGTTCACTCGTAGTCCCTCCAATCGACGTCCATTCCTGCATATTGCCACCTCTCTTCCTGCCTCATCCAATCAGTCAGTATTGCCTCCAAAATGTCAAAAGAAGTTAGGAAGGAAATGTGGGGTGCCCAATGTCACATTTGAAAAACAAGTTAAAATACATTAATTTAATGATGACACAATTAAATAAGCACAATTAAATAAACATAGTAATAAAAACAGTTAAAAATAGAAAAAAAAAAACAGAAATTAATAAATAATAATTGCAGTTGTAGATAGCAATAAATACCTCCTGGGGGTTATCAATTAAAAAGCAAATCAGAGAACATAGATCAAATGTTTCACATATTGTCTACTCACAAATATCACCTTAGAAAAAGGTATTCAAGACTCAATAACGAGAAAAAGGAGGAGAAATAGAAAAGAGGAGGAGCGACAGGGAATGATATGGGGAGAGAAAGAAGGATGGGGAGGGGGGATAAATAGACCGGATTGGTTTCACATAAAAAATAATAGATAAAAAAAATACAGTATAGCAATATGAGGGCTGTCTATCTGTGGTTAGAGAAAACCAGGGCATAAATCTGATTTAAATAACTCAGTCTATGGCTTCAGGCTGAGCATAGTGAAAAATATATTTGTGAAGTTTTAAATTTGAGCCATTTAAACCACGTCTTGGTGAAAATTGTATCTACTGTGGTAAAAGTTATGTCATCCAAAGTGGGTCCCAATATTGAATCTTGTGGGACTCCACTTTTCACCTTACCCCAGCTGGAATGTATGCCATTTACGTCAACTCTCTGTCGCTGATTGTGCAACCAGTTTTAATTCAAGTACAAATTTTATCTCTTAACCCTAAATTACCAAGTTTGATTAATAACCTTTTATGAGGCACTGTGTCAAAAGCTTTAGCGAAATTAAGAATAATTACATCAGATTTCCCTAAGTGCACCCCCCAACTGAATTCCTCATACAGTAGAAGCCAATTAAACTAGTCTGACATCTATTTTTGAAGAACCCATGCTGAGCCTTACTTATCACCTTGTCCTGTTCTAAAAATGTTTGTATACTATCTCTTATTCCTTCTAATATTTTCTCCACAATGGATTTAAGGCTTACCGGTCTATAATTTTCAGGTTTAGTTTTGCTACCTTTCTTCTATATTGGTACAACGTTAGCTATGTGCCAGACCCTTGGTACCCTCCCTGAGTTTATTGATTCATAGAATATCAGATATAATGGTAGTGCTATGACAAAACTCAAATTTAAAGGACTGCTATTATGATAAATTATGATGGATATCAAATCGGATACAGGGCCTTTCCAAAACAGTAATAAACCATCAATGTAGTGGGTGTGAAAAAGAATATGAACTGCTACATTGGTATCTGCAAAAAAATAATTGATCTTCAATGTTGAACATATAGATGTTAGCATATGAGGGTGACACTGCCGCCCCCTAGCACACCCAACATTTTGCAAAAAGTATGTATCCTTATACAGGAAAAAAAAATCTTAGTAAGAATGAAATGCAACAAATCCACAATTAGATCCACATTAGGACCCACATAATTATCATTACCACATAAAAAGTTTTTTTTATTAATTCAAAGCCTTCCCTATGAGGGATTGCTGTATACAGACTGCTTACAACTATATTGAAAAACCATGTATCAAGACCCGATTGTGTGATAGACTGTAATTTATTGTAACAACTGCAGCAGACTGACCACATAAACTGATGTAAATTGGAACACTGAATTTCTAGCAGCCACAATTGGCCTACCTGGGGGGTCAGATAAGGACTTACAATAGAAAACCACCGGCAATGCCGGAATTAGACTTTCCATTCAATTCTTGGAAATCTCCTTGAAATCAAACGCTTTCTGCAAAACAAGTTGAAGTTCCTTTTTGTAGATGTCGGTAGGATCTCCTGGTAATCTTCTGTAAGTTATATCATTATTAAGATGTTCCATGACTTTTGTATGATACTTATCAGAATTGTGAATGACCAGGGCACCCCCTTGTCTGCCAATCTGAACACCATTATTGTTTATTAGATAATTTATTCAAAGCCATCCTGTCAATCCTGCTGAAATTACTGTAAGAAACTTTAGGTGACATAGACGATGTCATCATTTCCTGGTTTGACAACGGCATAAAAGTCTTAACAGTTGGATTGAAAGACTGGGGTTCAAAATTAGATTTTGGGAACAATTTAGACAACTGTGTCAGTATGTCTCCAAATGGGTTAACTGGTCCTGTATTTTGGCAAAATGTTTGTTAAGTTTTACATTATGATACTATATAAAAGCAAGACTTAAACAGATTGCACACACCGGTGGCACCCGGTTCTAAGGACTTGGATTTGGACCAATCAAGCCTTTTCCTTATATCCAAGTACTGCAACCAAGTGAACAAATCATGAGTCCATAAAAAAAGTTTATTAAAAAAGTCTCTTTCATATAAAATTCTTTCATGCAGTATTTTATTCAGATGAATTCCCTTTTTTCCCTTATAATGAAAGGATTCACAGCTAAAAAGCCCAATGCATTTCAACTCCTAGGTGACTTCATCATGGGTTTTCAGGAATAATGCAAATATATGAGAAATTTATTCAATTCCCTCTTTGAACTGCCCCACTTGATGTGCCATTTTTACATGCGATAAATCAATGTAAAACTCCTTGGAAGCTGCAGGAGGAGGGCAGAAATATAAAAGAAAATTCAAAAGAATGGTAGCTCTCTCAGTGGCCGCTATTTCATTTGTATGATTTTTTTTACCTGATTCTCACCACCTGCCGTGAATGCAGAGCAGGGAGAGTGCTACTTCTGCCTGGTGTTCCCCGCTGCAGATAGGAAGCAAAATATTGTGGGAACTAAAAAGTACCCCCAATGTGCTGTTGATGGGCTGCACATATGACTTATCTTAAATGCAGCCCATCCAACCTCCGACTCTGATCCAATGCACATGGGACCGTGCATCAGATCAGATTGGATGTCATACACATTTGACTTGGCCTGATTTCAGCAATTTCTTGGTCATTCTGCTGCAATTGAGTGAAGTTGGGCCCATATCGCATATTTTTGGGGGGCCTTAACCCTAAACACTGCTTATGGGGACATGCCATGAGTTTGGGGACCTGGCCTCGGAGCATGCACCCATCTTACTTGGGGAAAGGATTTGCTGGGGAGGAAGAGGAAGTTGCTATAGGTACATTAGGGACTAGATATGCCCTTTTTAATGCTAGCAGCCCACAACAATCAATGTGCAGAGCTCATCCCCATAGCAGTGGTCATGCCCTCAAATAACACATTGTGCGCCGTACACAATTGGCATTTCAGAGATTTCAGCTCTAGGCCCTTCTGAACCTTAATCTGACAATGGAGGAACTGCCCTGCAGGAACTGTGGTAAGACTTGTCTCTGGGATAATATATCTGATCTCTCAGTACTAGCCATAGACCACACAAGACAGACACATGAAGATAGATACTGGATTTTCTGTTATTTTATCTGAGTATATGTTTCTGGAATATTCTTCTATTCATTGATACAATACAACCATTGCTTTGTTTTAGTATAATTTGTTTTCTTGTTGTCTGCATCCTACTATTACCTGTTATATTATGCATGCTGGACATCTCCACTCTGGACAGATGTGTGGGGACACAGACAGACAGACGGTGACAAGCTTATTATTTGAACTTATTTTCTCTATAAAACAATCTTTAAATGCAAATGTAGAACTGCAGCACAAATTTCACAATTTGTCATGTCCTACCCAATGCCACCTGTTCTGCCCAGTGTCATATGTCTTCCCAATATCACGTCCTGCCTAATGTCAGATCCAGCCCAATATCACGTCCTGCCCAATGTTACATGTCTGCCCAATTTCACATACTACCCAGTGTCACATCTGCCCAGTATCACACATTCTGCCCAATGTCACACGTCTGCCCCATGTCTAATAATACAGGTTATAGTGTCATCTCTAATATGTCTTTCACTAAGCTGTTGTTAGATTTGTACCTTAGCCATTTGGAAATCTCCATGTTTGCACGATGTAAGGATTGATAATAAATTAGTATTTTCCAGGGATGACATCATGCTGAGTGTGAGGCTGGGATTACAATAAATGACCTAATGCAGATCCCTTATCTCCCATCAGGTTACAGGGCTGTGGTCTGTCCTCCTCCTGCTGTGATGATCTCTGCTCTGTTATTACTACACTCCGCTCTCTGACGACACTGAACCTGTTACACAATGCTCTGGGGGACTCTAGAAAAACACTTCAGGAGTGTGTGCAGCCGCCTCTGCAGCTTCGGGTGTAAAAATATTGTGTTACCGCCACAAAATTGTATTATATTTGTAAGTACTGTACATTTAATATTTGCACTGAATACAGTAAGCAGGCTCTCTCCCATCCCACTTACTGCTACTTAGCCCTCTTTATGGCAATACTGCTAGACCTCTTACCAGGGCTATCTCAGGTCTTTCCCCTCCAACTTACTGCTACCTAGTCCTCTGTGTGGCGGTACTGCTAGGACTCCTACCAGGGCTATCTCAGGTTTGACCCTCTCATGTAACCCTAGATGTATTAAGCTTGAAAAGTTATAAAATGGAGAGTGATAAACAACCAGCTAATCAGCTATTACCTGACATTTTTCAAACACAGTCTGTGGGATAACAGGTAGGAGCTGATTGGCTGACTGTTTATCACTCTCCATTTTATCAATTTTCAGGCTTAGTACATCTGGCCCTTACTGCTAACTAGCTCTCTGTAGGGCAGTATTGCTAGGCCTCATACCAGGGCTATCTCAGTTCTGCCCCTCCGCTTACTGCTACCTAGCCCTCTGTATGACTGCACTGCTAGGCCTCCTACCAGGTCTATCTTAGGTCTGCCCCCGGGGATGCAGTCGGCAGGTTGACAATAAATAGATTGATAGTCAAAATGTCACCCACTATCAGTGGATAGGCCATACTGTAGATCGACATATACAGTAGGTTGACATGGGAAATGACAACATAAAAAAGGTTGACGAGTTTTTCACGTTTTTCCTAGAACATGTTGTTTTTCATACTCAACTAACCATGTGGGCATAGAGGGAGATTATAATAGTGTGCCCGAAGCATGGCGAGCAAAGCAAACTATGCAATTGGCCGTGGTACACTTATACAGTGTCCATGTTGACATAAGTCGAAAGATACATAAAAACATGAAAAACTCATGTTAACCTTTTTCATGTTGACCTTTTTTAAGTCAACCTGTCGACCAGTAGTGGTCAACTTTTGACTGTCAACCTTAGTTGGATTGACCCCATGACCCATACCCTGTTTCCTACCCCTCCTTTCAAATAATCTGTCCCATATGGTTAGAGTACCCCTTCATGTGATTCAGAACTAGCCCCAATATGAGTGACTTCCTGCTGCCATTAATGTATTATGGGCTCTGACAGATAAATATTGCCCCATATCGGTGATTGGGGGGTTTGGGGGAATGTTTTCTACCATTGTTTATGTTTTGTTTATTAAGGATTGAGCATAACAACAATACACTTTACAGTTACAATCTCGTCTCACAGAGAAATATGGATGAACAAAAGTTTACTACAACTGTTAAACTCTATATTAAAAAAAACTGTGTGTTTTATTTACTTGTTCTCCCTGTATATAATGGGCAGGGATCTGGAATGCTGGGATCAGTTGGGGTGCAGGCTCTCTGTCACTCCAGTGGTCCCTGACTTCCTCAATACTTCTAACCCCACAGCCCCGGGAGCTCAATAAGAGTCTCTGCACCGACCAGTACAGGCTGGGTGGGGTACTGTATGTACAGGAGCAGTCCCCTCCCCAATAGAGGCACCAGGTCAGAGGCTGGGTATCACTATAACAAGTGGACCCCACATATGTGGCCTGTGTTAGGGGAAGACAGCACAGGCTGGCTGCCGCTAGGTTTGAGGGGGATTTGGGGAGTCTCTCCCATACAATACTGGTCCCAGTGCACATGGAGCTGTAATGCTTCAGTAGTGTCCTCTGGTGGGAATGGTCCCCAGTGGTCTATGGTAAAGCATATAATAATTTTTACTGACTTATGGGCTGATTCAGAAATATACATTAATTACAGTAGATGATAATAAACATCTATGAAGTCCCAAGACTTAAGGTGCACATAAGGCACACAACTCTCCTGCTGATGATGTTTGGGAACATTGGCTCTTATTCTAGTTCACTCTTTCGGATGTGCGTTCTTTCGGAAATCACCGAACGCATAGCACATCGGTACAGCAAGAGAACACACGCCTACATGTCACCTGTGTTCGTTCGGACGGAGTTCCACATAAGAGGGAGTGGCGTCGGTCTGCATCCACACGACCCTGTGCAGTCGGAACTCTAGTACTTCTCACGGTCTTTCAACGTGCGAACGGATGGCCAGGCAACATAACGCACTCTGTTGGTGTTTTTCAGAGCACAGCACACATCCATTTGGAAGTCATGCTTCATTCACTTATGTCCATTTAGTACTGTGTAAATTGAGCACATATAGCAACAATCAAATACAATTGTTTGTTATTTGTCTATTTTTAAAACTTGTTTATTTTTTATTCTTTTACCCTGCAATGACGTAATAGGTTACTGCATCCAATTGTACCTGTGGAATGTCTTAATTAATCTAAAATGACCAGAGTACTGGATTGTATTGTGTTCAGCTGGGAGTATTTTAGGTGCTGGGCGTACTAATTGGCCGATCCGAATGCGTAGCGCATGAACCATTGCCCTCCGAGGTGTGAAAGCTGCTTGTTTGCACCGAAGATTTCTGGTGTGTTGGTTCGCGTGCGCTCGGTTGATGGACTGAATGCACGCGTACCACTTATCATGCACTCCCACGTATATGCCCAGATTTCTGCCCAGTTTCTCCCACTTTGAAACCACGCCCATATATACGCCCATATTACGCCCATATTTACCGAGAATGTTCGGTGGACATTTTTAGACTGTATTGTTGAGAATGAGTGCGGAGACACAACATTGCACATGCGCAAGGTGTTGCCTACGCATGCGCAGTAAGCTAAAAATTGCCTTCCGAAAGAATGCGGACCTGACTGACTCAACCAGAAAAAGGCCCATTGTTACATATAACAGGGCTTGTTCTGGGCCAAAGCCAGTGCTAGCATCCTCAAATACAGCATCACTGGCCCCAACAACATGATTTTCATCAACATGAGGATTACTCAGATGCCCCATGATCACATAGATGATCCGATGCTGCATGATGTCACCTGACGTCCTGGGCAACCTAAGTAACACCTAGGCACCTGCAGGCCTGGGACACTATACATTATTCTGCACTTATGGCTTCTCACACGTAAGGTGGCCATACATCAGAAAGACCGGTCATACAATCATGATTGTGTCCAATTTCCTAAACTCCCCGACAGTCTGTGGTGGTTTTGGACACACAATGTTGTCACAATCTGTCATACAATCCATCATACAATCCATCTGCTGCATGATTGTATGACTGAAGCTTCATTTAAATAGGGGGCTGGCCTGCTAGGATCAAAAATATAGGAGTACCAAAAATCCTTTTTTTTTGTTGTGGTTTTTCTTTAATTTACAGGTTGCCAGCAACTACCAATCTGCTCCCATCTGCTGTGTTATGCCATAGCAGCAATCCTCTGAAAACTGTTTTCAGAGTAGTGACAGAATTGTGCAAAAGGACGTCCACCACTCTCTTCAGCTGTCCACTCAATTGCCGCTTGGAAACTTCTGCGGCTCCCAGCATCTCCACTGCCACGGGCTGCCTGGAAGCTGCACCTCTCTTCTCTGCTAGTCACGAAGGGAGTGTCACATGACTCTGGTTGCAGGGGCAAACGCAGGATTTTCAGAAGGGGGTTTCCAGAGAGGGGCGGAGCAAAGCACAGGGATGGGCACTTAGGTGACCCAGTAAATGCCAGTAAAAGTATTATAGATAGACCAAATGTAAATAAATAATATATATATATATATATTTCAAAGAGCAATCGCACCCACTGACAATTTTATATGAGGACCGTGCTGGGTAGAAATAGTATAGAGGTAGATTCCTTAACCCCTTCCCGACATTTGACGTACATTTACGTCATGGTCGGGATGTACTTCCCGACACATGGCATAAATGTACGTCATGCCATTTAACTGTCACCGCGTCTATAGACGCGGTGACAGAGGGACGATGTCTGCTGTCCCTGACAGCAGACATCTTCCCTCATTGCCCAGGGGGGGCAGCGATGCCCCCGCCCATCGGCGATCGCTGTGATTGGCTGTTCAATGTGAACAGCCAATTACAGCGTTTTCTGTGTACCGGCGAATAACGTTCGCCGGTGACACAGGGATCGGTGGTGATTGGTGCTGTTAAGTACAGCACCAATCACCACCGGGTGTAAGGGTGTCACTGGTGGTCACCCCACCTCACCCCACCTGCCCCCAAAGGCTGTGATTGGTCCGTCGGACCGACGGACCAATCACAGCCATTACACCTCAAATAAGATAACGCAGACAGCCCTGCAGCCGCCATTCCGGTCAGGAACAGCGTGCAGAGCGGTCTCCGTGCCCATCTGTGCCCTATACTGTCCTGATCAGCGTTGGTGGCATCCGTGCTGCCAGCTACTGGTTGCTTCCTGGTTGCTCTTGCTTCCTGTCTGCTTGTGCTGCTGCTGCAGCGTCATTGTGTCAGAGATATAGATATTGTGTGATATAATTTTGTATCTGCTGCCCCCTGCTGCCCCCCTTTTGTGCTGATCAGTATAAACTAACTGATCAGCACCTTTTTTGGGGTGCAGGTTTTTTTTTTTATGTATATACCCTGTCAGGTTGCACCCACAGTTGTGTGCCTGCTGCCCCTCACTGCTAATCAGTGTTGCAGTGTTTTTTTTTTGGAGCGTGCTGTGGGGGTTTTTTTTTTAATTGTTTTTACACCCACGGTGCTTTTGTGGGTGTCCTGTGGCCGCTGAGCGCTGATCAGTGACATACATCACTGATCAGCATTTTTGGCACAGGGTTGATCTAATTTTTTTTTTTTGGATCAAATTTCTGTTGCCTTTGACTCATCAGCAGTTATTTTTAATTTTTTTTTTTGGAGAGTGCTGTGGGGTTTTTTTTTTTTTTAATTGTTTTTGCACCCACGGTGCTTTTGTGGGTGTCCTGTGCCCACTGAGCGCTGATCAGTGACGGACGTTACTGACCAACATCTGTGCTCAATTTTTGGCGCAGGAGCTTTTTTTTTTTCTTTTAACTTACACGTGTTAAAGCACTACATACACACTACATACCCCCCGTGTTGAAATAAAGTTTGTACCCCCCCTACACTATACACGTGTTGAAACACTACACTTAAAAAATAATAAAAATGTCCCAATCATCGCAAAGACTGTTTTCAGCGGAGGAGGCATATGCCCTTCTTGCCTCTGACACTGACACAGCCAGTGAAGTAAGCGATGAATTGGCATTTGTCTTAAGCTCCTCTTCCTCCTCTAGTGATGAGGGACCCCCTCAAAGACGCCCCCGTAGAGCAGCTGAGACACCCCCCCCCCAATGATTGATCTCGTATGGACCCCACCACCAGACAATTTTGAGCCCCAGGTTCCTGAGTTTTTGGCCAACCCAGGAATCCAATTTGATAGTACAGGCCTCAAAGAAATTGACTTTTTCAAAGTCTTTTTCTCTGATGATTTTATAAATTTAATGGTGGACCAAAGTAATTTATATGCCCAGCAGTTTATTGCCCAAAACCCCACATCATCATTTGCTAGGTGGACCCCTGTAGATGCAGTAGAGATGACGTTTTGGGGTCTGGTGTTACATATGGGCATAGTTAAAAAGCCAGAAATTAGGCAATATTGGAGTACAGATGTTCTGTACAGCACCCCACTTCATCGTATGGCCATGACCCGGACTCGTTTTGAGACGATCCTTAAATTTTTGCATTACAACGATAATGCACAGTGCCCACCCAGAGATGATCCCACCTTTGACCGGCTATTCAAAGTCAGGCCGGTCATTGATCATTTCAGCGCCAAATTTGCTGAGATGTACATCCCCCAAAAATTCATTTGTGTAGACGAGTCACTTATACATTTTAAAGGAAGGGTTAAATTCCGCCAGTACCTTCCCAATAAGAGGGCAAGGTATGGCATAAAAATGTATAAGCTGTGCGAAAGTACCTCAGGGTACACCCACAGGTTTAGGGTATATGAAGGGAAGGACACAAGAATTGAACCGCCAGAATGCCCCCCCTCCCTCGTAGGTGTTAGTAGAAAGATTGTCTGGGATTTAGTGCACCCCTTCCTGGATAAGGGTTATCACCTCTATGTGGATAACTTTTACACCAGCATCCCCCTGTTTAAGGCCCTTGGTTCAAGAGGTACAGCAGCTTGTACTGTGCGCAAGAACCAAAGAGGCCTCCCAAAAACGCACGTTGCCCAATTACTGAGAAAGGGTGAAAGCAGGGGAATATGCACCGAAAATATGTTGTTGGTCAAATATAAGGACAAGAGGGATGTCCTTATACTGACAACAATTCACGGAGACAGTACCACCTCCGTCCCTGTACGAGGTACCAGTACCCACACCTCAAAACCTATTTGTATCCTTGATTACAATAAGTACATGGGCGGAGTGGATCTTTCAGATCAGGTACTGAAGCCGTACAGTGCCCTGTGGAAAACAAAAATATGGTATAAGAAGCTGGCCGTGTATATCATCCAGATGGCACTGTATAACGCTTACGTACTATTCCGTTCTACCAGCCAGATGGGGACATTTTTGCACTTTCAAGAGGAAGTCATAAAGGGCCTAATATTTGGGAACCAGCAGGCAGAGGGCCCCAGTACTTCTAGTACTGGCCCCAGTACTTCTAGTACTGGCCCCCGTATTGTATCAGTGAAATCCCCTCCACTGGAAAAAAGGGCAGGACACAAAAAAGGTGCAAAGTTTGCTATAAAAAGGTTATACGAAAGCAAACTATTTTCCACTGTGAAACTTGCCCCGACAAACCCGGCCTATGTATGAAGGAGTGCTTTAAAATATACCACACATCTATGGATTATTACGTTCATCATTTCACCGTGCTTCGGGGGTCTTGCTAATGCGACATAGCACCCACCATTCATTCCACCAGAATGTGTGCTGCAAAATCCAAATATCACTCCTTCCCTTCTGAGTCCTGCCATGCACCCAAATGGTATTTTTTGGTCACATATGAGGCATTGCCGTACTCGGGAGAAATTGGGGCACAGATTTTGGGGTACTTTGTCTCCTTCATTCCTTGTGACAATGAAAAATTTTGAGCCAGAACTGCATTTTTGTGTAAAAAATGTATTTTTTCATTTTCACAGCCCAATTGTACCAAAATTGGTGAAACCCCTGGGGGTTTGAAATGTACACTATGCCCCTAGATGAATTCCCTGAGGGGTGTAGTTTGCAAAATGGGGTCACTTGTGGGGGGGTTCCACTGTATTGGTGCTTCGGGGGTCTTGCTAATGCGACATAGCACCCACCATTCATTCCACCAGAATTTGTGCTGCAAAATCCAAATATCACTCCTTCCATTCTGAGTCCTGCCATGCACCCAAATGGTATTTTTTGGTCACATATTAGGCATTGCCGTACTCGGGAGAAATTGGGGCACAGATTTTGGGGTGCTTTGTCTCCTTCATTCCTTGTGAAAATGAAAAATTTTGAGCCAGAACTGCATTTTTGTGTAAAAAATGTATTTTTTCATTTTCACAGTCCAATTGTACCAAAATTGGTGAAACCCCTGGGGGTTTGAAATGTACACTATACCCCTAGATGAATTCCCTGAGGGGTGTAGTTTGCAAAATGGGGTCACTTGTGGGGGGGTTCCACTGTATTGGTGCTTCGGGGGTCTTGCTAATGCGACATAGCACCCACCATTCATTCCACCAGAATCTGTGCTGCAAAATCCAAATATCACTCCTTCCCTTCTGAGTCCTGCCATGCACCCAAATGGTATTTTTTGGTCACATATGAGGCATTGCCGTACTCGGGAGAAATTGGGGCACAGATTTTGGGGTGCTTTGTCTCCTTCATTCCTTGTGAAAATGAAAAATTTTGAGCCAGAACTGCATTTTTGTGTAAAAAAATGTAATTTTTCATTTTCACAGCCCAGTTGTACCAAAATTGGTGAAACCCCTGGGGGTTTGAAATGTACACTATACCCCTAGATGAATTCCCTGAGGGGTGTAGTTTGCAAAATGGGGTCACTTGTGGGGGGGTTCCACTGTATTGGTGCTTCGGGGGTCTTGCTAATGCAACATAGCACCCACCATTCATTCCACCAGAATCTGTGCTGCAAAATCCAAATATCACTCCTTCCCTTCTGAGTCCTGCCATGCACCCAAATGGTATTTTTTGGTCACATATGAGGCATTGCCGTACTCGGGAGAAATTGGGGCACAGATTTTGGGGTGCTTTGTCTCCTTCATTCCTTGTAAAAATGAAAAATTTTGAGCCAGAACTGCATTTTTGTGTAAAAAAATTTAATTTTTCATTTTCACAGCCCAGTTGTACCAAAATTGGTGAAACCCCTGGGGGTTTGAAATGTACACTATACCCCTAGATGAATTCCCTGAGGGGTGTAGTTTGCAAAATGGGGTCACTTGTGGGGGGGTTCCACTGTATTGGTGCTTCGGGGGTCTTGCTAATGCGACATAGCACCCACCATTCATTCCACCAGAATCTGTGCTGCAAAATCCAAATATCACTCCTTCCCTTCTGAGTCCTGCCATGCACCCAAATGGTATTTTTTGGTCACATATTAGGCATTGCCGTACTCGGGAGAAATTGGGGCACAGATTTTGGGGTGCTTTGTCTCCTTCATTCCTTGTGAAAATGAAAAATTTTGAGCCAGAACTGCATTTTTGTGTAAAAAATGTATTTTTTCATTTTCACAGTCCAATTGTACCAAAATTGGTGAAACCCCTGGGGGTTTGAAATGTACACTATACCCCTAGATGAATTCCCTGAGGGGTGTAGTTTGCAAAATGGGGTCACTTGTGGGGGGGTTCCACTGTATTGGTGCTTCGGGGGTCTTGCTAATGCGACATAGCACCCACCATTCATTCCACCAGAATCTGTGCTGCAAAATCCAAATATCACTCCTTCCCTTCTGAGTCCTGCCATGCACCCAAATGGTATTTTTTGGTCACATATGAGGCATTGCCGTACTCGGGAGAAATTGGGGCACAGATTTTGGGGTGCTTTGTCTCCTTCATTCCTTGTGAAAATGAAAAATTTTGAGCCAGAACTGCATTTTTGTGTAAAAAAATGTAATTTTTCATTTTCACAGCCCAGTTGTACCAAAATTGGTGAAACCCCTGGGGGTTTGAAATGTACACTATACCCCTAGATGAATTCCCTGAGGGGTGTAGTTTGCAAAATGGGGTCACTTGTGGGGGGGTTCCACTGTATTGGTGCTTCGGGGGTCTTGCTAATGCAACATAGCACCCACCATTCATTCCACCAGAATCTGTGCTGCAAAATCCAAATATCACTCCTTCCCTTCTGAGTCCTGCCATGCACCCAAATGGTATTTTTTGGTCACATATGAGGCATTGCCGTACTCGGGAGAAATTGGGGCACAGATTTTGGGGTGCTTTGTCTCCTTCATTCCTTGTAAAAATGAAAAATTTTGAGCCAGAACTGCATTTTTGTGTAAAAAAATTTAATTTTTCATTTTCACAGCCCAGTTGTACCAAAATTGGTGAAACCCCTGGGGGTTTGAAATGTACACTATACCCCTAGATGAATTCCCTGAGGGGTGTAGTTTGCAAAATGGGGTCACTTGTGGGGGGTTCCACTGTATTGGTGCTTCGGGGGTCTTGCTAATGCGACATAGCACCCACCATTCATTCCACCAGAATCTGTGCTGCAAAATCCAAATATCACTCCTTCCCTTCTGAGTCCTGCCATGCACCCAAATGGTATTTTTTGGTCACATATGAGGCATTGCCGTACTCGGGAGAAATTGGGGCACAGATTTTGGGGTGCTTTGTCTCCTTCATTCCTTGTGAAAATGAAAAATTTTGAGCCAGAACTGCATTTTTGTGTAAAAAAAATGTAATTTTTCATTTTCACAGCCCAGTTGTACCAAAATTGGTGAAACCCCTGGGGGTTTGAAATGTACACTATACCCCTAGATGAATTCCCTGAGGGGTGTAGTTTGCAAAATGGGGTCACTTGTGGGGGGGTTCCACTGTATTGGTGCTTCGGGGGTCTTGCTAATGCGACATAGCACCCACCATTCATTCCACCAGAATCTGTGCTGCAAAATCCAAATATCACTCCTTCCCTTCTGAGTCCTGCCATGCACCCAAATGGTATTTTTTGGTCACATATGAGGCATTGCCGTACTCGGGAGAAATTGGGGCACAGATTTTGGGGTGCTTTGTCTCCTTCATTCCTTGTGAAAATGAAAAATTTTGAGCCAGAACTGCATTTTTGTGTAAAAAAATGTAATTTTTCATTTTCACAGCCCAGTTGTACCAAAATTGGTGAAACCCCTTGGGGTTTGAAATGTACACTATACCCCTAGATGAATTCCCTGAGGGGTGTAGTTTGCAAAATGGGGTCACTTGTGGGGGGGTTCCACTGTATTGGTGCTTCGGGGGTCTTGCTAATGCGACATAGCACCCACCATTCATTCCACCAGAATCTGTGCTGCAAAATCCAAATATCACTCCTTCCCTTCTGAGTCCTGCCATGCACCCAAATGGTATTTTTTGGTCACATATGAGGCATTGCCGTACTCGGGAGAAATTGGGGCACAGATTTTGGGGTGCTTTGTCTCCTTCATTCCTTGTGAAAATGAAAACTTTTGAGCCAGAACTGCATTTTTGTGTAAAAAATTTAATTTTTCATTTTCACAGCCCAGTTGTACCAAAATTGGTGAAACCCCTGGGGGTTTGAAATGTACACTATACCCCTAGATGAATTCCCTGAGGGGTGTAGTTTGCAAAATGGGGTCACTTGTGGGGAGGTTCCTAACTTTTAGCATCTTATGGTGCCTAGAAACCTACATGGTGCCTAAAAAATAATCTCATAAAAAGGAGGCTCCAAAATCAAGTAGGTGTTCCTTCTATTATGAAGCCTGTGGTTTGGTCAACGTGCACACTAGGGCCACATATAGGATATTTATGAAAACAAAAGAATTAGGGGAATCAATTTTTTGTCACATTTCTCTAGTAAAATCTACTGTGTTCCTTAGAAAAATGTATTAAAATTGAAAATCTGCAAAAAAAATGAAATTTTGAAATTTCACCTACACTTTGTTTTAATTCCTGTGAAACACCTAAAGGGTTAACAAACTTCCAAAATGCTGTTTTGAATACTGTGAGGGGTGCAGTTTTTGAAATGGCATCATTTATGGGGGTGTCTCACATACAAGTCCCTCAAAGTCACATCAGAACTGACTTGGTCCCTAAAAAAATCAGTGTTTGAAATTTTCTTGAAAATTTGAGAATTTGCTATTCATATTTTAAGCCTCCTAGTGTCCAAAAAAATTAAAAGGAGGTTGAAATAATGATGGAAACATAAAGTATACATATGGTCTATGTTAGTTATTAACTATTTTGAGTGGTATGATTATTTGTCTCACAAGCAGAAAATTTAACATTTTGCAAATTGCAAAAATTTCAATTTTTTTACGACATTTTGGTATTTTTCACAAAAAAACACAGACTGTATCGACCAAAATTTACCACTAACTTGAAGTACAATGTGTCACGAGAAAACAATCTCAAAATCACTGGGATAAGTAAAAGCAAAAAAAAGTTATCCCCACTTAAGTGATACATGTCAGATTTGAAAAAAAGGGCTCTGTCAGGAAGGCAAAAACAGGCTGCGTCGGTAAGGGGTTAATGCAATCCAGAAGGACTCCAGGAGGACCCACACCAATCAAATAGAGATAATCAGTTCAAAGCATATAGCATATTTATTCAGCCCAGCTCGCATCCAAAATAGAGCACATGAGGCAAGGCATTAAACACCCAACAGGCAGATACAAGTGCAATACATTACTGGCTCCTCGACGGCCGTTTCGGTGCTAAGAAGCACCTTCTTCAAGAGGGGGCATCACAGTACTGGTAGCTAGAGCTCGCATATATATGCTGTAGATGATTTACTCACCTGTGTGTCATCAACAATCACCCAGGACACGCCGCACCGTCCAGCAGGTTACTCCCGTCCATCTCTGCATTCCTCTCACAGCGCCATACGATACCGGAAGTGCCACACGCGTTGTGGAACTGAAATGCAGAGCATGCAGGCGGGGGACCCGTCTGAGGTTCCCATGTCCCGGAAATCGTCATAGCCCACACAGATGGTTACCATGGTTACACTATAAGCAGTTCAGCATCTCTGATAGAAACGTGAAGACGGCTGCAACAAACAACAAAAAACACAATCCAAAAAATAATAAAAATTGAAAAAGATAAGAGCTATAACAACTACATGACAGGTACATATATCAGCAGTAAAACTTGCCAATAAGCAGCATGACTGCAAGTATAGTGCCAAACATTATTGCTCATATCAGATAGGCAGCTTATATGCAAGAATGATACCAAAACATTATTACTCATGTCAGGCATATAGAGCGGTGCACATTCTATACATTAGTATAATAATACTGTGCTACAACAATACGATCTGAATAAAATAAATGGGGAAAACGAGAATTCTTCATTTAGACCCAAAGGGCGCATACTGTTTAACTCATGTATCCAGTAACACTCTTTTTTCATGAGAAGTCCGTGTCTGTCCCTGCCTCTCCTAAGGGGGGGCACATGCTCCAAAGGCATGAACGCAAAGTCTCTAATAGAGTGTCCACTGTTGACAAAATGTCTCGCCACAGGTGGCGTACTGGCTTCGATCTTCAAATAAGCCTTATTTATGGACGATCTATGCGCACCATGTCTTTCTTTTAACATGCGCATAGTTTTGCCCACGTACAGCTTGTTGCATGGGCACTTGATGATATAGACCACATATCTCGTCTCACAGTCCATGGAATGTTTTAACATGTATCTTTTGCCTGTATCTGGGTGTGTAAAGGAGTCAGTGTGAATAATATGTCGGCAATTCACACAACTTGAGCATTTATGCGAGCCAGCAGTCCTGGATAACCAATTCTTCGTCTGGTCCACTTTAGGACTAATATCAGAGAAGTTCAGTTGTTGTTTAAGGTTATGGCTGCGTTTGAAACAAAAGAGAGGAGGACTCTGACACACATTGCACATCACAGGGTCAGTACGCAAGATGTGCCAGTGCTTCATCATGGAATCTTTGATCACCTTCGAAGCCACAGAATATGTGGTGGCAAAGTGCAGTCTATGCTCCTTCTCCTCCCTAAGTTTAGGGCACAGGAGATCACTCCTCTGTAGGCTTTTGCATTTGGCTCTGGCATCCTCTACTTCCTTGCGATCATATTGACGGGCCAGAAATTGCATACACATGTCATCCAGGACAGCATCCAGCTTAGTGGGGTTAGAAGTAATCCGCACAACTCTTAATAACTGCGAGTATGGTACCCCACGTTTGAGTGGCTGGGGATGAAAACTAGTTGCCAGCAAAAGTGTATTCTTGTCAGTGGGTTTTTTGTAAAGGGACGTTTCAAACCTGCCCTCGGTGACAGAAATCAGCACGTCTAGGAAATTAATTTTCTCATGACTGATGGTAGAAGTAAACCTGATATTCCCAGCAATGGAATTCAAGACTGCAATAAATTCTAAGAGTGAGGCCTCAGTGCCAGTCCAAACAAAAAATAAATCGTCTATGTATCTTACATAGCAACTAATAAATTTGGAAAAAATTGAATTAGAAAGAATATGTCGCTTCTCGTATTGCACAACCGAAGAAAAATGGGGTGAACCCGCCCCAGTGGTGGGGAAGGGATCTGGGGGGCGCTTGGTAGGAGTGGCTTCTCAGCAGCTGCTCAAAAAACAGGTTAGTTAGGCCTGTATATGTGTACGAAAAGGAAGAAAACGAGTATGGTAGCAGCGCTCAAAATTAAAAATGGCAAATTGGATGATCTTTACAGAAATACTTTACTGAGATAAAAACAATAACACGGACAAATATATGTATAATAAAATCAATAGCATAAAATTTGCAGTAAATTGGTGCCCTGATTCCACAGTGAGGTAGTTTAGGAGAGTCCGTTCCTATTAGGCCCAGATGGAAGCAATGAAGATAGTATATTTACCGCTCCACACGCTGTAATAAGAATGTCCTGGTGTCCACGTGGTCGGCCCAAGATGGCACAAATAACCGGAATCCACGGGACGGATGAAGGACAGATGGTAAAGTCCTCAGGTACCTGGGTGTTAAGATGTGGGGCGATGTGGTGAGAATGCGGTTTCCAAATAACCCAATGTGATGGTATCAGCGGATAGTTTTTCCTGGGCTGGTCCGGACTACAATCCCAAATAGTAGTGGTGGAAGAAAGGGCAACAGCACTCCTGACGCGTTTCGCCGCTACAGCAGCTTTATCAACGGTGTAGTGCTGTTGAGACTTGTCAGGGTATATATACCATATACAATAAGGTCACATGACCAATCAATCAAATCTAGATCATCCAATTAATAGAGTAAAAAACAAATAACAGTCAGGTATGGTAGGAGGCAGACCGGAGGTTACATACATATTAATCAAATATTCTCAAATAATCAAAATACACTTAGGATAAATAAAAACATTTAATGTGATTAAAAGTGTGGAAGTATATTTACTTCCGGGTTTTCGGCTACAGACAGTTTTCATTGGTGGTAGTAGTTTTAATGACCTGGTTCTGTTTCCCCATTGGCATAGGCATAGTCACATGATCGCGTCCATGTCCTAGGGACTACATTTCCCATGAGGTCTATGACCAGAAGCAGTGAGTTCTCATTGGTGACTGCGGCTCGGTGGCCGGTTATGCAACCTAAATGGCTGGCGTCTGCCCATGATCGCGTCTCTGACCGGAAAACTACATTTCCCATGTGGCCAGAGACGCGCATCACGTGACTTCCGCTCTTCTAGTGATTTGCGGGGAAGCACCTTTCTTTCGTTGTTAGTGCTGCATAACGTCGGCATAGTTACAGCCCTTATGATTGGACTGGACCCGGTCACATGACTAATTGTTTCTGATTAGGCAAGTTTTTACGAGTAAATGAATAAGAAAGTAAAGTTTCCACAAATTTGTATCAATACATTGTTATTCTTATAGTTTATGAATCCTAGATTTAGACGGGTGTCGAAAACGATAACAATAAAAATACAAATATTACTAAAGAATGTAAATGCCAGAGTATGTTTTACTTAGGTTACCTAAGGACTACAGTACCCATAATGCCTTAGTCGACACGTATTTTGATCTTATATATTAATTGGTGGATGTTTCTATATATCTGTAGCTTAGATTGGCATGAATAGGGTTAAATGGGCTATCGACTCTATACAATTTATATATCTGGAGATAATGAAAGAAAAATAAAGAGTAATAAATAAAAAATAATAATAATAAATAATTAATTAATTAGTTAGTAAATAATAATAAATAAAAAAATAATAATAATAATAAAATAAAAAATAAAATATAAAAAAGAAATATATAGAAAATATTAAAAAATGTACTAACAATGTCTCTATTTTCTTTTTTACTTTTTTACTTTTTTGCTTTTTAACTACTGTTGGTTCCAAGTATCGTAATGTAACCATATTCCCACAATGACCCTGTCGGGCACTCAGTTAGACATTTTATTCACCAAATGGGTTATATGGTCTAGGGGTTGCCCCTCCAGATAGCATACATGATTACAATGGTTTGTTAGCCCCTGGATGGCATATAGATCAATAATAGGCTACATATTTGATTAGTCCATGGGAAGGTTTTCTGGTGGTAATACTGCGTGTACTCCTAGGTAACATATATACAGGTACTAAGAATTTTGTCACAAACAGAGATAGGTCTAGGAAATAAAAGGTCGTGACAGAACGGGTAGGGAACAGGTGAGTATTTGGGAAGAATTAGCAAAGTTATTAAATTACCAAGTTGAGTTCTACCATCTCGTTAAGACCATCTGGGTGTATAGATCCTCAGATGCATCCAAAAAACTTCCTGTTTGCAGAGTCTTCTGAAACGGTCCCCTCCCCTGGACGTGACCGTGATGTGTTTGGCCCCACATATTTTGAGGCTCACAGGATTCCCTTGGTGGTATTCTAAGAAGTGGCGGGATACACTATGTGTGGTTATGCGGTTTATTATGTTGCGCCGATGTTCAAGGAAGCGTGTTCTCAATTTTCTTGTTGTACGTCCCACATAGTGGATGCCGCATCCACATGTTAGGATATATAGGTAGGTACGTAGGAGGTATTGCAATTAATAAAATTATTGATTGTCCAGTTTTTATCTCCTATTGAGATGGAGGATGTTTTTTGTTTTTCAATGTGGGAGCATGTGATGCATCTCATGCCGCAACATTTAAAGAAGCCTTTAGGTTTAGGAGGGAGCCAGGAGGGGGTTTGAGAGGGGTACAAGACTTTTTTTCTTCAGTTGGCTGGGGGCCAGCAAATTTTTCAGGGACTTGTTTTTCTTAAAAATAAACCTGGGTTTTTCTGGAATGTTATCTAGTAGTAAGGGATCTTGCCTCAAAATATTGTAGTTTTTTTGAATTATTGCTTTAATTTCTGGACAGAATTTAGAATAAGTAGCAATATAAGCTGCTCCTATTGTTTCCTGTGGTTTCTTTTTATTTGGTGGATTCTTAGTTTGTAAAAGGGTTGTCCTATCCATATTGGAAACTTCGAGAAGGGCTTTGTCCACTAGTGGTGGAGGATAGCCCCTTTGTTTGAATGAGAGTGCCATGGAGGTAGCTTGTTGGTTGAAGTCCAGTTCTGAGGAACAGTTCCTCCGTAAACGGATGAACTGTCCTTTGGGGATACTTTTTTTCCAGGCTGGATAGTGTTCGCTTTGGAAGTGCAGGTATGCCTGCATGCCTACTTCCTTAACAAAATTTTTGGTGACAATTTTATTGTCAATTATCTCGAGGGCCACATCCAAGAAGGAAATCTTTGTGGGGTGAATACAGTGAGTAAAATGTAAATTATATGTGTTGTGATTAAGGGTGGTAACAAATTCTTGTGCCAAAAGGGGGTCCCCATCCCAAATGATGAACAGGTCATCGATGTACCGCCCATAGAGC
Source organism: Crinia signifera (assembly GCF_055691185.1). Taxonomy (NCBI): domain Eukaryota; kingdom Metazoa; phylum Chordata; class Amphibia; order Anura; family Myobatrachidae; genus Crinia; species Crinia signifera. The sequence goes on from NC_139222.1 coordinate 43,548,002, forward strand.
ACCAGGTTCGCACCATAGTCACCTCTCCATATGAGGTACTCCTCTACCTCCCCTACATAGAGATTGGCATAACTTGGCGCGAACCTGGTTCCCATGGCGGTACCCATGACCTGTAGGAAGAAAGTGTTTTGAAAAAGGAAATAGTTGTGCTGAAGGATGAACGTGATGGAATCTAACAGAAACTTTTTGAGGTCCACCCCCAGGTCATCATCTTGGTTAAGCCTATTTTCTATCACTTGGCATCCCAAAATATGGGGTATATTTGAGTATAGGCTTGTGACGTCTAGCGTCATGAAGTGATATGTTTCCTTCCAATCAAAATCCTGTACCAGTTTCAAAAAGGAGGTGGTGTCTTTAATGTGTGACCTGAGAGTGGACACTTGCGGTTGTAAGAAAGAGTCAACAAAGAAAGATAAATTAGAAGTGAGGGAGTTGATACCCGAAATGATAGGTCTACCGGGGGGTGAAGTGAGGGATTTGTGAATTTTAGGAAGGTGATAATAAATAGGTATAACTGGGTGTTCTGGATAAAGAAATTTGAATTCCTCCTTGGATATGGCCCCGTTTGTGACAGCTTGATCTAGAAGATGAAGTAATTCTGTCTGGAACGTCAATGTAGGATCTTTAGATAGTCTGGTGTAAAATTGGGGATTGTTGAGTTGTCTCATGGCCTCTGTAATATAATCTTCCCTATTTTGTATTACGAGGCCGCCACCTTTGTCGGCCTCTTTTATAAGGATGTTATTGTCAGCAACAAGGTCTTTAAGAGCTTTCTTTTCTCTCTGGGTTAGGTTTGACCTATATTTCTTTTTGAGGGAAGCAGATTTAATTTTAGAGCACAAGATTTTAAAATCGGCTAATGTAGTTTTGTAGAAACTTTCTATATTAGGGCCCTTTGCTTTAATTGGAAAGAATTCTGATTTTAGTTTGAAGTCTTTTCTAGATATATCGAACAGTTTTATTGGGGAATACGTTTCCATTTGTTCAATATTCTCACTTTGGAGTTCTTCCAGTATATCAATTAGGGGTAAGTCTTCAGAGTTAAGCTCAATCAATGAAGTAGGGGTATCTTGTTTGTTCAAGCCATTTTTGGCAAAAAACCTCTGACGACATAGAGTCCGTATGAATCTATTTAATTCAACGAAAAGCTCGAAGATGTTAGGAGTTGACGTTGGGGCAAATTTTAAACCACGACTAAGGAGTGATAGTTCGTCTGGACTTAATTTTCTATCGGACAAGTTGAAAATATTTTTAGTGGTTATGTGAGATTTCATTTGGTTTAGTTTCTTGGTCTTCTGTCTCTTGCCCCCTCTGGTCCCTCTGAACTTTGACGCCGTCTTTTCGGAGTTTCCTGCCATTCCTCCCGGGGTGGTTGAGACGGAATTTGTGTTGTTTCTCTCCCTAAAAAAACCTCCTGATGGGAGTTGGGGTGATGTCTCTCTGAAGGGGAAGAGGGTCTGTCTTTGGGTCTGGCACCTAAGTTCTGTTCTCTGTGCCTACTTTGATCACCACGTTGATCACTGTTTTTTCTACTTTGATAAGTAGTTGAACGGGGCCCTTCCCTGTTGTAGCGCTCTCTGTCTCTTCTAGAGGGGGATGGGGCATGGTACACAGGTCTATCTCTAATTTTTTCATATTGGCTTTTGTTGGGGATCCTTGGGGAATTTGTATTATAGGGGTGTCTTTGGTCCCATGTTTTGGTTCTGTTAAAAGTTTTTTTGTAAGACCTAATATTGCCACATTTATAATCGTCTAGATCTCGTCTAAACTTTTTACATTTGCCCTCTAAGAGTGAGTCCTCGTAAGAGATCAGTTTTTCTGATAGGACTTTGTCCCTCTCTTTAAATTCCTTAAGGTGACTTTGGGGTTCTAGGGTTTTCTTGAGCTGTTCGATCTCCCTGACTAGATCTTCTGCTTTAGATTTTCTGTAGCGTATTACCACTTCCATCAGGGAGATCGAGCAGCGATCAAGAATTCCATCCCATTCGGTTTGGAAGCTTTCATCGTATTGAAATACTGAGGGTTTTGACATTCTAAGGCCTCTGGGAACCATTTTTTGGTCCAGATATTTCTGGAGGTTTGACCCATCCAGCCAGTGCCTTAGTTCTGCTTTAAGGAGATCCTCCAATTTATTAAAATTTTCCCTAAGTTCTAAACATGGTCTATCCAAAGGGGTGGTATTACCCGTATCCCATTGGGATAGATAGGTCTGCCTCCTATTCATACGGTTATCAAAGTTAGAGAAGCAACTCATACCGGCAGCCCCTCACAAAACTGTGTGTGGCACAACCGAAGAAAAATGGGGTGAACCCGCCCCAGTGGTGGGGAAGGGATCTGGGGGGCGCTTGGTAGGAGTGGCTTCTCAGCAGCTGCTCAAAAAACAGGTTAGTTAGGCTTGTATATGTGTACGAAAAGGAAGAAAACGAGTATGGTAGCAGCGCTCAAAATTAAAAATGGCAAATTGGATGATCTTTACAGAAATACTTTACTGAGATAAAAACAATAACACGGACAAATATATGTATAATAAAATCAATAGCATAAAATTTGCAGTAAATTGGTGCCCTGATTCCACAGTGAGGTAGTTTAGGAGAGTCCGTTCCTATTAGGCCCAGATGGAAGCAATGAAGATAGTATATTTACCGCTCCACACGCTGTAATAAGAATGTCCTGGTGTCCACGTGGTCGGCCCAAGATGGCACAAATAACCGGAATCCACTGGACGGATGAAGGACAGATGGTAAAGTCCTCAGGTATCTGGGTGTTAAGATGTGGGGCGATGTGGTGAGAATGCGGTTTCCAAATAACCCAATGTGATGGTATCAGCGGATAGTTTTTCCTGGGCTGGTCCGGACTACAATCCCAAATAGTAGTGGTGGAAGAAAGGGCAACAGCACTCCTGACGCGTTTCGCCGCTACAGCAGCTTTATCAAAGGTGTAGTGCTGTTGAGACTTGTCAGGGTATATATACCATATACAATAAGGTCACATGACCAATCAATCAAATCTAGATCATCCAATTAATAGAGTAAAAAACAAATAACAGTCAGGTATGGTAGGAGGCAGACCGGAGGTTACATACATATTAATCAAATATTCTCAAATAATCAAAATACACTTAGGATAAATAAAAACATTTAATGTGATTAAAAGTGTGGAAGTATATTTACTTCCGGGTTTTCGGCTACAGACAGTTTTCATTGGTGGTAGTAGTTTTAATGACCTGGTTTTGTTTCCCCATTGGCATAGGCATAGTCACATGATCGCGTCCATGTCCTAGGGACTACATTTCCCATGAGGTCTATGACCAGAAGCAGTGAGTTCTCATTGGTGACTGCGGCTCGGTGGCCGGTTATGCAACCTAAATGGCTGGCGTCTGCCCATGATCGCGTCTCTGACCGGAAAACTACATTTCCCATGTGGCCAGAGACGCGCATCACGTGACTTCCGCTCTTCTAGTGATTTGCGGGGAAGCACCTTTCTTTCGTTGTTAGTGCTGCATAACGTCGGCATAGTTACAGCCCTTATGATTGGACTGGACCCGGTCACATGACTAATTGTTTCTGATTAGGCAAGTTTTTACGAGTAAATGAATAAGAAAGTAAAGTTTCCACAAATTTGTATCAATACATTGTTATTCTTATAGTTTATGAATCCTAGATTTAGACGGGTGTCGAAAACGATAACAATAAAAATACAAATATTACTAAAGAATGTAAATGCCAGAGTATGTTTTACTTAGGTTACCTAAGGACTACAGTACCCATAATGCCTTAGTCGACACGTATTTTGATCTTATATATTAATTGGTGGATGTTTCTATATATCTGTAGCTTAGATTGGCATGAATAGGGTTAAATGGGCTATCGACTCTATACAATTTATATATCTGGAGATAATGAAAGAAAAATAAAGAGTAATAAATAAAAAATAATAATAATAAATAATTAATTAATTAGTTAGTAAATAATAATAAATAAAAAAATAATAATAATAAAATAAAAAATAAAATATAAAAAAGAAATATATAGAAAATATTAAAAAATGTACTAACAATGTCTCTATTTTCTTTTTTACTTTTTTACTTTTTTGCTTTTTAACTACTGTTGGTTCCAAGTATCGCAATGTAACCATATTCCCACAATGACCCTGTCGGGCACTCAGTTAGACATTTTATTCACCAAATGGGTTATATGGTCTAGGGGTTGCCCCTCCAGATAGCATACATGATTACAATGGTTTGTTAGCCCCTGGATGGCATATAGATCAATAATAGGCTACATATTTGATTAGTCCATGGGAAGGTTTTCTGGTGGTAATACTGCGTGTACTCCTAGGTAACATATATACAGGTACTAAGAATTTTGTCACAAACAGAGATAGGTCTAGGAAATAAAAGGTCGTGACAGAACGGGTAGGGAACAGGTGAGTATTTGGGAAGAATTAGCAAAGTTATTAAATTACCAAGTTGAGTTCTACCATCTCGTTAAGACCATCTGGGTGTATAGATCCTATCAGATGCATCCAAAAAACGTCCTGTTTGCAGAGTCTTCTGAAACGGTCCCCTCCCCTGGACGTGACCGTGATGTGTTCGGTCCCACATATTTTGAGGCTCACAGGATTCCCTTGGTGGTATTCTAAGAAGTGGCGGGATACACTATGTGTGGTTCTGCGGTTTATTATGTTGCGCCGATGTTCAAGGAAGCGTGTTCTCAATTTTCTTGTTGTACGTCCCACATAGTGGATGCCGCAATTTGCCATTTTTAATTTTGAGCGCTGCTACCATACTCGTTTGCTTCTCGTATTGGAACATAAACAAATTGACATACGATGGGGCCATGTTTGACCCCATCGCAGTGCCAGGTTGTTGTAAAAAAAATGCATTATCAAATAAAAAATAATTTTTATTAAGTACCATTTCCAAAAGCAACAATAAAAACTCAATAGGGGGTCCAATATATAACGGACTGGCACTGATGCACTCACGCACCGCTCTTATGCCCTCATCATGAGCAATGTTGGTGTAAAGGCTGGCGACATCTAGGGTCACCAGCAAACACCCCTTGACTGGTTGGCCAAAATTATCAAGTTTATTCAAAAAATCGGTGGTGTCACGTAAAAAATACGGACTCTCTTGGACAACCGGCTGCAAGTAAAAATCAATAAATTGTGAGATGGGTTGGCTGATGGATCCCATGGAACTAATGATAGGTCGCCCAGGAGGGGAAACCAATGATTTATGCACCTTGGGTAAGCAGTACAAAAGGGGAATAACTGGGAATTCCTGGATTAAGAAATTACTGGTTTGTTCATCGATCCAATCGTTGGACACGCCCATCATAATGATGGCATCAAATTCTTTTTTATATTTTTGAGTGGGATCGTATGTTAATTTCATATAACATCCAGGGTCCGCAAGTTGCCCCTTAATTTCATTAACATAATAATCCCTATCAAGCATCACCACGCCCCCGCCTTTGTCGGCGGGGCGGATGATGATGTTGGGATTATCACGCAAAGATTTGATGGCCTTTCTTTCATCATGAGATAAATTGGAGTAATATTTCACAGGTTTCTGTAAGGTGGGAAGTATATCCTGTTTAATCAATCGCATAAAAGTATCAATAATCTTTTTCAATTTTTATTATTTTTTGGATTGTGTTTTTTGTTTTTTGTTGCAGCCGTCTTCACGTTTCTATCAGAGATGCTGAACTGCTTATAGTGTAACCATGGTAACCATCTGTGTGGGCTATGACGATTTCCGGGACATGGGAACCTCAGACGGGTCCCCCCGCCTGCATGCTCTGCATTTCAGTTCCACAATGCGTGTGGCACTTCCGGTATCGCATGGCGCTGTGAGAGGAATGCGGAGATGGACGGGAGTAACCTGCTGGACGGTGCGGCGTGTCCTGGGTGATTGTTGATGACACACAGGTGAGTAAATCATCTACAGCCTATATATGCGAGCTCTAGCTACCAGTACTGTGATGCCCCCTCTTGAAGAAGGTGCTTCTTAGCACCGAAACGGCCGTCGAGGAGCCAGTAATGTATTGCACTTGTATCTGCCTGTTGGGTGTTTAATGCCTTGCCTCATGTGCTCTATTTTGGATGCGAGCTGGGCTGAATAAATATGCTATATGCTTTGAACTGATTATCTCTATTTGATTGGTGCAGGTCCTCCTGGAGTCCTTCTGGATTGCATTAAGGAATCTACCTATATATATATATATATATAGAGAGAGAGAGAGAGAGAGAGAGAGAGAGAGAGAGAGAGAGAGAGAGAAATGGTATGACCTCTGCGCCTTCAGTAATTTATACAATGCGTGATACAATAATCCTTCTCAAACATTAGTATATGCGTACCAGCAAATGAGTGAGTGCTCACATATAGTGGTTTCTTTCAATCAGACGATGTCCCTCCTTCACTTTTTCTTCTGTCGGCACGTCTCAATGGACCATTCCGGACATAGGAAAAGTGGCAGGAAGGATTTATTATTATTATTACAGGTGATTGTCACGGACCCACCGGTCGCCTGCTCCGATACGTCAATCTGAGCAGCGCCAGCCGTGACTGGGGTTCACTCAGGACACTCGGGTCCTTTCCTTGAGGTACACTGCCACCAGCCAAAACCTGATTTTAGCGCCTGAAACTGCGCAAGGGGCGGCTTGGCTCGCCCCTGACCACACAATACAAGATAACAATGGTAACGTTTTCCAGCCTTTCTCTTCTGAGGCTAATGAGTCTTAGGAACACAGAACCAGAACTGGGAATATGTATTATTTATTCCTAGAAATACTACAGAGCTTTAAACAAAATGGTTACAAGACATTACAATGATTTTAAAAGTACACACAACGATTAAATGCAAATTTCAGAAATAAAATAAAAAGGGAAAAAAGACAGAACCGTATCTTACAATCCTGAAGTGGGGGGGCTCTCCACAAGAAATCTCTCGTCGCCTACAGCCTGTTTGCTAGACCCCCAGGTAGTGACACTGACTATAGGGAGAAAGGTCTTAGTTATACCTTGCAGACTCCCTCATCCCTCCCACCCTTGGGATTCCACTCTTTCCATGCTGAAGGAGTGTGGAAGGTCCCTGGCAATGTATCTTCTACAGTCTGCTGTTTTCAAAGTGATTGATCCTCCTTCCTTGCATAGCAGACCCACTGATAAGAGATGTGAAGGAAGGGACAAACTCTAACCTCTTCTCCTGGACCATGGTTTATGAGGGGCTCAGATCTTATCTTACATCCTAACTCCGGAGGAGTCCACAGATGTCACACTGAGGGAATACAGGCCTCAAACTCAAACCAGGGTCACCTACAGTTCACATACAAGACATGTCCTGATTCCAATACTCACAGGAGACATAACTATTACACCAATATCAGACATACATTGATTGAACAGATAATCATAACAGGAGGCATACGTTAATTTGATCGATCACCTGATCTGATCGTTACACCTCCCCCTTTTAAAATGGCGCACAGAGGCGGTGACCCACGTCACCGTCTCATCAGTGCGCTATTAACTAAATCACCTGGATGGGTAGCAGTGGTCTCTGTGCTGAGACAGACTGCCACTGATTCTGCTGAATTTGTACAAACGCTTTCTTATCCTTGGCCTCTGTCATGGCACCACCTGATGCCATAGCCATGGCTAGGGTGGGCAATGGGCATAGTCCCTGTCCCTCTCGCAGGAGATGGCAAACTAAAAGCACACAGGTGTCCTCAAACCCATAGTCTGTGAGCACACTGATATAGTGGGAGCTGTGTCCATCCCGGCTGGTATTGACACAGCCCACCACAGCTGTGCGTCGGACTCCTGGACACGGATTCTCCCCTGCAGCTGGCAGTTTGGCCTTACTCACTGAGATCAGTACCAGACCATTCCGCCACACCCCAAACGGCCATCCCCCTGGGACTCGTAACTCAGCACGTTTAACTATACCACAGGTGTGGGGCAATCTCCCAGCACTATATACAGACTTAAACATGTCTTCCCAGCACCTCTCCTGAGCTGACTGACCCCCCCTCCCCTTCACTGGGGGGAAGGTCCACTCACTCAACACCTCACACCTCATCCTTTTGTGAGGAGATTCGCCCTCTGTGTCTGGGTGTGTGAATTGTGAAGGGGGGCACGTTTCTGCAAGGGGGAATACCAGCAGGTCATTGTCCCCTGTCTTGGAAACATCCCAGCTCAGCTTTTCCGAGGTTAATGGAGCTGAGTTTACCTGTGCTTTGCGGGCCCTCCCACCCTTCTGGTTACACACAGCAGCTTCCCTACTAGCCACTGGCTCTATTCCTGAAACAACCCTCTCACTGTACCCATGGGTATCTTTCCCACTTCCCAGGTATGGGTTAGCCGCAGTAGGAGTTGGCTCACCTGGTACGTTCAGGGCAGCCTGTGCAGGGTTGGTTCTCAGTTCTGCGTGGAAAGCCAAGCTTTCCATGGCAGTCCAGGTCACTTTCCTGAGCCTGACCTTCCCTCCCAGACCCGCAGGTTCTGTGGCTGGGGTGGTGCCACTGAGGTTCTCAGGAGAGGCATCCGTTATCCAGTGACGCTGGAAAAATGCACTCTCTGGAGGATTCTCAGTGTCTGGAGGGAACCCCTGCTGTGTTCCTGTATCTGTTCTTGTGTGGCTACAGTAAGGAGGGGGTTTGGGGGGGAAAGCTGCAGTAAGGGACACTCTCTCCCTATCTGACAGTTCTACAGTGCACACAGGACCCACCGGGTCACTTATTATACCTGGTACCACATTTCCCACAGTAGCGCAAGACATCACATTATCAACAGTAACATCACTATCATAACCTGGGGAGACATCCTGCAATACCTGCAAATTAGCCTGTGCATCTTCCACAACACATGGGGCCCATCCTGCTGGCTTACAATTGCACCATGGTAAACCCGCTATATCTGGATCCCATTGTCTCTGAGCAGGAATGGGTTTATCTGAGCATGTTGTCACCAGCAGCTTATTGGCAGGTACATGCGCTGCCTGCAACCAACTCAGATCTGTCCCATTTGTGCAGTTAGCGACCCCTGGCCCGATGTCACAACCAGACATCACTGGAAGAACAGGGTTAATGTCTAGCACAGCAACATGAACGACATCACCAGCAGCACTCCTACCACTGATGAGTGAGGGTGTCTCATTCCCAACTAGATTAGGGCATTCATTTAACCCCACAAACTGGCAAGGATTACCCACTATACCTGTCTCTAACTCACCCTCCACCTCTACCGAAGGTACGGCACTATCACAGATCATCCCAGGGGCTTCACACAAAATAACAACATTGCAATGTTCAGCATGGTTACATACTACCTGAGATGCATCATATGGTTCAGAAGGGTTAGCGACAGATATGTGTGGAGTTAATAAAAGTCCCACATCAGTAGTCCCACACATACTTGTGTGCATACAGTCAGAAAGTCCCATTCCTATTTCCGACATAGTCTCTCCCCTGCATACTTTCACTATGCAGCCAGCCTCTTCCGGCAACAAATCTGGAGCAACGGGTGGGAACATGCTGCTCACATCTTCCAGCAGTTTAAACTGGGCCTTGTGATGTGAGGTCTCCTGAGCAGGTTCCATGACTGCTGTAGTAGGCAGAGGCACCTTGCCCTGGTGGGGCACCCCTGGTGAGAGCAAGCTGCTGACATCCTCAGCTTCTGCTTCTCTCAACCGTTTAAACTGGAACTTTGCTTTCAGAGCTGGTAACAGCAGCTGTTCTAGGCGACGCCACTCCACACCTATCCGGCGGCACTGATCTCCCCAAAATGGGGTATCCAGCTTTCTCCAAGCATAGACCTCCTGCTGCGCAAATTTGTAACATTGTCCCAGTTCTCTCAGCAGCACCCAAGGAGACGCGGATGGACCCCAGAAACGAAATGCTGCACGATACTGGCTGAAGGCATTGCACTCATCGTCCCTGGCCTGGGTGAGCTGCATGATCATCTCCCCACGAGTATGGTTGTGGCAGGAGATACCTTGCAGCTGGCATTCTTCCGCAGTCTGTGCTCAGTAGGGTAAACATATCATCATCCTCCACTGGGTCAATATACCCACTGGGCTCTTCTGGTGCTGTAGGGGATTGGTACTCTGCAGTCTCCCTGACTGCCACACATCCTACAGTCTCCCTGGTGCTAGCAGAGATGTCACCTCTCTGAGCATCGGTTGTAGTGTCCAGGGCCAGCTCATTACTCACAACCAAGCTGACACTCACTTGGCTTCCTCTGTCTGCTTCCAAGACAGGGAACTGTGCATGACGCGGTCCGGTGAAATTCGCGTCAGCGGTCATTTGGGACCTCTGTCCCTTGTTAGGCTCCCCATGATTGATAACAGAGTCCACATCATGATCCAACACATTATTTACTTCCGCAGACAGTAAAAGTTCAGTACGAAGCCCATCTCCTGCTAACTCAGTAGCCACGGCAGATAAAGTCTCACGTAAAGGTTCGCCATCATGATGCCCTGTATCATCCTCCACTGGTTCACCAACAGCGATCAGCCCCCTGAGCCTCACCAGTTCCAACTGGTACTCACGCTGGGCCTGACGCTCTGCAGACTCACGTACAGCTTTGCACTCCTCAGCCTCTCGTATGGCTTTGCACTCCGCAGCCTCTCGGTCCACAGTGGCTTTGCGCTCCGCAGCCTCTCTGTCGACAATGGCTTGGCAGAACTGCACCAGCTGCAAAGCGAATACGGGGTTCACATTCTTAATTTGCCTGATAACAGCTAGAAGGTCGCTCGGCAGTGTAGACTTGCTGGGTCCAGCAGAAGTGTTTGACCCTGGCGCGGAATCGTTGGTAAGGTCCAGTGCTGACTGAGCCCCTGGGGTAGGATTGTCCATGGACTGGTTTCCTCCAGCAGCTAGAGTCCGATCGGCATCCACGAGTGCCTGAATCATACGTTTTCTACTCTGGCCAGACCAAGGGATATTCCTCCGAACACACACGACCGCCAGGTCATCTCTCCTCATCTGCTGGTAATCAGCCATCCTGAGTCTCACACTTGTCAAATAAAATGATAGGAAAGAAAAACAAGAGAAGGAAGGGGAACAGAAATTGCACTCACTGTGTGACTTTTAAAACTATAGTAAAGCTCTGAGTTCTGATTCTGGTGATGTGGGTATTTCTCACAAAATTCTACCCACACTCACTTAAGTTCTTAAAGAGAAAAATGAATTCTCCACCCCACCGCTTGCCACCAAATGTCACGGACCCACCGGTCGCCTGCTCCGATACGTCAATCTGAGCAGCGCCGGCCGTGACTGGGGTTCACTCAGGACACTCGGGTCCTTTCCTTGAGGTACACTGCCACCAGCCAAAACCTGATTTTAGCGCCTGAAACTGCGCAAGGGGCGGCTTGGCTCGCCCCTGACCACACAATACAAGATAACAATGGTAACGTTTTCCAGCCTTTCTCTTCTGAGGCTAATGAGTCTTAGGAACACAGAACCAGAACTGGGAATATGTATTATTTATTCCTAGAAATACTACAGAGCTTTAAACAAAATGGTTACAAGACATTACAATGATTTTAAAAGTACACACAACGATTAAATGCAAATTTCAGAAATAAAATAAAAAGGGAAAAAAGACAGAACCGTATCTTACAATCCTGAAGTGGGGGGGCTCTCCACAAGAAATCTCTCGTCGCCTACAGCCTGTTTGCTAGACCCCCAGGTAGTGACACTGACTATAGGGAGAAAGGTCTTAGTTATACCTTGCAGACTCCCTCATCCCTCCCACCCTTGGGATTCCACTCTTTCCATGCTGAAGGAGTGTGGAAGGTCCCTGGCAATGTATCTTCTACAGTCTGCTGTTTTCAAAGTGATTGATCCTCCTTCCTTGCATAGCAGACCCACTGATAAGAGATGTGAAGGAAGGGACAAACTCTAACCTCTTCTCCTGGACCATGGTTTATGAGGGGCTCAGATCTTATCTTACATCCTAACTCCGGAGGAGTCCACAGATGTCACACTGAGGGAATACAGGCCTCAAACTCAAACCAGGGTCACCTACAGTTCACATACAAGACATGTCCTGATTCCAATACTCACAGGAGACATAACTATTGCACCAATATCAGACATACATTGATTGAACAGATAATCATAACAGGAGGCATACGTTAATTTGATCGATCACCTGATCTGATCGTTACAGTGATTATTTAGTGACTTTAGAAAAGATTTTTCTCATAGGTGCTTTGTGCATGAGAAATATAGTTGGGTGAACTACGCCACCTTGTGGTGTATATAAAAAATATTTAATACACGTGTGAATCACCTTGTGAAAAAAGTTAATAACTTTCTTAAAAAAGAGACTCACACTCGGAATATATTTGTCCTGGTATTGTTTCCAGCGAGTGTCCTCCAAGAGCCTTAAAATAAAAAAAGTCTCCCAGAAAGGTAAGAACTCATAGCGTGATATTGCTTTTGTAAAGAGTACATTTATTCAAAAAACAATATATAGCAGTTAAAAAAATACATAAAAACAGTAACAGGTGGACCCGTACATTGGCAAAAGAATTTATAGCTTATCTGGTATTGGTGCCAGTGGGGGATGGAGAGGTATTTTACCCAACCGGTTTCGTCCCTTTTCTCCTTTTAATGGGACTTCCTCAGGGGTCAGAGATCTATATATATATAAATAAGAGTCCGTAATGGATGGCACTCACATATTGAAGTGATAAGACCAGCCTGTGCCCTCCATGAGACCTCCTGTCTGGGGATGACTGTACATGTATCATGTTGGCGGCACTCGCGCAATAAATTCAGTCAGACAGCAACGTGTAATCCAACGTTTCGAAAAAACTTTACTTTTTCGTCATCAGGGTACAAAGAAATAACATACAGTCTCACCTTATAAACCCTCTAATACCCGTGCTCCCGCCTTTCACCTGGCACAGCCGCGTCCGGAAGTGTATGCCCTCAACAATAGACGTCACATCCTTCAGGTACGCGTTGCCCAGCAACCATAAATACAAATACAATTGCTTCACACTCCGAGCTACTGCCCAGCTGATCAAGACTAGAAGTTACAATTTAACAATGGTTACAGATATAACAAAAAAACACAATACACATATAAGAAAAAAGTTACAGTTCACAATATGCAGACGGGATACACAAGATGTTACAACAATTGTATATTTATTATTTACTCATACTGTTCACTTAGTGAATAATGACCCTCATCAAAGACAGATCTATTATGTAGAATATTACTAAAGCACGAATTCATTGACTTGAATCTACTTTAAATATATATGCCCGTGCTGTCGACCTGAACACAGTCGACATCTAATATATGTCTGCAGGAATCAAGTATAGCAAATGGGAAATATGAAATTTCAAGATACCATCTACAATAAATGTCAACTCAATTATAGAAATTACCCCAATCCTTTCTGTTCATTTAACCCGCCTGGGGAGAGTGTACCTAATCTTTGGATCCAATTAGCCTCACATTGGAGCAATAGCCATGAGCGATCACCCCCTCTACGTAACGGTGCAATGTGATCAATGATGACACACCTAATAGAGGCTAAGCTATGCCTGTGGTCAAGGAAATGCTGGGCGACCGGCTGATCGCTGTGGCCTGTTTCCAGAGCCGCACGAATCGCCGCTCTGTGCCCTGCGATTCTCTCCCGGAGCGTGCAGTCGGTCTTGCCGACATATCCCTTACCACAAGGACAAAGAATTAAATAAACAATGTATTTTGTAGTACAGGACACCCAATGCCGTATCATAAACTTTTTACCGCTCGATGGGTGCAAAAAATGAGGACCCGTCATGAATGATCGACATGTAAGGCAGTTGACACACCTGTAACACCCAGGTTTTAAGCTCAAGAAACCAGATGTGGTTCTCTCGCCTACAGTACTCCTGTAACATCAGTTTTCACAACCCAGCTACGGATATTCTTACCCCTGCTGTAACAGGGCATAATATCCACATCCTGTAATTACAGTTTTGGGTCCGTTTTGACAATAGGCCAGTGTTTCTTAGTAATGGCATTGATTGATTTTACTACTTTGCGTATTAAAAAGATTTACCCACGGGAATTTCTTCCCACTAGATTTTTTATTAGATTTTTTTAACAAATCAACCCTAGGGACAGCTAGTGCTTTCTCGCGAGCTTGAAGAAGGGGACCTTTTTTATACCCCCCCTCTGTAAGAAATTACCCAACATACGATCAATATGATAAGTAGCCTGATCAATATCGCTACAAATCCGTTTGGCTCTGATAAATTGTGAGTAAGGCAGCCTGTATTTGAGTGACTTTGGGTGAAAGCTACCAGCATGTAGGATAGTGTTTCTATCCGTGGCTTTACTATATAATGTAGTTCTTATACCATTATCACCAAGTGTCACCTGTACGTCCAAGAAATTTACAGTATGAGGATCAATTGTAAAGGTAAACCTAATAGGACTCGCTGAGCTATTATGTTCATCAATGACCTGTACAAAGGCCTCCTTAGACCCAGACCAGATAATAAACAGGTCATCTATATACCTGGCGTAAAATTCGATGTGTTCATTAATCAATGGTTTGTTCAAAAATATTTCTTGTTCAGCCAAAAACATGTAAGCATTGGCGTACGATGTGGCTACACTGGACCCCATCGCACACCCTGCCAGCTGAAGATAATGATCACCATCGAACAAAAAATAATTTTTTGTGAGAATCATCTCCAATAAATCCATCACAAGATCAATAGACGGGCCCCTGTACAGGTCATTATCCGTAATTAGATGTTTAACTGCCATCATCCCCTCCATGTTGGGAATGACGGTGTATAAGGGTGACACATCAACACTACAGAGAAAACAATTAAGAGGTAATGATGACTTAAAAGCTTCCAAACAATTCAAGAAGGCAGTTGTATCCAAGATATATCGCGGATGCCCTACAATGCAGGGCTGCAACAACGAGTCTAAATACACAGAGGCAGTTTGGAATAACGATCCAATGGCCGCTATAATAGGGCGACCAGGGGGATCCACCATCCTCTTGTGTATTTTAGGCAACATGTAGATTAATGGAGTAATCAGATTTTTTGGACATAAGGCATCAGCAAGTACACGCATAATGTCACCAGCAACAACATATCTATTCAGTATCATTGTAAGCTGTTTGGAGAATGCACTAGTGGGGTTCCCCCTAAGTTTCGCATAGACACTTGTATCAGAAAGTTGATTGTTAATTTCATGCTTATACTTATTCAAATCCTGTATTACCACCGCCCCACCTTTGTTGGCGGGGCGGATGATAATACTGGTATTTTCAGACAGATCTTTAAGCGCCATAGCTTCACTACTGGATAAGTTATTAAAACGCACATTACCATCACATTTAAGTGCCTCATTCACATCATTATCCACCATACGCATAAAAGTTTTTAATGATGCGCTGTTCAACAAAGGCTCAAGCGGGACTTACATAATAACTTGCGTACCTCAGTGGGAATGAAAGAAACAGATGGTTCAGCCTGCACTTGATTCACACCTCTGTAATACTCATGCAGTTTTAATTTACGGTTCAGGCAATATTTTTCAATTTCCCATTTCATAGGGTTAAACATCACAGTGGGGACATAAGAAAGTCCGCAGCTCAAAACTCTCAGTTCAGGGGGAGAAAGATCAAACGATGATAGATTAACTACTGTCTGTTGCCCAATTTCGGCGAGCCTGTCCTCCTGTTCTGCCCACCGTGCCTCGTCCTGCGCTGCTTCCATTTCCCAACTGATGTCTGGTGCGCAACCCTAAAGGGGCACCAGACCCATCATTTACACCACGGGGTATCATCACATCCGAATCACTCGTGCTGGTTTGCTCAGAATTCACGTCTGAGTCTGGTTTATAGCGAAAGAAACGCTTTCTCTGGCCACCATTGAAATCTCTCTGGCCACCACCAATCCAATGATACACCCATTTTAACTTTGGATAATTTTGCCTTCTTAAACTGAATAAGATTGCGCTTGTAATTGGCTAGTTGTCCTTTCAGTTTATCCAGCCAGTTCATATTCTCATCAGCTGCCAGTACCGCATTGAAAGATTTTTCAAACTCACTAATTTTCTCTTTAATCAAAGCAAGCTCACACCCAGCCTCCTCTACCACCAGCAGCATTAGATCGAAGCTGCATTTATTCAACACTGATATCCAACGTTTGCAGAAGGTATTATTGTAGCGGCCTATAGTTGAGCAATTCTTAACCCTGAAGCCGCGGGGAATCAGTTTCTCTTTGAAGTAATCGCTCAATGT
Organism: Crinia signifera; assembly: GCF_055691185.1. Lineage (NCBI taxonomy): Eukaryota > Metazoa > Chordata > Amphibia > Anura > Myobatrachidae > Crinia > Crinia signifera. The sequence goes on from NC_139222.1 coordinate 43,564,288, forward strand.
TACTCCATGATAAAAATAATCAGGTTCACGTTGCTTCATTTTGTACAAGTCTCTATACAACTGCTCAGGTGTCTGTGCATCCATATCATCAGCAAACTGTTCCGTAAACAGCATAGCATTGGCTTCTCTTTCGCTGAAAGATAGCGTGCTACCTTGTGTTTATTTAGCCATATTGAATAGGCCTGTAACATCATCCATCTCAGCACTTCCAGTAGCCATCATAGCGCTGCACCACACCACACAGTGTACACGAAACACAAACTTTAAAAGCAGGTCCCGGATATCAGCCCAAGTTTATATCCACAATTTATAGGGTGCCAAACCCAAGAAACAGAGGCAGTTGCACACCATCAGTTTCCATATAAGAGTCCGGAATGGATGGCACTCACGTATTGAAGTGATAAGACCAGCCTGTGCCCTCCATGAGACCTCCTGTCTGGGGATCACTGTACATGTATCATGTTGGCGGCACCCGCGGCAATAAATTCAGTCAGACAGCAACGTGTAATCCAACGTTTCGAAAAAACTTTACTTTTTCGTCATCAGGGTACAAAGAAATAACATACAGTCTCACCTTATAAACCCTCTAATACCCGTGCTCCCGCCTTTCACCTGGCACAGCCGCGTCCGGAAGTGTATGCCCTCAACAATAGACGTCACATCCTTCAGGTACGCGTTGCCCAGCAACCATAAATACAAATACAATTGCTTCACACTCGGAGCTACTGCCCAGCTGATCAAGACTAGAAGTTACAATTTAACAATGGTTACAGATATAACAAAAAAACACAATACACATATAAGAAAAAAGTTACAGTTCACAATATGCAGACGGGATACACAAGATGTTACAACAATTGTATATTTATTATTTACTCATACTGTTCACTTAGTGAATAATGACCCTCTTCAAAGACAGATCTATTACATAGAATATTACTAAAACACGAATTCATTGACTTGAATTTACTTTAAATATATATGCTCGTGCTGTTGACCTAAAGACAGTCGACATCTAATATATGTCTGCAGGAATCAAGTATAGCAAATGGGAAAAAGTGGGAAATATGAAATTTCAAGATACCATCTACAATAAATGTCAACTCAATTATAGAAATGACCCCAATCCATTTAACCCGCCTGGGGAGAGTTCATTTAACCCGCCTGGGGAGAGTGTACCTAATCTTTGGATCCAATTAGCTTCACATTGGAGCAATAGCCGTGAGCGATCACTGTGCCAGGTGAGAGGCAGGAGCACGGGTGTTAGAGGGTTTATAAGGTGAGACTGTATGTTATTTCTTTGTACAGACATTCCTCACTTAACGACCAGGTTCCGTTCCTACGACCCGGTCGTTAAGTGAATTGGTTGTTAAACGAGCATATATAAAACCCCTTAAGATTTCTGAGACCCTGGTCGTTAAACAGGCAGGGCAGGTCGTAACTGCGAGAGGGGAGGCAGGCAGGTCGTAAATCAGAGCAGACTGGGTCGTAAGTCCGAGGAGTCACAGCACGGACGCTAAACAAAGGCCCAGGTCGTAAGTCCGGGTGGTCGGTAAACAGGTAGGTCGTTAAGTGAGGAATGTCTGTACCCTGATGACGAAAAAGTAAAGTTTTTTCGAAACGTTGGATTACACGTTGCTGTCTGACTGAATTTATTGCCGTGAGTGCCGCTAACACGATACATATATATATATATATATATGTTCAAAAAAGAATAGAGGAGGAGCGCTCCATAGTGTAAAACAGTACAGTTTATTTAGCCAATATTGCACAATAATGAGATTTAAGATGGGACTCGTACCAAAATTGAAACAGCAGGGGCTGGTTACCACATGATACGTATCGTAAAAGCCTGGCAATACTCCTACCGCCGTCCGGGGCTCTGTAGTAGGCACAGGATCTCCCACTGCAGCGCAGCGTGTCGGAACCACAGTCAGGAACAGACGCCGGAGGGAGCAGCTCAGGTAGACAGCGGCACACGTCACCAGGTCACGCCCTAACGCGTTTCGTCAGGAGACTTCGTCAGAGGGCGAGACGAAGTCTCCTGACGAAACGCGTTAGGGCGTGACCTGGTGACGTGTGCCGCTGTCTACCTGAGCTGCTCCCTTCGGCGTCTGTTCCTGACTGTGGTTCCGACACGCTGCACTGCAGCGGGAGATCGTGTGCCTACTACAGAGCCCCGGACGGCGGTAGGAGTATTGCCAGGCTTTTACGATACGTATCATGTGGTAACCAGCCCACTGCTGTTTCAATTTTGGTACGAGTCCCATCTTGAGTCTCGTTATTGTGCAATATTGGCTAAATAAACTGTACTGTTTTACACTATGGAGTGCTCCTCCTCTATTCTTTTTTGAACAGATCTCCCCATTCCCAACGAGTCCTGGGATTTATTTGGAAGGAGCTGCAGTCCGGAATTGGGACTTGGTGTATCTGCCCAAAAAAGTGCTGCCTTTTTGGACACCTGACTGGTTTTACAAGTACCCCTTCTAGCGCTATTGACTCACAAACTTTTTCTTTGTCATATATATATATATATATATATATATGTATGTATAACAGCAGTGTAGACCCCTGGGAATAGCAATGTATTGGGGCCCCTACCTATCCTCCAGCGGTAGGGGTGGGGGGTGCTATGAGCAGAAGCTTTGATGTCCCGCGGGTGGTAGGGGGTATTATATCAACCGCTCAGCATGTAAAGCCTGGATCAGTAATTTCCACTAATTACCCCTTTACTGCACAGATGGTGGGAGATGGGGTGGGAGAAGGGGGCATTGGGCTGAATGAAGGGGTCCTGATACATAACTTCAAGGGTGGTAGAGGATGTTTAATACGCATAGGAGGGGTGTATAGTGGAGTGGGCTTATTATTCATAATTTTCTGGTGGGAGGACAGCTTGCTTGACTGCAGATATCTCCAGTTCCCGGAACTAGATTTCTTAGCTTTTAATGGAATTAAAAACTAGAGAATCCCACCTACCAAATGGGGATCAGAGTTCAGGAGGCAGAGCAATCTGTCAAAGAGAATATAAAACTACATACCAGGTGTGTGAAGCTGGAGCAGTAACCAGCTGCTGGAAGGCTGATATCTCTGGTTCTGGGCAGAGTAGAGACAAGATTCTAGTGTCCATCAAAGGGGGAGAGTCCCAGCTTTTGAAATATATCCTTGAAAAACTCTTTCAGAACCTGAACTATCTGACTGGGAAGAGCAATTAACAGGCTTGGATGGGACCACTGCTTTGAAGTCAGATATCTCCGGTTCCCCAGGGCTGATTTAAAAAATTCTTGTACCCATGGAAAGAGGGGCTCATCAGCTTTCAGTCTAGGGCCCTTAGATTCCTGGGGGGGGTTCTGGGTACTCAGAAACCCCCCTGTGTGCACTACTGGGTTGTATGAGCCATCTAGAGACAAATTGCATGTACCTAAAAGCACATGCAATCTGCTCCCAATCCCAACTGATCTGACATGCAAAAAGTCAATCCTCCAATCTTCTGGGGCCGGGAGATTGTGTGATTGTGTACACACGATATGCACACAATCTGCATACAATCCATTTTACAATCCATTGAGATTGTATGATTGGGTGCAATGTCTTTCTGATGTATGGCCACCTTTACTCCTAAAGTTCTCCTAAAGTGGGGGGAAACTCCTAATGTTCCCCCCCACATGTGTGCTGTTTCAGATTAATGTAATAGTCAGATGTGCATTTATCTTTGGTTAACAGAGTTATGTCCATTGCTTGCAGTGTAAATGTGGGTCAGATACCAACAATCCAGTCGTGTTTGCAGCATATATTCTAGTATTTTGTAATGGGCCATTTAGCCAGCAATGCTTCCAATTGAACCTGTGAAAAGAGTGTAATTAATCACTAATGACTAGAGGAGTGGATTGTATTGTGGTCAGCTGCGAGTGCTTCAGGTGCGGGCGTACTAATTGGGTGATCCGAATGCCTAGCGCATGAACCAGTGCTCTCCGAGAACTGAAACTTGCTTATGGACTCCGCAGATTTCTGCCGTATTGGTTCGCTTGCACTCGGTGTCCGGTCCGAATGCACGCTTACCATTGTTCGTGCACTCCCACGTGTACGCCCAAATTTACGCCCAGTTTTGCCCACTTTGAAACCGCGCCCTTGTGTACGCCCACATGACACCTATATTACGCTCATATTTCCCGAGGGAGTTTGGTGCACATTTGTAGACGGTATTGGTGAGAACGAGTGCGAAGACACTGTGTTGCACATGCGCATTGCGTTGCCTACGCATGCGCAGATAGCTAAAAAGCGCCCTCCAAAAGAATTCGGACCACACCAAACAGAATAAGGCCCTGAGTGACAGTACAATAACAGATAATTCAATACAAAGTAGCAACATTCAGAGAGCTTCAAGGGTTCTGATACATCATTTATACTAGAAAACGAGAAATAAACTACGCACACACAGATAAAAAAGGATTTGTTTATCTGAGGCAATATTAGCTGAAAAACAGTAATTAGTTACAAATACAAGACACCATAGACAAACAGTACAAACTGTTTATTTTTTAACCACAGTTGTTCAACACTTGTTGCACCTTTGTTGAATCTTTCTTTTAATCTTCATTAACAAGTACATATTATAGATATAGTACCTTAATACATTTTATGGAAATAAAATAAAAGTACATTTTTATGAAAAAATTAATTTCTTCATGAGAGCCCTAACAACATAGGGCCTTATTCTGGTTCACTCTTATACCCCTTTTCCATCTGCAAGCCGGGTCGCACCTGGGATTTTGTACCCGGCTCCAACCTGGGTGCCACCTGGCTTGTGAACCCATTCACACTGGATAATGCCGGACGGGTGACATCATCAGGAGGTGGGGTCAGGGAGGCATGGGTGGGGTTTTTCTTCAAAGTGCATATTGCAGTGTAGAAATAAAGCAGTCAGTATTTTCCCTGCACAGAAACAAAATAACTCTCCCAAATCTAATTCTATCTGCACATGTTACATCTGCCCCACCTGCAGTGCACATGGTTTGTCCATTTGAGAAGGAATTTGCATCTAAGAGTGAACCAGATAAGACCCATAATCCTAAGAGTGCACCAGTACAAGTCTCTTCCATTTTTTCTTCTTCTCTCCTTTAAAGTCTGTGAGCGGCATCATAACAGCAACTCAGTGATGCTGCCTGCCTTTCATATATTTTTCACAGGCAGTGGCCGTCATAGTGGCCGTTGGAGGGGAGGAAGCGCCTCTCAGGGCCGGCGCCTACCTGCTTTGTATAAGATACAGCTCTGAGAAGTGACATACTGTAAATTAAAACATTAACCGCTTAAAGAAAAATATATTTATGAGCCTTGCGGCCCTATAAATAATACAGGCGCCTACTTGAGTGTTGTGCCAAGCTGCTCCCACAGGGGGATGTCATCGCCTCTCTAATAGGTACAAACAAACAGGGGCGGATTGGGGACTAAAAGTGGCCCTGGAAGATGGTGGGTCACAGGGCCCCTGGAGCGAGTGGAGGAGAGGCTGGAGACCTAATTTGTACCCTTAAGGGACAGGCACTTGGGGCCTTATTCTAGTTCACTCTTTCTGACAAAATCTTTCTTAGATGGACAAAACCATGTGCACTGCAGGGGGGCAGATGTGAAAAGACACAGAGTGGACCATTTATCAACACGTTTCATCAATTTAAAACTTGTTGAGTATCAGCTGCCATCTGTCATTTTTCAAACACATGATTGTTAGGGGCTGATTAGCTGGCACTATTTATCATATATAATGAGTTTTAAATAGCTAAACATTGATAAATAGAGTCCATGCAGATAGTCCAAACAGATAGGGTAGCACACCCAATATACTTAATCAACTGGCTCTGGTGCCAGTCAGGTCCCAATGTAGGAAGAATATAGTAGACAGCACCCGGAGATGAAATAATGCAAAGTACAGCAGCAAAGTATAGTGCGGCATACTTACAGACTTTTGAGCTCTGTTAGGCAGGGGGGCGGGGCATCTCCGGGAGTGAAAAAGAGGAGGTATTTCAGGCACTGCACTGCAGGGGGCGGGCTAAAATGCTGCGATTGCGGCATTTTACCCACGGACCCCCCGCCGAGGGACAGATCGCGGGAGATGGGGGGATATGCGGGTGGATTGCCACCCTTTCAGGGGGGCCGGGAGGAGGACCCGATTTCCGGGACCAGATAGATAGATAGATAGATAGATAGATAGATACATGTACAGCGCTATTTTGCTATTTTTCAGCAGGAACTCAGTTCCTGAACCTCAATTTAAATATGACATCCTCAGGAGCTGGGTTCCTGAACCTGTTCTGTGCCAAAATGCACTTTCCATAAGATAAGTTTTATTTTAAAGTCACCTGTGAGTGCCTTTGTACTAAATACAATATATATATCTATCTCTCTTTCTCTCTTGAATCAGATCAAACCAGGAGTTCCGAGACATATTTTTCCAGAAAAATAGTACTGTATATATGTGTGTGTGTGTGTGTGTGAGACACTTTGCACTGTAACCTACTGCTGCCGAAGTTGTGAAGTATCTCCTGGAGCAATCTGACTGCTGCCCTCCCAGGCCGCTGCCGAGTGAGTGACAGGGAACTTCAGAGGGTTTGTTTGCTGAGGGCAAACTAAAAGACAAATGTGCCTTTTTGGGCGCACTCTTGTGTATATCAGTTAATTGAAATGGTTGTTAATTTAAGACATCACTTTTATTGGACTCAACACATAAAAAATTTGGAGGCAATTCGTAGCTATTTGGTTGTACGGTCAAATCCGTAATATACCTCTACTATCAAAAAAAATGAAAAAGAAGACACTAGGTAATTATTCGAGTAGACTCGGATTTGGGTTAGACTTGGCACCTCTCTATGGAAAAATTATTTATTTTCCTATTATCATTTGCTAGCTGCCTTAGTCTGTCCCAAATAGAACCGGTCTATAAATTGCACATACTTTTTTATTTTTATTTTTATTGTTGTATATGCATCATATTACATCTTTATAAAATGAAAATGTTTTTTGTAACAATTTTTAAGTATTTTTATTAAAAAGTTCACACCTGGAAGTGTCCAGATTCCCGCGTGAAAAAAAGTGCTCCCACAGCCGGCGGCTCCTGTGTATCTACTGTTTGTCACCTCGCCTATGTTACCCACCGGCTATTCACCAGAAGTCACCTGTCTGGTTACTAGGCCGGCCCTTATTGGCACTGTTGGAATCTGGCCCCGATGTAAGGGTGTAAGGGTAACCTCACGGCGGTGGTGTCAAATGAGAATACCAGGTTGGTTGTATATGGGGGCTAGGGTACAGGTCACTTCTGCTTTCCAATCCAGCTTAGTGTTCTCCCTGGTGCTTTACAGTATTGCAGGGATAACACCACGGACTGGATGGATGAGAGAGTGATAGAAAAGGTGGATAACTTCAGAGGGTCAAAGTTCCATTGCCGCTGATGTTCCACTGCTTCTACTTCCAGGTGCCCGCCACTGCGTGCTAAGTGCCTGCCGCTCCCAGTGTCAGAGATCTTCAGCGTTCTGGTCCCTGCGGACAGGCATGTGAAGGGCCGCCTCTGTCTCACCCTTGCCCATCACTCGGAAGCAGGAGTAACCTCATCAGCGCACACACAAAAAAACCTTGTCCTCTCAGGGGGGTTTCTGTGCTCCCAGAAACCCCCGCTGCGTGCGCCACTGGGGAGGAGGGGTTAGGTACTAGTGGTGGTGGGAGTTAGGGTTAGGCCGGAGGAAGAGGGGTTAGGTACAAGTGGGGGTTGTTAGTGTTGGGCTGGAGAGGAGGGATTAGGTACTAGTGGGGGTAGATAGGGCATACTTGCCTACTCTTAAATTCTCCTCTCCGCGAGAAGCTCAGAGAGGAGACTGTCAGCATCATGTGTGGGGGTGGATGCCTGATGTAGACGTCATCAAGCCCTGCCCCCAGCACGGGAAATCTCCCCGATTTGCGAGTCCATGCCGAGGGACGGGGGCTAAACAGCGCTATTTGCATATTTAGCCCCACCCCCTCCCGGCGAATAGCCGGGAATCGCAGTGATTCAACTATGCGGCCGGGCAACTGCTGGGGAGATCGGGAGGGTGAGGCAGAATCCGGGAGGATTGCCCACCTTTCCGGGTGGCTGGGAGGGGGACCCGATTTCCAGAACCCTCCCGGCCAATCCAGTAGGGTAGGCAACCCTGAGATAGGGTTAGGCACTAGTTACATACCCTCCAACGTGACCCATTCCATTAGGTACAAAATGCTCTGCTTCTGGACTTCTTCTTTATTTTAGGATTGCCTTCGCCTTTGCTGGAACACCATTATCATCACTGAACTAGTTCAACACGACTACAATTATCAATTAAGAGGGAAGTCCAGAAACAGTGCATTTTGTACATAATAGAATGGGTCATGTTGGAGGGTATGTAGCAAGGGTCTGCACCACTTGTAAGTAACACCGGGGTCTGCAGCACCTGTATTACATTAACACCGCATTCTACACCACCATACCCTCCAACATGACCCATTGCATTCGGTACACAATGCTCTCTTCCTGGACTTCCCTTTTAATGTATGAGTGCCATCACCTGAGTTGAAACACCCTTCTCATCAATTACCTAGTTCCACACAGGTGATGGCAATCATACATTCATACCCTCCAACTGTACCGATTTCGCCGGTACAGTATCGCTTTTTCACGGTCTGTACTGCTAAATAAATGTGTACCGAATGTACGTTTTTTTTTTGCGATCAGGAACCCGATCAGGAATCAAAGCACAGCGGGCCGGGAGGCGGCTCTTCGGTCCACTGCTCTTAATGGTGACTAGCAGCACGGCAGCGGGACCACGGGGTGGTGCAGGGAACTGGGCAGGAGAAGACGCTGCAGCAGCGCAGTGCCAGCGGCAGGAGAACAGGACTTTTGAAAAAAAAATGGGAAGCTATTCGTTGGCTCAAACCTCCCGCAGCCAATCAGCGATTGGCTGAGAGAGGTCTCAGCCAATCAGTGGCTGCCCATTCATTATGGGCTTTTTTTTTTTTGAAGTCCTGTTCTCCTGCTGCGCCGCTGCAGCGTCTTCTCCTGCCCGGTTCCCTAATGTATGGGGGCCTTAACTGCAGCCCAGCCTCTGCTGGAGTGACAGCTCCGATGGCCAAATCCTCATTTCACCCACCCTGCCTCTCAGCAGCGGATCTGCACACTCTCTGTCCCAAGAACGCAGGCACCTGCGACCCAGCGTCGTCGGCAGCCTATTGCTGCAGAATGCAAGCCCAGTTTGATGACATTTAATGAAAGCAGCTCTCTGGTCAGTGTTAAAACACACCCATTTTACACATGGCCACTCCCTTTTTCCAGTGGTCACGCCCCTTCCAAATGTGTACCGATTTTTGCCCATCAGATGTTGCAATTGATGCCAATTGCCATCGATGGCAATTCTGCAACTGGCCATCGATAGTGCTAAACTATGCAATGGCTGACCATCGATATTTTTACATATCGATGGTCAGCCATTGTGTTTGATTGATTGGCCTGTGGGCCAATCAAAACACGGGGGCAGAGCTTCGTGGGTGTTGGCGGCGGAGCTATGCTCCGTGTCCCGGCACTTTGAGAAAAAAAAACGCAAAACATCGTTTGGTACTCTTTACTTAGAAGGGTGCCCATCGCGGGCATCGCATGTACATCGCATGCCATTATAAAGGCATGCGATGCGACCGATGCGATGCCCGCGATTTTGTATAGAAATACATGTTAAAATGTAAATCGTGTCGGTCGCATCGCATGCGACCAAAAAATCGCATGCGATGCGACCGATGCGATTTCCCATAGGGAATAATGTTAAATGTCCCAATTGACCCGATTTTCCATAGGGAACAATGTTAAATGGCCCACAGAGGCCAAATAGGCACCCTGAAGTGTGAAATGGCCCCCCCAATTGTTAACGCCACCCCACGATCAACGTGAACCCGAAGCGTGGCGAGCACAGCGAGCCCGCAAGGGGCGGCGGTACGCATCCGACGACCTTTTCATACCCCCACTATCCACGTCGGCGTGGAGTTGAGAATAGAAAGTGTGGCGAGCGCAGCGAGCCACCGAGCCCGAAGCGTGGCGAGCCCCGCGAGGAGACGCGGATACCTTCACAGGTATCCGCGTCCCCTCGCGGGCTTCACAGGTGTCCGCATCCCCTCGCCACGCTTCGGTCGTGGTAATCGCGTTGGTCGCATCGCATGCGATTTTTTGGCCGCATGCGATGCGACCGACGCGATTTTTTACCTTGCGATGCCCAAGATCAAAATCGTGGGCGCCCTTCTAGGTAAAGAGTACCCATCGTTTTTGCTGTTCCATCGATGGAGGGAAACCATCTGGTTCTCCCCCATCGATGGCAAAAGTATTCGACATCGGCCATGAACCATCGATGATTTCGAATCATCGATGGTCGATGGCCATCCCTTGTTGGATGGTATGTATGTACATTAAGAGGGAAGTCCAGGAGCAGAGCATTGTGTACCGAATGCAATGGGTCATGTTGGAGGGTATGCCCCACCATCGATGGTTTCCCTCCATCGATGGAACAGCAAAACTATGTTTTTTAAAGTGCCCCCGCGAAGCCCCGCCCCCGTGTTTTGATTGGCCCACAGGCCAATCAATCAAACACAATGGATGACCATCGATATGTAAAAATATCGATAATCATCCATTGCATAGTTTAGCACGGTACTTGTGGAGTATCACGGCTCCCACGATGGCCATCGCACGGGAAAAAAACGCATGCGATCGCATGCGTTTTTTAACAGAAAAGCATTGAAATTAGTAGCAAACATGTTTAATGGCCCCCAAATGTCATTTTTGAGCCTGTACCACCCCCACTATCAATGCGAACCCGAAGCGTGGCGAGCGGCGGCGGTACGCGTCCTACGACCTTTTCATACCCCCACTATCCACGTCGGCGTGGAGTTGAGAATAGAAAGTGTGGCGAGCGCAGCGAGCCACCGAGCCCAAAGCGTGGCGAGCGCAGCGAGCCCCGCGAGGGGACACGGATACCTTCACAGGTATCCGCGTCCCCTCGCGGGCTTCACAGGTGTCCGTGTCACCTCGCATGCGATTTTGTAAAAAAAAACCTGTAAAAACGGCAAAAATCGCATCCAATCGCATGCCACTATATATGGCATGTGATGGCATGCGATGGGAGCCGTGATAGTCCACAAGTACCTTCATACCCTCCAACTGTACCGATTTAGCCGGTACAGTACCGTTTTTTAGTAGTCTGTACCGGCTAAATCTCCCTGTTCCGATTGTACCGAATTTTCTCTCTATTCCCGTCCATACACTACAACAAAATGGCAGCCGCCCATACAGTGTATATATCTGGCCTCTTAGCAGCCACACGCCTGCGGCTGCGGCTCCCCTACATCTTTTTTTGTTGCTAGCCCTGACTGGCTAAGCCGCCGTCAATCACTTGTGCAAGGTCACTGATTGGCTGTGCTGCCGCCGGGTCCTTGGTTCAAGCAGCGCATGAGCGCTTGCAGTCCCTCCCCGCAGGCGGCTGCGTGTGTGAGAGCAGCAGCAGCAGCAGCCAAGCTCACTGATTGGCCGTGCAGCCGCCAGGTCCTTGGTTCAGGCAGTGCTTGAGCGCTTGCAGTCCCTCCCCGCAGGCGGCTGCGTATGTGAGAGCAGCAGCCGGAGAGTCTGCAGCACGGAGAAGCACTAGAGAGGGGAGCAGCATCAGGTATGTGCTGATAGCATATGCTGCTGGATTATGTGCTGGTAATCAGAGAGGATAATTCTAAATCTTTCTGAAGAAAAACTGTCTATCAAAAGGATACGAAAGGGGATGTGGCCACGCCCCTTCACCCGTGGCCACGCCTCTTTTCTGAAGTTGTACCGATTTCTGGATTTGAAATGTTGGAGGGTATGGTACCTTTAGCACTATCGATGGCCTGTTGCAGAATTGCCATCGATGGCAACCATCGATGGCAATGGCAACGATGGCCATCACTAGTTGCACTATTACAAGGCACAACAGACTGCTCCGCCTGTAGTACAGAACCTGGCACCAGGGCTGCTCAGCCTCAGCCAATAATAATATCTTTGCCTGTTTTCTGACAGACACAACAATGGCCGCTTTTTGCTCCGCTTCCTGCTGCCTTATGGGAGTGATAGAGCAAGGTCGGGCTCAGACCACACGTCAGTGCACGCTGCTGCTGGTCTACAGTAACATGGCCGCCGACTTCCTGCATTGAGGACGTCTGGTCGCGTAGGTTATGAGACGAGGCTGTACCCGTGTTGTAGGAGAGGAGGGGCCAGACACCAGGAAGCAGCGGTGCCAATCACACCCTACTTCCGTGCTGTGCGTTCCACCGTACTTCCGCCCTGTGTTGGTTCACCTTACTTCCCACTAGTGCTGCCCTGCAACCACAGTCAGTGTCCGTCGAGATCAGGTAATTTGCGTCTATACAGGGGGAGTAGCATGTGGTGTCCTGCTATTATTATGTAGGGGGAGCAGATTTTGATGTCCTGTTATCATTATACAGTTGGAGCAGCTTGTGGTGTCTTGTTATTATACGGGGGATCAGTCAGTGATGCCCTTATATTATTATAGAGGAGGAGCAGCCTGTTGTGTCCTGTTATTACTATATTGGGTAAGCAGCCTATGGTGTCTTATTATTATTACTATGCAGGGGGAGCAGCCTATATTGTCCTGTTATTACTATGCAGGGGGAGCAGCCTATACTGTCCTGTTGTTATTATCATACAGGGGGAGAAGCCTGTGGTGTCCTAATATTTTTATACAGAGGGAGCAGCCTGTGGTGGTGGTGGTGGTTTTTATTATTATTATAGGGGGGGAGGGGGGGGCAGCCTGCAGAGTGTTGTTGTTGTTGTTGTTGTTGTTATACAGCTGGAGCAGCTTCTGGTGTCCTGTTATTATACAGGAGGAGCAGCCTGTTATGTCCTGTTGTTGTTGTTATTATAATACAAGGGGAGCAGCCTATATTGTCCTGTTGTTGCTGTTGTTATTGTTATTATTATTACTATTATTAATATTATACAGGGAGCAGCCTATATTATTCTGTTGTTACAGGGGGAGCTGCCTGTGGTGTCCTAATATTTTATACAGCAGGAGCAGCCAGTGATTTCCTGTTATTACTATACAGGGGGAGCAGACTGTGGTGTCCTGTTATTACTATACAGGGAGAGTCAGTGGTGTTCTGATATTTTAACTATACAGGTGTCCTGTTATTATAAAAGAGGAGCAGCCTGTGGTGTCATTATTATTATTATTATTATTATTATTATTATTATTATATAGGTGGAGCAGCCTATGACATCCTGTTATTATTATACAGGGGGAGCAGCCTATGGTGTCCTGTTGTTGTTGTTGTTATTATTATTATACAGCGGGAGCAGCGTATGGTGTCCTGTTATAATTATACAGCGGGAGCAGCCTGTGGTGTCCTGTTAATATTATTCTACAGGCAGAGCAGCCTGTGGTGCTTAAGCACCTGCCACTAGCTAAGAGCAGCCTGTGGTGTCTTGTTGTTGTTATTATACTTGTATCTATAGTAATAATACAGGCACGTGACTGGGGAGGTGACAGGGACATCACTTATATCTATAGCTGGGATGTGACCGGAGAGGGAAGGGCAACTGCGAGCGTGACAGTGACATTACTTATATCTATGGTAAAAATACAGGGACATACAGTGACATCACTCATTTCTATAGTAATAATACAGTGACATCACTTATGTCTATAGTAATAATACAGGGACGTGACTGGGGAGGTGACATCACATATATCTATAGAAATAATACAGGGACGTAACCGTGGTGGTGGCGGTGGACATCATCTATAGTAATAATACAGGGACGTGACTGGGGAGTTGAGGGTATCTGGGAGCATCACCGTGACATCACTTATATCTATGGTAAAAATACAGGGACGTAAAAGTGACATCAATTATTTCTATACTAATAATACAGGGACATGACCGGGGAGGTGACAGTGACATCACTTATGTCTATAGTAGTAATACAGGGACGTGACTGGGGAGGTGACAGTGACATCACATATATCTATAGAAATAATACAGGGACATAACCGTGGTGGTGACTGTGACATCATCTATAACAGGCATGTCCAAACTATGGCCCTCGAGCTGTTGTGAAACTATACATCCCAGCATGCCTTGAATTGTTTTAGAATTCGCCAATAGCAAAACTGTGGCAAGGCATGATGGGACTTGTAGTTTCACAACAGCTGGAGGTCCGTAGTTTGGACATGCCTGATCTATAGTAATAATACAGGGACGTGATTGGGGAGGTGAGGGTATCTGGGAGCATCACAGTGACATCACTTATATCTATGGTACAAATACTGTGATGTAACAGCGACATCACTTAATTCCATAGTAATAGTACAGGGACATAACCGTGACGGTGACATCACCTATAGTAATAATACGTGAATGTGACATTGATGTCACCTATTTTTATTGTATTAATACAGGGACATGACCGGGGAGGTGAAGGGGTCTGGGGGCACCACAGTGACTTCACTTATATCTATTGTAATATTTCAAGGATGTGACCAGGAAAGTGACATCACTTATATCTATAGTAATAATTCAAGGGCGTGACTAGGGAGATGACATCACTTATATGTATAGTAATAATACAGGGATGAGAATGGGGAGGTGACAGTGATGTCACTTATACCTATAGCAATCATGCAGGGAAGGTGAGAGGGTCTGATAGCGTCACAGTAATATTTGGCCTTTTTCTCAATGCGCAGGGTTATACAGTAGTAAGAAAAAGAAAAGCAAAAAAAATTGCACAAAGTGGTTGCAATAGTTGAATGCACACTTTATTATTATAATGGTGATTTAATTTGGATGAAAAATAATAAAATGTAACTTTTAATGTATTTATTAAAAATAACGCTTTGTACTGTTTTCTTTTATAGAAACAAAGGGGAATAATTGTTGTTATGTGATTTTAACCTCTTATTTCACCTATCACAGACATGGTGCTCCTACATAAAAATGAAAGAGTGTATAGTGAAAATAGTAATTAAAATATCAGAGCTCGTCTCTTGCTACAATGTATTTAATTATATGTTCTAAGGAGGTTCCCTGGGTCTGTTTATTTAATTGTTGCCTTTATTTGGCGTTCAGCCCAGTCTGGTCTCTACTGATGTGTTTCTGAGAGATTTATACAGGGTTGTTTCTTTTATAATTTATTTGTTTCCGTTTATTGGCACACAGCCCAGTATAAAATCTCTAGGGAGATGTGTGTATTTGATTGCTTTACAGTAATACTCTCAGGCTATCTCAGAGCTTGAATTTTACTAATTTCAAGGGGGAAATCAATATGCAGAGATAAGTTAGATGTTATTAAGTGTGACACATTTTACTGATGTTTATTCGGGATTTATACACCCATCTAACCTATGTCACATAATATACATTTTAAATCAGAACATGCAGTCTAAGGACGAGCTCTGAGCCCTCGACACGTGTTTCACCTAATTCACCAAGTCTTGAAAAAGCCTTAATTAGGTAAAACACGTGTCGAGTTCTCAGAGCTCGTCCTTAGACTGCATGTTATGATTTAAAATGTATATTATGTGACATAGGGTAGATGTGTGTGTATAAGAGGGGAATAGCGCTACTATCCACCTAAATAGGAGGCAGCTATCGAATCCTCTACCAATTCAAGATTGTATATTAGACAGAGATAGATATATAAAAGGGCATCCACTATCGCAGGTGTTAAGCCAGGAAATTACAGCAGAGTTCCTACTGCCGGTCCAGGTAGAGGATCTCTGCACTGGTATATATCTGAAATAGACCATTGAATGCAATGTGGCAACCCGATATATAAAAAATAACAAAACTTTATAACAAAGCCTGACACATGGGAGCTAATATTAATATATAGCTCAGACTCAGAATTTACCATTGCTGTAATCCCATATAATTTTTTTATAGTAAAATAGAGACCCTACTGTTGGTCCAGGCAGAGGATCTCTTGTACATGCATATATAAACATACACCAAGTGTATATGCAATGATTATGCAATATAATCAAAATAACACACGAACCTAAGATGTACACGGTATGATTAAGAGTAATACAACTCAAGATATAAATCCCGAATAAACATCAGTAAAATGTGTCATGCTTAACAACATCTAACCTATCTCTGCATATTGATTTCCCCCTTGAAATTAGTAAAAGTCCAAGCTCTGAGATAGCCTGAGGGTATTACTGTAAAAGCAATCAAATACACACATCTCCCTAGAGATTGTATACTGGACTGTGTGCCAATAAATGGAAACAAATAAATTATAAAAGAAACAACCCTGTATAAATCTCTCAGAAACACATCAGTTGAGACCAGACTGGGCTGAACACCAAATAAAGGCAACAATTAAATAAACAGACCCAGGGAACCTCCTTAGAACATATAATTAAATACATTGTAGCAAGAGACAAGCTCTGATATTTTAATTACTATTTTCACTATACACTCTTTCATTTCTTGTAGGTCTGTGATATGTTATATGTGATTTTAACCTCTTATTTCACCTAGCAACAATTATTTCCCTTTGTTTCTATAAAAGAAAACAGTACAAAGGGGTATTTTTAATAAATACCTTTATTAAAAGTTACATTTTATTATTTTTCATCCAAATTAAGGGGGTTATTCTAGTTCATTCTTTCTGACAAAATCCTTCTTAGATGGACAAAACCATGTGCACTGCGGGTGGGGCAGATGTAACTTATGCAGAGAGAATTAGATTTGGGTGGAGTTTTTCTTCAAAGTGAGATCTATATTGCAGTGTAAAAATAAAGCAGCCAGTATTTTCCCTGCACAGAAACAAAATAACTCACCCAAATCTAATTCTATCTGCACATGTTACATCTGCCCCCCCTGCAGTGCACATGGTTTTGTCCATCTAAGAAGGATTTTGTCAGAAAGAATGAACTAGAATAAACCCCTCAATCACCATCATAATAAAGTGTGCATTCAACTAGTGCAACCACTTCGTGCAATTCTTTTTGCTTTTCTTTTTCTTGTATAGTTAGAGTTGCCCTGAATAGCACCCCCGCAGACAAATCAAATTAGTGGGAAATAGGTCTGAAAAAAATTCACAAAAAAAGACCTTTAATCTGAAGTGTGCAGACTTATACCTTTCCTGTCCTTTCCGTCTTAACAAAAATTTCATACAGTAGTAAAGAAGACATCTTGTGAGTGTAAGACACCCAGTAGCCATCCCCTGTGTCAGGAGGACTGAGCAGGACCCAGAGCCCCATCACAGTGCTTCCACCTCACTCACTGGTACATGAGAGGCACAATGACCAGAAGATCCTAGAACTTACACACAAGATCATTCAGCTGCTGACTGGAGAGGTAACTGCTGGGAATGGGACATTATACAGTAACGCATGGCGATGTGACTGCTGGGAAAACACGTTATACAGTAACACAGAGTGATGTGACTGCTGGGAAAACAAGTTATACAGTAACTCCAGGGGATGTGACCGGATAGGTGACCGAATGAAATGAAAAGTTATACAGTAACACTGGGAGATGTGACTGCAGGGAATGTGACGTTATAAAATATTACTGGGGGATGTGAACGGAGAGGGGACTGCTGGGAATGGGATGTTATACAGTAACATCTGGGGATGTGGCCGCTGGGAATGAGATGTTATACAGTAACACCGGGGGATGTAACTGCTGGGAATGTGGAGTTATACAGTTTCACCGGGGATGTGACCAGAGAGGTGACCGCTGGGAATGGGATATTATACAGTAACACTGAGGGATGTGAATGGAGAGGGGACTGGGAATATGGCGTTATGCAGTAACAAAGGGGGATGTGGCCGCTGGGAATGTGGCATTATACAGTATCACCGCGGGAATTTGTGGCTACTGGGAATGGGACATTATACAGTAAAATAGAAACATAGAATTTGATGGCAGATAAGAACCACTTAGCCCATCTAGTCTGCCCCTTTTTTAAACATGTTACTTCAAACCATATTTGATCCTTATTTTTTTGTGAAGATATCAATATGCCTATCCCAAGCATGTTTAAATTGTACTACTGGATTTGCCTCTACCACCTCTGATGGGAGGCTATTCCACTTATCTACTACTCTTTCAGTGAAGTAATTCTTCTTCAAGTTTCCCCTGAATCTTCCTCCCTCTAGTTTCAGTGCATGTCCTCTTGTTCTGCTGCTCCTCTTCCTGTGAAGAATGTCTCCCACCTGTAACTTGTTAAAGCCCTTGATATATTTGAAAGTTTCTATCATGTCCCCCTTTCCTTCTCTGCTCCAAATTATACATATTAAGATCTTTTAGTCTTTCCTGGTACATTTTGTGATGTAGGCCATGCACCATTTTAGTTGCCCTTCTTTTATCCCCCCCCACTAACACCAGGGGATGCGACTGGAGAGGTGACCGCTGGGAATAAGATATTTTACAGTAACACCGGGGGATGTGACTGGATAGGTGACCGCTGGGAATGAGATGTTATACAGTAACACCAGGGTATGTGATCGCTGGGAATGTGTCATTATACAGTAACATCGGGGGATATGTCCGGAGAGGTGACTGCTGGGAATGGGACATTATACAGTAACACCGGGAGATCACTTTTTACAGCCCTATGTTGTTCAGCTGAGGTCCTACATCAGAGACACCACAGATCTTCTGTCCAAAATTCAACACATCACCTGGAAAGCTAATGATGCCTTTTTGACTCTAGTATACAGTACACCAACATTCCACATGATTTTGGGATGTCAGGTGATCAATAGAAGACTCTTAAAGGATGAGGACCTTAGCTGCACACATAGGGATTTTCTTATTGATTCTATTATGTTTCTACTTTCCCATAATTATTTTTTGTTTTTTGACATGTATTATCTTCAGGAGAAGAGGATGGCCATGGGGACCAACCTATACATGGGTGAGGTAGAAGACACCCATGTGTGGGGCTGGGAGGGGAACCTGGTCTTCTATGGCAGTTATATAGATGACCTATTTATTATTTGGGATGGGGATTTGCACTCATCTTAATGATAATTTAGCCAGCCCCTCTCACACAGCGCCGGTAACTGCCAGATCCCATGCGCTTGTGGCTGCCGAAGGAGAGGCGATCATGCGGGCGCCAGCGGAGAATCACTCCACCTGCCTGAGACACATTCGCGTCTCATACGCTTGTGCGTCTCAGTAATTCTTGTGGCAGGGTAGGGCAACCTTGCCCGTGTCCACTTCAGGGAGACGGTCAGGGTTAGTGGTTCGGAAGCGCGTGCGTCTTGTGCACAAAGGGGGAGTTAGGGCGCAAGTGCGTCTCATGCACAATAAGGGATGCATTTGCCAGTGCTCCATGTTACATACTGGCAAATGCCTCCATTTCAAACCCCCCCTATCCACTCTCCAGGTCGCATCCAGCTGACCTGTTCGTACCCCCACTATCCACGTCGGCGTGGAGTTGATTTTATAGTCCCGTGTAAAGTGTAAACGAGCCCAAAGCGTATCGAGCGCAGATGAATACACGTTAAGTAATCAGTGTCCCCTCGTGGGACAATTTATAAAAACAACTCCATGCCAACGTGGATAGTGGGGGTATGAACAAGTCGGGTGGATGCGTACCACGTCCCCTTGGCGGGGCTCACTGTGCTCGCCACGCATCGGGCTGACGTGGATAGTGGGGGTGTTTCAGGAACACATTCACACCTATCATGTCAGGCAGGTTTAAAATGGTCAATGATTCCCACACAATGTAATAAGCACTGACACTCCAGGGTATGTGACTGACTACGCTAACTGCGTAACGCTGACTGTCTACACTAACTGTGTAAGCTCCAGTTAGGCGCGAACATACACACATTCGCAGACACAAGCCGACTACACTGGCTGCGGGAACACGACGCTGATGCTGACAGGGGCGCTGACTGCGGGAACATGACCATACCGCTGCCTGTGCTGGGGGCCGTCCGCCTCCTTCCTCCATCTCACCCCTCTTCTGGCTGCAGTCCTCTGGGCCGATGGGGTGGGGCAACATCCTGCCATTGCCGCTGGGGGGGGGGGGGCGCTGCCTTGTGTGCCGGGGCATGCAGCCACACCTGGGACCTCTTCCAGATCTTGCTCCGGGGCCTCCTCCGACCTCCCCTCCTGCTGCTCTCTCTGTATAATTTCTCCGGATCTCTAGGGGGCCGGGGATGGGGGGCTCCGTGGGATGGAAGTCGGGAGCACCGCAAAAGTGCCACTATCCCCGGCCTCCACCGTTCCTAATCCATTTATCTTTAAACAGCCAGCACAGGTACACTTCTGTTTTTTCTTGTTAATCCGGGAGATGTGACCGGAGAGGTGACCGCTGGGAATGAAACATTATACAGTGACAACTGGGGATGTGACCGGAGAGGTGACTGCTGGGAATTGGACGCTATACAGTTACACCGGGGGATGTGACTGGAGAGGTGACTGCTGGGAATGGAACATTATACAGTAACACTGGACATTTGTCTGGGTGATGACTTCATTATTGTATGTGTCATGTACCTATAAGATGTCAGGGTGTCACTGTCTATCTCTCTATTGATAAGTTATGATTTTGTGGTTATTTAGGGTGAGCACCTATCTAATATGAAGGCAGAAGATACAGAGGGAGAAGAAGAGACTTATGTGACTGATATGAAAGCAGAAGATACAGAGGGAGAAGAGGAGACGTATGTGACTGATATAAAGGCAGAAGGTACAGAGGGAGAAGAAACATATGTGACTGATATGAAGGCAGAAGATACAGAGGGAGAAGAGGAGACGTATGTGACTGATATAAAGGCAGAAGATACAGAGGGAGAAGAGGAGATGTATGTGACTTATATAAAGGCAGAAGGTACAGAGGGAGAAGAGATGTGTGTGACTGATATGAAGGCAGAAGATATCAAGGAAGAAGAAGAGACGCATATCACTGATATAAATGCAGAAGATATAAAGGAAGAAGAGACATCTGTGAATGATATGAAGGCAGAAGATACAGAGGGGGGAGAAGAGACATATGTAAAGCATAATCAGCAGTGTAAGGAGGAGGAAACCCCTACAAATATCAGTACAGGTGAGTAATAAGCAATTATCACAGAATTGTCTCTCTATGTACAATTTTTACAGAGTGTTTAAATTAAATATAACCAGTGTGTTATGTGGGTGGAGTTTGCATATTCTCCCAGTTTTGAGTGAATTTATGTTATTAATTGTCCCAAAGCACCTGTGTTTGTGTTAAGGTGCCCATACATGGTACAGTTATTGTATACAATATCGCATCTCATCGCATAGGTTTTGCAATGCAATGAGATGAGATCTAGTACAAAAAGTATGTGCAGCACATACTTTTTGATGTGTGACGGGAGCGTGCATCTCATCACACAGAACAATTGTACCCTGTATGCGCACCTTAAGACCGTAAGCTGTGTAAGGTTTTTCCTCCTCATATCATGTCATTGTGTGTTACCAGCCCAGAGATCTGACCAGTCTCCCCCAGCACTTCTGGAGTATCTCATCCATCAGCCCCTATTATACTCCTGCTCTCCCCTCACATCATGTTACTGTGTGTTACCAGCCCAGAGATCTGACCAGTCTCCCCCAGCACTTCTGGTGTATCTCATCCATCAGCCCCTATTATACTCCTGCTCTCCCCTCACATCATGTTACTGTGTGTTACCAGCCCAGAGATCTGACCAGTCTCCCCCAGCACTTCTGGTGTATCTCATCCATCAGCCCCTATTATACTCCTGCTCTCCCCTCACATCATGTCACTGTGTGCTACCAGCCCAGAGATCTGACCAGTCTCCCCCAGCACTTCTGGTGTATCTCATCCATCAGCCCCTATTATACTCCTGCTCTCCCCTCACATCATGTTACTGTGTGTTACCAGCCCAGAGATCTGACCAGTCTCCCCCAGCACTTCTGGTTTATCTCATCCATCAGCCCCTATTATATTCCTGCTCTCCCCTCACATCATGTCACTGTGTGTTACCAGCCCAGAGATCTGACCAGTCTCCCCCAGTACTTCTGGTGTATCTCATCCATCAGCCCCTATTATACTCCTGCTCTCCCCTCACATCATGTTACTGTGTGTTACCAGCCCAGAGATCTGACCAGTCTCCCCCAGCACTTCTGGTTTATCTCATCCATCAGCCCCTATTATACTCCTGCTCTCCTCCTCACATCATGTCACTGTGTGTTACCAGCCTAGAGATCTGACCAGTCTCCCCCAGCACTTCTGGTGTATCTCATCCATCAGCCCCTATTATACTCCTGCTCTCCCCTCACATCATGTCACTGTGTGTTACCAGCCTAGAGATCTGACCAGTCTCCCCCAGCACTTCTGGTGTATCTCATCCATCAGCCCCTATTATACTCCTGCTCTCCCCTCACATCATGTTACTGTGTGTTACCAGCCCAGAGATCTGACCAGTCTCCCCCAGCACTTCTGGTGTATCTCATCCATCAGCCCCTATTATACTCCTGCTCTCCCCTCACATCATGTTACTGTGTGTTACCAGCCCAGAGATCTGACCAGTCTCCCCCAGCACTTCTGGTTTATCTCATCCATCAGCCCCTATTATACTCCTGCTCTCCTCCTCACATCATGTCACTGTGTGTTATCCCTCATATTACTTGAACCCTTGCATGGCTTATCTCACACAGTGTATCCTTCATAGTGCACATAACATGGCTGCGTCACCTGATACACCCATGGATGAGATGAAACATACAAGGACCTGTTGGTTATGCAGGGCCCCTACTCCTAGCATTAGGATGCTGAAACCATCCATTCTGTATTGTGTCTTTTGGGGGAAACTATTCCACCCAGGATAATCCTACACAGTTTGCCCAACATGGCTGCCGTGTCTGGTGCCAATGGTGAGT
The DNA here is from genome assembly GCF_055691185.1 of Crinia signifera. Taxonomy (NCBI): domain Eukaryota; kingdom Metazoa; phylum Chordata; class Amphibia; order Anura; family Myobatrachidae; genus Crinia; species Crinia signifera. The sequence goes on from NC_139222.1 coordinate 43,587,196, forward strand.
GGAATATGCGACCCATGGACGTTATTACTCAAACTATCTGAATCAACCATGTGTTATGCGCTCCATGTTTTCTTTATTGTTTACTTGTGTATTACTGTATTACTCAATGTTATATACTATGTGCTTTTTATGCCTGTAAAGCTCCTTGAGTCCTGATGGAGAATATATATAATAAGATGTATTATTAATAATATGTGAGAAATGTATAGCAGCGTCACACTGCTGCACAAGAGGATATTGGGATCATGTTCTGAGTCCAGAGCGGGAACATCTCCTGTGGGACAGTGTATATCTAGCTGTAGTCGCTGGGTTTGGGAGATGAGAACGTTTTTACCTGCAGCTGAATTTAGCCATTTGTTGGTAATTTGGGGACTTCACAGGGAAATGTTACTATTGACATATTTATTATATTCCCAGCAGATGGATGTAACAGAAGGAATATCTCAGCGACACCTATCTTATCTCCAGGTGGTAAATTAGAAGATATCACACAAGGTTCTCCAGGACAAAACCCCAACACCCCAATTATACACCCAGTACCTCACTGTGCAGATATCTCATGTAATCCCTCAAATCATGCCCAGTGTTACACCTATTGTATTGTTACACCTATTACAGTAGGTAAAGTATATACCTGCTCTATAGATGTTCAACATAACACAAAACTAAATGATCAACCAACTAAGCCGGGAGAGAAACATTCATGTTCTGAGTGCGGGAAATGTTGTATATCTAAATCAGATCTCGTTACACATCAGAGAAGTCACACAGGTGAGAAGCCATTTCCATGCTCTGAGTGTGGGAAATGTTTTACACGGAAATCAAGTCTTGTTATACATGAGAGAAGTCACACAGGTGCGAAACCATTTACATGCTCTGTGTGTGGGAAATGTTTTACAAATAAATCAAATCTTGTTACACATCAGAAACATCACACAGGGGCAAATCTATTTCCATGCTCTAGGTGTGGGAAATGTTTTACCCGGAAATCAACTCTTGTTATACATGAGAGAAGCCACACAGGTGAGAAACCATTTACATGCTCTGTGTGTGGGAAGCATTTCATACTCAAATCACATCTTCTTTTACATCAGAGAAGTCACACAGGTGAGAAGCCATTTCCATGCTCTGAGTGTGGGACATGTTTTACACGGAAATCAAGTCTTGTTATACATCAGAGAAGTCACACAGGTGAGAAACCATTTCCATGCTCTGTGTGTGGGAAATGTTTTACACGGAAATCAAGTCTTGTTAGACATCAGAGAAGTCACACAGGTGAGAAACCATTTACATGCTCTGAGTGTGGGAAATGTTTCATATGCAAATCACATCTTCTTGTACACCAGAGGGATCACACAGGTGAGAAACCATTTCCATGCTCTGTGTGTGGGAAATGTTTCATATGCAAATCACATCTTCGTGTACATCAGCGATATCACACAGGTGAGAAACCATATTCATGCACTGAGTGTGGGAAATGTTTTACCTGCAACTCAGATCTTGTTACACATCAGAGATATCACACAGGTGAGAAGCCATTTTCATGCTCTGAGTGTGGTAAATGTTTTACAACAAAATCAAATCTAGTTATACATCAGAGACATCACACAGGGGAGAAGCTATTTCCATGCTCTGAGTGTGGGGCACGTTTTACACAGAAATCACGTCTGGTTAGACATCAGATGAGTCACACAGGTGTGAAACCGTTTACATGCTCTGAATGTGGTAAGTGTTTTACAACTAAATCAGATCTTGTTAGACATCAGAGATGTCACACAGGTGAGAAGCCATTTCTATGCTCTGAATGTGGGAAATGTTTTACACAGAAAACAGATCTTGTTATGCATCAGAGGTATCACACAGGTGAGAGGCCATATTTATGTTCTGAGTGTGGGAAATGTTTTACTTGCAAACCACTGCTTGCTAAACATCAGAAATGTCACACAGGGGAGAACCCACTTTCTTGTTCATAATGTTTAAAAACTTTACACGGAAGCCTTATCTTTTTAAACATCAGGAAATAACAGCAATGAAACAGTTGGTGATTATGAAGTATATAAACTTGTTATAGTTACATTACCATCCAGATACAGTTATAATGGATTAAATCAATAAAAGACTGGAATTTATTTAATTAGATGCCAGCATCACTATACACTAAGAACACCACATTATCACAATCCTCCCAAAAAAATGTATAATCAATATACAGAACACCACCATCCCAGATAAGGAAGATGACCATACCTTACACAAGACTCTGCTAACACTCTGTTGCATGCACCCATCATCTCCCACATTAGTTATTACAATAGTCTCCTTACTGGTCTTCCCCAATACAGACTCTCTCCACTACAATCCATCATGAGACTGATCTTCGTCTCCAGATCCACTCTGTCAGTCCCCCCATTAGTTAAACGTGGTCTACTGTAGTCAACATGAAATATATTTACTTACACACAAGGCCATAAACCTGACTACACCAATGTACATCTCTTCTCTATCGCATAATCTCTCCAACTGACCTCTCTGCTGTGCACAAAATCTACATCTCTCATTCACGTGCATTATTCGCTCCCTTTCATGTTTGCAGGACTTACTTCAGGTTGCAGCCGCTCTATGAAATCCTCTCCCACACACCATAAGACTCTCCTCCCTTCTCCAATCCTTCAGGTGTTTCCTTAGTACTCAACCTCTTTAGGCAGCTTATCAAATTCCTGCACCACCCAAATAACCTTCATATACCTTTCCTATCCAATCTTCCACTTTCTATTATCCTGACCCCCGGCCAACATTGCTGGGTCACTGTATCATACAGCTCGCCAGGAGCCTCTGCAATCTGGTGACTGTTGTGCAAAACACCTGTCCCTGTGTATCACATTCCTATTTCCCTATAGAGTGTAAGCCTGCGAGCAGGGCCCTCCTACCACTGTGACTGTCTGTAAATACCCAGTTTGTTTTATCACTGTTTCCAATTACAAAGAGCAAGTTTATATAAGAAACCATAATAAATAAACAATAAAACAAGGTGGAAATTCAATAATGAAGCAAATAAATAATTAAGGTTAAAGAATGTCAGGGATGTGTGCAGGGGCGTAACTAACAAAAGCGAAGGGGATGTCAGCCTCTGGACTCTAAGCCCTAAAGGGGCACCTGTATGTACAGTGTTACCTGTGTGGTTATCAACAGGATTAAAATGTAGCCTCTGCTCTTCCAATGGAGCTCTGTTGAGCGTCTGTATAATTACTTGAGCCTGCTAACACCTGCAATGGGGGACAGCCGGACTGGTACCACTCAGCTGGTGCTGAAGCAAAGGTGATGCAGCTGCTTCTGGACTGTGAGGTGGGCCCCGGTGGTGAACACTGATTCTGAATGTTTGGGAGTCTGACCTTGACCCACCAGCCATCACACCAAGCAGCTGGATCCCTGCCTATTCACCGTGGACTCTGGTACACGACTGCAGATTATCGCAGCTATTCTTACTGAAATATTACTAGGTAATGCTATTCAGAACAAGACTGCACATTATTGCAGCTAGTTCTACTGAAATATAACTTGGTACTTTTGATCAACTACTTTGCTCATTGATGTGTGTGTTTATAGCAGAGCAGTGATTACATAGCATAAATAAAACTGTAAAAAGCTCTGACATTGCTTGTAAATCTGTGCTGTTAAGATGTTAGAACTATAGTGATCAAGTTACTGACCTTACATTTGTTAGATGTGATTAACACCAATCTTGCTGGAGAGGGGGTGGTTTGCTGGTTGGGTAGTAATCAGGATGGAAACATGTTTGTGTAGCCTTTTTTATACAGTATAGGAGTGGACACCAGTCCTTTAGGACTCTAGAGGGCGTAGTCTATGAATGGTCTTGTTAGAAAGGGTACGCTTAAAATCTAAAGCAGCATTATACAGGCATTGAACCAAAGGTAAACAGAAGGCAAACAACAAACCAACATTACTAGACTAGGACTGCATTAAAAGCACAAAAATCAGGCTCATTTTTTTCCCTCTCCTCAACTCTGCCATGAGAATACCTGGACCAGGCACACCACCCCTATGGCTGAGAACACCAGGACTGTTCCCATGGTGAGCTTGGGGCTGTGGGGGGAGAGCACCAGGGTCAGCTTCAGTCAGGAACACCCTAAACCCACCCCCAATGATGTACTTCTGCCACACCATGTGCTATTCCTTATTGTGTACCTCCACTGATCCCCAGCAGTAACCTATGCAGTGCACCACAGCTTGTTGCCTTGGATGGTTCCTCTGTGGGCAGTATGTCCATCACGTGGATGTTTCCATACACTGTATATCATACTACTTTCCCATATGTGCATTGGGTCCTTATATGGCTCACCTCCCACAGTGGAACCTTCGTAAAGCGCCCAACATGGCTGCCTCATCTGGTACACTTGTGGATGGGATGAAAAATACATGGACCTGAGTGTCTTGCTGGGATACTGCTTTATGATGCAATCACACTATTTTGTGTCATTTCTTCACACTATTTTGTGTCACACTATTTTGTGTAATGTATTCCACCCAGAGTAATCCTACGCAGTGCGCCTAAGATGGCTGCCTCACCTGGTACCTTGTTAGGGTGGATTACACAACTCGTGGAAGTTATTAACCAAAATGCTTGCACCAACACCACATTGTGCCTACTGTGCTCTCAAGGCTTTCTTTTATGTTTGTATGACTTACAGTATCTATTGCTGTACTACCCAAATCCTATGTATTTTGTTCATTGTTTTGATGTCTGTAAAGCGCCTTGAGTCCTGATGGAGAAAGTGTGCTATATAGAAACTTAATTACTTACGTTAATCCCTTTTTTTGTATTTATGTATCACAAGGGGTAAAACAATACTTTAAATCACTGGTTCTCAAAGACCCCAAACAGCACACACACACACACACACCCCTTCGCTCCGGCGTTAGTATGCCGGAGCTCCCCTCGGGGATGTTTTGCGGCGGCTTGGGAGGACTCGGGTGTCTGAACTCTCCAGAGCCGCCCCAAACATCCCCGAGCCTGCCACCTACGTAACAACAGTATGGTGATTGGCGGCGGGGGAGCTCCGGCCTACGCCGGAGCGGGGGGATCAACAGGAGGTTTGGGGGGGGGACCCCTAAAGGTAGTGCGTCAGTGGTGCTCCAATGGAGGCACCACTGGCGCCCACCTACTACATAGTGGTATGCCCAGAAATTTCCAGGTATACTACTCAAGTGGTTAAATCAATGGTGTTTTTGGTGTGAAATGAAGTGAAGCAATATCCTCTTGTGGGTGGTCAACCAGATCCCACCTTGCGAATGGTGGTACGCCGGTCCACCATTCGCAAGGCACATGCGTTTGCATTGGCTGCGAATGGATCTTTTACATAAACATCCTTTCACAGCCTGTGGAGGAACGCCCACATCATTCCATGGTCGAATGATGTGGAACGTGCACGCAGATCTACGGTTGCTCAGAGCAACCTTAGCTCTGCGTGCACATTCTGAGGGAAGCTGCCTGGCCCCACCCCCCGTGTCATTCCGCCATTAGCATAAAGATGGGCAGCGTTCTTATAGGAATGGCCATGAAATGCTAGGTGTTCCCATATGCTAATGAGCCACCTCCGCTCGCAAGTTTGTTCGCTGTGGCCGCACGCACCCAGCACATGCACAGAAATGCGCATGCGTACATAGAAAACATCATCCCCGTGCGAATGGACGATAATAAGGTTGCGTGTGTAGAATCTCCCAACAAAACAGTGGTACAATGTATATGCAAAAACACTAAAATATTTTAAGTAATAATCAAGAATGTGAAAACAGTCTTCAAATCAAGTTGAAAGAAGTTGTAACAATGGGCATACCTAATGCATGGTAAGTGCCCGAGAGTAAACAGACGCCACAGGCACCCTCCTGCTTTGCTGGATATTTAACACACGCCAGCAACAGTCTGTTTATTATGCGATGACCCTTTAAGGCTACAAGCAAAATGCATAACCAGAGAAGAGGGGAACAACACAAACTTGCAGTTTAAACAATGATATCTCACCCACTCAAACGGTACCATGTTCTGTTGAGATGGGTCCTTGCTTTCATCCTCCACCAATTGTGACAAGGATCACAAACTCAGGGTCTTAAGGCCCCCATACATCGGGGCGATTTGGTCCGATTTCGGCTGATTGAGACCAATCGGCCTGTTAAATCGGACCAAATTGCCTCTTCCTGACATGCCGTCGGGTCTGATGCGCGGTCCCATGCACATAGGACCCGACCAGGTGGTCGGACCGGCAGGCCATCGGACCACCCGTTCCTCCAGGCGGCGAGGCGGGCGGGAAGCAGGGACGTATGCGATCCATCACAACGGATCTCGTGTCCCTGCCATCCGTACACTGCTGCGAGACATCGCAGGCAGTGTATGGGCACCTTAAGGTGATGACTTGGTAGTATGCCGTACTTGCTGATGACAATAAACTATTTGACATTCATGTGTAGTTTGTATCACAGGCAGTAGCATACAGGCAGGGCCAGTGCAAGGCACCAGAGCGCCCCAGGCAAGTCAGGGTGGGGGCGCCCCGGTGTCTGCCACCCGGGTACCTGTCCTGCGGCGCTGTAAAGCTGGCGGCGGCAGCGGGGGGTCCCTGCAGTCAATAAGAAATAACGAGCGCTATCCGCCGGGCAATGCTATGTGGAAGCGCTTCTGTTTTGGAAACACTGGCCGCACGGCGCACGCTGATTGGCTGAATCTCAGCCAATCAGCGTGCGGCCAGTGTTTCCAAAACAGAAGCGCTTCCGCATAGCATTGCCCGGCGGATAGCGCTCGTTATTTCTTATTGACTGCAGGGACCCCCTGCTGCCGCCGCCAGCTTTTACGCACATATACGCCGCAGGACAGGTACCCGGGCGGCAAGGGGGGGGGGGCGAAATACCGCCCTCCAGTGGCCGGCGCCCTAGGCAAATGCCTAGATTTGCCTAGTGGTGGCGCCAGCCCTGCATACAGGCATAGCAGACTTCTAACAAGCTTCAAAGGTCCCTAATCTAATCCATCCCCTCGGGTAGATAGTCCACCATTGAAAGACAGTCTTAATGGGAATTAAATCCGGTCCTGCTGATTACACCTGGGCTTCTGCTACTGTTACTGCTAACAAAACCTGGTCTGGATCCTCCACATTACCTTCATGTGGGGGAATGCTGACCCTGCCACAATGTGTGTGTATATGTATATATATTTATTTATTAATAGTTTCTTATATAGCGCACACATATTCCGCAGCGCTTTACAGAGAATAGTTGAACATTCACATCAGTCCCTGCCCCAGTGGAGCTTACAATCTATATTTCCTACCACATGTACACGCACACACAGACATTCTAGGGTTAATTTTTTTTGGAAGCCAAATAACCTATCTGTATATTTTTGGGATTGTGGGAGGAAACCAGAGTACCCGGAGTAAACCCACACAAGTACGGGGAGAATATACAAACTCTGCACAGTTAGAGCCATGGTGAGGATCGAACCCATGACCTCAGCGCTGTGAGGCAGTAATGCTAACCATTACACCGTCCGTGCTGATAGATAAATATACACACACATACACAGTTTATAGACTTGTTTATAGTAAGTGAATCATTAGGTGAAAGCATACCTCCCAACATGACCCTTTCAAGGAGGAACACAATGCTCAGTTTCTAAACTTCTTAATTTATGATTGGCGTCACCTTTGTTGAACAGGTTAAGTGATATGAAAGGTGTTCACCACAGGCGATAGCAATCATTAATTATAAGGGAAGTCCAGAAACAGAGGAGAGGGTCATGTTGGGAGGGATTCAGTACTGAATCCCGGCTGTCGGGATCCCGGCGTTCAGAATCCTGACGCCAGAATCCCGACAGCTGAAATGCCGACAAGGGGGGGACGTGGATCGCCCCCCCCCCCCCCCCCCCCTTGCGGGCTCGCCACGCTCGCCACGCACACTAATTTGTTCTCCCTCCAGGGGTGTCGTGGACACCCACGGAGGGAGAATGTGTCGGGATTTCGGCGGTCGGGATTCTGAACGCCGGGATCCCGACCGCCGGGATTTTAACTGCATCCCTGTTGGGAGGTATGTTGAAAATAAAGCAATGAGGTGTTGTTTGGGAAATGTCTCCACGTACCTCACTTACCAAATACAGTGTGTACATAACTATATTAAGGTATTGTTACATTTGGGCATACCCCCACTCACGATAGTTTGTAGATTTTTCAAACCTATAAAGGTTCCTTTTGTGAGACTTAAGGTGCCCATAGACAATGCCCATATCCATAAAATAGCAGGTACCGGCCGATACCAAACATACACAAAAAATAGTGTAGTCAGTCAAAATGTGTGTAAGTGCTCCTGGTCCCTCACTCTGAGGTAAAACAGGACCAGTGATGGATGCTGCCCAGAGTGCTCCCAGTGTTTCTGGTTTCAGTGGTGACAGCAGCATGGCACGACTAGGGTGGCCAATCCCAGGATCGGCCCCTAAAACACCGGGATTTCAATCCCAGGATTGGAGTTTCTAATCCCGGTATTTCGGAAGTCTAATTCCAGGCAGCGTCTGAGCTTGTGCTCAGACGCTGCCTGGTTTCTCCCATCCTGGGCAGTACGGCTCTGCGCAGCGTGACGTCAGAGGTCACGCTGCGCAGGCCACACAACAGCCTAACAGTCTGACTCCTGTGCGCAGTGCGCACCACGCTGACCTCCCGCCGCCTCAAAGACCGCCCACCCACAGAGGCTGACCCCCGTACCATCGCCCAACGTCCACCTGCCCAGGCTGCATCATCCCACCTACACGCCCAGGCTGCATCCACCCAGCCGCACCGCACCTGTAAGTAAATATGCGGGCGGCCGGGGCGAGTTTTTGCATTAGGGAAGCCGATCCCGGGATTGGGCATTTTTCAATCCCGATTTCCTGGATTGAAAAAATGCCCCGGGATTGGCATCCCTAGGCACGACGTCAGGAGATGTCATTATTTACTCTCCTGACAACAGAGGAGGAGGCGCCGACATTTTATTTTATTGGATCTTATTGCATTTATCGTTCTGCAAATATGAGGTCTTTTTAAAACAATATACATTTTTTTTTTCAATTAATTATGTATTTTTTATTTTTTGTGTATTTTTGGTATCGGCCGGTACCTGTTATTTTACTGATATTGGATGTTATTGTTTGTCAATATACTGTATGTCATTATTGTGTGTATAAATATATATAAAAAAAAATATTTGGAACTTTACACTCAAAACTGGCTTCTTTCTAACTGCCAAAACCAGTGCGCTTTCTTTTTGCTCCTTGTCCGGTTAGAAGTCATTTCATGGTCCCTGACCATCAAATGAGTTCTGTGTGGAACCTCATAAAGGTTTCTATTGTAGTCTAAAAGGAGTAGCATGTCCAATATGCTTTGATGAGTATAAATTCCACTTGTATTTTTTTCCTGAGGCATCAGGTGTAGGGGAATTTATTAATACCAAAGGTCTTATTCCTTTATACTACATATGTGTACACTACTTGTAAAATAGTTTTTTTTAATTTAATAGTTCAAAATACAATTGAGAATGCCCCATACAACCAGGGGAGTCCAAATAAAATACTATTGGACGGAGTTAGGGTTAGGCTAAGGGAAGGAGGGGTTAGGTACTATTGGACGGAGTTAGGGTTAGGCTAAGGGAAGGAGGGGTTAGGTACTATTGGACGGAGTTAGGGTTAGGCTAAGGGAAGGAGGGGTTAGGGAAGGAGGGGTTAGGTACTATTGGACGGAGTTAGGGTTAGGCTAAGGGAAGGAGGGGTTAGGTACTATAGGACGGAGTTAGGGTTAGGCTAAGGGAAGGAGGGGTTAGGTACTATAGGACAGAGTTAGGGTTAGGCTAAGGGAAGGAGGGGTTAGGTACTATTGGACGGAGTTAGGGTTGGGCTAAGGGAAGGAGGGGTTAGGTAATACTGGGTGCAGTTAGTCTGAGGGGAGGAGGGGTTATGCACTAGTGGGGTGAGTTAGGGTTAGACTGTGGGAGGAGGGTTAGGTTCCAGTGGAGGGGGTTAGAGTTAGGTACTAATGGAGAGAGATAGGGTTAGGCTGGAGGAAGAGGGGTTAGGTACTAGTGGTGGAGTCAGCCCCCCTCCCCCCTGTGGAGCAATGCCTGCACGCTGCATCACCTCAGCCAGCACCGTTTCCCCCCCGCACGCACGGAGCGACGGGCGCATCACCCGCCCCCCCGCGCACAGAACGATGGCCGCATCACCCCCCACGGAGCGACGGCTGAGGGAAGGAGGGGTTAGGTAATACTGGGGGGCAGTTATCGTTAGGCTGAGGGGAGCAGTGGTTTGGTATTAGTGGGGGGAGTTAAGGTTTGGCTGTTGAAGGAGGGGGTTAGGTACTAGTGGGGGAGTTAGGGTTAGGCTGTGGGAGGAGGGGGTTAGGTACTAGTGGGAGGAGTTATGGTTAGGTACTAGTGGGGAAATAGTGTTAGGCTGTGGGAGGAGGGGGTTAGGTACTAGTGGGGGGAGTTAGGGTAACACTGAGGGGAGGAAGGGGGGTTAGGTACTGGCAGTCATTAGCCATTTTGGCTACCAGTGCAAACAGGTAAAAATGTGCCCTTGCAGTGCTGCTTACACATATAATGCCCCCTGCAGTGCCACTTACACATATGCCATCTGCAGTGCCACTTACACATATAATGCCACCTGTAATGTCAATTATACATAATGCCCCATTTAGAAAGAACATAATTACAAAACAAATCCATGCCCCCTTCCACAAATTTATGAAAAGCAGGTATGTGAGTGCAGAACAATGGGGCATTCCATACACTACTTCCCCGTACATGTGTAATTACATCCCGCTACATGCTACACTTCCCTACATCCCGCTACACTACACTATATCCCACTGCACTAAACTACATCCCACTACACTACATCACACCCTGCTACACAGTTGTGTAACTAGCACTTTGTGGGCCCCATAGCAAGATCTTGAAAGGGCCCTTCCCCCATTAAAATGCCCCTTATGGGGTGTAGAAGAAAGCTTGAGGGGAATGAGAAACAAAGAGGGTGTTGTGGAAAGAGAGAGAGTAAAAGAAGAGATGGAGTTATGGGCCCTACACACGGAGAGATTTGTGCCAGAGATTCATAATGGCAGATTCAGCATGAGAGATTCAAATTGCTCACAGAAAGTGTTTAGGCGAATATTGTCTCGGTTTCCAAAATATGGGGGACAAAAGAAGTAGGGGTCCCCCGTATTCTGGTAACCAGCACCGGGCTCAAACAGGCATCAGGGTAATGCCACAACCGGGGACGCTTATTATAGGTCCCGCAGCCAAAGCATTACCTCTGTGGCTGGTCAGCCCTGGCCAGGTCCCTGGGGAAGTGGGGACCCCCCAATAAAGGGGTCCCCCCCTCCGGGGCTTCACTGGCCCGGACTGAAGCATGATGCTGCCCCTGGGTGGTGGGCTCCAGGCTGATAATCGATAAAATATCATTGGTGGCCAGTGGCCTTATAAATAAACATTGGTGGTACAGTGTACCACCCTCAAAAAAAGTTTACGCATTAGTGGTAAAAAAAAAACTTACCAACTTCACTGTCCAGCGCAACGCTCTCCCTGCAGCAATGCAGCTTGTGACTGAAGAGGGCGGGCGGGCATGGCGGCTTCAGCACGGCTTCTGGGCGGCTTGCTCCGGCGTCTTCAGTCAATGACAATTGCTCAGATGGCCCTGCTCATCCCCGCGCCACACATGGGATGAGCAGGAGCATCAGTGCGACTGCAGTAAATTTACCGGCGGGTCCAATCTGAATCCTGGGCAGATTCAGAACGGCGGGGGCACGCATGTAAATTTACATGTGTTTTCTGAGTGATTTATAAAAATTGCTCAGAAAATGCCTGAATATCGCCCAGTGTGTGGGGCCCATTAGAGAGGGTGTCAGGGAGAGAAAGGGTGAGAGGAGTGAGAGAGGGTGTCGAAGAGAAAGGGAGTAAGGGAGTGTGTCAGGGAGAGAAAGTGTAAGAGACACGGAGTTAGGGAGGGTGTCAGGGAGAAAGACAGGGATAGAGAGAATGAACGGGCAGGGAGAGAGAGAGTGCCATGTAGCGACTGTCAGAGAGAAGAGGAGGTGAGGAGGGGGAATAAAGGAGGAAGGGGGAGTGGAGAGTAGGGTGAGCAGTGGAGAGGGAGAGAGAGTGGAGGATAGGGAGCAGAGGGGAGGGGGAGGGTAGGAGGAGAAGAGGAGGAGGGGTGTGGAGAGGGGAGGGTTAACTACTACTAGTGGGGGTATGGATCATTAGGTCACCAGCATTATGGTCGACAAGCATTAGGCGGACCCCATTAGGTCGACATGCATTTAGGTCGACATAAGTTAAGGTCAACCTGCATGGCTCCCTGGGCTCGCTACTCTCGGCACATTATTTAATTTTCCCACCACACCCTAGTGGATGGTAAGGCATGAAATACCACATGTCGGCACATGTCTTGTCGACATGGACACTGAAATGTAGCACCGAGTCCCCTCGCATGGCTTGCTGCACTCATATGCTTTGGACAAGTTTGCCTCAATACGCTCAACACACTATTTTATTCTCCCACCACGCCTTAGTGCAGGGGTAGTCAACTCCAGTCCTCTAGAGCTACCAACAGTTAACGTTTTCCATGTCTCCTCACAGAATCACAAGTGAAGTAATTAGCTCCACCTGTGGATCTTTTAAAATGTGTTAGTCAGTAATGAGTGCACCTGTGTACCTGTGAGGTGAGATGGAAAACGTGAACTGTTGGTAGCTCTTGAGGACTGGAGTTGGCTACCCCTGCCCTAGAGGATGGCAGGGCTGCCGACAGGGGGGTGCTGTGGCTACAGCCGTCCTGGGCCCCAGCCTCTGGAGGGGCCCGGGCAGCTGCCCACAGCGGCACGTTGCTGCCCCCCCCACCCCCACAGCCGCACACCACCTCCCCCACCTGGTGGCCCCCCAGCCAGGCATGCACAATACACAGTGCAGCCTGCAGAGCGCCGAGCCTAGGAAACAAAGGGGCTCGGCGCTCTGCAGGCTGCACTGTGCAGTGTGCGCTCCTGAAGAGATGTGGAGGCGTGCAGGAACAAGGGCAATGCCACAGCTAGGTAAGTAATGGTGTGGGGGGGGGGGGGTGCGCAGGGGGTGCCCGGGCTGAAGGTCAGTTCCAGGGTGGGTGTGGGGTGGTCCCAGACTGAAGGTCAGTTCCGGGCCCCAAGATTACTAATGGCGACCCTAATGGATGGTAGGGCATGAAATACCGCCTGTCACTGCACATGTCGTGTTGACACGGACACCTAAACGTACCACCGCGTCCCTTCGCATGGTTCGCTGCGCTTGCCATCCATCTTTTGGGCATGGTGCCTCGCTGCGCTTGGCACACTATTTTATTCTCCCACCACGCCCTAGTGGATGGTAGGGCATGAAATACCGCCTGTCGGCACATGTTGGCTGAAAAAAAACAGTAAAAACCCCATGTCGACCTAATGACCCTGTCAACCTTAAATCATGTCGACCTTCCTGCATGTCAACCTTAAGTCATGTCGAACTAAATGCATGTCGACCTAATGCTTGTTGACAATCATGCTGGTGACCCAATGGCCATATCCCGCTAGTGGGGGGACTTAGTATTACACTGTAAAGGGAAGAGTTAGCTAATAGTGGGGGGGGGGGGGTTTAGGTACTAGTGGGGGGGTTAGAGCTAGGCTGGAGGAAGAGGGGTTAGGTACTAGTGGGGGTTGTTATTGTTGGGGGGCTGCGGAGGAGGGGTTAGGTAATACCAGGGTCTGCATCAGCTGTATTACAGTAAAACCGGATTCTACACCACCTGCGATACAGTAACACCGGGGTCTGCTCCACCTGCACTACAGTAACACCTTTTTTCCCACGTCCCACCCAGGGCTGGCAGTGTCCTGCAGCGTGGGGGGGGGGCAGTTGGGAGTGCTCACTGTTGCCCGTGAATAGACGCCGTGCCTCAGGGGCGTGACCTCACAGGAGAGCCGCAAGTATAGGCCATGCCCCTTTCACTAGGCCACACCCCCAAATTTCCCGCACACTAAGCTTCCCTCCCCCTATGGTAGTTGCTAAATTGTGGTGGGCTAAAGGACCTTACACGCCCAGGGATAGGAGCAAGACCAGGGGCTTGCTCCTTCAGTATTTCCGCCACTGCTGGTTGCCTTTAGTAACCAGGTGGCATGCGAAGCGGAGCCGGCCACCGTGCCTGAATCGTGGGGACAAAGCAAGCCTGTGAGGGTCTGTTTGGGTCCCCTTGTTCTGACCTTGCTCCTCCTCTCTCCACCCCTGTCACGTCATAAGGTCCCTTAGCCTAATTGAATTTAGACTTAACCCTCCTCCTATGATTTAATCATGTTGGGAGGTATGTTACAGCAATAGGACAATAGAGTATCATCCCCCTGTACAATGATAACGCAGCACCAGAGGAAGCTCCAGCTGCACTATAACAAAGGCACAACAGGCTGCTTCCCCTGTAGCAGGGCCGGATTATAATGGGGGCACAAGGGGTCAGGGTACTTGTTTAATTTCACAGCGGCAGCTCGTGCCGCTTTAGCTATGAATCTTGGCAGCTTGCCAGACTGCCTTAAGCTACGCTATAAGCGTAGCGACTGTTTGAATTCTGGCAGCTTGCCTGCTGCTTGTTTAGTTTCAGGGTGACAGCGCATGCTGCTTTACTTCATACACTGACTCCTCCAAGCCCAGCGCTGGTACTCCTAACCTCCTGTGAAGCCTAGTGAGCACCTCTCACACAGCACTTGTGCCCGCATGATATCCTCTCTCCGCGCTCCATCTGTGTGATACGTAGGAGCGTCTCAGATGCTCCAGCAGCAAGGCAGCCTCAGACGCTCCAGCAGCAATGCAATGATACCCTCCTGCCTCTGACCTCTGAGTAGCTATTGCTCAGATGTATGATATGGCAGGTTTTAATGTGTTCCTGAAACACCCCCACCATCCACGCCATCCTGACGCGTGGCGAGTGCATGCATTACGCGTCCTCCCGACCTTTTCATACCCCCTCCATCCACGTCGGCATGGAATTGATATTATATAGTCTGGTGAGCCCATGGAGCCCGAAGCGTGGCGAGCTGACGCGGATAACTTCACATATATTCCACGTCCCCTAATATATGCGTTTGTAATTGACAAAGTGGATGGGGGGGAGGGGGGCGGTAGAGAGAGAGAGCAGTGCTGTGTGAGAGCAGCGCTGTGTGAGAGCAGCGCTGTCTCTCAGGCGGCAGAGCAGGGACTCGGAGCAGGCGGGGGAGCGGCGCTGTTCTCCGCTCTGCAACTGCCACCTGCCCTGCACTCAGCGTGCCTAGCGCTGTCTCTCATTCAGGCAGGCGGCAGAGCAGGGACTCAGGGAATGGGCGATGGAGGGAGCGGTGGAGCTGCTGCACAAGCTTCAGCGCCATTTGAGCTTTCAGCGCCCAGAGCTTGTGCTCCACCGGCTCCATCCTCCCTATGCCTCTGTCCAGGAGTGAGCATCCTCTCCTGAGGGCACATTTTCTAGTAAGGGGAAGTAGAGGGGAGAAGCCAGCACACCCTGGTTGAAGAAATTTATGTGCCAGTCTCCTGACCTCTATTCCCCAATGTATTGAGACCTCAGTATCCCATATGAATGATAGTGAAAATCTAATTAATAACTGCACAAAAGGGGCACTATATTCACATGAAGTGGATGGTACATAAAGTGGATGATATGTAACAGTGATGGCTAACCTTGACACTCCAGCTGTTGTTGAACTAAACATCAACAACATGTGGGGTGTCAAGGTTAGCCATCACTGATATCTAACTTCCAACTTAAGGCCCCCATACATTAGTCCGACTTGTCCTAAGGACAAGTCGGACCTGATTGTCCCGGCAGCTCCCCGGGAGGGATCTCATGCGATGGCACTTCATGTGCCAAGTCTTGCATGTGATAAATAACATGCAATTTATCACATGCAACTCCAGGGGAGCTGCAGGGACAATGGGATCGGGGGACAGCAGCGGGGGTATGCCAGTGACCAGAGAGCCGGGCAGGGGTGGTGCAGGGTAGTGGCAGGAAGCCACTACCGTCAGTGGGAGCAGGGGGTGGCGCAGGGAGCCGGGCAGGAGAAGACGCTGCAGGGCAGCAGCGGGAGCAGAGCACTTCAAACAAAAAAAAGCCCATACAAACAAGTAGGAAGCCATTGATTGGCTGAGACCTCTCTCAGCCAATTAGCAATTGACTGAGAGAGGTCTCAGCCAATCAATGGCTTCCTATTCGTTTGTATGAGATTTTTTTGTTTGAAGTGCTCTGCTCACACTGCACTGTTGCAGCACCTTCTCCTGCCCGGCTCCCTGGTTCTCTGCGCCACCCCCCCCCCCCCCCCCCCCCCTGCTCCAGCTAATGGCAGCGGCTTCCTCCCCTGTTCAGCTCCCTGCGCCCAGCTCCAGGCAGCACATAAGATTTAGCAAATCTTATGTGCAGTCCGTCTGACCTCCCGACTCCGATCCGATTCGGAGGGGATGTCTCCATATGCGATTTGGGCCGAAATCGTATCGTGTATGGGGGCCTTTAGTCACAAATACAATCCAGCAGGATCAATTATTGTGTAAACATTTTAAGCTATTTTGGACACACAAATCTCAGACAGACACCAGTGTAATTTGAACACACGGATTTCTTTCTTTGAGCACATTATATGTGTATATGTTTGTTTGTTGTTTATAATTTTACCTCTATTTTTCACTGTATACCAATTCCAATACCGAAATATAGGGAATATTTAAATAATACCAAAAAAAAAAAATAATAATTTAATAGATATGCAATGTGCTCCCTAGAGGGGCAAATCAATATCTGTACATGTGTGAAAGGGGGATGAAGGCTGATTACGAACTAACTAGACACTTTGGGGCAGATGTATCAATCTGCCTATAATGTTTTTTAAATAACGAGTCCAGCTTCTCCAGCATAACGTGGAGAAGCGGGCAAACGTTATAGGCAGATGTAGGCAGAGCCGCTATGCCCAGCGTGAAGGACTCTCCCCGGCTGGCTAAAACCACGAGATCTCCAGCGCAGCCCAAGCCAGAAGCAGGGCTAGCATTGTCCCCACAGTGGGGATAGGACAACGCTAGCCCTGAGCTGGCAAAGCGGCCATTAATACATCGCCCCGGTCGCTAATCACTGGGTGGGATTGCAGAGCGTAATTTGGCGGGCTGTCACTAGTGCATGTTAGGTGCGCTAGTAATACATTGGGGTCAACGTAATCCCCCCCAGTTAACCAGCGTTAAGTGCAGAAATGCACTTAACGCTGTTTAGTACATCTGCCCCTATTTACTATAGAAATCATTGTCAACTCAATTTCAAGAGACTTTTATCTGTACCTAACTCTACAAAGGTTCAAGACCACTTATTTGACAGATACTGTACATGCATGAATCTCAGGATTTATTGATGTATAAATGGACACCTTTCATTTTTATTTCTTACATTGAAAGTACAAGGAATAGACACAATCCATAATACCCACAGTGGAGCATCCCAAAACATTTACAATATTTTTTTAATTATTTTGTTACTTTAATATTGCATCTTTATGTCACTGCCATTATTAATTATAGGACAGCATTCAAAATGTTGCTATATTTTTCAAAAACCAGAACTGGCGCCAACAAATAGCTGAATGACATCACCAGGATATTATTAAGATGAGCACCAATCCCTCACGTGTATAGCATGTGTAGAAAAACAGTGAACATATAAAAAGAATAAACAATCCATACACTTATCATTGAAAAAAGTATTATAGAACTGGCCAGATACTTTCTAAATGCAATAGGTCAGATGATTCTCATACTGCTTACACTCAATGTACAGACAGATATGTCCGTGCAGATTTATTTCCAAAGAACAATCTTTTTTATCAGTTAAATTCCCGAAACATGGCAGGAAGAAAGGATCACAGAAATTAAAGTACTCTTAATGGATTACTCAGCTAATCACTGATCACAAATCAACTTTTCGTTTGAGCTCAATAATTGAAGTTGTGATATATTATTTGCTTTTTTAACCTTTAAAATACTGGTACCATAATGGGGTCTTCACTGATCCCAGAATATGCACACACACTTTAACCCCTTCAGTGGTGTTTTTTTTTTTTTTAAGGTAGGGTAAGGCAGCGCTCCCCACTGGGAGTTTTTTAGGGGGAGCGCTACCTAAAAAAAACACCACGCTGTGTGTAGGGTCTGGGCAGCGCTGCCGAACACTATGTCTGCCATTGCGCCCCATTCCTGCATTTAACAACCCAGCTTGTCATAAGCCACCACCACAGGCTGTAATACAAGAGATGGGGGGGTGAGGCGGAGATGAGGAAGTCGGACAGCGATGAAGCCAGCTGAGTTCAGCGATCAACTCAGCAGCGCTGCCCGGCACAACAAACTGCCAATTCCGAGAATTTTCCGGGCTTGCCAGTCTGGGCATTAATGCATAGCCCAGAATATTCTCAGGATTATCAGTGAAGGGGTTAAAGGGAAAATATTGTGTGTGTGTGTGTGTGTGTGTGTATATCAGAGCCCACAGTGGATTGGCAGGGCTCCCGCTACTCTGTGTGATGGCTGGTGGGTCAAGGTCAGACAACCAAACATTTAGAATCAGTATTCACCATCAGAGCCCATCACACAGTCCAGCAGCAGGTGTGCCACCATTTGATGCAGCACAGGTTGAGTGATACCAGGAGAGATCAGTCCTGTCCCCCATTGCAGGTGTTTGAAGGTTAAAATAACTATACAGATGCTACGCAGAGCTCCATTGGAAGAGCAGTGGTTACATTTTAATCCTGTGGAAACCACACAGACACCACTGTACATGCAGGTGCCCCTTAAGGTCTTGGAGCCCAGAGGCAGACACCTCCTTTGCCTTTGGGAGTTACGCCCCTGCCCACATCCATGACATTCTTTAAACTGAATCATTTATTTGCTTGTTATATAATTTGTACTTTATGTTGTATTTTTTATATATTACAGTAGTTGCTCTTTGTAAATACCCAGTTTGTTTTATCACTGTCTACAAGTACAAACAGTCACAGTGGTAAGTAGGGCCCTGCTCACAGGCTTACACTTTATAGGGAAATAAGAATGTGATACACAGGGGCAGGTGTTCTCTTCTGGATAATGGTCACCAGTTTGCAAAGGTTCCTGGTGAGCTGTATGATACAGTGACCCAGCAATATTGGCCAGGGGTCAGGAGGCTAGAAAGTGAGAGACTTAGGGGGTGATTCTAGTTGGTACTCATGATTCATAAATCATTTACAAACAAGGCATCTATAATGATGATAGAGGCATGTATCATCATAAATCATTACATTCTTCCACGTCTCAATCGTTGATGGGCTGTTACGGAAGGTTGCACTCATCATCGCTCTTTACAATTCCATTACTTTAGAGCAGGCATGTCGAACGTTGGCCCTCCAGATGTTTTCAAACTACACATCCCATCATGCTTTGCAATAGTTTTAGTATTCTCGAATAGCAAAACTGTGGCAAAGCATGCTGGGATGTGTAGTTTCAAAACATCTGGAGGGCCAACGTTGGACATGCCTGCTTTAGAGGATGAATGGGTTAAAGCAAATTGATGAGTAAGCTCTGTCGTTCATAGTCCATACGAGCAAGTCTGTTATCTTCTAAGCAAACAGAAGCCAGTGTTAGTTTTGCCTTCACCACGTCACCATGTCCCACAATGTCCACCAGCCTACGTTTGCTCACATCATGATTTCTACTTGCAAACTGCATAAACACCTAAAGTCCACTAAATATCTCTATGTAAGCGCTTTCCTACTCATAATAACCTATAACCTAGTTTAATAAATCTTTTATTGAATATATGTATGGTTTATTATCCCTTAACTATACCATTCTAAAATATTTTATTCATCGTCAACAGGAGACTATTGCAATAACCAATGCAGGGGGAGATGATGAGTGCATGGATTAGAGCAGTGATTCTCAAAGTCAGTCCTCAGGACCCCACACAGTTCATGTTTTCCAGGTTACCCGACAGGTGCGCTCATTACTGACTGACACATTTTAAAAGATCCACAGGTAGAGCTAATTATTTCACTTGTGATTCTGTGAGGAGACCTGCAAAACATGCACTGTGTGGGGCCCTGAGGACCAAGTTTGAGAACCTGTGGATTAGAGTGTTAGAGGTTAGAGGGCCCTGCTGCAAGCTTACAGTCTATAGCTGGGGTAGCCAACCCTAGTCCTCGAGAGCTACCAACAGTGCATGTTTTGCAGGTCTCCTCACAGAATCACAAGTGAGCTAATTAGCTCCATCTGTTTATCTTTTAAAATGTGTCAGTGATTAATGATTGCAGCTGTGCAGCAGCTAGGTTGTCTGGAAAATGTGCACTGTTGGTAGCTCTCGAGGGCTAGGGTTGGCTACCACTGGTCTATAGGGATATAGGAGGGAATATGATGACATATATTCCAACTATGTATGTGGATGGTAATGTAACTAGAAGTGGTTTCTCTCCCATGTGACTTCTCTGATGTTATTCCCATAAATCAGATCTTGTTACACATTTCCCACACTCAGAACATGAAAATGGCCTCTCATCTGTGTGAAGTCTGCGATGTCTAAAAAGATCTCATTTGCATTTGCAAAATTTCCCACACTTAGCGCATGGAAATAGCTTCTCCCCAGTGTGTCGCCTCTGGTGTGTAACAAGACTTGATTTCAGTGTATAACATTTGGAACACTCTGAGCATGCAAATAGTTTCACACCTGAGTGATATCGCTGATGTACAAGAAGATGTGATTTCAGTTTAAAACATTTCCCACACTCTGAGCATGTAAATGGTTTCTCAACTGTGTGATCCCTCTGATGTACAAGAAGATGTGATTTGTGTATGAAACATTTCCCACACACAGAGCATGTAAATGGATTCTCACACGTGTGACGTCTTTCATGTCTTAAAAGATCTGATTTGCGTGTAAAATATTTCCCACAGCTTGAACATGAAAACGGCGTCTCATCTGTGTGAGACCATTGGTGTGAAACCAGATGTGATCTCCGATTAAAACTTTTCCCGCACTCAGAGCATGAAAATGGCTTTACACCTGAGTGACATTTCTGATGTTTAACAAGACCTGATTTATCTGTAAAACACTTACCACACTCCAAACATGGATATGGCCTCTCACCTGTGTGACTTCTCTGATGTATAACAAACTCTGATTTGCGTTTAAAACTTTTCCCACACTCAGAGCATGGAAACGGTTTCTCACCTGTGTGACTTCTCTGATGTGTAACTAGATCTGATTTAGATGTACAACATTTCCCACACTCAGAGCATGGAAACGGCTTCTCACCTGTGTGACTTCTCTGATGTGTAACTAGATCTGATTTAGATGTACAACATTTCCCACACTCAGAACATGAATAAGATTTCTCTTCTGGCTTAGTTGGTTGATCATTAATGAGTTTGGTGTTCGGTTGAACATCTATAGAGCAGGTATATACATTAACTACTGTAAAAGCTGTAATAGGTGTAACAATAAGTGAGTTATCAGGGGAACACTGGGCATGATTACAGGGATTACATGAGATACCTGCACAGTGAGGTACTGGGTGTATAATTGGGGTGTTGGGGTTTTGTCCTGGAGAACCTTGTGTGATATCTTCTAATTTACCACCTGGAGATAAGATAGGTCTCGCTGAGATATTCCTCCTGTTACATCCATCTGCTGGGAATATAATAAATATGTCAATAGTAACATTTCCTGTGAAGTCCGCAAATTACCAACAAATGGCTAAATTCAGTCATACACACACACACACACACACCCTGCTCAAAAAAATAAAGGGAACACTTAAACAACACAAAATAACTCCGAGCCAATCACACTTTTGTGAAATCAAACTGTCCACTTAGGAAGCAACACTGACTGACAATCAATGTCACATGCTGTTGGAATGGAATAGACAACAGGTGGAAAGGAGATGTTCTGCAGGTGGTGACCACAGACCACTTCTCAGCTCCTATGCTTTCTGGCTGATGCTTTGGTCACTTTTGAAAGCTGGTGGTGCTTTCTTTCTAGTGGTAGCATGAGACAGAGTCTACAACCCACACAAGTGGCTCAGGTAGTGCAGCTCATCCAGGATGGCACATAAATGCGAGCTGTGGCAAGAAGGTTTGCTGTATCTGTCAGCGTAGTGTCCAGAGCATGGAGGCGCTACCAGGAGACAGGCCAGTACATCAGGAGACGTGGAGGAGGCCGTAGGAGGACAACAACCCAGCAGCAGGACCGCTACCTCCGCCTTTGTGCAAGGAGAAACGGGAGGAGCACTGCCAGAGCCCTGCAAAATGACCTCCAGCAGGCCACAAATGTGCAAATGAGAGCAGTAGTATAATAGGGGCGGATGGCTCCTGATGTATGAGATACACCAGGGAGTGTGGGGAGGAGACTGGTCTGATAACACACAGTGACATGATGTGAGCGGGAGATCAGGAGTATAATAGGGGCTGATGGTTCCTGATGTATGATATATACCACAGAGTGTGGGGAGGAGACTGGTCAGATCTCTGGGCTGGTAACACACTGTGACATGATGTGAGGGGAGAGCAGGAGTATAATAGGGGCTGATGGCTCCTGATGTATAAGATACACCAGAGAGTGTGGGGAGGAGACTGGTCAGATCTCTGGGCTGGTAATACACAGTGACATGATGTGAGGAAGAGAGCAGGCATGTAATAGGGGCTAATGGCTCCTGATGTATGAGATACACCAGAGAGTGCGGGGAGGAGATTGGTCAGATCTCTGGGCTGGTAACACACAGTGAAATGATGTGAGGGGGAGAGCAGGAGTATGATAGGGGCTGATGGCTCCTGATGTATGAGATACACCAGAGAGTGTGGGGAGGAGACTGGTCAGATCTCTGGGCTGGCAACACACAGTGACATTATGTAAGGAGAAGGGTCCATTACACAGCTTACAAGCTAAATATAATAACAAATACAGGTGCATTGTGTCAATCAATTAACATATTTCTGGACTGGGTAAGGAAATACATTCAAAAACTGAGAACATACAAACTCCACCCAACTAACACACTGGTTATAATTAAACTAAACACACTGTCATCATATCAGTCACATACATCTCTTCTTCTCCCTCTGTACCTTCTGACTTCATATCAGTCACATACGTCTCCTCTTCTCCCTCTGTACATTCTGCCTTCATATCAATCACAGACATCTTTTCTTCTTTCACTGTACCTTCTGCCTTCATATCAATCACATATGTCTCTTCTTCTCCCTCTGTACATTCTGTCTTCATATTAGTCACAGACGTCTCTTCTTCTCCCATTGTACCTTCTTCCTTCATATCAGTCACATATGTCTCTTCTCCCTCAGTATCTTCTTCCTTCATATCAGCCACATACGTCTCTTCTTCTCCCTCTGTACATTCTGCCTTCACATTAGTCACAGACGTCTCTTCTTCTCCCTGTGTAACTTCTGCCTTCATATCCGTCACATATGTCTCTTCTTCTCCCTCTGTATCTTCTATCTTAATATTAGTCAAATATTCACCCTAAGCAGTTCATAAAACAATAAAAATAGTCTGGTTCCAATATCTGAGCTTAATCAGTATAATATCAGTGTATAAGATGCACAGCTTATGTACAGACCATAGTGTTAGTCACTTTGGTATATTAGCGAGTCTCTAATTCCCACCTACCTGATCCTCCTGTGAGGTCCTGTGATTCTCTTCTGTACAATCCTGGGAATACAGAGGACGGGGACATCTCTCTGGCGTATTCCTGTTTCTGGGCCCATCTGTAGGAGACACACAGTGACTGAGTACATTGTATATATGTGATTATCAGATGATGTGTGTATATATATATAGGGGACCCCAGTAACTGCTCTCCCCAGTACAATAAATATCTCCTCTTACTGAGTGATGTGAGGGGCCAATGATTCTCCATCATCACGTCCTTGTACAGACCCTTGTATTTCTCTATATACTCCCCATCCTGCATGGAGAAAGAGAAAGTGACATCCTGACACCTTATAGGCAATAATACAGTCATCATCCAGACACTCCCCCCTCCCCCTTGTTTGGTGTTCACGCTAGGCTGTTTTAGCGGGGCGCCGCGCCCTGCCTGATTTTTAAAGGGCAAAATGCACCCTGCCGTTTTGCGGCACCCTGCTAAAACAAGGTAGTCCACCGTTCCCTGCTGACTTCGGCTGGCAGGCCTGCACACATTAGTGACGTGACCGGGCGGGCCCGCCCACATTAATGACATTGACAGGAAGGCCCACCCCGCCGCATTCAAAGTGCCCCTTTTCCTCCAGCACCATGTCCTCCTGGGATGCTGGAGGGAACACTGCTGGGAATAGGAGATTATACAGTAACAATAGTCACCTCTCCGTCATATACCGCAGTATTACTGTATAATTTCCCAATCCCAGCAGTCACTTTTACGACCGCATCTCTCAGTGTTACTGTATAACGTCCCATTCCCAGCAGTCTATGGTCACATACCCTGGTGTTACTGTATAACGTCCCATTCCCAGCAGTCTACTCTATGGTCACATTCCCGAGTAACTTTATAACATCCCATTCCCAGTAGTCATCAATCCGGTCACATCCCCCGGTGTTACTGTATAATGTCCCATTCCCAACAGTCACCTCTCTGGTAACATCTCCGGGTGTTACATATAATGTCCCATTCCCAGCAGTCACCATTCCTGTCACATATCACGGTGTTAATGTAGTACGTCTCATTCCCAGCGATCACCTCACCGGTCAAATCCCCTGGTGTTACTGTATAATATCTCATTCCCAGCAGTCACCTCTATGGTCACATCCCCTTGTGTTAATGTATAATGTCCCATTCCCAACAGTCACCTCTCCAGTTACATCCCCCATTGTTACTGCATAACTTCCCATTCACAGCAGTCACCTCTCTGGTCACATCCTCTGGTGTTTTTCCAAGCAGTAACCTCTGTATACCCCAGTGTTACTGTAAAACATCTCATTCCCAGCGGTCACCACTCCGGTCACATGCCTCTGTGTAACTGTATAACGTCCCATTCCCTGCAGTCATCTCACTGGTTACATCCTTCATTGTTACTGCATAACTTTCCATTTCCAGCAGTCACCTCTCCGGTCACATTCCCTCTAAGCTGTGCGTGCACACACAACTCGCCGAGACATTACAACAGAGCACACAAAGCAGCAGTGGTCCCTTTTTGCAGTTGTGGACTCAATTAATGTGTGTTTCACCCATTAACTACATCATGTGCTGTGTTTTTAATGTTTAAATGTTTAATATTATTTTGAAGTAAAGTTAACACAAATGCTGAATGTAATTTTCCAGTTATATATAAGTGACGCACAAAAATTTCCTTTCAAAGTTGCACAGCCAAAATCTTTTGCCGCACACAGCCTTCGTAAAATTAGAGGGAACATTGCTCTCTGGTCATATCCCCTGGTGTTATTGTATAATGTCCCCATTCCCAACAGTCACCTCTCTAATCACATCTCCGGGTGTTATTGTATAACTTCCCATTCCCAGCGTTCACCTCTCTGGGAACATCCCCTGATGTTACTGTATAATTTCCCATTACAAGCAGTGACCTCTCTGGTCACATCCCCTGGTGTCATTGTATAATGTCCCTATTCCCAGCAGTTACCTCTCCAGTCAGCAGCTGAATGATCTTGTTGGCAAGTTCCAGGATCTTCTGGTCATTGTGCCTCTCATGTATCAATGAGTGAGGTGGAGGCACCGAGATGGGGCTCTGGGTCCTGCTCAGTCTTTCTGACACACGGGGACGGCTGCTGGGTGTCACAAACTCACCGAATGTCTTCTTTACTACTGTGTAATCCTGTGTATTCGGGTAAAGACTAAATATCATTGTGATGCTATCAGACCCCCTCACCTCCTAGTCCCTGTATTATTGCTATAGGTATAAGTGAAATTACTGTTCTCATCCCTGTATTATTACTGTAGCTATAGGTGACGTTACTGTGACGCCCCCAGACCCTCATCTCCCCGGACACATCCATGTATTATTAATACAGATAAAAGTGATGTCACCTTCTCGAGCACACCTGCATTATTACTATAGATATAAGTGATGTCACTGTCACCTCCCCAGTCAGTCATGTCCATGTATTATTACTATAGATATAGGTGACATCACTGTGTAGCCCCCAGACATGTCCCTGTATTAATACTATAGATATAAGTGAGGTCACATCCCTGTAATATTACTATAGATATAAGTGATGTCACTGTCATCTCCCCAGTCATGTCCATGTATTATTACGATAGATATAGGTGACATCACTGTGTAGCCCCCAGACCCTCACCTCGCCGAGCACATCCCTATATTATTACTATAGATACAAGTGATGTCACTGTCACCTCCCCAGTCATGTCCATGTATTATTACTATAGATATAGGTGACATCACTGTGAAGCCCCCAGACCCTCACCTCGCCGAGCACATCCCTATATTACTACTACAGATATAAGTGATGTCATTGTCACCTCCCCAGTCAGCAGAAAGATGATCTCCAGGGTGAGACTTAGTATCCTCTCAGACATGTGACTCCCGTCCTTCTCCATCCTCAGGGAATCAGTGGCACATCTCATCCTCATGTGACGTCTAGTAAACTCTCTGGATCCTCACAGCTCAGTGGTCTAGGAGTAAGTATAATAATTATAATAGCACAGAGCACACATGTAACAGATATGAAGAACTGAGTCCTCCACTATCCCCCATGTCACACTTAAGAGGCCCCAGTGATTCTCACACAATGCTGAACTGCTAATAGCTTAAACCGCACAACTCATGGCCAGGACACCAAAGGCCGCTTCCCCTGTATAATAATAACAACAACCACCACAGGACACCACAGGCTGCTCCCTCTGTGTAATAATAACACCACCACCACCACCACCACACTAACAACAACAGGACATGACAGGCAGCTCCTCCTGTATAATAATAGTAACAGGAAACCACAGGCTGCTCCCTCTATAAAATAACAACAACAGGACACCACATGCTGATCACCCTGTATATTAATAGGACACACTGCAGGCCCCTCCCAATGTATGATAACAGGACACCACAGGCTGCTCCCCTTGTGTAATAACAGGACACCACAGGCTCATGTATAATAATAACAGGACATCACAGGCTGCTCCCCCTGTATATTAATGACAGGACACCACAGACTGCTCCCCCATGTATAATAATAACAGGACATCACAGGCTGCTCCCCCTGTATATTAATGACAGGACACCACAGACTGCTCCCCCATGTATAATAATAACAGGACATCACAGGCTGCTCCCCCTGTATATTAATGACAGGACACCACAGACTGCTCCCCCATGTATAATAATAACAGGACATCACAGGCTGCTCACCCTGTAGATTAATAACAGGACACCAAAGGCTGCTGACCCTGTATAATAATAATAATACAAATATACCACATGCAGCTCCCCGTGTAATAATAATTATAACAAGACATCTCAGGCTGCTCCCCGTGTAATAATAATTAGAACAAAAAACCACAGGCTTCCTTCTGTGTAATATAACATGAGAGCACAGGCTGCACCCCCAGTACAATAATAAGCCAACACAGGCTGCTCACTGGTAATAATAGTACACCTCAGGCTGCTCCCCTGTATAATATTATTAATAACAGGACACCACACGCAGCTCCCCTTGTACAATTATAATAACAGCACACCACACCACAGTCTGCTTCACCTGTACAGGCGCAATTACGGGATCTCGACTGTCACTCTCCGAGACCGGATTGGTACAGTACTACAGGCCGCGTCCTGGTGTCTGGCCCCTCCCCCCACAGCACCTCATCACACATGTCCTCCGTACAGGAGGCCCACGGCCATGTTCCTGTAGAAGAGTGCGGAGGCGGCGGCAGCAGTGTGGACAGACGTCACTTGTGAGCCCCGCACTATCACTCCCAAGAGGCAGCAGAAGCAAAAAGCGGCCATAGTTGTGTCTGGCAGCAGGAACAATAAGCGGCCATATTTGTGTCTGGCAGCAGGAACAAAGAGCGGCCATAGCTGTGCCTGGCAGCAGGAGCAGAAAAACTAAACGGCCATTTATCGATGTGCTGTGTCTGGCAGCAGCAGGTAATGATATTAGAAACGTACTACATGGAATGCCAATTACTAATGGGAGAAGATTGGATTCATCGGACTATTTCACACAGATGCATGATATGTTAAGCATGCGTTTTACTATGACAATTATACACATGCATACCTCCCAACATTTGAGGCGGGACAGTACTTGCGCCAAAGGGTGAGGGCGTGGCATAGTGACAAGGGGGCGTGGCCTGTGAGTGCATCTCTGCCACAAGGCCACGCCCCCATTTTTGACTCTGTGTGGGGACATGTGAGCTGCTAGCGTGTGAGCTGCTAGCCATGCCCAGGGGTGGACTCCCACCTGCACCCCCCTCCACTGGACACTGCCAGCCCCGGGAGGAATGCAGGAACGTTCCTGGGATAAGCAGGACAGTTAGGAGATATGCATATGTTATGTACGGAATAACATGGAATGGTGGCGGTTTCCTATGACAGCCATTTTATTCACCATCTCTATAGCAAAATAGCATAGGGTACTTGTTTCCTATCTGGGCGCCCAGGTTTTCAACGTACGGCACCGTAATGAAATCGTATCGCATCGCATCGGAATTGGTACGCGATGATGTACGATGGCATACGATGCGATCCGATCCGATTTCATTTTAAATCGGATCGCATCGCATGCGGTGACGCGATCAACCCCGATTTTTACATTGGAATCAATGTTAAATGGTCCCTGAGACCCGATTTTACATTGATTTCAATGTAATAACCCCGCAAACCCACGATTTGTATAGGAAACCCCCCCTGATGGTTTAAAATGCGCCTCTATTGTTAACGCCACCCCAGTATTGACGTCAACCCGAAGCGTGGCGAGCGGCGGCGGTACGCGTCCTCCGACTTTTTCATACCCCCACTATCCACGTCGGCGTGGAGTTGAGAATAGAATAGTGTGGCGAGCGCAGCGAGCCACCGAGCCCGAAGCGTGGCGAGGGGACGCGGATACCTGTGAAGCCCGCGAGGGGACACGGATACCTGTGAAGTATCCGCGGCCCCTCGCGGGGCTCGCTGCGCTCGCCACGCTTCGGGCTCGCTGCGCTCGCCACACTATTCTATTCTCAACTCCACGCCGACGTGGATAGTGGGGGTATGAAAAAGTCGGAGGACGCGTATCGCCGCCCCTCGCGGGGCTCGCTGCGCTCGCCACGCTTCGGGTTGACGTCAATACTGGGGTGGCGTTAACAATGGAGGCGCATTTTAAACCATCAGTGGGGGTTTCCTATATATCCTATGGGCCAACCATAAAAGCGGGAACGAAATCGGATCGCATCGCATCGTTCAATATCGTGTATGTGCATTTGTGGTATCCGATGCGATGCGATCCGATTTTCATACGGAGAATAGCATGGTGCGCAATTAACGTAGCGGGCGCCCAGATAGGAAACAAGTACCTAGCATAGAAAAGGTCACACATGCCTAGTAAAGACATTGATTTTGTTACTAGGGTTACCACCTTTGTGTTGATAGATTTCCGGATAGTGGACCGCCTCCTTGACACACCCATAGCCTGCCCCTTGACCCAGCCCTGCCCCTTGACCCACCTTATCATGTTTTTTTTTTTTTTTTACATTTGCTTCAAATCTATTCTTGAATTTGCACACTGTAATGCCACATAGGCAGCCTGTTGCCAAGGTGGCGTGCAAATGCTCGTTGCCATGGGGGAGTGCAAAAGCTCATTGTCAAGGGGGAGTTAAATGACAGACAGCGGCAGACAGGCAGCCGGGCAGAGGAGAGAGCGTTGCTGCGCAGCCTAGTGGTGCCACTGTATACCAGAGCAGGTCTGTGTTGCTATTTCAAATATCGCACCTGCCCTGCTTGCAGTTCGGCAGCCAATCAGGAGCCACAGCTCCTGATTGGCTGTCGGACCACAGGCAGGGCAGGCACGATATTTGAAATAGCTGTGGCACATACTTGCTCGTCGCAGTCTAGCTGCCTCTTTCCTGGCAATGGCGCGTGTCTCTCCCTCCTGTCTACAGCTGTCTCCAGTTCACAGACATTGTATAGTCCGCGAACGCCACCCGTCTGGACTCCGGACACCCAGCCTAATTAAAGGAGTAATCCCAGATGGGTGGTAACTCTATTTGTTATCCACCCTTAGAGTTACCATCCATCCAGGATTACTCCGGACAGTCCGATAATTAAACCCAGTATCCAAAGCCTGAATGGGTGGGGTTCCTGGACTATACAATGTCTGGAATTCGCGTTGGCCGCGTGAACGGACCTGTCCTGCTCGTCGGGCCACATCACAGCCAATCGGGAGCGTGGCAGTGGTGGCTGCCGCACCACAAGGTGGTGCAAGATTTAAAATAGCATGGTCCTGCTCCTCCTGCCGTGCTGTCACCTCACACTACTGCTCTTATCTCCCCCTTTGCAATGAACAATTCACCCCCCCTTGGCAATGAGCATTTCACTCCCATCATGTGGCAACGATCATGAAGCCCTGCCCCTGGCATTGATCAAGAAAGCCCAAGCAATTAACGTGTTGATAAGCGGAACTTATGTGGCATAATATGTAATAGCCATTACAGTGTATGGTATAATATTTAGCGGGCATAACGGTGTTTTGCATAATGTGTAATGGGCATCACAGTGTGTGGCATAATGTGTAGTCGACATCACAATGTGTGGCATAATGTGTAATGGGCATTACGGTGTGCAAAATCAAGAATGAAATAGAAGCAAAGTTTAAAAATAAAAACATGATAAGGTGTCCAAGGTTGGGACTGAGGGAGTATCATTGGGTGGGCTGTGGGTGTTTCAAGAGGTGGGCCACTCTCCGTGAATCACTCAATACAAAGGTGGTAACCCTACGCCCCCTGGGGGTTATTTTGGTTGATTCGCTCAGGTGTGAATTTGCATCCTTGCGAGTCAACAAAACCCAGCCTTGCGAATGGTGGCCTGGCCGCCACCCATTTGCAGTTTGTGTACGCATGCACTGGCTGCAAATGGATGTTTTTCAGCCTGCGGGGAACACACACAACATTCGGTGGTCACATCATTCAGTTTCAGCACAGGTGATGGCAATCATACATTACACTGCATTACATGCTCTCGAGGTGCTGCACATAAGGTATATTGTGTGCGACTTCCGGTTCTGGCGGCCTCATGTGCAGCAGCTAAGAGATGCTGCTCCGCTACTCAAGCTGCCCTTATCACCTTTTACAAGGCTCTCCGCCTTCCCGACATCACTACCCCCAACCGACACTACCTTGCCACCACTGTCCGCTGTATGGACAAGTATTTTGCGGATATGCCGGCCACCCCTCGACACAGCTTTTCGCATCTGAGGAAGACCTGCTCTCCACGGACACTAAGGTACAGCCTGCCTCTCACTTGTTTCATCAGCAAAGACCTTGCCTGACGCCACAGCCCCTGTCACCTATGGGGATTTAGTGGTAGCAGTAAGGGCAACCCTCAGCCCCCTCCTCAAGAGCAAACTGCAGATATTAATAAGCAGCTGACCCAGCTGCAACAGCAATTACTAGTGACTGAGCACAGGGTGGGAGAGAGTTTTGCAGAAGTGGCTGAGATATAACTGGACACTCACCGGCATTTCAACGATATTCACCAGCTGCAAAACAAAATCCAGGACCTTGAAAACAGGTGCAGACACAATCATTTGTGTGATATTGGACTATTCACTTTGTATTCAAGCCGAGGGGACACTTATTATATAAGGTCCCGTGGCCGAGAAAGTCAGCTCCTGATTGGCCGCTAGGCGGCCAATAGAATCATTCAGAGGAGAGGCGCGGAAGATGAAAGATCTCTGCGCCTCTCCACAGTCCGATGCGGGGAGCTGCCGGAATCGCCGGCATGTGACAGAAGACCAGGACTATGTCGGATCAAGAGAACAGATCTTCGCAGGAGGACCTGGGTGAGTTGGATTTCCTTCCACAGGTCCCCCACGGATTTCTTCGGACCCGGACCGGACACTGACACAGACGCCGCCTACATGGACCTGGACGGCGACCTGAACGTCGACATGGAGCCGACCGTCGACATGGACCAGAACACCGGACCAAGACCCAGGGACCTACGGACGGGCTCAAGATAGGTAAGTATCAGTATGTATGGGCTTTGGATGTTTTATTTTTAATGTGTGTCAGTGTGTTTATTTGACTTTTTATTACTGTGGAACTACAAGTGCCAGCGGGCCCTTTAATGCCCCGCATGCTGGGACTTGTGGTTCTCCAAGTCCCAGCATGCGGGGGAGGCTTGCTGGGACTCATAGTTCTACAGTAAAAGACAATAGTTTTTGTTCTATTTTTTTACACTGAATCAGCCCGGTGGCCACCGCACAGGGTCACCGGGGACAGCACCAGGCTTCAGCCTGGTCAGGTAAGTCCTGGAGGGGGGGACCCCTTAATTGGGGGGGTCCCCACTCCCCCAGGGCCTCTGGCCAGGCTGACTGGTCAGTAGGGATAAATGTTTTGGCCGCGGGACCTTATATAATAAGTGTCCCCCGGCTGTGACATTACCCTGCTGGCTGGTTTGACCTGGGGCTGGTTCTTAAAATACGGGGGACCTCTAGTCATTTTGTCCCCCGTATTTTGGGAACCAGCCCCGACCCTGGAGCCTGGGGCTGGTTTTAAAAAATCAGGGAACCCCTATTTGTCTGGTTTCCTGATTTTTTTATCACTGGCCCTGGCTCTGTCAGCCTGGTGCTGGTTACGGCTGTGGAGGGGACCCCACGCCGTTTTTTATTTATTTATTTCTCTATTTTTTACACTGAATCCTGCATGGATCTGACTGATCCCTGCAGGCTTCTGCCAAATACGACAGGAAAATAAAGTGTATTTTCCTGCCGTATATTTGCGGCCGTTTTACACTAATTAGCGGCCGTATTTTCAATATGGCTGCTTAGTAAATCAGGAACCACCATTCTTTTGAATGGTGATTTCTGTCGTATTCTGTCGATGGTGAATTCATTCGTGTTTGTAAATACAAATACGAATGTCCCATCAATATGAATACGAAAATTCCTATGAAAATACGATTTTTTTTCACGAATTTATGTTAGTAAATTTCCCGCTTGGTGTCTATGAAGGGACTGCAGCCCCAGGGGCCCCCAGCCCATTCCAATGCCTCTCTCTCAAACTTCAAGTTTCCCATAGAATTGGTGTATCTGCCATCACCAATCTCGTCTCAAAATATTCTTTGTACTGAAGAGGTTTTTTTTTATTCTAATTTAAAAATCTCTGGGAAGGGAGTTGACAAAACTCTCCGAGGTATCAAAAAATTTCTTGTTCAGTTTTTCTTTCTTGTGTAGTTTCCAACCAATCCATCTGAAACAATTGGTGAAGTTTTCCTTTGAAAATAAGACGACAGGGTTTTGCCAGTCGCACCGAAACTATCTTTGATATGTATGCGGACCCCTTTATTATTTTTATTCTTAGTTTCCAAAAAATTCTTTAATGCTGCCACTTGAACAGTAAATAGACAAGGGGCGAAATGTAATGGGAGGCTTTTTTTTTGCGATTTTTTCCGCAAAATATGCCGTTTTCTGGCATTTCCCGAAAATCGCATATTTTATAGGGTGCGATTTGCGGTAAAAATCGCATTTTTTAAAGGTGCGATTTTTAGTTAGACTAATAATCGCATACAGATGTTTTCCCATTAAAAAGGATAAAACTCGCATATTTAATGGGTTGCGATTTTTAGTAATGGTTACTAAAAATCGCCAAATAAATAGACCAGGTTCTGACTGGCGATTTTATCAGAAACATGCACAGATCATTGAGATCTGTGCATGGTTCTGTTGTAAAAAAATAGTAAAAAAAAAAAAAACGGCGTGCGGTCCCCCTCCTAAGCATAACCAGCCCCGGGCTCAAAAAGCCGGTACTGGTATCATAAAATCAGAGGGACAAACAAATAGGGGTTCCCTTGATTTAATGAAACCAGCACCAGGCTCAAGGTCCAGCGCTGGTTCCCAAAATACGGGGGACAAAATGACTAGGGGTCCCCCGTATTTTAAGAACCAGCACCAGACCCAACCAGCCAGCAGGGTAATGCCACAGCCGGGGGACACTTATTATATAAGGTCCCGCGGCCAAAGCATTATCCCCGTGGCTGGTCAGCATGGGTAGGGGTCCTAGGGAAGTGGGGACCCCCCCAACGAAGGGGTTCCCCCCTCCAGGACTTACCAGCCCATGCTGAAAGTCCGGGGCTGTCCCCGATGCCCCTGGGCGGTGGGCATCGGGCTGATGCAAAGTGTAAAAAAAAAGAATAAAAACTATTGTCTTCTACTGTAGAACTATGAGTCCCAGCAAGCCTACTCCGCATGCTGGGACTTGGAGAACCACAAGTCCCAGCATGCGGGGCATTAAAGGGCCCGCTGGCACTTGTAGTTCTACAGTACAAAAAATAGTTAAATAAAACACACTTACACCCTGAAAAATAAAAGTTTAATACATACATAACACACACATACTGATACTTACCTACCTTGAGCCCGTAGGTCGGTCCCTGGGTCCGGGGTCCTGGGCTCCAGGGCAGAAGAGTCCGGTTCCGGGGCCTTGGTCCTGGTTCCGGGGTCCTGGGCTCCAGGGCTGATGTCTCCGGGGTCCAGGATCCGAAGTAGTCCACAGGGGTACCTAAGGAAGGAAATCCTACTCACCTGGTCCCCGGCGACGACCTCGGCATCTTCTCCGGCAGACGCGCTGCTCCCGGCTGGTACCCGCTCACGGACTGGAGAGGCGCAGAGATGTTTCATCTTCCGCGCCTCTCCTCAGAATGATTCTATTGGCCGCCTAGCGGCCAATCAGGAGCCGACTTTCGATTAAAGGACACGCCCAAAGGCAATGGAATAAGGAGGCTTGTGGTGCATAACCTAATTGGAGATTCTTATTTACCTATCCCCTTACTAGATAATCAGGAGTGTCAATGTATTATATACCCATTCTAATGGCCTTCATTCTAGGCCAATGACTCAAAGTCAATGTTTTAATGTAACCCATTGGGGAACAAGGTTTTCATCTTGAAGATCCATAATGCTTCTTTACTGCATAGTTCTCTTTACCAGACACCCCCCCCTTTTTTCGTATTTTTGATGTGTTTATAGAGTCCAACTATTTTTAAACCTTCAAGTCTCCCCCCCCCCCATGTGTCTCCAAAAAGGGTCAGGACACACTGTGGTTACCAAATATTTTTTAAAGCATCAAACTGGCTCTGGCTGCTGGTCACAGTGACCATCCTGTGGCCAGACACTTTGTAGAAGCCAGGCACAGTCTGACTTCTTTGAGATATCGCATAATTGAACAGATTCCGTTTGACAAAAGAGGAGGCAACAGGAGCAAACCTCACTTACAGACAGAGAGCAGGTGGATCTATCATTTATACACCCTCTCACCGAGGGGTCTCAACGAGAATCTTGGGTTTGCGTGCATTCTATGAGCAGAGATTGCCTTTAGCTTCTGTCTCAGTAACAGAAATGTTTCTTCTACATGCTTAGTAATTATGGTTACAGTGTTGCCGGTTATTTCTTGCAACATTTCTCTGTGATAATAGTCCAGCTCAGTATTTCCACTTCTATTATGTACATTGCTTAACAACTCAATATCTCACATTCATTGTTTATGTTTATATGTTCACAGGATGGTGCTATGTCTTCACCAAAGCTACCCCACGTGACGTCATGACAGCGCGTCGGGTGCTGCGGCGAGAGGAGACACGGACAGTCCACCTGGGTATTTCAGGAAGTGGTTTGTTTATTGTAACTGTTGTACCCTGATGAAAATGCTACTATTAAAGCTTTGAAACGTTGGCGTAGAAGAGAGCTTGGCTTGATTTATTTACGAGTGCCACCACACACACACTAATATATATATATATATATATATATATATATATATATATATATAGAGCAGGGGATTGGCGTGGCACTGACGGGACTTATACCAAATGATGCACAGACACAAGGGTCCAGGGGCAACGTTTCGGTTTTAATAACAGTTTTCAAGCTTGACCCTTGTCCCGTGAGTGCTGCCGCCAATCCCCTGCTACATACAGTATAGCTTTTGCTCTCTGGAAGGCACCGGGGTACCTACCGATACTATCCATATTGGAGTGCCGATCTAGCAGTCTATTGTATTATATATATATATATAAAATAAAAGTATAAACAGAAAAAAATAGATAAAGGCAATACAAATTCAATAAATTAACAGAAGTATTGTTTTCAGATTTTAGGTGTACAGTATGTGTTCAAAACCTTTCAAACAGTTTTGATACCCTATTAGGTTACTCTATGGTTTAGCCTATAGCTTCATGGAAAAAATTAAACGGACTCAACTTTTGTAAAATAGGGAACCAATTCAAATAGAACAATTTGGACTGTGTCTTGGTGAAATATGCAGTGTGCTATTGGCCCTTATTCTGATCGGTGCGGCTAGATCCGAATATGCGGCCAGCACCGTGCGTCCTAAACCCCGCCTTCCATACGGATCGCCAACTCCGTCCGTATGCGGTAAGAGGCTGTCCGAACGGACCGCACGTGTATTTCTCAAGAATACACCTCCTCCATCTCAGGGAACCTCCCCCATCATTCGATGGTCGCAGACCATCGAATGCAGGACCGAATGGCCAGGCAGCTTCCGCAACCTCAGACCACATGGGCATTTCTCCGTGCAAAAGCAGGGATCTGGGCGGGCAGCTGACATCCGGCGATGTCATATGTCCGCCCCCCACACGTGCGTCACGGCCGCATTACCATACGTACCCCCAGCGTTTGCATGGGAACGCCCATGAAACGCGGGGCGTATGCATATGGTAATGAGCCCAAATAGCCCTTCACACCCCTCTCCACCCCCTGTTCGTAGTGTACACATTTCATGCGGAATGTGGCCGTGCGTCCCGCTCGCACATGCGCAGAGACGCCTCTGCACATGCGCAGACACAAAACATCGGCGGCACGAACGCACGCGGATATTACCACACCAACCAGAATAAGGGCCATTGTGAGCGAAATGTAATGGGAGGCGATTTTTTTTTTTTGCGTTTTTTTCCGCAAAATATGCCGTTTTCGGGCATTTTATAGGGTGCGATTTGCGGCAAAAATCGCATTTTTTAAAGGTGCGATTTTTAGTTAGACTAAAAATCGCATCCAGATGTTTTCCCATTAAAAAGTATAGAACTCGCATATTTAATGGGTTGCGATTTTTAGTAAAGGTTACTAAAAATCGCAAAAAATCTTCCGCGCCTTTCCTCCGGATAATTCTATTGGCCGCCTAGCGGCCAATCAGGAGCCGACTTTCTCGGGCTCAAGGTAGGTAAGTATCAGTATGTGTGGGCTGTGGATGTATTAAACTTTTATTTTTCAGGGTGTCAGTGTGTTTTATTTAACTATTTTTTGTACTGTGGAACTACAAGTGCCAGCGGGCCCTTTAATGCCCCGCATGCTGGGACTTGTGGTTCTCCAAGTCCCAGCATGCAAGGGTAGGCTTGCTGGGACTCATAGTTCTTCAGTATAAGACAATAGTATTTATTTTTTTTTACACTTTTCACCAGCCCGATGCCCACCGCCCAGGGGCATCGGGGACAGCCCCGGACTTTCAGCATGGGCTGGTAAGTCCTGGAGGGGGGGGGGACCCCTTCATTGGGGGGGTCCCCACTTCCCCAGGACCCCTGCCCATGCTGACCAGCCACGGGGATAATGCTTTGGCCGCGGGACCTTATATAATAAGTGTCCCCCGGCTGTGGCATTACCCTGCTGGCTGGTTGGGTCTGGTGCTGGTTCTTAAAATACGGGGGACCCCTAGTCATTTTGTCCCCCGTATTTTGGGAACCAGCGCCGGACCTTGAGCCTGGTGCTGGTTTCATTAAATCAAGGGAACCCCTATTTGTTTGTTCCTCTGATTTTATGATACCAGCATCGGCTTTTTGAGCCCGGGGCTGGTTATGCTTAGGAGGGGGGACCGCACGCCGTTTTTTTTTTTTTTCAACACACCGCACAGTACTGAAAATGTGCAGATTTTCATGACTGAAAATCGCACATTTTCAGGACTTAAAAATCGCCCGAAATCGCACCATATCGCACTTTTTTGCCGCAAATTCGCATCTCATTACATATGCGAATTCGCGGCAAAAAAATTGATTTTTAAAGGTGCGATTTGGTATGATTTTTTTTTTTTTTACGAAAAAAATCGCACCCTATTACATTTCGCTCCCCGTGTTAGTTTAGGGGTTACAAAATGTGTCCCAGATGAGGTGATACTGTAGTACATAGTATATAACACTATGGAGTGTCAGAGAAGGTGCCTTCACTGTGTCACTTGAGGAAGTACCAACATTTCTCACCACAAGGGAGTAAGGAGGTAGATTTGGGAGCAAGGTATTGTAATAATTAGCACAATGTCAATGTTAATAAAAAATCTTCTGTATAGGTATAATAGAAGGGATGAGGGAACTTGGTAGGAGGTAGTCGTATGGAGGATTGTAATGTATCTTGTAAGTGCTGGAGTTTCGCACAACAAATTTGTGAGATGGGGGATATAGCAGGGTGTATTATAATAATAATAGGCTGATAAGGTCACCAAGGTCAAGGTGGCATAAGATAGCACTTAAAGCCTAGTCTAGTCTCTTGTACCAACAAAATAATCTCAGTGCAGTCAGCAAGGGATATTGTTTATAATATAAGGGAGGTGGAGTGATCAAGGAAGGAAGGGGGTGGCACCAGCACCGTGATGGGAGAGGATAAGGCAGATGAGGGGCTATATCACCCGTTCCTCTACGGCCACCGATTTCGGTAAGGGATGCTCCAGGAGAGAGCTGTGGCAGTCAGGGTCCTTAGGAATGTCAGGGTAGCGTGCACATGCCATCATGGATTCCGGCGGTCATGTAGGCCTTCAATTACCGAAGACTGGATTCCGGGGTCTTGATAATGGTGCTTCTGCAAAATAGTAGGTTCAGACTGTTCCCTCGATCATGGGGAACAATTATATAGTCCTCGGTGGTTGATAAAGGGAGCAGAACACTCGGATTGATGTTGAGTGAAATCTTCTAGCACGGAGCTAGTTTAAAACACGGCCATGCTAGTTGGCCTACCCACCGGAAGGCCCGTGTAGACTAAATTAAATGTCGACAAATTAGCAGTCTATTACCTAAACACCTGAAATTGCAGCTCCAGCTGTGACTTTCAGGACCGGCTGTGATGTCCTGATGATTAGTGGCCCCTTGTGTGGCACCTCCAGCAGCCTACCCTCATCTAGTAACTAACCCTCCCAATAGAGGACAACCCTAACTTCAGCATCCTAACACTTCCCCTAGTGCCTAAACTTGACCCTCCCTTTCTGTAGCACAACCATAACTCTCCTTCAAGTTTCTAACCTTAACCACCCCCTAGTGCCTACTTCAGCCGAACACTAATCCTTCCACTATTGCATAACCATAATTCTCAAACATCCTCGCTTTCTCCTCCTACAGCCTCACTGTACCTGAATGCATCCAAATCCTACCCTCCCATTAGTGTCCAACCCTAACCCCTGCAAGCTAATCCTGCCCTCTCACTAGTGTCTAACTCTAACCCCTGCAAGCTAATCCTGCCCTCTCACTAGTGTCTAACTCTAACCCCTGCAAGCTAATCCTGCCCTCTCACTAGTGTCTAACCCTAACCCCTGCAGGCTAATCCTGCCCTCTTACCAGTGTCTAACCCTAACCCCTGCAGGCTAATCCTACCCTCCTGCAGTCTATCCTCCCCCAGGATTCTAAATTTTAGATCGATATTCAGCTTTGAGCTACCGAGTTGTGTTGGCCTTATTTTGGGTGCTTCACTAGACCCTACTGTCTTCAGTATATCCTTGAATATTATTATTCATCAAATACTTGTTCAACATTTACCTTAACTGTATTTATTGTGTCTACCATCACCACCTCTTCTGGCAGAGAGTTCCACACCTTCACTGCTCTCACCATAAAGAATCCCTTCCTTCCAGGAAAACTCCTCACTTCCAGTCTATGCAGATGTCTTCTTGTCTTGGACACCAACCTTAAGGTCATGAGGGTGCCCTGCACACATCCATGACATTCTCTAACCTGAATAATTTCTTTGCTTCATTATTGAATTTCCACCTCATGTTTTATTGTTTATATATTACGGTTTCTTATACAACTGTTGCTTTTTGTAATTGGAAAAAGTGATACAACAAACTTGATAGTTACAGACAGTCACAGTAGTAGTAGGGCCTTGCTCACAGGAATATGATACACAAGGACAGGTACTAACTTTTGCATAATGGTCACTAGATTGAAGAGGCTCCTGGTGAGCTGTATGATACAGTGACTCAGCAAAGTTGGTCAGTTGCGCTCTGTCCTTGTGTGTCTGTCCTTGTGTGTCTGGTCTGCATGCCCAGACCAGTGTGACTAACGTATGTATAATTGATAATATTGACACAAATGTATTTTTAAAACAAAATTTACTTTAAAAAATAAAAAAAAGGAGTTGATGCAAGCATGATTTCAAAATAAAACAGCTGTATTCTGCCTGATGATGGCAGCCCTGGTCGCGGCAAATCATATAGCACCGTGCCCCAGTTTGTGCACCGGGCTCCCCGCCTGTCTTGCCAATGTGGGTAGCAACAGTCTCTGAATTGCCAAATAATTGTGTGAAGAATTAAATCCTATAAATTTCCAAACAAAAAATATAGGGGAAAATTTACTAAGATATATATTCTACTTCACATGTGATATTTCTATGGGCAATCAATCAGATCATGTCTACCATTTTCTAGAGCCTTGATGCAGTGGCGTAACTATGGAGGGTACAGGGGATGCTGCTGCTATGGGGCCCAGACGTTCAGGGGGGCCAAGGGCCCAGCTGGCAATCCCCTGCACCCTTTGAAGTTTTGTTCATTTTGTTTTTTTTAATATATTGCTGCGGGCAGCTGTGCCGCAGCTGTAGTCCCCCGCATCCGCTGGCGAGAGCGAGATGCTGATCAGCGGGAGCCAGTGAACATCCGTTCAGCGCTCCCCTCTCTACACCACCGTCACCATCCAATGCTCCTCCCGCTATGACTGTTTACAGGAAACCCGCCTGAGCAGTGAGAAGCTGCGGCCAGTGGACAGCAGTTCCGTGCTCCCCCGTTGAGCACTGTTGCTGGAGTACCACAATCACCCCGCCGCAGTCCCATGGTACCTCCAGCGGCTCCATCTCAGTCCCACGCTCACAAATCCAGCACCGCTGTGGCTGTACATTGCTTCCCCGCTGGTGCTGGTGAGTAGGCGTCCCTGAGCCAGTGAACAGAAGACCCAGCGACCCTGCGCTAATAACCTGCCACAGCTTCAGGTACATAGTGCCGCAAATATAGAAGGGGGGTGCATAATGTATGCAACCTGTATTCATGGGTGAAGGGGAGGCGGTAGAGATTAGGAGGGTGTCCGAAGCCTTTCAAACCCCAGCTCTCTATCCCCCTCTCTGTCTTACCCTGCCCCCCTCATCTTTTTCTCTCTCCTCCCCTGCCTGTCTCCTCTGTTTCCCTCTCTCTCCCCCAGACCCTTCATCTTTTTCTCTCACTCCCCCATAGGTGCCTATGTGTGTTTTTGCTGGTGGGTGCTCAAGCCAAAAATATAGGGGAGTGGCTTCTTGGGAAAGGGGTGTGGACACAAAACAATTCTGAATTATATTACGCAGCACAGTTGTTTCCAATATTCAAATTATGGCAACAGTGCCAAATACATAAATGCTCCCACAGTGCAGGTACAAAAATCTCCCCTTTCTCTCCCTGACACCCCTCTCTCATTTTCTCTCTGACACCCTCTCTCTGTCATCTCTCCCTCTTTTTCCATGAAGCCCTCTCTATCTCTCTCTGATGACCCCCCTCTCTCTCTCTTTTCTCCTGTAGAGGCACTGTCGTGACAATGTTGGGAGGGGGGCCCTTTAAAAGTTTTGCTATAGGGCCCATGAACGACTAGTTACGCCCCTGCCTTGATGGATAACCTTGACATTCCAGCTTCATACAATTATTTGGCAATTTATACCACTTTCACATCGCCGACACGTTTTAAAAACCGGTATTTAAAACGGTAATTAAAACGGGTCAGAGCCTTAACATTGCCGCAGATTACCGTTTTAAATACCGGTTTATACCCCTTTCACATCGCACTTTTAAAACGGTAAATTGCCGTTTTTTTTTCCCCTTTTTTAAAACTTTAAGCCTGCACTGTGAATGCATAGCATTGTACACATTCACATTGCACAAAAAACGGCAAGGAACCGTGTAGGACTCTACTTTTTACACGGTTCGAAATGCCAGTTAACTTTAAACGGTAAATCGGCTGTGGTGCATTCACAGTGCAGGCTTAAACGTTTTAAAAAGGGAAAAAAACGGCAATTTACCGTTTTAAAAGTGCGATGTGAAAGGGGTATTAGAGACCATTGCTACCCACCTTGGCAAGACAGGCTGGGATCCCGGTTCACAAACTGGGGCACAGTGCTATATGAATTGCCGTGACCAGGGCTGCCATCATCATTGCAGAATACCGCTGTTGCATTTCAAAATAGTGCATAAATCAACCCACTTATTATTATTATAAAGCAAATATGGTTTGAAATAATTGTGTCAATATTATCAATTATAATAACATTAGTCACATTGGTCTGGGCATGCAGAGTAGACACATAAGAATAGAGTGCAACGCAAACCTGATAACCTTGGCCCTTATTCTGATTGATGCGGACTTTACCGCGTACTTACGGATCGCGTCTTTATGACGTCTGCGCATGCGTGGAGAACGCTACGCGCATGTGCCACGCATTGACTCCGTACCAGTTCGGCCAAATCCCGTCCAAAACTGTTCGCCGCTATCAGTCGGGAAATAGGGGCGTATTATGGGCGTCATGCGGAATGACACATGGGCGTAGTTTCAAAGTGGGCAAAACGGGGCGGAAACATGGGCGGACACGGGGGAGTACACTTATGTTGGGGGGCGTACATTCGGAAACCACTCCGAATGCACGCGATGAAAAAAGGGCAGAAATGTGCGGTGTCCACAAGTGTACTATTGCTTTGCGGACACCACTCGTTCATGCGGTAGGCGAACGTACGCCTAATGACTACAACCATTAACACCTGAACCCAATAGAATCTACTCCTTTACTCATTACTCACTAATAGGCCGCTTGTCAGTGCTTTAATAGAAACCATTGCACTTACATTGCTGTAAGGGTTAATGTGTGCTATGCATGTGTTAGGCATGCTTGTAAGGATATATTGGAATCTAATTGATTCCAATTCCAAATAAGCTGTTTTTTATGAGGGTAGGTAATTGAATAAGTGGGTCATGTGATGTATTGCAGAAGATACTTCATAGTGGGTTGTTTTGCGGAAATCCTCCGCTTACGTGCGGTAGCACCGCTTGGCTCCCGTTCGGATGCGGTATTCCCGAGCATACTCTGTAATACTCTGTAATACCGTGACGAATCGGAGTGTTTCTCCCGCACACGCATGATTTGTATGTCGTCCGTAAACACGCCCTGTTCTTAAAGAGTGAGTCCGTCCGAATGCGGAGGACACGTGGGCGTTTCTACGGACGATGGCCGCATGCGGAAAAACACCGTGGCGTGCGGACCGCACCGTAAGAATGCGGGAATATCCGCACCGATCAGAATAAGGGCCCTTGTGTAAGGTATGGTCATCTTCCTTATCTAGGACAGTGGTGTTCAGTATATTTATAATATACATTTTTGGGAGGCTTGGGACAATGTGGTGTTTCTAAATAGATGTAGGCGAGTCCGCACACGAAAAATGCTCGTAAAAAGAAAAGAATAGTGGTGCATTTTCTCTCATGATAGGTCCATTCTGCTTTCCAGTATCCTGTATAAACATCAGATACTGGATGAGAGTTAGATCCTTCTGCGCTATATGCACTAGGGTAAAGATATAAAGT
The DNA here is from genome assembly GCF_055691185.1 of Crinia signifera. NCBI lineage: Eukaryota > Metazoa > Chordata > Amphibia > Anura > Myobatrachidae > Crinia > Crinia signifera. The sequence continues at coordinate 43,631,257 of NC_139222.1, forward strand.
AGTGTTTGTCAAAAAAGTACTGCTCACATTGGGCCTTATTCTGGTTGGAGCGGCCGGGCCGTACGCGTACGTCCCGGGGTTTTTAATGATCTGCGCATGTGCAGATACGCTAATGCGCCGGCGCGAACACTCCACAACGCTTACGGCCGGTGTCTCAACGTGCGAAAAAACCTGTACGCGAGTGTACGGGTAATGGGGCGGCATAGGGGCGTGTTGATGGGAGCGGCCGAAATAATGAGGGAAAATGGGCGTAAATATGGGCGTACACGGGGGTGTGCACAAAAAATGAGCGGTGCTACTACCGCACGATCGACTAAGGCACCGTTCATTTCGGACACCAAACAGGCGGCCGCCAACCGCCAGCTCAAACCACCCCTACAGATACCGCATGCCAGCGTGCGCCTGAGTTGGCTAATTAACGCTGATTACTACTCAAACACATACACCTGAATGTAATAAGCAATGCTGCAGTCTATTAAGTCCAAACCATGATTTCACTACCTGCAAGCCACACATACAGCACGCAAACACATTGGAAGCTTATGTTTCTATACTTCTCCACATTTAAAGGTTTGTTTAATTTAAGGTAAGAATCTTTTTATACGCTAAGGTAGGTATTTGCTAAACAGTTAGACACATTCACTACGTGCTTTCATAGACTTTACGCAGTAGCACACTCAATCTACACAAGTCGACATGTGTCAACGTGTTCACTCTAATACTAACATAGGTTTTGTATTTAGGATACAATAACATAAACCACATCTAACACCTACAAAGGATGTTTCAGCAATGTTTGAAGCCCATGACCACTATTTTCCACACAATCTTTGTATAGTACCCAAAATAATGACCTGTACCACTATCTCATCTGCTATGATTTGGATTTGACTACACTCTGGATGTAAGATGCCACCAATCACATTATTGCACTCTCATCTCTCTAACAAAGGATTCCTACATCTGCTTATGACACTGTAAAATCATATATATTTAAAAAGTTAGGCATGTTTGTTCACAAGCTAATTTATCATGTTTGGCCCATTCACACATCTTTTTTTAGGGAGGACACATATGCATTCCTACACAAATGTACCTTTTCACCCTTGTTTGTCTGCCTCACCCACTCCATGAGGAAAGCATTGTTCTGGACCTGCTTTTACCTACTACTGTAGGAGCTACCTCACCTGCACACAAACTGCTTTCTCACCTATTAAGTTGCTCTGCACATGTGCTGACACAAACTAATTAGCAGGGAAAAGTTGGATAGGAACATGGGAATGGCCATGGAGAGGGTTACACATGGGAAACTTCGACCACACTTCAACAAATGTTCAAAAATACCCTGGTCAGTAAGTACACATAAATCTAGTCTTTGTTTCACACAAGAAATGACACATACCACAATTTAGATTTAATTTGTAAAATAAATTTATTTGCTGTTCAGCATCACAGCTTGACACTTTAATGTGAGAAATCAAATAAACAAATAAAATAGACACACAAATAATAAAACAGCCAGAACAAGAGGTTGCATATCTCCAAACATGTGTTACCCTGCAAATGCAATGGTGAAAGAAATGGGGACACCAGAATACGTACTGCAACAACCAGGGTGAATACTAAGCAAGATACACACCACCAAAAAAAAATATCCTGCATTTGTAGAGGTCAAAATACGAACTTTCATGCCCATGGCACGCAAATGGATCGATGGCCAACTCAGGAAGCGGATGTCCAGTGCAATTTAAACCTTTGGCCTCCAACCACAGAGGAAGTGAACCAGGTCTCATTTGGGCCCTTTTTTGCCCCTTTTAGATGGGGCCTTGGGGACAGGGGCCTTTGGCTCAGCTGGCTTTCGGCGTCTTCCCCTAGTCGACACAGGAGGGTCAGCCGAGGTGGAAGGTTGGGGAGCAGCTTGGGGTGGGGCAGCAGATGGGGGATTGTCCCTTAGGGACCTGGCGGTGGACAGCTGCTCCGCAAGAAGTTCATTCTGGCGGCTGAGGTGTTGGCCAATGCTTACTATGCCAGCCGCCAGAGTTTCATTAATGCGGTTCAAGGCCTCAACCTGCAGCTGGTTTGTGGCCTTCCACTCCGCCAGAAAATCCGCCACCTGCTGCTGACGGATCGCAGCATCCACCCCTTGCTGCTCGATCCTGTCCAGCGTCACCAACAGGCTCTCATTCCATGTCTCCTGTGGCTGGGGCTGGGGGCGACGTCTTGGTGGAGGCTGGACCACTTGCTCCACCTGTGGCTCTGCAGAGGAAGATGCTGCCGGTACATCCTGGCTTTCTGCTTCTGCTAGGATAAGAATTGAAAACAATGTCACCATCACATACGCAATAAAAAATATCTTTCTAAATACAATGCATTACTGTGACTTACCATCAAAAGCAGCAGCAAAGACCTCCGCCGGGAGCTCACTGTCCATATTGGAGATCCCCCTGATCTCCCCCACATCAATCACGTCACAGGAGTCCAGCTCCAGGGGGGTATACTCCAAATGGTCAGGCATAGGACCTCTCCCGGTGGACATGCTGTGGTTGTACCGGTCAGTCATCTTCCTCTTCAGTGCACTTTTGAAGTCAGTCCACCTACAAGTTTAAAAATACAAATATCACCATGAGATATGTGCACCACTGTGCTACGTGTAGGGTTACCACCTAGTCCCTTTAATTCCGGACACATGTTACTTACACAGGTTCTGTGGCAGTTTAAAATTAGGTGAAGTGGAGTCTTGAAGTCAGCCAGCCACAGAACCTGTGTAATTAATATGTGTCCGGAATTAAAGGGACTATGTGGTACCCCTAGCTACGTGACATTTCCTAGTGTGGGTGATCTTATGTTTTTTTGCCATATGTGTCCCACACACACATTCATGTCTCAATTAGGAGGCATTTCAGTGTCTCATCTCATTCATTAGGCCACTAAATGCACATACATACATCACTATGCAGAAATGACATCATCCATGGCCAAATTAGGCACCTCCACCTGGTGTGAAACTACACATTCCACCATAGCTTGACAATGTGGTTATTATGGAGTAATTTAACTATGGAATGGCATACTGGGATGTGTAGTTTCTCACCAGCTACATGTGCACAGTTTGCTCATTCTTGTTTCAGTAGCATCATATGGAACATGTTACAACAACTCTTTCAAAAACACACTTTCTCTTGTCCCATCACATACTTCACATGAGCAGAACTGTGCCCATAACCTCACATCACACCAATGGTGCATGTTTCATATATCAATGTGGGTTATTAGACATGGTTGTGTTCACATGTGACATTGAAGTGTAGCACTATCTACAAACACACCTTTCTATTAGTCTCAAAACATACATGTAACATATGTACACACATATGACATTATCAGGGGGACAAAGACCAGGGCAATTTTTCAGCAGTCTCCAGCAGGAACTGAGGCCCTTATTCTAGTTCACTCTTTCTGCCCAAATATTTCTTTGATGGACAAAACCATGTGCACTGCAGGTGAGGCAGGTGTAAAACCCCACCCAAATCTGATTATCTCTGCACAAGTAACACCTGCCTCACCTGCAGTGCACATGGTTTTGTCCATCTAAGAAATATTTGGCCAGAAAGAGTGAACTAGAATAAGGGCCTCAGTTCCTGCTGGAGACTGCTGAAAAATTGCCCTGACAAACACACTAACCTTTTCTTCACCGCGTCCCAAGTTCTGACCACTGGTGCCACCTGGTTCACTTCCTCTGTGATCTTGTCCCAAAGGTTTCTCCTTGCACTGGCACCCGGCTTCCTGGTTGCCAATTCAATCCATTCGCGTGCCCTGGGCACTAGAATTCGCATTTCGGCCTCTACAAATGCAGGGTTTCTCTTTCTGGTGGTGGTATCCTGCTCAGTCATCACCCTAGATGTTGCAACACGTTTTCTGGTGGCCCCAGTTCTCTCACCATGCACCTGCTGGGTCACACCTGTTTGGAGAGATGCAACCTCTTGTTCTGGCTGGTTGCTTGGCCCTTGTGGAGCTGGTGGAGGTTCACCAGGGCCTGTTACTGAGGGGCCCGCTTGATCTTGCAGGCTACTCCTCTCTTGGGCCCTCCTTCTCCGCTCCTGTTCCCTCTTGTTCAGTGCATCAAGCAGGGATTGTGCTGTAGCTCTCTGCAGAGCGTCCTCTGCTGCTGAATCGTCAGAGTCAGACATGTTTGCAGCAATTGTGGCCTGCATCTGACTGAATATTTATATGTTAATTTCCCGCCATGAACAAGGGGGCGTATATTTTTCCACGCAATATAGATGCAAATTTACGCCGATATTTCCCGCTTAAATTACGCAGGTCTCAACGCACCTGATCAAACACCTGTATATGCACATACACAGGTTGTGGAGCATTGTGCTACATCGTGAAATGTGGGCACCTGTCATTCCAATGACGAGTGTTGTCAGCTGGTATCTGTTGGAGTTCGTGTATGCTTTGTGAGTCACATTTCAAAACATCACGTTATAATGCTTTCCTTACATATGTAATGTGTATGAAATTGTCATACAGCAACATGTTGCATTGTGGCCCTTTAGGCAGCGTAGTTATAAGTAGAGGGTTGCGTGTATTATTTTCCGCACACTGTAAATACAGTACTTCTCTCTTCATTGAATGCATGCTGTTGGTTGTGGTGTGTGTATATCGGAACGGTCCGCGTAAGTTTCTATTCGCATCCAGTTTGTCACTGTAAGAGGGATTAATAAAGTTAATACCAAACAAACAATTTTTTCGACCAATCAGCAAGCACCAAAAGTGATATATGTACCTGCAATTAATAACTGCGCCATTGCCACTATGACGTCTAATCGTGCTAGGCCCTTTTCCACCCCTGAGCTGTTGGCCCTGGTCGACGTTATGGACCGTCACCTGGGGCCCATATGTTAGCAATGCCGACAAGCGGCGGGCGTATACTGCTGCCCGCCGCCTGATCTTCTCTACGACCGGCGTCCGCAGAAGCCTGTGGCAGGTTGAGCGGCGCTGGTCAGACCTGCGCCGGCGGCAGCCGGTTTTTCTCAGCAGCCTTCGCCGCCATATTGCCCGATGTAAGTTTTGATTACTAGTATGTCAGCGTTTTTTAGCAATGTTTTGTGTACTTTTTATAAATATGTTCCTGAGTATGGGGGTGTATATGGGGGTGTATATGGGGGGTATATGGGGGGTATATGGGGGGTATATGGGGTGTATATGGGTGTATATGGGTGTATGGGGGTGTATATGGGGGGTATATGGGTGTATATGGGTGTATATGGGTGTATATGGGTGTATAGGGGTGTATAGGGGTGTATATGGGGGGTATATGGGTGTATATGGGTGTATATGGGTGTATATGGGTGTATGGGGGTGTATATGGTTGTATAGGGGGGGTTTAAGTAGTTGATCAGTTTTTGGGTGTAGGATATCAAATAGTTTGCATGATAAATGTCTGAAATATCACAGCAATGATCATTTTGAAGGTTATGAGCATGACTAATGTGAATTTTTCTTTCCCCCTTTTTTATGAAACCCAATCTTCGATTTCTATGCCATCAACATGAACATTTCAGCACGGGCAAGGGCACGCATGGAAGCCCGGGAGCAGGCAGCCCGGGACCAGGCAGCCCGGGACCAGGCAGCCCTGGAGGAGGAAGAGGAGGAGGAGGAAGAGGAGAAGGAGGAAGAAGAGGAGGAGGAGGAAGAGGAGGAGGAGGAGAAGAAAGAGGAGGAGGAAGAGGAGGAGGAAGAAGAGGAGGAGGAAGAAGAGGAGGAGGAAGAAGAGGAGACACTGGGTGCAGCTTGGACCCACACAATTTCCCCATCCCCTTCCCCCTCCACAACCCCCACCCCCTCCACAACCCCCACCCCCTCCACAACCCCCTCCCCAACACTGGAGACACTGGGTGCAGCTTGGACCCACACAATTTCCCCATCCCCTTCCCCCTCCACAACCCCCACCCCCTCCACAACCCCCCCCCCTCCACAACCCCCACCCCCCCCCCTCCCCACCACAACCCCCCCCCCTCCACAACCCCCACCCACCCCCCCTCCCCACCCCATTTCCTACCCCCCTACACCTCTCCACCACCCACCCCCAAACCTCTCCACTCCCCACTCACACCCACTACCTCGGTCCAAACTCCAGGACCATCCCCCTTGCTCCTGACCCCCCCAACCACTGCACAGCCAACCAGCGGCGACCAGGATGGCTCAAGTAGCCGTAAGTAAATAATGTGTCTAATGTTGACCTACACATTTCTACACATAAACAATCACAACAACCACATATGTGTATCCAACATCAACATTAGTTGCAACATATCACTGCAGGCCGACCATGAGGTGTGTCCTGTCCTTCTCCAGGAACAAGGGTCCCCTTGGTGGTTTTTTTGAGTGTGCCCATGCCTCACCCCTTGAATAATTGACATAACAGTACATCCAATGAGATATCCGACATTAGTGGTGTGGTAGTTATGTGGCTCCAGGTGTTGGGTAACTCCAGTTCCCAGCATGATGTGCAACACAGGGCCGGATTATAATGGAGGCGCAAGGGGTCAGTGCCCCTGGGCCCCCCTCTAGCTAGGGGCCCCCTGTGGTTGTCATGTATTTTTTAAAAATAAAATGTTTAAGTTATGTTTTTTTTTTTTTTAGCTAAATGTTTTGTGCATGGGTGGGGTAGTGCTGCAGCTTCACCTATCTGCCAATGTGACAATGATTTATGGTGCTGAGCATCGGGAGCCAAGGCACACTGATTGCACAAGTGTGCAGTGCATTTCTGGGAGTTGACTAAGTCCCATGACACTTTGCACCAGAGGACAGAGGCTGAGAAGTTTGTGCTGAGCTCTGATTGGTGGAGCTCATTACATGCTTCTCAGGTCCATGGAGAACAGCAGCAGCAGCTTAGTCATAGGAGGGTTTTTAATCAGAGGCAGCACTAGGACTGTGAGGTCTCCTCCAGAGTAAGGGGCAGAGGGACAAACACAGGCTTTTCATGTGGTGTGTGTATATATATATATATATATATATATATATATATATATATATCCCCTGCAGGTAACCATTGACCAAGTTTATTCTGCCTTTACTCTGTGTTTTGACAGTATAATATTCGCCCATGCAGTGTGCGGCCAGTAATGACAAGTGCAAGGGGGCCCCCCGCTCTAAAGTACCCCGGGCCCCCCAAAAACTTAATCTGCCACTGGTGCAACTTAAATGTAGAGATTGTTTTGGTAATAGTGTGTGAGGCCATGCGGATGCATGCTTTACAAACATAGCTGTAGGCCTATAATTTGTACAGCAATGTCCTAAATTTAAAATACTAAGGAGTGCTTAAGCCACAACAATGTCATAACCCTTAAATAGCACAGGCTAATTGTGAGGTTAGAGGACAGTCCCCCAAAACCAAAGTACCAATTGGGATACAGCATACATTCATTGATGAAGGAGTAATTGAATTAATGTTATTTACTATGTACAGTATGTGTGTGTTAACATATTTTTTTTTAGTACTGTGTTTACAGCAGACCCATCTTCAATGTAGTTTCTAAATGTATGTGGCCTTCACACATAACTCTGAACTTTTTATTATGTACAAATACAACAAACATTTGTGTATGTTATATATTAATTTTTTGTTTTATCCCTTCATTACAGACACTGAACAGCACCAGGAGGAGGTGGCAGTCCTCATGCGGGAGATCATGATCACCCTCGTGTACCTCCAGCTCCTTTTTGGCCTTCTGGAGGCCCGCCTTTAATTTTTTTTTTATCCCCCCCCCCTTATTATTTTTGTAGAAAATAGGAATTTGGTACTCACCGATAATTCCCTTTCTCCGAATCCGAAGGGGACACTGAAGTACTACGCTGGGGATAGTGTGGTGTTATGGAGGAGTTGGCACTTTAAGAACTTGAAGTGTGGTGTGGCTCCTCCCCCTCTATCCCCCCCTCAGACTCCAGTCTTAGTTACTGTGCCCGAGAGGAGAAAAGAGACCAGGAAACCTCTGACAGAGAGAGAGAGAGAATGAAAACAAGACACCGAAACAAAAATAAGTCAAAAGAACTTACATACAGACCATCACATGCAACACAACCTGGCCACATGCGACCTGTAAAAACCCCTCCCTTACCAGAAGACCAGTGCCGGGAGGGCGCTCAGTGTCCCCTTCGGATTCGGAGAAAGGGAATTATCGGTGAGTACCAAATTCCTATTTTCTCCTTCATCCTCTGGGGACACTGAAGTACTACGCTGGGGACGTCCCAAAGCCATCCCCACGGGCGGGAAGGCGCTGGGCATCCTGAAGCACCGCGCGGCCAAACCTAGTAGAGGATGCCGCGAAGGTGTCAAACCTATAAAACTTAATAAAGGTATTGGGCCCAGACCAAGTGGCTGCCCTACATACCTGAGAAAGAGACACCCCCCTGGCCGCCGCCCAAGAAGGTCCCACCGAACGGGTGGAATGAGCCGAAACTCTAGTAGGCGGAGGCCGGGAGGCCTGAACATAAGCTTGTTTAATGGTTAGACAAATCCACCTGGCCAAAGTTTGCTTGGTAGCCGGCCAACCACGTTTTGCGGAACAGTATAGGACAAACAGAGAATCCGACTTCCTGAGATCCTTGGTTCTGTCCACATAAACCTGCAAAGTTCTGACCACATCCAGTGAAGCGAACTCTCCTGTCAAGGCCGGAACCACGATTGGCTGATTAAGATGATAAGCCGTCACCACCTTTGGCAAGTAATCCAATCTAGTCCGGAGTTCCGCCCTATCTGAGTGGAACACCAAATACGGAGAACGACATGAGAGAGCACTGAGGTCAGACACTCGTCTAGCCGATGCCAAAGCCAGTAAGATCACCGTCTTCCAGGTAAGTAAACGTAAATCAATAGATTCTAAAGGCTCAAACACCTCCGACTTGAGATAGTCCAGCACCAAAGGAAGATCCCAAGGTTCTTCCGGAGGTCTTACCGGAGGCTGCAGCCTTAGAACCCCATTCAAAAATGTTTGTATTTCCGGCATCAAGGCTAATCGCCTATGAAAGAAAACCGACAAGGCGGACACCTGGACCTTAAGGGACCCTAAACGAAGGCCCGCCTCAAACCCTGATTGTAGAAACCTCAACAATCGGGACAAAGAAAAAACAGCTGTAGGGCACTTGTGTCGTTCACACCACGACACATAAGCCTTCCAAATCCTGTAATAATGCCGGGAAGTAACCTCCTTCCTGGCTCTCATCATTGTGGGAATGACCTCTTTAGGTACCCCACGCCTACTCAGCAGCTCGGCCTCAACAGCCACGCCGTCAAACGCAGCTGCCTTAATTCTTGGTAGACGAATGGTCCCTGTTGCAATAGATCCTCTCTTTGAGGCAGTAGCCAGGGTTGATCTATCAGGAGCCCCTGAAGATCGGCAAACCAAGGCCGACGAGGCCAATTTGGAGCTATGAAAATCACTGTTGCCTTCTCGCGCTTGATCCGTTTGAGTACTAACTGAATCAAGGGTAACGGAGGGAACACATAGATTAGATGGTAATTCCACTCTGCGGTCAGAGCATCCGTCGCCACTGCCTCCGGATCTCGTGACCTGGAACAATACTGAGCCACCTTGCAATTCCGTTTGGATGCCATCATGTCTATCTGAGGTAACCCCCCAACGATTGACAATCTGGCCAAACACCTCCGGATGCAGTGCCCACTCCCCTGGGTGCACATCCTGGCGACTTAAGTAGTCCGCTTCCCAATTGTCCACCCCTGGAATGAACACCGCCGAGAAGGCCAGAGAATTCCTCTCCGCCCATTGAAGGATCGGGCGTACCTCCTGCATAGCTGCCCGACTGCGCGTTCCACCCTGTCTGTTGATATATGCCACAGCCGTGGCATTGTCCGACTGAATTCGGATCGGCTTCCCTCTGATGAACAGGTCCGCCTTGAGAAGAGCCAGACGGATAGCCCGAATCTCCAGAATATTTATCGGCAGCCTTGATTCCTGCGGAGACCAACGGCCCTGAAAGTGACGTCCCATCACAACCGCCCCCCAGCCCCTCAGGCTGGCATCCGTCGTGATGATAGTCCACTCCCAGACTCCGAACCGACGCCCCTCCAACAGATTGGCCGTGTGAAGCCACCAGTGAAGGGACAGCCGACTGCAGGGTGAAAGAATTACCGTCCTGTGCATGTGGACATGCGAACCCGACCACTGTCTCAACAGATCGAGTTGAAAAGTCCTGGAGTGGAAACGGCCGAAAGGCAGAGCCTCGAAGGAGGCGACCATCTTGCCAAGCAACCGAATGCAAAGGTGCACCGACACCCTCCGAGGACGAAGCACCTGCTTCACCAAGTCCTGAATCGAGGCAATTTTCTCCAAGGGAAGGAAGACCCGCTGTACTTCTGTGTCCAGAATCAGTCCAAGAAACAAAATCCTTTGGGAAGGTACCATCTGGGATTTGCCATAGTTTAGAATCCAGCCATGCCGAATCAAGGTCTGACAAGTCACGTGAAGAGCCTGTTCCAGCTGACTCCTGGATCCGGCTTTTATCAACAAATCGTCCAGATACGGAACAATCTTGACTCCTAGTGTGTGGAGAAAGGCAACCATGACTGCCATTACCTTGGTGAAAAGGCGAGGCGCCGATGACAGGCCAAAGGGCAGAGCCCGAAATTGAAAATGTTGGTCCTTGATTGCGAACCGAAGGAACCTCTGGTGTAAGTCGTAAATGGGAATATGTAGATAGGCATCCTTGACGTCCAAGGATGCCAAATATTCCCCCGGTTCCAGACCTGCCACCACCGAGCGAAGCGACTCCATTTTGAATCTGTGGTACATAATGTACTCGTTCAGCTTCTTTAAATTTAAGATCGGCCTTACCGACCCGTCTGGTTTTGGAACCAGGAAAAGAGGAGAATAAAACCCCTCTTTGCGTTGATCGGTTGGGACATGCATTACCACGCCTGCTGATAACAACCGCTGAACTGCTTGGAGTAGTAACTGAGAGTCTTTTTCCGCATGCGGAAGACCCATCGTAAAAAACTGTTGAGGAGGAGGACCGGCAAACTCTAGTTTGTATCCCCGAGACACGACTGAGAGAAACCACTTGTCCTTGCAGGATTCTTCCCAGGCCTGCCGGAAATCCAGAAGCCGCGCTCCTACTCTGGGATCCCCCAGGTAGGAGGGAAGGGCGTCATGCCGCGGGCTTTTCTGGCTGCTTGGCGTCTGCACGCCGGGAGCCAGGGTTAGCGGCGGAGGTGGCGGCGCCAAAGCCTCTACCTCTACCACGGCCCGAGGTAAAGGAACCTCTGGACTTACCTCTAAATTTCGGGGCCCCTCGAAAGGAGCGAAAAGCCGGACCCTGGTAAGGTTTTTTCGGAGGAGGCGCTGAGGAAGGGAGGAAGGTAGATTTACCCCCTGTCGCCTGAGCAATTAATCTATCCAGCTCTGGCCAAAAAGAACATCCCCCGTAAAGGGAAGAGCTTCCACTGCTTTTTTTATATCCGCCTCCGCCTGCCAAGACTTAAGCCACAAAGACCGTCTGTCTGTAATAGACAGAGCCGAGATCCTTGCCACCAGTGAAGCCGAATCCCTGGCCGCCTCTCCAATATATGCCGCGGATTCCCGCATTTGATCAGCCAACTGAGCTAACTCCTCAGGAGGCCTCTGCTCCTCCAAGCCCCTGGACAAATCCTCTGCCCATTTCTCCATGGCCCTGCTGACCCAGGAGATAACAAAAATAGGACGCAAAGAGACCCCAGCCGTAGAAAAGATGTGCTTAAGCCCCGCCTCCAAACGCCTATCTGGCGCCTCCTTCAGGGCCACCGCTCCCGGAATGGGAAGCGCTGCCTTCTTTGAAAGCTTAGAGACGGAAGCGTCCGCTAACGGCGGGTTCTCCCATTTCGCCCTGGCTTCCGGGGCAAAAGGGTAAGACGCCTTAAAGCGCCTGGATAACTGAAATTTTTTCTCAGGCACTTTCCAAATGTCCAACAGAGGCTTCTCCAACTCTATGGACTCAGGAAAAGTTACCGCAGCTTTAACAGGACGGCCAAAAATAGAAACCGGAGCAGGAGGTTCTTGCTCAGCAACATTAAGAGTCACCTTAATAGCCTGAATCAAGGCCTCTAAACCTTGAGCCTCATCCTGAACACCCTGCTCTTCATCCACAGGTGCAAAGGTATCATCCAACACCTGACACTCCCCCTCCTCTAGAGGGTTAACTTCCTCCTCATCAGAGGTATCAATCCTCAAAACCAAAGGAGCACCCCTTTTTTTAGGTGGAGGGGGGGCGCTGGACTGTGTAGGCATAACGGTGGATTGTACCAGCGAATCCACTGACCTAATCAACTCTCTGGCCCATGAAGGCTCAGCAGAAGACATAGTAGACAGATGAGAATGTAAAATCTCCCTGTCCCTACGAGACGCTGCCAGCTCAGAAGCTAAGGTAGCTAACACACTTGTAACCCCTTCAGCATTAAGGAGAGCAGCTTGCTGTTGAACAGCCCCTCCTTTATAGCAATCCTTACACAGTGACACACCTTTCACATGTTGTGTAAATTGCTGATTACACTGAGTGCAGGTGAACAGCTTCTGAGAAGCCTTAGAGCCAGAAGCTTTTGTAGCCATAATGCAATCCAATACAAACACTTCCTTCACTCAGCACACTCTAACACAGCCACACAGATAGCAGTGTAAACCCAGCAGTGTAAAAGAAGGAAATACAATAGGGGGAGAGGAGCTCACCTTCCCCGAATTAGCCCACCTGAATACTCCAAGCGGGGACTCCTAAAAAGAAGAACCCCTTCACTCACCCAGCGCAGTGACACAGTCTGTCCAGTCTGGGATGAAAAACGCTTTGCTGTCCTGAAACAGAAGGGCTCTGAAGAGGCACAACAAACAGAGGAAGGCAGCGTGGGCTTTAGGAAGGCAGCGTTTGCCGCACTGAGGATTTTTAACCTGGAGGAGACGCCCATGACACGCCTCCTCCTTCCTCCGTCCCAGCGTGCGCTGAGGACAGCGGCGCTGAGACACAGTCTGCCCCTCAGCTGGACCAGCGCGTGACTCTGATCCAGCAGTCACCCGGCGCCCAGCGCCCCAGTCCTGATCTCTCCGGCGGGTGACTAGCCAACGGAGCAGTAACACAAGCCGCGAGCGGCTGTGGCTGCTTCCCCACACCTAGAGTGCAGGCGGCTGAGGTCAGCAGCGTGCACCGCACGCAGTGCCGCTCTGACCTCCCAGAGAGCTTTATACACACTGCAGGCAGCCAGTCTAACACTCAGGCTGCCTGCACACTTCTATATAAAACAAAAAACGGACAACCAGAGACCCCTGCGGGAGCCTCTTGCCCAGGGATCCTACTCCTCCGGGCACTAAACTAAGACTGGAGTCTGAGGGGGGGATAGAGGGGGAGGAGCCACACCACACTTCAAGTTCTTAAAGTGCCAACTCCTCCATAACACCACACTATCCCCAGCGTAGTACTTCAGTGTCCCCAGAGGATGAAGGAGAAAATAAAAGTTGCATTACAGTTCGAAATTGCCTGTGTTTTTACTAATAAATATGTTAGAGGGCTTGTAAGGGTAGGTACATACAGATGTGTACTGTAAGTTATACTTGTAATTTGAGGTGAGGGGTAATGATTGATGTGTGAATGTGTGTGTTTTTGAGTAAAATAACACATAGTGAAAATGCATGAATGTTTAATGTTGTTCGATTAAAACATCACACATAACATCAGGGTAGGTATACATGTTACACATTTTGGACAAAGTAATTACGGACATAATTTAGTACATATACAGAAACACCAACATAACTTGATTTAAAAGTAACAGCAATATGGGGACACATAGATAGTGATTAAAATGCCACATTAGAACATAACAAATATACATGTAATGTGGGTTCAAATGTAGTTTTATTAGGTCTTTATTAAGGTAGACAATTGAGTTAATAGAAAACAATAATTGAATAACAAATAGATTAATTAATCAATTGTCAGATTAGTAGTTGAGAGGCAAGATTTGCAGGTCCATATATGTGAAGGGTATGCCAGCGTGCACGGACGTACGCTCACTCTCACGAGCGGTGACATAAGCTGAGTTTTCCATTGAAAACAATAGGGACCCGTCCGTGCAAGCTGGCGTACGCTCAGATATCCGCAAGAAGTCGTTGGGAAGACGGACGAAAGACGTCCGTAAACGGCGCCGTACGCTCAGTTGTACGCCTGTTGTCGGAGTGCAAGGGCTGGGCCGTCCGCGTACGTTGCCGTACGCTCATTTGTACGCCACTCCCCTTCTACGGTATTTCTGCCCGTACGTAAGCGGCTGATTTGTGGGTGGACTTAACCCTAACGGCCGCGTACGGCTAGCGTGCGGTAATGGCGAACGTACGCACGTTTGGCCGCTCCGATCAGAATAACCTCCATTGTCTCTGTTGCAATCCTGTAGCGCAGAGAGTGAAAACGGCTGATTTGACCTAGAAGGGTCACACTGAACCACTTTTTGTGGAAGAGTTCAATGTTAATGCGCACCTCTTAATAGAGAAAGAGAAAGGGATCTGGGGTGTTCAGACTGACCTTTATTCTGCTGTCTGGCATCTGTCCTATGGACATAGAATGGCAGATGAGAGATAGGTGTCACCCAGACAGAAAGACATAGGTAACAGTCTTCTGCTGTTCTGAGAACAGATGCCGGCACTAGTCCTGATGCTTCAGCATTTGCAGGGCATGTGTGTGAGAGAGGCTGTTGAGTAGAAGGATTTGAGGATTTAAACAATGAAGAATTCAACATTTGCAACATTTCTCTAGTAGCCTTCTCATACTGCTTGGATACATTATATATGGATCCACAGTAAAGATATTAATTATCTAGACAGTATTGCCGACAAAGATCAGATTTCAATATGCAGAACAGATGGCAGAAAAGCAGGCAAGTAAATAATTTGATATGTAATTCTTATTACAGGTATACATTATCGTCATTATAAGAGCATTTCACATTGTTTTGCATACTGTATCCGCCGCTATCTTTAACCAGATTTGTAAATTGCCGGCAAGAGAGTTTTTCTTGTATTTTGATCATTTATGCCTAGGTTAAACAGAAAAAAATCAATTCTACACATAGAAATAGTTGGAAACAGGTCAAGTTTCCAAAGCGCAGAGTAAGAATGTGCCTGCGACTGTTTTATATTTTCTATGCAAGATTTTTGAATACCGGCAGACAGGTTTTCCTGTTTAACTGAATCTGTGGCAGGGAGTGGTAACAACAGAAAAACTCTAGACAGCGCTACAGTGACTGATGCCGCTGTGTACTCACGGACCGGCTCTGTAAGCGGCTCTGTCCTGGCGGCAGGTAAGCAGTGTGCTGGAGAAAGCAGTGTTGGTCCGTAGGTCTCCTCTCCGGTGAGCGTGCGGACCGGAAGTGACGCGCGTTTCGATCTGGGAGCTTGGTCACACTGGGATTGGTGTGTCTGTCCTGAGCTGAGCGGCTTTCTTATGCGGTATGTATTAATTGAATAATTGTTTGATTGCTTTAATTGAATTACAAGATTTATTTTCTTTAGTGCCGCTGCAGACAGATCTGCACTGTAGTAGGCGTACAGCAGTGGGGGATCATTGATATTTTACAATATTGTCTCTCATCTGCCATTCTATGTCCATAGTACAGATGCCAGACAGCAGAATAAAGGTCAGTCTGAACACCCCAGGTCCCTTTCTCTATTAAGGTGTGCATTAACATTGAACTCCTCCACAAACAGTGGTTCAGTGTGACCCTTCTAGGTCAAATCAGCCGCTTTGACTCTCTGCGCTGCAGGATTGCAACAGAGACAATCTGAGCAGTACTTTTTTGACAAATAGAAGCAAACACTACTTTATAGCTTTACCCTAGTGCATATAGGACGGAAGGATCTAACTCTCATCCAGTATCTGATGTTTATACAGGATACTAGAAAGCAGAATGGACCTAGCATGAGAGAAAATGCACCACTATTCTTTTCTTTCAATGAGATTGTTTTCAACAGCACTTCAATAAGAGGCTTACTTTGCAACATTGTCTGAGTTGATTTGACTAACATGCTATAAACATTCTCTAGAGTTAAAATTGTAACGACACAAGCCCTAGACTCCCAATTAATGTCAATAGAATTGCGAATTAACATTAACTTGTCAGCATAAATATTTTATACAAAAAGGGAGTCAGACTGGGAGTGTTTTTGGATGAAAGCAGTGGGGACCCTGAATATTTGTATAGGGTATCACTAGATTCTTTATAATTTCGCAAACTGGAAACAAAAAAAAGATCAAAACAAATTTATTTGCGATATGATCATTTAATTCAGTACAAACTGGGAAAATATCTTATCATTTGTATTGTATTGTATTGACAAAGAATTGTCTTTCATTGTAGAGTCTCAATTCAGGAGACAACGAAAGCACATTTTTATTTTAAGGCATATCAAATAAAAGTTAATTTTTACATATACATTAATTAACAATAAATAGTGCCCCAAAAAATACTTAATCAGTCTCTACTTGCATCTCTCTTGCAAGGCCCCCACATCCCCTCTGACAATGTGGTGTTCTTAGTGTACAGTGATGCTGACATCTAAATAAATAAATTCCAGTCTTATATTGATGACATCCATTCCAACTATGTATGTGGATGGTAATGTAACTAGAACAAGTTATATACTGCATAATCACCATCTGTTTCATGTCCATTATTTCCTGATGTTTGAAAAGAGAAGACTTCCGTGTACAGGTTTTGACACATTATGAACTAGAAAGCTGTTTCTGACCCGTGTGATGTGTCTGATGTCTATCAAGTTGTGATTTATGAGAATAACATTTTCCACACTCAGAACATGAAAATGGCCTCTCACCTGTGTGAGACCTTTGGTGTGAAACAAGTTGTGGTCTTCGAATAAAACTTTTCCCACACTCAGAACATGGAAATGGCCTCTCCCCTGTGTGAATTTTCTGATGTTTGACAAGATCTGATTTAGCTGTAAAACACTTACCACACTCCGAGCATGGAAATGGCCTCTCACCTGTGTGACTTCTCTGATGTATAACAAGATGTGACTTCTGTGTAAAACATGTCCCACATTCAGAGCATGAAAATGGTCTCTCACCTGTGTGACGTCTCTGATGTGTTACAAAATCTGATTTGCATATAAAAGATTGCCCACATTCAGAGCAAGGAAATAGTTTTTTAACTGTGTGACTTCTCTGATGTCTATAGAGATGTGATTTGCGTGTAAAACATTTCCCACACTCAGAACATGAAAATGGTTTATCACCTGTGTGACTTAGCTGATGTGTAATAAGCTCTGGTTTCCACGTAAAATATTTCCCACACTCAGAACATGAAAATGGCTTCTCCCCAGTGTGAGATCTCTGATGGTTAACAAGATTTGATTTCTGTCTAAAACGTTTTCCACACTCTGAGCATGGAAATGGTTTCTCACCTGAGTGATATCGCTGATGTATAAGAAGACATGATTTCTGTGAAAAACATTTCCCACACTCTGAGCATGGAAATGGTTTCTCACCTGTGTGACTTCTCTGATGTCTAACAAGATGTGATTTCCGTGTAAAACTTTTCCCACACTCTGAGCATGGAAATGGCCTCTCACCTGTGTGACATCTCTGATGTCTAACAAGTTCGGATTTGCACGTAAAACATTTCCCACACTCAGAACATGAATAACATTTCTCTCCTGGCTTGGTTGGTTTATCATTAATGAGTTTGGTGTTCGGTTGAACATCTATAGAGCAGGTATATACATTAGCTGTAATAGGTGTAACAATAATTGAGTTATCAGGGGAACACTGGGCATGATTACAGGGATTACATGAGATATCTGCACAGTGAGGTACTGGGTGTATAATTGGGGTGTTGGGGTTTTGTCCTGGAGAACCTTGTGTGATATCGTCTAATTTACCACCTGGAGATAAGATAGGTGTCGCTGAGATATTCCTCCTGTTACATCCATCTGCTGGGAATATAATAAATATGTCAATAGTAACATTTCCTGTGAAGTCCCCAAATGACCAACAAATGGCTAAATTCAGCTGCAGGTAAAAACGTTCTCATCTCCCAAACCCAGCGACTACAGCTAGATACACACTGTCCCACAGGAGATGTTCCCGCTCTGGACTCAGAACATGAACCCAATATCCTCTTGTGCAGCAGTGTGACGCTGCTATAGATTTCTCACATATTATTAATAGTACATCTTATTATATATATTCTCCATCAGGACTCAAGGAGCTTTACAGGCATAAAAAGCACATAGTATATAACATTGAGTAATACACAAGTAAAAAACAAAGAATGCCTGACGCGCATTGAGATTTTAAGTGATAACTTCCATGAGTCGCATATTCCACCCACCATAGGCACCAGATGAATAATTTCCCCCCAAAAGACACTATACAGAATGGATGGTTTCAGCCTCCTTTATGTTAGGTAGGGTCCCTGCATAACCAACAGGTCCTTGTATGTTTAGTCTCATCCATGGGTGTATCAGGTGACGCAGCCATGTTATGTGCACTATGAAGGATACACTGTGTGAGATAAGCCATGCAAGGGTTCAAGTAATATGAGGGATAACACACCGTGACATGATGTGTGGGGCAGAGCAGGAGTAGAATAGGGGCTGATGGATGAGATACACCAGAAAGTGCTGGGGGAGACTGGTCAGATCTCTAGGCTGGTAACACACAGTAACATGATGTGAGGGGAGAGCAGGAGTATAATAGGGGCTGATGGATGTAATACACCAGAAGTGCTGGAGGAGACTGGTCAGATCTCTGGGCTGGTAACACACAATGACAGGATGAGAGGAGAGCAGGAGTATAGTAGGGTCTGGTAGCTCCTGATGACATATGCCAGATGTGTGTGGGGGAGGAGACTGGTCACACAGAGGGGTATTCAATGCTCTGACAGCGAGCAGTCCCGACAGCTTGCCATCAGAGTATTCTGCCATGAAAACAGAGGGACTCGCCTCAAAATGCAGCGCACTCACTGCATTTCCAACAATCCTCGCTGTTAAAGGGGATCTCAAGGATTTCTCCCTAACATTGAATATGGTGGGAGAGGGGTATCGCAGCAATAGAAAATCCCCTTGCCGTGGTAATGAATACAGCTTACAGTGACATTATATGAGGAGGAGAGTCCATTACACTGCTGATGATCTCAAAATTGTAACAAACACAGGTGCATTGTGTCAATCAATTAACATTTCTGCACTGTGGAAGGAAATCCACAGAAAACTGGAAGAACATACAAACTACACACACATAACACTGGTTATTATTGAACTGAATACTCTGTCATCATGGTGCATGGAGAGACTATTCTGTAATAATTGTTTATTACTCACCTGTACTGATATTTGTAGGAGTTTCTTCCTCCTTACACTGCTGATTACTCCTCACATAGGTCTCTTCTCCCCCCTCTGTATCTTCTGCCTTCATATCAGTCTCATCCGTCTCTTCTTCTCCCTTCATATCAGTCACATCCGTCTCTTCTTCTCCCTCTGTACCTTCTGCCTTCATGTTTGTCACATCCGTCTCTTCTTCTCCTTTCATATCAGTCACATCCGTCTCTTCTTCTCCTTTCATATAAGTCACACACGTCTCTTCTTCTCCCTCTGCACCTTCTGCCTTCATATTTGTCACATCCGTCTCTTCTCTCTTCATATCAGTCACATAAGTCTCTTCTCCCCCCTCTGTATCTTCTGCCTTCATATTATAAAGGTGCACACCCTAAATAATCACAATATCACAAAATTTGTAATCATCATAGAAACATAGAATTTGACGGCAGATAAGAACCATTTGGCCCATCTAGTCTGCCCCTTTTTTATCCTTCAGGTAATCTCAACCCTTTTTGATCCTTATTTCTTTGTAAGGATATTTATATGCCTATCCCAAGCATGTTTAAATTGTTCTACTGTCTTAGCCTCTACCACCTCTGATGGGAGGCTATTCCACTTATCCACTACCCTTTCTGTGAAGTCATTTTTTCTAACATTTCCCCTGAACCTACCTCCCTCCAGTTTCAGTGCATGTCCTCGTGTTCTATTCCTTCTTTTCCTTTGAAGAAAATTTCCCTCCTGTACTATGTTAAAACCCTTGATATATTTGAAGATTTCTATCATGTCCCCCCTTTCCCTTCTCTGCTCCAAACTATACATGTTAAGATCTTTTAGTCTATCCAGGTAAGTTTTGTGATGTAGGCCATGCACCATTTTAGTTGCCCTTCTTTGTACACTCTCTTATGTACTTATATCCTTCTGAAGATATGGTCTCCAGAACTGGACACAGTATTCCAGATGAGGTCGTACCAATGACCTATACAGTGGCATTATTATGTCTTTTTTTCTGCTACTGATTCCTCTCCCTATGCAACCAAGCATCTGACTAGCCTTCCTCATTGCTTTGCTACATTGCTTTCCTGCCTTTAAGTCTCTTGAAATAGTGACTCCTAGATCCCTTTCCTCCTCAGCAGTTTCCATTATAGTACCCTTGATACCATCTGCTGTCAGGCTGTGTGTGGTATAGCTATTGATAATGTGATGTGAAGGTAACTAAATGAAATTAGTGTCAGTAGTTCAAGATCATATAGTGACAGTTGGTGCAATATTTCCCCCTAGGCTAGAGATGGGTATACCTGGACAGGAGCCTAAAACCAGGCAAAAAAACTCGGCGACGCAGCGGCAGTACAGACTGTGCGCTGCCGAGATGGAGCAGCAACTAGTCCACTCTACTGAAGGAGCGGGCGGACTTGGAGGTGGGGCCCGGGGCATCAAGCAGGGAAGCTTGTTATACACAAGGGCCTCATGCATTGCACTGAACTGCGTCAGGTCCTTGTACACTACAGTATTGTAACACACACACACACAGCATAGATTCTATATTCAATTAAATGACATTCCTGGGGGTAATGGACGGTCACACTGCTGAGACACAGCCGGGCATGCATATAGATTCATATGCATGCCCAGCCATCCATTACCCCCAAGAATGTAATTTTTACCACATTTGGGGTAAATTTACCCTTGTTCCCTAACCACTGCTGTATAACGTACAATTCCCAGCGGTCACATGCCCCGGTGTTACTGTATAACATCCCATTCACAGCAGTCACCTCTCCGGTCACATCCACCAGTGTTACTGTATAATGTTCCATTCCCAGCAGTCACCTCCCACTGTGTTACTGTAGAACGCCACATTCCCAGCGGTCACATCCCCCCAGTGTTACTGTATAATGACTCATTCCCAGCAGTCACCTCTCCAGTCAGCAGCTGAATGATCTTGTTGGTAAGTTCCAGGATCTTCTGGTCATTGTGCCTCTCATGTATCAGTGAAGGTGGAGGCATCGTGATGGGGCTCTGGGTCCTGCTCAGTCCTCCTGATACACAGGGATGGCTGCTTGTTGTCTCGCACTCACCAGATATCTTCTTTACTACTGTGTAACCCTGTGTATTGGGGGAAATAACAAATATCACTGTGACGCTATCAGACCCCCTCACCTCCCCGGTCACATCACTGTAATATTACTATAGATATTAGTGATATCACTGTGGAGCCCCCAGACCCCAAACCTCCCCAGTCACGTCCCTGTATTATTACTATAGATATAAGTGATGTCGCTGTCACTTCTCCGGTCACATCCCTCTATTATTACTATAGATTATAAAGGACATCACTGGCACTTCCCCAGTCACATCCCTATATTACCATCGATTTTAATGATGTCACTCATCTCCCAGATCACGCCCCTGTATTATTACTCTAGATATAGGTGATGTCGCCTCCCCTGTCACGGCTCTGTATTATTACTATAGATAAGTGATGTCAGTCA
This sequence comes from Crinia signifera, assembly GCF_055691185.1. Taxonomy (NCBI): domain Eukaryota; kingdom Metazoa; phylum Chordata; class Amphibia; order Anura; family Myobatrachidae; genus Crinia; species Crinia signifera. The sequence goes on from NC_139222.1 coordinate 43,653,110, forward strand.
CTGTGACGCTCCCAGATGCCCTCAAGGTCACATCCTTGTAATATTACTATAGATATAAGTTATGTCACTGTCAACTCCCTGGTCATTTCCCTGTATTATTACTATAGATATAAGTTATGTCACTGTCACCTCCCCAGTCATGTCCCTGTACTATTACTATACTATAGATATAACTGGTGTTACTGTCACCTCCCCAGTCAGCAGAAAGATGATCTCCAGGGTGAGACTTAGTATCCTCTCAGACATGTGACTCCCGTCCTTCTCCATCCTCAGGGAATCAGTGACATCTCATCCTCATGTGACGTCTAGTAAACTCTCTGGATACTCACAGCTCAGTGGTCTAGGAATAAGTATAATAATTATACTACACAGAACAGAGCACACATGTAACATAGATATAAAGCACTGAGCCCTCCTCTATCCCCCATGTCACACAGCACTGGTCACATATAAGACACCCCAGTGACTGTCACACAATGCTGTATTGCTAATGGGTTACACCGCACAACTCATGGCCAGGACACCAAAGGCTACTCCTCCTGTAGAACAATGAAAAAGTAAATAAGCGCTTATAACAGAGTAGTTTTCAATGGACCTACTAATCCAGCTGCTAACTTAATGGGATCACCAATCCCGAAAAAGCAAAGACAAAAGAGAGAATGAAAAGAAAGCGCTCGGATTTTATGTAAAAATTATAGCCAGTCTTTGTACGTTAAAAATAACATTTATAGAATACTAAAACAAACATAAATAAACAGTGTATCGTATACAATTTAATGTTCAATATAATACAGATGGCGCCCCTGCCATCCTTGGCCGGGGCTCGCCAGACCCTCCCCGCTGGCGAGCGCCGGCGGCAGGGGCTTCACTGAACTGAGACGCGTGTGCGTCTCACACACACGCGCAACCCAGTCTCTCTGCGGGGACGCTGCGTGTCCCTGCCCGTCTCCACTTCAGGGAGACCTGCAGGATTAGGGGGTCGGTCGGGGCGGCGAGGGTGACGGTCGGCGATGGGGACCGGAGGAAGGCACCATCTGGTTCTCCCCCATCGATGGCAAAAGTTTTCGACATCGGCCATGAACCATCGATGATTTCGAATCATCGATGGTCGATGGCCATCCCTACTCATGAGTAGTGTAGAATTGCAGGCACAGGGAGACAGTGCAGGGCTCACAGCACACTCAGGGAGTAGCAGAGGCTCTGTCCCTCAGTGTGTGCTGTGTGCCGGCAGACAGGAAGTTAGTCAGTGGCTGGGCTCATGAGTAGTGTGGAATTGCAGGCACAGGGAGACAGTGCACGGCTCCCAGCATAGACTTAACTTGAACTCAGCTGTTACTGCGCTCTCCTTTCTCCTGCTAAGCCTGACGATTCAAAGAGGAGGGGCTGAGCCTGCTATGTTATAATGCTGCTGCTGCTGTCTCGGCTCTTGCCACAGTGACTAACTCGAATCATGTATTCAGCTTAATGGTTCGAGTCACTGAGTCGAGGCAGCGATTCACTAGCCATCTCTACTGTGCTGTAAATCAGTGGCGCAAACTAAGGGCCCGCTCCTCCCCCTGCAGCCAGTCACCGGTTGCCTCCGAGCTCCCCTTCCCCCAGTGCACTTCCCGGATTTGCCTCAACGCAGAACGGAGGTTTAAGTGTGTAGGTAGGCGTTCTTTGTCTGCTGCATCATCCAGGTATGAAGCGGTCAGCACTGTGCTGGTGGGGTGCCCCTACGTAGTGAGGCTTGGTGTTGGCCAGCATTGTTTGCAGAGGCCAGCGGGGGAAAGGACAGGAGCTGAGCGGAAGAGAGGAAGAGAACGGAGGAGGCACTCAAGGAACTCACGTCTGGTGATCGCTGTGCCCATTTTACTTTACTATTGATCCCTGGGAACAAGTGTCCACCTTCCACCCTAGCAATCCTGCAGGGCCAGCTGAGCAGGATAAGAACCGCTGCCCAACTGTTTATGACCCCATATGATTCTTTGTCCATCTGTTTATCAGTTTATGTCCCCAACCATCCATCTATACAACCATATGGTGCTCTGTCCATCCGTCAATCTGTCTGCCCATCTTTGCTTCACCCTGTCTGACCTAATACATATATATGAGTTGGGGTATGTGGTGTGCTTATGCTACACTGCACTTAAAGACACGCCCCCATTTCAGTGGCCAAACCCCCTTTTCCAGAGCGGGCGTGCGCATAACTACATCATTTACGTTTCTAATAGGACCACAGACTGCTCCCCTGTATAATAATAATAATAATAATGATGATAATTATAACAAGACACCACAGGCTGCTCCCAACGTATACTCAAAACGGAACACCACATGTTGCTCCACATCTATACTAACAAAAATAACAGGACACCACAAACTGCTCACACTGTATAATAACAGGCTACACCCTCTATATAATAAAAGGACACCAAAGGCTGCTGTTCATTTATTATAACAACAACAAGAAAAATAATCCCCCGATATTATTATAATAATAATAATAATACACCACAGTAAAGACATTACCAGTACTCGAGGTACACCAAGGCTGCCGCCGGCGCTGTAGCACTAGCGGGAACCGGGAAGCAAGTTGGAACGCACGGGGCGGAAGTAAGTTGAAACACACAGCCCGGAAGTAGGATGTCATTGGCACTCGCTCCTTCTTTGTGTCTGGCGACTCCTCTCCTACCGCCCTGCCTTCTAAACATGGTCACTAGACATGCAGGAGGCTGGTGGCCATGTTTCTGTAGACTAGTCCAACAGCAGCAACATGCAGTGACGTCAGGTCTGTGCCCCGCCCTCCTCTATCACTCCCATAATGTAACAGGAGCACAGAGCGGCCATTGTTGTGTCTGGCAGCAGGTACTGGAATACTGATAATATTATTCTATTATAGGCTGAGCTGAGCAGGTCTGGTGTCTCTGTACTACAAGGGAAGCCAAGGCCGTCCCGATTATTTAATAAACCAGTCCAGAGTTTAACCTACAGGTAATTAATATAATATATATATAATAGAACAGGAATGGGCGGCACTCTGGGGAAACTTTCAAAGGTTTAATGTGGTGAGACAACAACCAACGTTTCGGGGTACGAGGACCCCTTTGTCAAGGTGCTCAAGTGGAAAACGCCTGGGGTTAAATGCATAGCGCCAGGGCTTACATGCAATTACTGTATATCTGGGACCCATGCCCATTTCAGTGCCCGATTTCTGCCCAAATCCTTGTTGGTCAAAAGACATTGCAAGTGGTTCATATGTACGTGACCCCCCTGTGCGGGTTTCAAGTGTAATATTGGTACTTCTGTATTATCACGGCGCCCACCTTTTCCATCGTAGGGCAATTTCCAACCAAAAAATCATGTTGCATCGCATGCGATGCGATTGGACTCGATTTTTAATCGCACAGGCACATTTTCAATTGTATACCCACCCTGATGGGTAATGACTATGTTAAATGCCCCCCCCCCCCCATTGTTAACGCCACCCCACTATCAACACCAACCCGAAGCGTGGCGAGCAGTGGCGGTACGCGTCCTCTGACCTTTTCATACCCCCACTATCCACGTCGGCGTGGAGTAGATTTCATATAGTGTGGCGAGCGCAGAGAGCCACCGAGCCCGCTCGCCACGCTATATAAGATCACCTCCACGCCGACGTGGATAGTGGGGGTATGAAAAGGTCGGATGCCCACTTTAGTGCCCTATTTCTGCCCAAATCCTTCTTGGTCAAAAGAATTGCAAGTGGGTCATATGTAAGTGACCCCCCTGTGTGGGTTTCAAGTGTAATATTTTTTGACCAACGCTGCTTAACCCTTGCAGGACACCAGCTACTTATTCAAAATTAAATCTGGGACCTATGCCCATTTCAGTGCCCTATTTCTGCCCAAATCCTTGTTGGGAAAAATAAATTGCAAGTGGGTCATATGTACGTGACCCCCCTGTGCGGGTTTCAAGTGTAATATTTTTTGACCAACACTTTTTAACCCTTGCAGGACACCAGCTACTTATTCAAAATTATATCTGGGACCTATGCCCATTTCAGTGCCCGATTTCTGCCCAAATCCTTGTTGGTCAAAAGAAATTGCAAGTGGGTCATATGTATGTGACCCCCTGTGCAGGTTTCAAGTGTAATATTTTTTGACCAACACTTTTTAACCCTTGCAGGACATCAGCTACTTATTCAAAATGATGAAATCTGGGACCTATGCCCACTTTAGTGCCCTATTTCTGCCCAAATCCTTCTTGGTCAAAAGAATTGCAAGTGGGTCATATGTAAGTGACCCCCCTGTGTGGGTTTCAAGTGTAATATTTTTTGACCAACGCTGCTTAACCCTTGCAGGACACCAGCTACTTATTCAAAATTAAATCTGGGACCTATGCCCATTTCAGTGCCCTATTTCTGCCCAAATCCTTGTTGGGAAAAATAAATTGCAAGTGGGTCATATGTACGTGACCCCCCTGTGCGGGTTTCAAGTGTAATATTTTTTGACCAACACTTTTTAACCCTTGCAGGACACCAGCTACTTATTCATAATTATATCTGGGACCTATGCCCATTTCAGTGCCCGATTTCTGCCCAAATCCTTGTTGGTCAAAAGAAATTGCAAGTGGGTCATATGTATGTGACCCCCTGTGCAGGTTTCAAGTGTAATATTTTTTGACCAACACTTTTTAACCCTTGCAGGACATCAGCTACTTATTCAAAATGATGAAATCTGGGACCCATGCCCAATTTAGTGCCCTATTTCTGCCCATATCCTTGTTGGTCAAAAGAAATTGAAAGTGGATCATATGTAAGTGACCCCCCTGTGCGGGTTTCTAGTGTCATACTGTTTTACCAACGCTGTTTAACCCTTGCAGGACACCAGCTACTTATTCAAAATGATGAAACCTGGGACCCATGCCCACTTTAGTGCCCTATTTCTGTCCAAATTCTTGTTGGTCAAAAGAAATTGCAAGTGGGTCACATGTAAGTGACCCCCCGTGTGGATTTCTGGTGTCAAATGTGTATTCCAACACTCATTAACCCTTGTGAAAGTGATTGTGAAGTGAATAAGAAGCCAACTTCAGCCTCGTCCGTATCTTGAGATTATTTGTATTTCAACATGTACCAGACTGGTGTTTTTTTGTTCCTTCTATTTATTTATTTATTAAGATATGCGCAACTTTCTGTTTGAACATCTTTTAATGTTTACTTGATAATTCTCAATAAATACAGATTACAAAAAAAACAATGTAAAATTTTTTTTTTTAATATACAGTGCTCAGTTAATAGCGACAATGATTAATTATCACTAATATACAGTATAGCAGCTCCCAACGGGTATTTCAGGGTTGCCGACCCTCCCGGAATTTCCGGGAGTGTCCCGAAAATCGGGACCCCCTCCCGGCCCCCCGGAAGGGTGGGCAACCCTCCCGGATTCAGGGGGGACCCCCGCTGTCCCCCGGATCGCGGCATTAAAATGCCGCAATCCTCGGGGCTCAGAGGAGGGGGCGGAGCTAAAATGACACAATCGCGTCATTTTAGCCCCGCCCCTCCACGGAAATATGTGAATTCCTGGTTTTACCAGCATGGGGCGGGGCTTAGTGATGTCACTCGTAAGCCCCGCCCCCTGAGCGGCTGGTGAACCTCTCCTCTCCGGGCTTCTCCCGGAGAGGAGAATCTTAAAGTCGGCAACCCTGGGGTATTTATGCAGATGCAAATTCAACAGAAAATAAATAGTAGAGTGCTAGATATAGATAAACAAATAAAGTCCCTGTATCTTTGTAAAGTAAGGCAATATAAAATGATCCTGTAGCAATTGTGTAAGGCAACAGTATTTCAAAATGTATCTTATAGTATAATGATGTAATGTGTCAGCGTAATGCTCAACCTCCAAAGTTGAAGCTAGACCCCGAATCAGCACTTGTTAATGACGGGGTAATTAGGAGTATATTCACATGGCGGTGGGGGCGGGCATTCATTCACCTGGCGGGTGGCGTTTACCCACCAGGACACCACAGGCTGCTCCCCCTGCATAATAACAGGACTGAAGACACCACAGGCTCACCGCTTCTCCCCCTGTACAGATGCTAGTATTACCTGAGGCAGGGCTGATCTTGCCACTGCCGGACGTGGATGGACACGAAGGCTGCAGCACTAGGGGGAGTAAGGTGGGCCGTAGAATGCATGCACAGGCCGGAAGTAGGGTGCCATGTGATGTGCTGTTTCCTGGTGTCCACTCTGGCCCCTCGTCCCTCCTACTTTCCACCCCCAAAGCCCTGCCCTCTTTAGTGGCCAGGCCTCCTGCACTAGACATGTCCTCAGTGCAAAAGGCCGGCGGCCATGTTCACTAAGCCACGTCTGGTGCCGCCGACAGGTGGACTGGAGGAGAATACTCACTGGACCACCAGTACTGGGCCAGCATCACTAATTTATTAAGCGGCACAGAGGGCACATGGTACCCTGGCCCAGCCCGCCACTGGATGGGTCTGGTGAGCCTAAGTATTGTTTTTCTATCCTGGAGATCTGTGGTGATCTCTTTGGACTCTCACTTGACAATATATTGGCCCAAACAGACATTTTTGGAGTCACCTTCGCTTCTATAGCTTTCACCCGGTTGAACTGCCTGACAGTGCAGTGGTTGATAATGGTCTGCACTTTCTGTATTCCTGCTGACTACTTCGGGCCAACACTCTGTTCTACACTGTCCTGGTTTGTTGGTATTCAAATCACTCAGTGGGTGGCAGACATCCAGAATTTTCTTGCAGATGCATGTGGGACTATGGCGTGGGTCTATATAATATTTTGGCTGAAGACAATACAGGTCTTTCTGGGCTAGCATGACTAAGCTGCCACAGAACACTATCCACTTGGACATCTATGTAGAATAGTAACCTATGGGGTCACTCCCCATGCCCAAAGCATGGTGAATGAAGCGAGCCCACGAGGTTACACGTTTTTACGCTCTGTACAAGTTTATCGACATTCAGAAACTAGTAGTGAAAACTCACTATATGGATTATTAATTCCATAAATGGAAAGTAATACTAAAATCACTAATTACCATGTATTAACAAAAGGTTGTTATGTTCAAACCAAATATTGGTATAAATAACGCTATAGCAAACAATATTTACAATTTTCTTTAAAATATAAATATATGTTGGATTTGAACCGGGGCTACATGAGAGTTCATGTTGCCAGACGGGTGAGCTACCTGTTGAGCCACCGTGCCCTCTACTGAGAACAATAGTCTTTCTTGCTATCTATTTTTAGAGCTGTTAATTTAGTTGCTTTGTATGTTTTTTCTATGTTTTTTAAAAAAACATTAGATGCCATTCCTCGCTTAGGGTTTTTTCTTCTTTTTTTGGGGGGGGGGGGGGGTTTATTTTGATATTTTGTTTATATATGTATATGTATATATCTTTTTATGCGACATGTAGTCTAAATGTCTTGTGCAAATTAAATCAGCCACCTATGGATAACGGACACCTCCCTCCTAAATTTGACCATAGAGGGTTAATAAACCACCTTGCAGCACTAATGAGTGCCTCAGTACGATTGGAGAGCAGTGCTTTAAAAAGCCATCAATCATGATCTCTGTTATACCCTTCTGAAGAAACCGCTACACACAGTTACAGCGGAGAAACGCGTCAAGATACAGAGACAAAACTCACTCCAACCGTGAAATCCTTTTCAGCAGCTCCTTTACAAAGGTTTCCGCACCATCTCTTGCTTACCAGCTGATTCAAGCATCAAGCCTCCCCAGCCGTCACAGCAAGAACCACGCTAGCCGCACGTCGGCAGAATCACATAAGTCTGGGTGAGTGCACTGGTCATACTTGCTTCGCAAAAGTCTCCGGCAATTCAGCGTGTGTCATCTAAGCTGTTGCCGAGGCAGACAGCTCGCTCTCTGCTCAATATCAAATCAGCTGTTCGTCAACAGGCGACGTCAGCTGGCAGAGTTGCTTGAGCAGTCTGCAGACTGCATCAAATTGTTTATAACCAGGCTGCTATCCACCATCATCTTTAAGCTGGACACCCAGTATTAGAAACCTTGGCTCAAAGGAGAGCATACACCCGTAATTGGGACTATTGGCTGCTGCTACGATTTCACATTGAGTGTAAATATGTCCATTCATTTATAAATTTTATATTTCTATTATTATGTATTTATGATTTAATATAATGTTGTTTTATATACTTTTAATATAAAAATAAAAAATTATTTGTACTATCCCCAATCGTTTGGCGCTCTCTGGTTGTGTATAGTTACTAGTACACACTCCTTGTCTTCCCCGACATTCAGAAACAGCCTGGCAGCAGCGGTAAATTACAGCAGTCCGCTACTTTTTGGGGGAGGAGGCGGGGCTAACTATGCAAATTGCGTCTATAGCAAGCCAGCAGGCTTCTCCCAGAGAGGAGACTTTAAAAATAGGCAACCCTGATGTATACAAGGAACATATTCTGATGCCTGTAACTTATTTTCAGGTGCCCCTTCTCCGTGCTTGTGTTGAGATGTCATCGGACAATTCCTGTTGGAATATACGGAAGATAGTTGTTTTTTTTTTTTTTCCTGCGCCTTTGACTGGATGATCCAGGTTACCAGGAAAAAAAAACTTTAGTTTTATTTAATTTATTAATTCATGGGTTATGCAGACAACTTTTATCTAATTCATATTTTGTATTTTATTCTTTTGGTATATAATGGATATTTTTCTTTTTAACTGGGATCAAAAACTCACTTTCCCACTGTATTTCTATATTTTCTTTTTTTTCTGTACATACTGGGTCTTTCCATGTCAGTTAGACAATTTTGGAGATCATCTCCACCTTTTGTGACCCTGTCCTGAGTATTTACCACTTACCTAGTTCTGGTTATAGGGGCCCATTAATTATTGATCGCATTTACAATATTATCGCCCAGGATTGCATTGTAAACTACGATCACATCACAGGGATGCATACCTCCCAACAGTCCCGATTTTATCGGGACAGTCCCGATTGTCAGGGCCTGTCCCGATGTCCCACCCGCGGGCGGCAGTGTCCCGCGGTGTGGGGGGGCTGTTGGGAGTCCCCCCTGTCAGCTGCTAAGCAGCGGGGAATAAACGCTGTGCGCATGCGCACAGCGTCTATTCCCGCAGCCAGGGGACTGGGGGCATGGCTAGAGGCTCACAGAGCCTCTGGGTCATGCCCCCATAGCGGCAAATTAGGCCACACCCCCGGCGCGCAGGATCATCTTCCCGCATACGGAGCTTCATAAGTTGGGAGGTATGGGGATGTATCACCCCTGAGGGAGCAGGGACAGGGCTCCGAAAGAATCCCATCCCTGCGAGGGCCGGGGGGGGGGGGCTGCGCATGCACGGTTAGCGCTGACCCCCCCCCCCCCGACCACACTGCACCGCTCGGCAGTGCGATCCATAGCCATAGGCTACAATGGGCTATCGCCATCTCAGAAGCCGGGCTGCCCAATGTTCATACATTGGGCAGCTTCACATGCCCCATAGAAAGCTATGGGGGATGCGGCCGGCAACATTGAAGAGGGGATTGCAGCAGGGATCGGAGATTCCTTCTGCGGGCCCCCTATAGTACATCTAGGTGGTATTTAATACGGTACTTGTTTCCTAGAACGGCGCCCAGTATTTTCATCTTATGGCATCTTATGCGATCGCATCGCATGCCATATAGCCGCATACAATGCATGCGATGCTGTGGTATACGATTTTTTATTGTACAACCACCCTGATGGGTCCTTACAATGTTAAATGGCCCCCCATACTCAACGCCACCCCAAAGCGTGACGAGCGCAGCGGTACGCGTCGTCCTTTTCATACCCCCACTATCCATGTCGGCGTGGAGTTGATTGTAGATAGTGTGGCGAGCGCAGCGAGGGGACACGGATTACTTTACATGTATTGCGCGTTCACTCGCCACGCTTCGGGCTCATATTCCGCGTCCTCTCGCCAGGCTTCGGGCTCGGTGGCTCGCCAAACTATCTAAAATCAACTCCACGCCGACGTGGAAAATGGGATTATGAAAAGGTCGGAGGAAACGTATTGCCGCCCCTCGCCACGCTTCGGGTTGGCGTTGATCGTGGGGGTGGCGTTGAGTATGGGGGGCCATTTAACATTGTAAGGACCCATCAGGGTGGTTGTACAATCAAAAATCATATACGATTGCATCCTATGTCATTGTATGGCATACGATGCGATATTTTATTGTACAACATCGCATCGCATACCATCGTATACATTATTTAGTGTTATGGTATGTGATGCGATGGGCGCCGTGCTAGGAAACAAGTACCTTTAATATTTGCTAGCTGCAAATAGTTTGATAAATGGGCCTTATAGTCCTCTCCTAGGGTACTATTGGTCTTGTTTTACCTGCTAGATTGGCCACAGCAGTAACGTAAAATTTGCTGATTGTGCATGGACAGTGCCCTATTCACCCCCCCCCCCTGTGAGGGCCACAGTTACTATGATCGATGTATGCCATGCTCCATGTAAAACACTGTCAATGGGGAGCACTAGTCCAGGGTTATGTTATAAATCATAGACTGACTCATGATAGACAGTCATATGGTCGACATGGTCAAAAGGTCAACATCAAAAAGGTAGACATGGAAAAAGGTTGGCATGAGTTTTTAGGGTGTCTATGTTGACATAGGTCGACACGGACACTGTCTAAGTGTACTGCATGCGCTCGCCATGCTTCGGGCTCACTATTTATTCTCCCTCTCAAACACCTTGGAGAAAGCTGTCAGCTAGACAGCGCAACATGTCAGGGAGAACCTGCTGATTATAGCATTTGGGATACTTTTGGCTGTCATTGGACTTCCCTATATGGAGACAAACTCTGAAACTCACTACCCCTGGGCACCCAGCTGGAAAAGAGCCATCTTCTAACAACGTCTGGGATACCACCACCTGCATACTGCAGATTTTAATATCACAACATTGTTGAGGACACCCGCCAATCCATTCGGGGACCACCTTCATCCTCCAGCGTTATTCATCTCATCTCATTCATATGCAACACCTTTATGTATACCCAGAGGAAACCATTATCTCTAAGAGTTTCCAAAAAGGACCTCAAACGGGACTCCACACCAACTTTTTCACATAATTTAAATTTTTATAATATATGCCAAATTAATTGTCGCATTTATATATTTTTATACCATATGAATTGGAGATTTTATAATAATAAATACTGTGCATTCTTTACAAATTGTCCGATTGATCCACTTTTTGTTGTTCTATATATTCTTGTTAGGGGTTTGACACCCCCTAGAAGGAGCTGCTTGACAACACACCCTATTAGACGCCCGTATACTTTTGACCGTGAGGCTATTCGTTAAACCTTCATTTGCATAGTAAACATTCCTGATTTGGCTAGTCTGTCCTCGTAGCTCAAGGACTCCATCCCGCTTATTAGCTTGGTTGCCCTACACAGAACCTTTTCCAGTTGTACAATGTCCATTTTGTGGTGTGGAGCCCAAAATTGCAGTCTAACCAGTAAAGTGGCATAACTGTAGGTCATCCCTATCTTCCATAACCCTTTTTATACAGTCTAGTGTCCTATTGGTCTTAGTGGCTGCTGGATCCATTTATTATCAATTTGAACTCCTAGATCCTTTTTCCATTTGTAATTTTTCTAACTCTTCCCCCATTTACCCCACCGGGATGCCAGGTGTCAGTATTCTGGTGTCGGCAACCTGATTCTTTTGGCTTTCCTTGCACCAGTCTTCTGGAGGCAGTCCGGATGCCGGCATCGGTATACTGAACGCTAGAATGCCGACTGCATCGTGTGTGATCTGTGGTACTCGGAGAATGAACTAGGGTGCTATGCGAGACATATAGGGGAGTTTGGTACATGTTTAGACCTGGAACATGTACATATGCGAAAGGGGTATGAAGACTGATTACAGACTACTAACTATACACTCTATCTACTGTATAAATCTTTGTCAGATCAATTTCAAGAAACTTATTTTTGTACCTAACTTTATAAAGGTTAAGGGCCAGGCCAGATGTACTAAGCTTGAAAAGTGATAAAATGGAGTTATAAACCACCATTCAGTTTCTAACTGTCAATTTTCAAACCCTGCCTGTGAAATGGAAGTTAGTAGCTGATTGGTTGGTGCCTTATCACTCTCCATTTTATCACTTTTCAAGCTTAGTACATCTGGCCCTAAAAAACACCTAACGGCGCCCTAACCTCACTAGCTGTCAGATACATGTAGGAATCTCAGGATTTAATGATGTATGAATGGACACATTTCATTTGTATACAACTAAGGAATAGACACAATCCGTAATACACAATAACTGACACAGTGGAGCATCACAAAGCTTTTTTATATATTTTTCCTAATTATTTTGTCACTTTACCTGATATAGGGGGTTATTCTAGTTCACTCTTTCTGACAAATTCCTTCTTAGATGGATAAAACCATGTGCACTGCAGGTGGGGCAGATGTTACTTGTGCAGAGAGAGTTAGATTTGGGTGGGGTTTTACTTCAAAGTGAGATCTATATTGCAGTGTAAAAATAAAGCAGCCAGTATTTTCCCTGCACAGAAACAAAATAACTCACCCAAGTCTAAATCTCTCTGCACATGTTACATCTGCCCCACCTGCAGTGCACATGGTATTGGCCATCTAAGACGGATTTTGTCAGAAAGAATGAACTAGAATAACACCCATTGTGTCTATATTTCACTGCCATCATTAATTATAGGGCAGCTTTCAAAATGTTATTTTTTTTGGTACTCTTTACCTAGAAGGGCGCCCGTCGCGGGCATTGCGGGTACATTTATGTATGGCCGCGACGCGACCGACGCGATGCCCGCGATTTCCCATTGAAACCAATGTTAAACATGAAAATCGTGTCGGTCGCGTCGCGGCCGGCCATAAATGTACCCGCGACGCGATGCTCCCGATTTCCCATAGGAATCAATGTTAAAAGGCGCGATGGACCCGATTTTACTGTTAAATGCCTCAATCCACCCGATTTGGCCATAGGAATCAATGTTAAATGGGCCACAGAGCCCATTAACCCTTAAATGTCCCCCCCAATTTTTAACACCACCCCATGATCCACGCCAACCCGAAGCGTGGCGAGCGCAGCGAGCCCGCGAGGGGCGGCGGTACGCGTCCTCCGACCTTTTCATGCCCTACTATCCACTAGGGCGTGGTGTGAGAATATAATAGTGTGGCGAGCGCAGCGAGCCACCGAGCCCGAAGCATGGCGAGCGCAGCGAGCCCCGCGAGGGGACGCGGATACCTTCACAGTTATGCGCGTCCCCTCGCGGGCTTCACAGGTGTCCGTGGCGACGCGGACACCTGTGAAGCCCGCGAGGGGACGCGTCTACCTGTGAAGGTATCCGCGTCCCCTCGCCACGCTTCGGGCTCGGTGGCTCGCTGCGCTCGCCACACTATTATATTCTCACACCACGCCCTAGTGGATAGTAGGGCATGAAAAGGTCGGAGGACGCGTACCGCCGCCCCTCGCGGGCTCGCTGCGCTCGCCACGCTTCGGGTTGGCGTGGATCGTGGGGTGGCGTTAAAAATTGGGGGGGACATTTAACGGTCAATTGGCCCTATTTGGGCTGTGTGGCCCATTTTACATTGATTTCTATGCCCAAATCGGGTCCATTGAGGCATTTAAGTGTAAAATCGCGGTCAATCCGGCTTTTTAACATTGTTCCCTATGGGAAAATCGTGGTCATCGCGGCCATCCCGATTTACCCACGATGCCCGCGATTTTTACCCACGACGACCGCGATTTCAATCGCTGGCGCCGTTCTAGGTAAAGAGTACCTTTTTTTTTTCCAAACCAGAAATGGTACCAACAAATGGCTGAATGACATCATAATGAGATAAGATATGCACCAATCCCTAAAGTGTACAGAACATGTACAAAAACAGTGAACAGAATAAACAATCTGTCATGTCTGAGGGTTGACTTTGAACTAGAGCAGGAGTGTAAGTACGGACTGGCTCTGACTAGTGCTGAACATCAATGGAGACTGACTGAGGAAGTCGCTGCAGGTAACTATGCTCTGGTAAGTATCACTAGTACAGACACTGGAGACGTTCGCCAATGATGGAAATGGCAACAGCAGATATCCTATGGTGGTAATATCGATGTTGTCTCTCTGAATGGTGACTGCCAGCTGTAGTGATAATGAGGAGCAAAGGGAAACCTACTGCAGGTAGACTTGAAAATAGGTTTTCAAGATGATCAGGTAGAAACATATACACTGTAATGGAGGATGCAATATCCCAATCTGGACACTGGAGGGAGTCAGGCTGCAGCAGAGTGGTAAGCCGCAGATGCTTGTGAATTGCAGAAGTAAAGCCACAGATGCTTGTGAATTGCAGAAGTACTCAGACAGCTAAGAATGTTGCCTCTCGAAGGACATTGCACTGATTTCCTAGTACAGCCTCCGCATCTTTATAGGCACAGCGTGCAGATGATTGGCTGCAGTGGGATGATCGTATCAGGGAAAGGGGGAGGGGAAGTTTTGCCTCAGCACAAGTATCACTGTAATGTTGAAGATATTTTTTTAAATAAATTAGGTTCCACAATAACAGGAATAATTGGTACTAACGTATCCGTTTTGTTTGAAAGTGGAGGCGCTCCCTAGAGAGTGATTAGAAGCAAATAAAGAAGTAAGAAAATAACTCTCTAAGAAAAGGATGCTTCTAGAATTATTTTCGCTTTCATGGAAGGCTATTTATAGTCTCCTATTGCCTAAAGATCGCTCATTTCCCACCTATACCACAGGCAAGTGGGTAAAAAGCAGCGTCTGCGACTAGTAGGTGGATTATCCCTCATAACTCTCCTATAAAAATTTTCAGGGCACTCTCATTGGGGCAATGGTTTGTGGCTCCTTCCTGCAAGGACCTAGTGTCAATCAGGTGGCCCCACACACTGAGCTCCAACAGCAGAAGCCCCCTTACTCCTTTAATAGGAGAAACAAATCTGCATGCACTCGCTCACTTGCTACAGGTGCATTCCCCTGCAAGGAGCAGCAGATTTGAAGGAGACTTTAGGTGCCCATACACATTACAATTATTGTATACAATATCGCATCTCATCCGATCTGGGTTTTGCGATGACATCAGATGAGATGAGATCTAGTACAAAAAGTATGTGCAGCACGTACTTTTTGTACTAGATCTCATCTCATGTCATCGCAAAACCAAGATCAGATGAGATGCGATATTGTATACAATATTGTATACAATAATTGTAACGTGTATGGGCACCTTTTTTCCTTTTTCTCTTCCCTATTTTTCTTGCGATTGCTACCTAAATGCTTCCATGGATCATCTAATGCAATTAACTTGATATTAATTGTGTGTTCAAACAAGGTTCAACACTTAGCACATTACCTATAATAAATAAGAACATTAGAGGGAGTCTCTTACTATGGGGGTTATTTTGGTTCACTCTTTCTGACAAATTCCTTCTTAGATGGATAAAACCATGTGCACTGCAGGTGGGGCAGATGTTTCTTGTGCAGAGAGAATTAGATTTGGGTGGGGTTTTACTTAAAAGTGAGATCTATATTGCACTGTAAAAATCAAGCAGTCCGTATTTTCCCTGCACAGAAACAAAATAACTCTCCCAAATCTAATTCTCTCTGCACATTTTACATCTGCCCCACCTGCAGTGCACATGTTTTGGTCCATCTAAAAAGGAATTTGTCAGAAAGAGTGAACCAAAACCCCCTATGTCCGTATAAAACAGGGGTGGGGAACCTTTTTTGTACCAAGGGCCGTTTGTATGGGGAAAAAATCCTTCGGGGGCCATATGTAAAAATTTCTCTTACAAGTTTTCCTGCTGCAGCCGTCCCACGCTCCTGAATAGGACTGACAGTCCCTGGCTACTGTGATTAAGAAGAATCTCGTGAGAACCACCGACCTCTCGCGAGAATTCCCCTGTACTTGACTCCTGGCAAAGTGGGTGGGCGGGCCACTCAGAACAGCTACGGGGGCCTGAGGTTCCCCACCCCTGCTATAAAAGATAAATGGTTAATTGAATAACAGCCATTTATTGTACTGGTGCCATTATTATTTAATTTGTCTCACTCATCTTGCTTACTGTGAATTTTAAGCAGTCAGCAAGAGGATTCCAAGTTAAAATGTCTTCTGTTTGAGTGTCTTGGTGCTAAATAATACCCCTTTTACACCGCCGAAAAATCCGGGTCAGACTCAGATCTGCGGCGGTGTAAATGGGGTCAAGCCGTGTCCATTTACACGGGTCCTCTACCCAGGTCCTGACCTGGGTAGAACACGGTCTGGACCCATGTAGAAACCGGTGTAAATGGTCCCGCTGCGGGTTGAGGCACCCGCAGCGGGTCCGTGCACGGCGTGCAGAGTGGGAAGCTGTCAGTGTCCCCTCTGCTGTCTGCTGAGGGGTGGGGCGGAAACTGTCAGGCTGCTGAGCAGGGAGACGGAACTCGTAACTTCCCCCTGCAGCCGTGGGGTACCTGCGGCGAAGCTGATGTCAGTGGCGGGGGTCCCTTCAGTGAATGGGATGTGTGGCGGGGGTCCCTGCAACGAGTAGTTCCCATCCGCCTTGCTGGTTCCCCCCAGTGCTGCCGGGGAGGTGGCGGGGTTCCTCCCCAGTGCTGCTGGGGTCCGTCTCTCCACAGTAGTTCTTGTTTTCATAACAAATGCACGAGGTTCGTGCCACACACCCACCCGCCGCCACTGTGCCTGCGCCGCACAGCACCAGTGACCAGGGGGAGACCGGGGCTACAGTCCAGTCCAGCATCAACCCCCCAGCACCGAGTATGCAGGAAGACACGTGTTACTGGCAGTAGTGTCACTGCTGCTGCAGAACCTCTGCCTATGCTGAGCTGTCACTCTGACAGTCCCTGAGACGCCTGTGACATCCAGGGTGAGCAGTGATAGCTGGGGATATGCGCTTATGTGTGCAGTGTGAGTACCAGCTGGGGGTAGGTACTGCATGGTGGGAGTGGGGCTGGTGGTCAATGCACAGAGTGAGTGGGGCTGGGGGTACTGCACGGTGGAAGTGGGGCTACGGGTAATGCACGGTGGGAGTGGGGCTGGGGGTACTGCACGGTGGGAGTGGGGCTGGGGGTACTGCACGGTGGGAGTGGGGCTGAGGGCATTGCACACAGTGAGTGGGGCTGAGGACATATATATATATTGGCCCACTGCACTGCTTTGCCCGGGGCCCCTTATGCTCTCAGCATGGCCCTGCCCCTTGGCAACGAGCAATTTCACCCCCCTTGGCAACGAGCAAGCATTAATGACATCCACAAGAAAAAGCAGGGCTGACCTGGGTTTGGTGTAAATGGTGCAGACCCAGGTCGAAGTGCTGTGTAAATGGGGTATAAAAGCAGGGTCAGATCCTAGAAACTCCAGTGTTCAAAGACCAGGGTCCGACCAGGGTTTTTGGTGTAAAAGGGGTATAAATGTATATATTCCATTTACACACTGCACATATTGCTATTTACTAGACAACCAGTTAACGAGATTATCTAATTAAGTCTCTTGTATTCTGATCTATTGGCTTATAACAAAACCATTAGTGTGGAAACAGATTAAACACTGTATTGTTGGCAAAATCGCAACATTCATACAACTGTCTGATAAAACTGTTACAACAGATACTACTACAAACAGTGTTTCCTCCACCCCACTTGATTAGCAGATTAAGGGGGATATTCAATGCTGTGGGCGAGCGGCGACAGCGAGCAGAGCTTCCTGCTCGCTGTCACCACTCACCCTGTCAGTATTCAACGCACCCCCCCTCATACGCCAATTCCCCCTCGCTCCTTTTTTTTGAGCGAGGGAGAATAGGCGTATGCGGCTCCAGAAGCGAAACTCGCGGCTAAATACAGCGGGTTCGCTGCATTAGCCGCGGGTCTCGCTGTTTGGGGGAATCCTCGCCGTCCTGTGACGGCGAGGATTTCCCCAGAACGTTGAATAGGGCGAGCGGCTGGTGAGGAGGTTAAACAGCGAGGATCACTGGTTTTCTGCTATCCTCGCTGTTTAACCCCCTCGCCGGCCGAATTGAACACCTGCCTAAGAATTACTCCATAGCACCAACTACATGATACCAGCAAGGTGATATTTTCGCTAGTACGCTATCACTTTCATTGAGCCCCTCTGCTTCAGACCATATTTGAAGCAAGGGCAGTTTTTTTATCTCACTACTTTTTGTTGTCCTGTCAAAGAAACATTGTCTATCTTTGACAACTGTTGCATGTTCAATGTTTGTAGAAATGTATTCATCCTAACAGTTGGTTCCTCCATATTTTGATTAAATATCATAATAAAAGTTACTTTTTAAAAAAACGATAACATTTACAAGTTGTGCCCCCCCCCCCCCCCCCCAAAAAAAAAAAAGTTATTTTCTTTCTTCTTTATTTGCAGTGGGATGATGTCAGAGATGGCTGACTAATATTGGCTTGAGAGAAGTATGTGGATAGGTTCAATATGGTGGCGCCCATGCCGGAGGCTGGCATCCACGTGGAGAGGCCCGAGGCCTGTACTGGAGCAGAGAGCCAGCGCCAGGCGCCCCACAGATGCGATCCAGCTTCACCCGCTGAAAGGACATTGCAGAAGGCACTGGTTGTGCGCACTGTGCTAGTCAGGGACCAGAGCGCCGCAGAATGAGAGGTGGCAGTCTCTGCGGAAGCCTGAAGAAGCATCTAAATATTAAATAAGTATTTCTGAAACCTTGAATTGTGACACAATCCATACACTCATCATTGAAAAAAATATATAACTGGTCAAATACATTCTAAATGCAATAGGTCCCATGTGTTATGTGGCCAAGGTGGTGAAGCCACAGCAGCACCTGAGCCTGACCCTATTACTATACCCTGAGTCGGCTGGCACTTGCGCAGGTCTTAAGGGGCATACACACGTAGAGATTTTTGCTAAGCAATTTTGTTGGTGTCAAGATCTCCCATGGAGAGCACATACACACGCAGAGATTTGTGCTAAGTGATTTTGCTAAGCGATTTTGCGAAGCAATTTTGCTTAAGCAAAAAAAGGCCGGGTAATGGTTCAGAATGAGAGATTGTGATCAGTATCTCTCATTCTGTACACACAGAGATTTGCAGTCATTTGCTAAGCAATCTGACTAGCTTGTGGCTGCATTCACTGACTTAGTTAGCAAGAGATATTTAATCTCTCGGAGCATACACACAGAGATCTGTGCTTACTTTCTAAACAATCTAGTCAGATTGCTTAGAAAATAGCACAAATTTGCTCCATGTGTACACCCCTTTAGACTTCGCCACTAATAGTCCCCTTTCCAGGGCAGACTAGCTCCACCCTGTACTCAGATGCCATTTTGTCTTTCTCATTGACACAAAGTCAGGGTACTAGTAAGAAGATAAACTGACTAGACAACACAAAGATAAACTAGACCCTGCACATGATCATGGACTAAAATATGCAACCTTGCAGACAAGGACTGAACACAGGATTTGTGGCCTTCACCACTAGAACGTGAATCCGCTGCAAATGAAACAAACAAAAACTATAAATAAGCTATTGAGGATAGGTTACCACCTATGCGACACTGTCGCCAGGCTATACCAATGCCTCTGGTGTCTGCTGTAAGACAAACAAACAATAAACATACATGAGACAAGTAGGCATGCGATTAGGCCTGCACCCTAAACGCCTCCATGATTCTGTCTCCGGACAAGAGCTATGGCTCCAGCTGGCGCTGTGAGAATACCAATGGCAGATTGTGATGAAAGGTGCGACTTCCACCACAATGGCAGTTATTCAATGCTGTGGGCGAGTGGTGACAGCGAGCAGAGCTTCCTGCTCGCTGTCACCACTCACCCTGACCGTATTCAACGCACCCCCCTCATACGCCAATTTCCCCTCGCTCCATTTTTTTGAGCGAGGGGGGAATTGGCGGATGCGGCTCCTGAACCAGCGAGACTCGCGGCTAAATACAGCGAGTTTCCTGCATTAGCCGCGGGTCTCGCTGTTTTGGGGAATTCTTGCCGTCCTGTGACAACGAGGATTTCCCCAGATCATTGAATAGAGTGAGTGGCCGGCGCGGGGGTTCGCTGGTTTTCGGCAATCCTCGCTGTTTAACCCCCTCGCTGACCGCTCGCCGCGGCATTGAATACACCCCATTGTATGGGGAAGCTGCAGGTACTCACAGAAGCTGGACACAGACAAGATCTCACACACTGGAAGCAGGGGTTCTCTGACACAGGCAGGACCTAACAGGACACCTGGCAGGTGTGCTGGCTGGAATACTTACACACAGGCTAGAATAAACTGAACTCTAGAGTAATCTCAGACAGTAGTTAGCTGGGAACTCTGAGAATCTCTGGGAAAATAGAAATCATTAGTAACAAGGAATATAATCAGAGTATCACAGTAATATAACTGGCAGGGTTACCGTAATTACTTGGAGCAATACCTAATTACCCAGTGGCTTAGGAGGCAGCCACACCCAAAGACTAAGGTAAGCATGGAAATAAGGCAAGATGGATCAGCCAAAACCTGGAGCGCTGTTCTGAGAAGCACAAACCCACACAGAGCATGAACAACAGTGACTGCTACGGTCGCAGCACATGACACAATGATTCCCATAATGGTTATTTTCAATGTACTGACACATACATTGCAGTGCAGATTTATTTCCAAAGAACAATCTTTTTTTAACAGTTCAATTACTGAAACCATGGCATAAAGAAGGTATTACAGAAATTAAAGAACTCTTAATGGATCACTCAGCTAATCACTGATCACAAATAGACAAAGTTGTTATGAATAGTTTGCTTTTAAAGGCTTGTTTTACCTTCAAACTACTGGTACCGTAATGGGGTCTGCACTGACCCATAGAATATGCACACACATACAGAGGCGTAACTTCCAAGGGAAAACAAATATTGTGTGTGTCTCAGAGCCCACAGTGAATTGGCAGGGTGATGGCCGGTGGGTCAAGGTCAGACTCCCAAACATTCAGAATCAGTATTCATCATCGGGGCACATCTCACAGTCCAGCAGCAGGTGCACCACCATTTGATACAGCACAGGTTGAGTGATACCAGGAAGGAGCAGTCCTATTCCCCATTGCAGGTGTACACCTTGAAAAAGCCTATTTTACGGGCGAAACGCGTTGGTGGAGGAGAGGGAATCCACAGTCCCACAATAATAGCTACAAGCATTTGGAGAAATTACCCTGAGACCGAACCAGCCTATTTCCTACTGCTTTATTGTCCTTCCCTAAGACTCTGAAGGATTGGTCCTTAGCCCAACCAAGCGGCCTTCCTACTATCTGGCAGGGGGGCGTTACCCCACAAATTGAAAGCCATCCATATCAGGAACAGGACCCCCCATACAAAGGGAATACAAAAAGGTCACCACAGAAGGCATCCTAGGAACGGATCTCATTTTTTACTTCATAAAGAAATACGGGACAGTATGGACTGATCTTTTTATTCATTCCCTCCCAGAAGCTTCATACACTTAAGTATTATACTGCCACCCACTGTTGTTACCAATATGTTCACCTATTTTATTGATCATATATCTATTTATTGTGTAATAAACCTATCTTTTTAACCTGATTAATATTGGCACCCACCTATTATTCAAACTGTAATTTATACTTATTAGTGTACACCCTTTTTTTGCTTTGTTCGCTTCTTACGGGTCTGACAACCCATTTTCCAGTACACAGCAGCTTTGATAAAGCAGCCCATTTTCTGCGCCTCTCACCCTCTGATAACTTGTTATCTCCCACCACAGTGGTAAGAGGGCCCTGCTCACAAGCATTCACTCTATAGGGAAAAAGTAATGTGTTTTCTTTTGCATAACGGTCACCAGTTTGCAGAGGCTCCTGGTGAGCTGTACGATACAGTGACCCAGCTATGTTGGCCGGGGGTCAGGTGGACAGAAGGTGAGAGAGACCTAAAGAGAGGATATGGGAGGACTGTACAGCGAGGATATGATTAGATAGGAAACGGTTATGAAGGTTATGTGGGTGGTGCAGGAATTTGATAAGCTTCCTGAAGAGGTGTGTACTCAGGGAACACCTTAAGGATCGGACACTGGAGGAGAGTCTTATTGTGTATGGGAGACAGGGGCGTAACTAACTATTTAGCGCCCCCCTGCCGCATGTTTATTTGGCGCGCCCCCCCCCCCCCCACAACTAACCTGCCCCCCCTTCTTACCCGCGGTCTGCGTCTCGCCCGGCTCTCTGTCGGGACCTTCCTGACGTCATGGTCCCGGCCGGCTCCTGCTGCTACAATGAAAACGGACTCTTAGAAAATGGCTGCCCCCATACTGCAGACAGAAAACTGTCTGCAGTATGGGGGCAGCCATTTTCTAATTGTCAGTTTTCATTGCGGCAGGAGCCGGTCGGGACCGTGACGTCAGGAAAGTCCCGACAGAGAGCCGGGCGAGACGCAGACCGAGGGAAATTATAGCCCCGCAGCCCCCCCCCCCCCAATTTCTCTGCACCCCCCCCCCCCCGCCACCGCGGGGGCTGCGGAGCTATAGTTACGCCACTGATGGGAGAAGATTCCATAAATTGATGAAGAAAGTCCTTTAGTCGTAAATGGGAGGGAGTAATGCAGGTGTAGGAGAGGTGTAGAGCTTGTGCAGAGTGGGGAGGTCAGTTTGTGAGATATTATGAGATAAGAGAAGAGATGTTCATTGGTGTAGTTTGGTTTATGGCCTGGTGTGTAAGTAAAAGTATTTTATGTTGAATACGGTAGAACACAACTAATTAATGGAGGGACTGACAGAGCAGATCCGGATACATTGAACATTTGGCAAGGAAGATCAGCCTCGCAGCTGCATTCATGATGAATTGTAGTGGTGAGAGTCTGTATTGGGGAAGACCAGTAAGGAGACTATATTGATGATATACATTTTTGGGGAGGTTTGGGACAATGTGGTGTTCTTAGTGTACAGGGATGCTGGTATCTTATTAATTAAATTCCAGTCTTATATTCATGACTTCTCCCTTGTGTGATGTTTCAAATGTGAAATAAGATATGATTTGCGTGTAAAACGTTTCCCACACTCAGAGCATGGAAATGGCTTCTCACCTGTGTGCTGTTTCTGATGTGTAACAAGATTTGATTTCTGTGCAAAACATTTCCCACAATCAGAGCATGGAAATGGTTTCTCACCTGTGTGACTTGTCTGATGTTTAACAAGATATGATTTGCGTATAAAACGTTTCCCACACTCAGAGCATGGAAATGGCTTCTCACCAGTGTGCTGTTTCTGATGTGTAACAAGATTTGATTTCTGTGCAAAACATTTCCCACAATCAGAGCATGGAAATGGTTTCTCACCTGTGTGACTTGTCTGATGTTTAACAAGATGTGATTTGCGTATAAAACATTTCCCACACTCAGAGCATGGAAATGGCCTCTCATCTGTGTGCTGTTTCTGATGTGTAACAAGATTTGATTTCTGTGCAAAACATTTCCCACAATCAGAGCATGGAAATGGCTTCTCACCTGTGTGACTTGTCTGATGTTTAACAAGATGTGATTTGCGTATAAAACATTTCCCACACTCAGAGCATGGAAATGGCCTCTCATCTGTGTGATTTCGCTGATGTGTAACAAGATTTGATTTCTGTGCAAAATATTTCCCACAATCAGAGCATGGATACGGTTTCTCACCTGTGTGACTTCTCTGATGTTTAACAAGTTCTGATTTAGTTGTAAAACACTTACAACATTCAGAGCATATAAATGGTTTCTCACCTGTGTGACTTCTCTGATGTTGAACAAGAGTTGATTTCCGTGTAAAACATTTCCCACACTCAGAGCATGGAAACAGATTATCACCTATGTGACTTCTCTGATGTTTAACAAGATGAGATTTGTGCATAAAACGTTTCCCACACTCAGAGCATGGAAATGGCCTCTCACCTGTGTGATGTCTCTGATGTAAAACAAGATCTGATTTAGTTGTAAAACATTTCCCACACTCAGAGCATGGATATGGTTTCTCACCTGTGTGACTTCTGTGATGTCTAACAAGATCAGATTTAGTTGTGAAAGGCTTAGAACACTCAGAGCATGTAAATGGTTTCTCACCCGTGTGACTTTTCTGATGTTTAACAAGATGTGATTTCTGTGCAAAACATTTCCCACACTCAGAGCATGGAAATGGCCTCTCACCTGTGTGACTTCTCTGATGTATAACTAGATGTGATTTAGATGTACAACATTTCCCACACTCAGAACATGAATAACGTTTCTCTCCCGGCTTAGTTGGTTGATCATTAATGAGTTTGGTGTTCGGTTGAACATCTATAGAGCAGGTATATACTTTAGCTGTAATAGGTGTAATAATAATTGAGCTATCAGGGGAACACTGGGCATGATTACAGGGATTACATGAGATATCTGCACAGTGAGGTACTGGGTGTATATTTGGGGGGTTGGGGTTTTGTCCTGGAGAACCTTGTGTGATATCTCCTAATTTACCACCTGGAGATAAGATAGGTCTCGCTGAGATATTCCTCCTGTTACATCCATCTGCTGGGAATATAATAAATATGTCAATAGTAACATTTCCTGTGAAGTCCCCAAATGACCAACAAATGGCTAAATTCAGTTGCAGGTAAAAACGTTCTCATCTCCCAAACCCAGCGACTACAGCTAGATACACACTGTCCCACAGGAGATGTTCCTGCTCTGGACTCAGAACATGAACCCAATATCCTCTTGTGCAGCAGTGTGACGCTGCTATACATTTCTCACATATTATTAATAATACATCTTATTATATATATTCTCCATCAGGACTCAAGGAGCTTTACAGGCATAAAAAGCACATAGTATATAACATTGAGTAATACAGTAATACACAAGTAAAAAATAAAGAAAACATGGAGCGCATAACACATGGTTGATTCAGATAGTTTGAGTAATAACGTCCATGGGTCTCATATTCCACCCACCATAGGCACCGGACGAGGCAGCTATGTTGGGCAAACTGTGTAGGATTATCCTGGGTGGTATAGTTTCCCCCAAAAGACACTATACAGAATGGATGGTTTCAGCATCCTAATGCTAGGAGTAGGGGCCCTGCATAACCAACAGGTCCTTGTATGTTTCATCTCATCCATTAGTGTATCAGGTGACGCAGCCATGTTATGTGCACTATGAAGGATACACTGTGTGAGATAAGCCATGCAAGGGTTCAAGTAATATGAGGGATAACACACAGTGACATGATGTGAGGAGGAGAGCAGGAGTATAATAGGGGCTGATGGATGAGATAAACCAGAAGTGCTGGGGGAGACTGGTCAGATCTCTGGGCTGGTAACACACAGTAACATGATGTGAGGGGAGAGCAGGAGTAGAATAGGGGCTGATGGATGAGATACACCAGAAGTGCTGGGGGAGACTGGTCAGATCTCTGGGCTGGTAACACACAGTAACATGATGTGAGGGGAGAGCAGGAGTATAATAGGGGCTGATGGATGAGATACACCAGAAGTGCTGGGGGAGACTGGTCAGATCTCTGGGCTGGTAACACACAGTGACAGGATGTGAGGAGGAGAGTTCATTACACTGCTGATGATCTAAATATTCTAACACAAACACAGGTGCATTGTGTCAATCAATTAACATATCTGTGAATTAGGGAAGGAAATCCACTCAAAACTGGGAGAATATATAAACTCCACCCACATAACACACTGGTTATAATTGAACTGAACACGGTCATCATGGTGCATGGAGAGACTATTCTGTGATAATTGTTTATTACTCACCTGTACTGATATTTGTAGGTATTTCCTCCTCCTTACACTGCTGATTACTCTTTACATATGTCTCTTCTCCCCCCTCTGTATCTTCTGCCTTCATATCATTTACAGACGTCTCTTCTCCCCCCTCTGTATCTTCTGCCTTCATATCAGTCACAAACGTCTCTTCTCCCCCCTCTGTATCTTCTGCCTTCATATCAGTCACACATGTCTCTTCTCCCCCCTCTGTATCTTCTGCCTTCATATCAGTCACATGCTTCTCTTCTTCTCCCTCTGTATCTTCTGCCTTCATATTAGAAAAGTGCACACACTAAATAATCACAATATCATAAGTTATTAATTTAGAGATAGACAGTGACACCCTGACACCTTATAGACACATACATTGATGCAATCATCACAAAGACACATGCCCCAGTGTTACTGTATAATGTCCCATTCCCAGACGTCACCTCTCCGGTCAAATCCCCTGGTGTTACTATATAACGTCCCATTCCCAGCGGTCACCTCTCCAGTCACATCCCTCTGTGTTACTGTATAACATCCCATTCCAAGCAGTCACCTCTCTGGTCACATCCCCCTGTCTTACTGTATAACATCCTACTCCCAGCGGTCACCTATCCAATCATATTCCCCGGTGTTACTTTAAACCGTACCATTCGCAGCGGTCACCTCTCGGGTCACATCCCCCCATGTTACTGTATAACGTCTCATTCCCAGTGGACACCTCACTGGTTAAATCCCTGGTGTTACCGTAGAACATCTCATTCCCAGCAGTCACATCCCCCGGTCTTACTGTATAATGACTCATTCCCAGCAGTCACCTCTCCAGTCAGCAGCTGAATGATCTTGTTGGTAAGTTCCAGGATCTTCTGGTCATTGTGCCTCTCATGTATCAGTAAAGGTGGAGGCATCGTGATGGGGCTCTCGGTCCTGCTCAGTCCTCCTGATACACCGGGATGGCTGCTTGGTGTCCCACACTCACCGGATATCTTCTTTACTACTGTGTAACCCTGTTTATTGGGGGAAAGAACAAATGTCACTGTGACATTATCAGACTCCCCGTCCCTGCATTATTGCTATAGGTATAAGTGATGTCACTGTTACCTCCCCCTTTTCATCTCTGTATTATAAGTATAGATATAAGTGATGTCACCTCCCCGGTCACATCACTGTAGTATTACTGTAGATAAAAGTGACATCAATGTGTTGTCCCCAGACTCCCAAACCTCCCTAGTCACGTCCCTGTGTTATTTCTATAGATTTAGGTGACGTCACTGTCACATTTACATATTAAAAGTATAGATATTAAGTGATGTCACGGTCACGTCCCTGTATTATTACTATAGCTATAAGTGATGTCACTGTCACTTCTCTGGTCATGTCCCTGTATTCACTGTGACGTTCCTAGATCCCCTCACCTCCCAGGTTACCTCCCTGTATTATTACTATAGATATATAAGTGATGTCACAGTCACGTCCCTGTATTATTACTATAGCTATAAGTGATGTCACAGTCACTTCTCCGGTGATCTCCGGTGTAGTCCCTGTATGTGAAGTTCCCAGATGCCCTCACCTCCCAGGTCACCTCCCTGTATTATTACTATAGTACAGGTCGGGTATCCCGTATCCGGGCATCCCGTATCCGAATTATTCCAAAAACCGTGGTTTTTTGGAATAATTCAAATTTTTTTTATTTCCCCCCCCCCCCTAACCCTCTTTTAATACTTACCAAGTCCTCCGGCGTCCACGGCAGGCCTTCAGCATCCTCTCCGGCGTCTCCAGCGGTCCCAGGAGTGCTTTGCGCGAGTGCGCCGGTGACGTCACCGGCGTGCCTGGGAACTTGCGCAAAGCACTCCTGGGACCGCTGGAGACGCCGGAGACGGTGCTGGTGGCCTGCTGTGGACGCCGGAGGACTCCATGGACGCCGTGGGACCATCGGGGACCCACCAGGGGCAGGTAAGTATGACTAAAAAAAAATTATTCCAAAAACCGGAATATTCCCTTATCCGGAATGCTCGTGGTCCCGAGCATTTCGGATAAGGGATACTCAACCTGTACTAAGTGTTGGCAATGTCACCTCACCGGGCACATCCCTGTAATAAGTTTATAGTAAAGGTATAACCACGCCATGTCCCACCTTGGGATACCAACCCCACTTCCAATATACACAACATAGGTGGAACATGATGCACTGTCTCTATAATGTAGGTGTGTATGCTCACCTTCAGAAAGTGCTCTATTTGCATCAAAAGGTATATTTTGTCCCCAGAGCAAACCTCCCTCCCTCATTGAAGCTCTGGGGGCAAAGATACCTTTTGATGCAATTAGGGCACTTTCTGAAGGAGAGCATACACTGCATGGGATTTAGAGTTTCAGGCATCACATATAAATATCTGCATAGAAATTGATGTGGTTGGCGATTTTCAAAGATACCTTTACGGGCACATAGGGCCAGTCATACAGGCCAGTAAGGAGGAAGATCATTTGATCTGCTTATATTCTTATTGATTAACTTATCAATAGTCTTTATCTTTTTACTGCTTACACAAGCAATCAGCAGTGAAGAAACATCACTTCAACAAAAAGAGGAACAACACACCTTTATTATAGAGACAGCGCATCATTGTCCACCTCTGTTGTACATCCCTGTAATATTACAGTAAATAAGTGATGCTCCTAGAGAGACCTCCTAACCTCCTCGGTCACGTCCCTGTATTATGACTATAGATATAAGTGATGTCACTGTCATTTCCCCAATCATGCCCCAGTATTATTACTACAGATGTATGTGATGTCATTGTCACCTCCCCAGTCAGCAGAAAGATGATCTCCAGGGTGAGACTTAGTATCCTCTCAGACATGTGACTCCCGTCCTTCTCCATCCTCAGGGAATCAGTGACAGCTCATCCTCATGTGACGTCTAGTAAACTCTCTGGATACTCACAGCTCAGTGGTCTAGAAGTAAGTACAATAATTATACTACACAGCACAGAGCACACATGTAACATAGATATGAAGCACTGAGCCCTCCTCTATCCCCCATGTCACACAGCACTGGTCACATATAAGACATCCCAGTGACTGTCACACAATGCTGTATTGCTAATGGGTTACACCGCACAACTCATGGCCAGGACACCAAAGGCTGCTCCTCCTGTATAATAATAGTAACAAAAACAACAGGACACCACAGGCTGCTCCTCTTTTATAATAACAGGACACCTGTATAGTAAAAATATCAGGACACCACTTGCTTCTCTCCCTGTATAGTAAGAACAGGACACCACAGCCTGCTCCCCGTGTATAACAATAATTATATCAAGACACCACAGGCTACTTCCCTTGTATAATAACTACAACACGGGCTGCTCCCCCTGTATAATAATATTAGTACACCATAGACTGCTCCCCCTCTATAACAACAATAGGACACCACCCTGAATAATAATAACAACATCATAATCATGTTGATCCCCTGTATTAATGTCCTGTTAATAATATTATTATAAAGGTGGAACAGCCTGTGGTGTCATGTTCTTATTATTATACAGAGTGAGCAGCCTGTGGTGTCCTATTATTATTATAAAGGGGGAGCAGCCTGTGGTGTCCTGTTATTACCATACAGGGGATGCAGGCTGTGGTGTCCTGTTATTACCATACAGGGGATGCAGCCTGTGGTGTCCTGTTATTACCATACAGGGGATGCAGCCTGTGGTGTCCTGTTATTACCATACAGGGGATGCAGCCTGTGGTGTCCTGTTATTACCATACAGGGGATGCAGCCTGTGGTGTCCTGTTATTACCATACAGGGGATGCAGCCTGTGGTGTCCTGTTATTACCATACAGGGGATGCAGCCTGTGGTGTCCTGTTATTACCATACAGGGGATGAAGCCTGTGGTGTCCTGTTATTACCATACAGGGGATGCAGCCTGTGGTGTCCTGTTATTACCATACAGGGGATGAAGCCTGTGGTGTCCTGTTATTACCATACAGGGGATGCAGCCTGTGGTGTCCTGTTATTACCATACAGGGGATGCAGCCTGTGGTGTCCTGTTATTACCATACAGGGGATGCAGCCTGTGGTGTCCTGTTATTACCATACAGGGGATGCAGCCTGTGGTGTCCTGTTATTACCATACAGGGGATGCAGCCTGTGGTGTCCTGTTATTACCATACAGGGGATGCAGCCTGTGGTGTCCTGTTATTACCATACAGGGGTTGCAGCCTGTGGTGTCCTGTTATTACCATACAGGGGATGCAGCCTGTGGTGTCCCGTTATTACCATACAGGGGATGCAGCCTGTGGTGTCCCGTTATTATTATACAGGGGATGCAGCCTGTGGTGTCCCGTTATTACTATACAGGGGATGCAGCCTGTGGTGTCCCGTTATTATAAAGGGGATGCAGCCTGTGGTGTCCTGTTATTACCATACAGGGGATGCAGCCTGTGGTGTCCTGTTATTACCATACAGGGGATGCAGCCTGTGGTGTCCTGTTATTACCATACAGGGGATGCAGCCTGTGGTGTCCTGTTATTACCATACAGGGGATGCAGCCTGTGGTGTCCTGTTATTATTATACAGGGGATGCAGCCTGTGGTGTCCTGTTATTACCATACAGGGGATGCAGCCTGTGGTGTCCTGTTGCTACCATACAGGGAGAGTAGCCTGTGGAGTTGTTATTATTATTATTATACAGGGGAGCAGCCTGTGGTATCCTATTGTTGTTATTATTATTATACAGCTGCAGCAGCAGCCTGTGGTGTCCTGTTATTATTATACAGGGGATGCAGCCTGTGGTGTCCTGTTGCTACCATACAGGGAGAGTAGCCTGTGGAGTTCTGTTATTATTATTATACAGGGGAGCAGCCTGTGGTATCCTATTGTTATTATTATTATACAGCTGCAGCAGCTTGTGATGTCCGGTTATTATACATGAAGATCAGCCTGTATTCTCCTGTTGTTGTTGTTGTTGTAGTAGTAATAATAACAACAACAACAAGAACTACAATACTGCTTTCACAGTGCAGAAACGGGTATTGACCCTGTATTCTTAAATGGGACTTTAAAACGGGTCTGAACCTTAAGACCTTTCACATTGCAGGTGAAAACCGTTTTAAAAAGCATTTAATACCATTCACACATTCAACCTGTTTAACCCCCAATGGACACGTTTCAAGCCATAGAAATAGAGCCATTCACACTGCCTAAAAAACGGCTTTGAAACGTGTAGGACTCTGCATTTTAAACGTGTTAAAATACCAGTTAACTTTAACCGGTAAATCAACTCTGGCACCTTCACACTGCAGCCTTAAACGTTTTAAAATGGAAAAAAAACGGCAATATACCGTTTTAAAAGTGCAGTGTGAAAGGGGTACAAGACACCACAGACTGCTCCTCCTGGTTCAACAAACTGTGTAAAAGAGAGGCATTCTGGATCTTTTCATTAGGATCCCTTTTCCCGCTGGGACTAAATGAATCAATAGAACTTAATAATCTTGGCCCTTAGAATGCTATGTTTCATGCCATTACTAGTTCTTTGGTCTTTCTATATATGTATATTTTCGATATATGAAGGTCTCTGGGGCTCTTATTGAGGGTCTGTGTCTCTCCGGTCTTCCCTCTTTGCTTTAGAATGTTATATTTTATGTCACTATTAGGTTTTTGGTCTCTATATATGTATAGGTTTGATGTATGAAGGTCTCTCTGGGGTTCTTACTGAGGGTCTGGGTCTCTCTGGACATGCCTTACAGGTCTTCCTTTCCCTCTCTCTATCTTTATATTGAGAGGAAACTAGTACGCTAAAGATTGAAAAATAATAATAAATAAAAAATTGAAAATGTTTGCCATGTGCATTGCCTTTGGGGCGAGTTGGGGATTGAACCTGTGACTCCACGCTTGTTACCCGTGGTGATCTATAAGCTGATGTCAGTAAGCCAGGATAAATATAGAATAAGAATAAGTAAAAAGAGTAAAAAAAAAGTTCCTTTTCTGTCTATGAATGTGGATGATGTGAGACTTGCCATCTTAGTAGTATGTGTTTTTAAATAAATATAAATGTAAATCTATGAGGCTCCATGGTTTTTTTTAGAAATCCTATCTGTTATACCTAAGTGCAGCTGAAACAACACATGCTGAGAATAAATGGTCAGGTGTGCTCATTAGACTGGAAGCACTGGGCAACACCGGCCCTCCAGATGTTAATGAACTACACATTCCAGGATGCTTTGCATTAGATTTGTGGCCATGCTGAAACTGATGCAAGGCATGCTGGGATGTGTAGTTCATCAACATCTGGAGGGCCAGTGTTGCCCAGCCTTGAGCTTGGTGGATGGACAAATAAATATGAAGCCTGCACATACAATGACATCTTCTGATGAAACCGGTATCTTACCACACCGGAGAAACGCGTAAAGAGTCCCTTCTTTTGAAGCACTGACACTGTGTGGCAACCGCCAATCACCATCTTAAGCCGATCTCCAGCTGTTCCCGAGTACGACTGAATTACCAACTGCCCCCTATCCTGCCGATTGCCCGGCCGCTTCTGAGGGAAGAAAGGAGACTGTGAGTACAGGTCACTGTACCAGGTGTCGGAGGGGTGCGAGAGCAGAGCGGCACAAGTGCTACGTGCACGCACCGCTATACTCCTGACCTACGGAGGTAACCCGGAGACACAGATCGAGGGGGAAATTTACTAAAGGAAATTTGTAAAACTAGGTGTAAAAATAGGTGTATTTGTATCCAGAAATACACTTATTTTTAACATTTTCTATCCCGAAAATACGGCAATTCATATTCGTATTGATAGCACATCAATACGAATACGAATTGCCGTATTTTCGGGATAGTAAATTTCAAAAATAAGTGTATTTCTGGATACAAATACACCTATTTTTACACCTAGTTTTACAAATTTCCTTTAGTAAATTTCCCCCTGAGTGTCTTGGCTTAAGTGGATGTCCCTGCAGCACCAAAGCTGACTAAACTCACCCCAAGGTGACGGGAGCGTGCGCTGATAACAGCAGGCTCTGTTGGCGCCGGAGCCACCAACACGGACACCTGTGGTGAACAGAATTCCATCTGTGCTCTTGCTCACTGCCTCTCCCCACTTCCTCTCCCCCCTCACCTCCCCGAATATTTGAATATCAATTACCAAAAAGCAGAGATATTAGTACTGGGACCCTAATAAATTGGAAAATCGCAGAGGACTTTGATCGGCATTGGTGAGATTTTGGCTGCATTAAAGACAATAGACCCCTAAATAACTGCTAATTACTGTGGTAACCTTAACCAATGTGCCAGGCAGATGTCAGTGTGTATTAATATGTTAGATTTTATAGAAGCCATATTTGTGTGCTATTAATACATTTTATACTTTACTATAAAGTGACAACTGCGCTCTCTTTTGCTCTGGAATTATTAATAATAAATTACATTACACCACAGGCTGCTCCTCCTGTATAATAACAACGACAGGACACCACAGGCCGATACACCTGTATATTAATAATAATTATTGTAGGACAACATTGCTCCCCCTGAATAATTATAACAACAGGACACCACAGGCTGCTCCTCTTTTGGAATAACAGGACACCTGTAAAGTCTAAAGGCTCTGTATATAGTATATACTGCAACAGCAATATCCAAATATATGCGTTCCATACATCAGGAACTATGCAGCTATTGGCCAACCATAATAGGAACCTTATGTGTGGTAATAGGAACCCAGATGACGGAAGTCACACAATGGGCGGTATTCAATGAGCCTGATTCGCCATGTTTTTATGGCGAATTTGTGCTGTTTGGCGAATTTTTGACTAAAACGGTGAATCACCCTATTCAATGACCACATGGCGAATACATTTGAAGGTTTTTTTCGCCATGATTCACCGAGTAGCAATCGCTATCTTTTTATGGAGAAGTGGAATGTGAACTTTTAAAATAAAGTGTTTTGTTTTTTACATTTGGTGTCAAAAAATCAGGAATTTTATTCTGAGGAGGGGCATGCTATTTTTATTCATGTGCTGTAAGCACATGAATATATATTTAATAAAAAAAAAAAAATATATATATATTTTTTTTTTTTTTTTTTTTTTTACACAGCAGCCAGCAGGGGGCGCCGGAGCTGAGCCGCTCATTACATATTCATATATTCACTGCACCCGATCGTTACGATCGGGTATAGTGAATATACGGTCCCCTGCTGGCACCCCCGGGGGGGCAGCCTGTGCTGCCTGGCACCCGGGGAGCCCACCTTCCCCCCACAAACGTTCTGGGGCAGGCAGAGAGACTTCCATCTCCCTGCCTGCCACCGTCCTCAGGCTCCCTGCGGCATTCGCCGCAGGAGCTCATATTCGCCAGTCAGGGGCAGCGAGCCCCTGACACGTTGAATACCGGAGCCCGCCGGCTCCGGAACGTGGCGAATGTGCAGCGAATCCTAAAAAGGAGCACCTCGCAGGTATTCTCATTGAATACCGCCCTCTGGCTGGACGGATACTGTTCCGACGTGATGGTCGCTTTTGCAGTCCACGCATCCAGGAAGAAGCCGGCCGCATAAGTGTTGCACTCATCGGAAGTACCTAGCAGCGCCCCGCTAAAACAGCCTGGTGCCTGCCCTGGCTGTGTGCACGGGGAAGCGCAGCGCCGCCTTAGACGGCGATTCCCAGCGATTCCCCGGCAGCACGGTAACTTCGGCGGGGCCGGGCATGCCCCCTTTAGTGACGGCGGCGGCCAGGCCGCCCCCTTTAGTGACGTCGCGGCCCAGGTATGCCCCTTTTGTGACGTCGGCTGCCCGGGACCGCCCACAACTGTGACGTTGGCGGGCCCAGTCAACCCCCCTTGCGCTGCCCGCCCTCATTTCTAGAGGGAACACTAAATCTTGTGATATTGTATACTTCTGGAAACGGAGTACCACTACACACATATAAAATACATTTTCTAAGATCCATAATAGGAACTACAAAAACTACAAATAAGGAAGTCTGTCTCCTACCCTTTTATATAGGGTTATCACTATATTGTTTTTGTCTGAATTGTTACTAATTAGGGTGTAATTGATGAAATCAGGTGTGTGGCATAATGCTCATTTACAGGGTATATAAACCCTATCATTACTTTGAACAAAACACCTTGAAAAAGCTGCTTGAGGCAGTGAAACGCGTAGGTACCTGATGGTCTGCTCACGGACTACTGTTTGGCTCTGAATACCTACACCACGTTTTAAAGACCCCCCAGCACCAATAAGAGTTTGCATCAACTCATCTGGCATCAGCCACCTTTCCAGGACTTGGGCCTCACCCACTGGGGTAATACACAACTTTGGAGGAAATGTTGTGACAGTGAAAATCTTGGGAGGAACACCACCTCCTTAAAGGCCCAGCCAAGGGAGCACCAGAGTGGACGAGGTCCTCCATTTCAGACTACACATTCATCATCCTGAGGAGAGAGTAAGGACAAACTCCATTGTGTCAAATCCAACCTGAATTTTCCCAGTAATGGTGGATAAATTTGGTGACTATCATTTCCATTCCATTTTGTATTCATTTTTTCAGTGCGCAACCACTGCTTAATTTTTATTCTTAATTTTATTCCAATTGTGCTTTTAGATATTCATGAATTAAATGTATTAATTTTCACTATAAGCCACAAGCCTGATATTAATTCTTAGTGCAGTTACCCACTTCCTGATCCTTTTTGCTCCCCCTGTATACTAACAGCAACAACAGGACAATACAGACGGATTCCCCTGTATTATATTAATAATCAGAACAACAACAAAGACACCACAGGCTCCTCCCTTGTATAATATTAACAGGATACCACAAGCTCCTCCACTGTATAATAACAACCTGACACCACAGGCTGCTCCCGCTGTGTAATAATAATAATCATAATAATAACCACCACCTGATCCTTCTTTATAATTATAACAGGACACCAAAGGCTGCTCCCAGTGTATACTCATAACAGGACACCAAAGGCTGCTCCCAGTGTATACTCATAACAGGACACCAAAGGCTGCTCCACCTGTATAATAAAACCAGACACCACAGTTTGCTCCCCGTGTCTAATAATAACAACAACAACAACAGAACAACACAGGCAGTTCCCCGTGTATAATAATAATAATAATAATAATAATAATAATAATAATAATAATAATAATAACAACAAGGCACCACAGGCAGCTCCCCATGTATACTAATAATAATAATAATAATAATAATAATAATAATAATAATATCAAGACACCACAAACTGCTCCCACTGTATTACAACAACAGGATACCACAGGCTGCACCCTGTGTAGAATTACAAAAACAAAACTCCACAGGCTGCTCTACCTGTATAATAATATGATTGTTATTATTAGTACACAACAGGCTCCTCCCCCTGTATAATAATAACAGGACACCACAGGCTGCTCCCCGTGTATAATAAAAGGATGCCACAGACTACCCCTCCGATATAATAATGACACCACAAGCTTTTCCCCCTGTATAAAAATAACATGACAATACAGGCTTTAACCCCTCTATAATAGGACACCACAGGTTTATCCCCTATATAATAATAAAAGGACACAACAGGCTGCTCCACCTGTATAGACGCCATTACCCGATTTAGACGAACACCGAGGTTGAAGTACCAGCAAGAATATGGAACACACACCGGAAGCAGGGTGGAACGCACAGACCGGAAGTAGGGGGTGATTGGTACTCACATCTTCCTGGTGTCTATCTGCTGCTACAGCCTGTGCTCTAAGTTTAGTCATCGGAGGCCATGTTCCTGCAGACCATTGCAGCAGCATTAATGACGTCAGTTCTAAGCACCGCCCTCCTCTATCACTCCCATAAGGCAACACAATCAGAGAGAGCGGCCATTGCTGTGTCTGGCAGGGCAGGCACAGCACATAATGATAATTCTTCTATAGGCTGATTAGTTCTGGAGAAAAGTTGCTGTACTATAGGGGATAGCCTGCCCAAGCAGAATTATTTGGTAAGCAAGTCCAGATCCCCCCCCCCTACCACCATATATATATATATATATATATATATATGTATATATATATATATATATGTATATATATATATATGTATCACATGTGCTGTGCTTTGTAGGATAAATTACTTATGCAGGGAACATCTTATACAGACAGTACAATGATATTTTGAGAACCTACTGTACAGTAGTAAAGCTTGCATCTGCATTCTGGATAATTTATTAGTATTATGTATGAATGGCCATTTCCTATAGCAAACGATTACACATCATTGCAATCCACACTATGGGGGTTATTCTAGTTCACTCTTTCTGACAAAATCCTTCTTAGATGGACAAAACCATGTGCACTGCAGGGGGGCAGATGTAAAATGTGCAGAGAGAATTAGATTTGGGTGGGGTTTTACTTCAAAGTGAGATCTATATTGCAGTGTAAAAATAAAGCAGCCAGTATTTACCCTGCACAGAAACAAAATAACTAACCCAAATCAAATTCTCTCTGCACATTTTACATCTGCCCCCCTGCAGTGCACATGGTTTTGTCCATCTAAGAAGGAATTTGTCAGAAAGAGTGAACTAGAATAACCCCCTATAACACGAGGCTGAAGTTGGCTTCTTATTCGGCCAGCTTCTTATTCACTTCTTATTCGAACTCCAGCTTCTTATTCGGGACAATCACTTTCACAGGGGTTAATGAGTCTTGGACCACACATTTTACACCAGAAAGCCACACAGGGGGGTCAGGTACATATGACCCACTTGCAATTTATTTTGACCAACAAGGATTTGGGCAGAAATAGGGCACTAAAGTGGGCATGGGTCCAAGATTTCATAATTTTGAATAAGTAGCTGGTGTCCTGCAAGGGTTAAACAGCGTTGGTCAAACAGTATGACATTTGAAACCCACAGAGGGGGGTCACGTACATATCACATACCAACAATTTTCTTTGACCTACAGGCTTTGTGGCATGAAAATAGGCAGTAAAGTTGGCATGGGCAACAGATTTGGTTGAATGTAGTTTGCAAGGGTTAAACAGGTCTGGTCAAATTACCATACATTAGTGTATAATCAGTTTAAACTTTATATACTTTAATATAAATCAGTGGTGCAAGTAATGGGGTACAGTGTGGTACGGCGTACCTGTAAGAAATATATAGCACTTCCCCCCGACCCGCAGCCGATGCTTTTGCATGCCAGCTCACCTGACAGAACAGAAGCGATATGACAGCTGGGCAGAGAGTGGTGTGCTGCCCGGCTGTCTTCTGAGCAGGTCCACGGCTATTTGAAATATCGCCAGCCAATAGGAGATCGCGGCCCGGCAGCCATTCAGGAGCAGCTCCTATTGGCTGGTGACCAGGCGCTATATTTCAAATAACCATGGACCTGATCAGAAGACATCCTGACATCGTGACATGCCCGGTTCATGAATCACGAGCCAATCGGAGCTGCCGGCACGTCATTTTAAATAGCTGCGCCGTGGAGTTGCAGACGGATGGACCTGCTCTAAGAGAGACATCCGGGTTTCCAATGCTCTTCCAAGGGGAGACCTGTGGAAGCAAATTATACTCACAGGGCTCACGGGACTGATCCATGCAGGTTTCTGCCAAATACGGCAGGAAAATGAAGTGTATTTTCCTGGCGTATTTGGTCGGCAATTAGCGGCCGTTTAACGCTAATTAGCGGACGTAT
Organism: Crinia signifera; assembly: GCF_055691185.1. NCBI lineage: Eukaryota > Metazoa > Chordata > Amphibia > Anura > Myobatrachidae > Crinia > Crinia signifera. The sequence goes on from NC_139222.1 coordinate 43,691,553, forward strand.
TTTTATGTAATTAGTAAATTAGGAATCACCATTCATTTCAATGGTGATTCCTATTCGTATTTTCCGATGGCGTATACATTCGTATTTGTAAATACAAATATGAATGTACCATAAATACGAATACAAATTTACGTATTTTCAGGATAGTAAATCCTGAAAATACGTATACTCCTAAAAACTCGTATTTTTCTATACAAATTTTTTAGGTGTATTAGACTTAGTAAATTTCCACCATTATGTCCCTCATGGTATTGAACACTTCACATTATGCCCCACACCAGTGCTTAAAGTGGTCCTGGTGATGTGGTGGAACACACTTCCCCACCGTGTTTGTCACCCCCTGCAATCTCTAAATTTATGCCCTATCTCACATACCTGTGAAAAGAATAATGTGGGCCACATAATGCCACCCTTAAATGCATATTATGCCCCACAGTGCAAAACAACCCAATACCCCAAAAAACAGGATAGTGTGCACCAAAGACGCGCCGCAAAAATTGAGGGCATGGCTTTGTACAAGGGGATTATGCATACCGTAATGCCCATTACACAGTATGCCACACATAGTAATGCCCATTGCACAATATGTCACACACGGTAGTGCCTCTTACATATTATGCCACATAAGTGCCACTTACCTACATGCTCATTGCTAGGGTTTTCTGGCACGATGCCAGGGGTTACATGCTCATTGCTAGAGTTTTCTTGCACGATGCCAGGGGTTACATGCTCAGTGCCAGGGGTTTCTTGCTTGTTGCCAGGGGTTTCTTGCTTGTTGCCAGGGGTTTCTTGCTCAATGCCAGGGTTTCATGCACTGTACCATGGGTCGCATGCACAGTTCCAGGGGAAACATGCACAGTGCCAGGGGTAACATGAACAGTGCCAGGGGTTAAATACATTGCGCCACTGTGTGGTAAAGGCGACAGCCGGGCAGAGCAGTGGAAACCCGGATGTCTCTCTTAGAGCAGGTCCATACGTCTGCGACTCCACGGCGCAGCTATTTAAAATGACGTGCAGGCAGGTCCGATTGGCTCGTGATTCACAAGCCGGACATTTCATGAGCTGGGATGTCTTCTGATCAGGTCCATGGTTATTTGAAATATAGCGCCTGGTCACCGCCAATAGGAGCCGCTCCTGATTGGCTGCCGGGCCGCAAGCTCCTATTGGCTGGCGATATTTCAAATAGCCGTGGACCTGCTCAGAAGACAGCTGGGCAGCCCACCACTCTCTGCCCGGCTGTCATATCGCTTCCGTTCTGTCAGCTGAGCCGGCATGCAAAAGCATCGGCTGCGGGTCGGGGGGAAGTGGTACGGCGACAGCTCGGGCAGAGCGTGTTGTGGGCGGATGTTTATATTAAAAGGGAGCAGCGCGGAAGTCAGCGGCGCCAGGTACGTAGTGAGTGGGGCTGGAGGGTGGGGCTGCTGCTGCTGCATCACCGTTATCGGCGGGTCACTCACTGCTGTGGTGGGTGAGCACAGGCAGCGGGTTCCGGCATAACGCCGCAGTTATAGGGACATTGCGTGTATGACTCAGGGACTCCATGCTGCAGGGACTCCATGCTGTCTCTGGGTATTAAAAGGGTGGGGCCGTTGCCTGTAGCAACCAATCAGCGTCTACCTCATTTTATAGAATGCAATTCGTAAATGCTAGCCAGAAGAGGATTGGTTGGTTGCTGAAGGGTTAATCAGCCATCTTGTTTCTCTGTGTTTGTTCCTGCATATTTCAAGGTAGTTATGTTCTGGCTTGTTTCCAGTACTCGCTTGCTATCATATACTTTGTTTCTTTCCTTAGAAACTGTACATCCCGTGCTTTTTCATAACTAACGAATACTACACAAGGCGACGTATAAGCCACCCCACATAGACGCTGTTATTTCCCTACCTCTGCACCAAATATTAACCAATCATGTAATTGAACCAGCGCCGTATGTTGTGTATAAATATGTTGTTTCGTCACTATTAAATCAGAGTTAACCTTGTGTCTGTGGTCCTCGTTACTGGTCATACCATATAAGGTTACACTCTCACGGAGCTCTAAGGGGTCTTCACACTGAGGTCAAATAAGGTAATTAATATATGAGGGAATCGATACATCGGCGCATGATCGATTCTCCTTCAGGTGGGGGCTCTGCCGCGGGATGCGAGGTCCATTCCTACACGGATGTCATGAGACTATAAAAGTCTACCCAGAATCCGCTGTGAGGTTACGGACAGACTCACTCCTGAACCTGTGACTCTATCCCCGGGGGATATTGGATGTCAGTTTATAGAAGTTATAATCTTCTATCTTTGTTTTGTGTACACAACTGATCTGGGATCAGACACCGTACTTGGAGTACGAAGAAGACCAGGGGTCTTTATTCAAATAGAACCTCATTTTGAACACCCATTATTTCATTGGCCAAATTTCCTTACTATGTTTAGTTTGAAGTATAAGTTTTTCTTGTTTCAATATCCTTGTGTGATTGGTAAGTATACACACTTGTGATATCTGTATTTCTTTGTAAACCAGTGCGGTTGGTAAGTTGACGCACAATAACCCCTTTCAATAGTCTCATTGATTACTGTATGCCAACAGACTTGCGGACTTTATGCTCCCTCACTCTTAAGGGTAACGCAACGTGAGGCTTCATATACAGTATTCACATAACAACAAGACTCTGTCCACCGTCACGTAGACGGTCTGTTGTTTCACTAACATTTTGTACTTTTATATTTAATGGGATGTATCTAGAGGAAATATAGTTCATATAATATTCAGATAAAGACCAACCCTCACAGTCTGCTGCCATAGGTCCCGACCTGCCTGACTGAGACGGAGCCCCTGGTCTGAGTATTAAGAACTTTCCACGCTCCCATTCATAGTCAGAAATATTGATACACAATCATACCCCGACATGGGTGGAAATAATAGTAAGAATAAAACAGTCTATCCACCCCCATTACCTAGTGAAATATGTAAGGAGTATGTTGCCCACAAATTATTACCTTGTTAATCCATGAGGTGGACAATATAATAGATGGGACTGGAATCAAGTCCCCAGTATTAATACCCCGATCCCTGCAATATAGTAAACAGCTGCAGACTATCCCCTTAACAAAGCACAGGAGATAACTGACATGTGGAATGAAATCACCGTACACCAGTTCAGCTTTGAAAGATCTATTTTCTGTTGAGCTCTCAGGGTGTACGGCGGATTCCTGCTAGGCTTCTGTGTCTTTGCTGGAAGAGGGGGGTTTGAGGGGGAAGCTGCAGTATTGGCCTCTCTCTCCCTAACACTGAACATCGCTGCCTATTGCAGTTTCATGTAAATAGAAACCTACAGTCACTGAATTTTGGAAGAGATTTAAAAGATGCTGGACTGAGGAAACGGGACTATTTCTTGAAATATTCCCTTTACTCATTTCCACCTTTATCAATAACCTACACCCCTCCATTTCCACGCCAGTTAAACAAAGTGTCTCTTCCTGGACTTCAGACACCCTCCAGGAATTTGAGACCCATTTGTATGAAAAGGAGGCAGCTGGATGTTTTGACATGAAAAAGACAATTGTCACAACACACAGTTATCAACAAGACAACAGGGGCCCACCAAATAGACAGAGTAGGGCACCCCAATATGGTCAAAGGAAACCCTTCAGACCATCACAAGGCCCACCACACCAACATCATCGGGCCCCTCCTTACAACAGAGATAATAACACTGGCACAATAGCAAAACAAACAACTTGTTTTAACTGTGGCCAAAATACACACTGGGCTAGGGACTGTCCATTCCCTCCCCAGAAACCACAACAACCTTACACACAAAGACACCAACAAGGACTGTCCCGACCGGGTTCCACACCGATTCAAGAACATGTACGATTCAGAGTAGACTGGTCCGACCCTACCCACTGACGGGGCCCGGAGGAGGGTATCCCATCTTTTGCACAGTTCACTACTCATTGGGAAGATTCGCCCCTCATCACATTATATGTAGATGATAAAAGACTGTCTTTTCTAGTGGACAGCGGGGCCACCACCAGCGTTTTGTGCTCTCTTAACTATGATGGTGAACTGCAAAAGACTACTCCTTCAATGGGAATCAACGGGATACCCACAGACACTTACCTGACTGACCCAGTTATCATACGCTCTGACAAGGGAAAACATTTAGGTATACACCAATTCAGGATCATCCCAGAATGTCCTGTTAACTTACTAGGCCGTGACTTGTTTAGTAAATTCCACATCTCCATCTCACCCTCTCCACAAGGGAGTGGGCTCCAAGTCACCTCCCCACACTTTGTGTCACTACAAAATACTCTGGACAACTCACTTGATCAAATTGATGATAGAATTTGGGCCACTGGCCCTTATGACACTGGTTTCGTACCATGCACACCCTACAAAGCCAAACTCAAACCAGACACACAGCCAGTGTTCTCTAGACAATACCCACTCTCATCTGAGAAAATAGAAGGTCTTAGACCCATGATACAAGAATTTCTTGAACAAGGCATACTCCGATACGTCATCTCACCTTACTCGACACCCATCAACCCCGTTTTCAAGGCTGATGGTGCTGTCAGATTCATACAGGACTTGAGAAAAGTAAATGACCTCATTGTCCCTATTGCACCTATAGTACCAGATGTAAACTCACTCATCTCAGCAATCCCTGCAAACGCAACCCACTTTAGTGTAACTGACTTGAAAAATGCATTTTTTAGCATTCCTATAGACACAGAGACCCAATTACTATTTGCCTTTTCATTTGAGGGTAAACAATTAACCTGGTGTCGTTTACCCCAAGGCTATATTGACTCTCCCGTGGTCTATAGCATAGTCCTCCAAGCCACATTGGCTCCATGGCACCCCCCCCATAGTTCTGTCCTGCTACAGTATGCAGATGATCTGCTTCTCTGTAGTGTCACCGAGGAGGCCAGCCGGTTAGATGGAATTTCATTGTTAAACTGGTTAGCAGAATGTGGACACAAGGTGTCAAGAGCAAAATTGCAATGGTGTAAAACAAATGTCAATTACCTGGGTTTTGTACTCTCTGAGGGAGAAAGGAAAATCAGTCCACAACGCATACAGTCTGTATTGGGCCTGGTCACCCCAACTACCCAGAAGGATATGCTGTCTTTCTTGGGTATGGTAAGTTACTGCAGACAGTGGATTTCTGATTGTTCCTACTATGATAACATCTTAAGACAATGTACACTCAAAGACAAACCCAAGGTTATAGAATGGTCTAATGTAATGTTTTCTGCATTTGCAAAGTTGAAAGAAATGTTAGTACAGAGTCCCGCGCTTGGTCTCCCGGACTATATGTTATCATTTCACTTGTTTGCAAGGGACACATGTACAACTATGGCGGGCGTGCTAACCCAACTTCATGGAGGCAAAATGCGCCCAGTCGCATTCTTCTCAAAGGTAATGCCTGTCACTGTGCAGGGAATGCCAGCTTGTCTTCGAGCACTGGCTGCCTGTGCAATGGTTGTTGAGATGTCCACATCACTTACATTAGGACATCCCACTGTGTTACATACCACACATAATGTCCTCTCCATCCTCAAAGGTCTACACACACAACACATGTCTGCCCAAAGACTCAGCGGTTATGAAGTACTCCTACTTAGTAACCCTTCTCTCACCATTAAATATGCAACAAACTCTGAAGGACCGGTCCCCGTACTCAATGCCCTTTTAGGGCTAAGAGGCCCTGACGACGAGGCACCTCCCCAACACGACTGTGCATTGACTATTGACTCAGAGACTTCACCCAGAACAGACATGTACACTATACCTGTCCCGCATGCTGACATGATCTTTGTCGACGGCTCTTGCAGTCGACCAAATGACAACACGTACCAAGCAGGATACGCAGTAGTCAAACTTCCTGATATCACTCTAGAGGCAAAAGCAGTTTCCTTACAGTCAGCACAGGCTGCAGAACTCATTGCACTCGCTAGAGCATGTCACCTATATTCAGGCAAACCTGTAACAATCTACACAGACTCCAAATACGCCTACGGTGTTGTCCATGATCATGGTATGATCTGGCAACGCCGAGGATTCACAGGCGCAGATGGAAAAGGCATATCCCATGCCCAACTCATCACTGACCTATTACACGCAATCACCCTGCCATCACAGCTCGCCATTCTCCACTGCAAAGCTCACACTGGAGGAAAAGATGACATCAGCAGAGGCAACGCCTTAGCTGACGCCGCTGCTAAACGAGCTGCCACTACAGAAACTTACAACCTCATTCTTGCTGTTATCTCACCACCATCACTAGATGATACCTATTTACTCACAGAATTACAGGCGGCTGCCTCTAACTCTGATCTTTCAGACTGGACATATCCAATTTTGCAGAAGAATCCACGGACTGGATTAATCTGCAAAGAGGGGAAACCATGTATACCCCAAACCAGTGCTTCACTGTTTATAGCACATTACCATGGAATAGGACACCATAGTATAGTCACAACCACCCTACTCCTCTCAAACGATTTTTATATCACAAATGCAAAAGATCTCATTAAACAATACATCAGTAGGTGTATAATATGTCTCAGAAACAACCCAAATAACCCAGACAAAGCAAGACACCAGCACCTAGAATACCCAACCACTCCATTCACTCACCTGCAAATAGACTTTACACACATTAACAATGCAGGCAAACAGGAATACGCCCTCGTCATTGTCGACATGTTCTCACGATGGCCTGAGGCTTATCCCACAAAGTCAGAAGACGCAAAAACCGTAGCCCGCATACTCACGCGAGAAATCATTCCGCGATGGGGATGTCCGCTCCAAATCAATAGCGATAAAGGTTCAGCCTTCACAGCCAAAGTCACAGCAGAACTAGTCAAAGCACTGCAAATAGAATGGAAATTTCACATTCCCTATTGTGAGGGTACGAGTTCCTCAATCACTCAGACACCGAGCAGATGAAACCAAAATATGGTTTATTTTCCACAGCACGCACAAATAGACAATAAACAGTGGCAAAGGTAAATTGCAGAGTAGAAAGATATTCAGGTAGCAGGCCCAAACAGACAGTCCTTGTATAGTCACAGTCCCAGATCAGTTCCACAGGGCAAACTATCACTTGTCCACACAGCTGTGATAGCAGAAAACTGTATAAGTCCACAAAACACTGGCAACTCCACAGAAGCGAGGATGAGGCGTTCCACAAGACACAGGTAGAGCATACCTCTGAACCTTAAGACTGCGACTAACCTCCTTCCTCCTCTCTTCTCCTTCAGCTCTCATTCACATCTCTCCCCTCTCTCCTGCAAAACCCCAACTTACATCCCAAAGGCACCCCTCTCCCCCTCCCTCAGGAATTCTTAACCCTTCCTATGCTGGGTGCAGTTGCATGAATGTAACAGGGTCTCCTATTACCTGTCCAGGGGCTGATTAACTCACTCTCTTCATCTGGCTTTGAAGCTTGTGTATGTGAGGGATTTCACACCTTCATGTAAACAGATCTCTTCTCTGGAGAGTGACCCTGGTGTTATCCAGCCTTGAGCTTCTTGTTATTTGGGGGGGAAGTGTATGTCTCTGCCACTACCTGTTGTCTCTGTTACTAAACAGCCTATAAAGAGGTCCTTTGATCCCTGAACCAAAAACTATACACAAACTGAACAGATTCTAATCTAAGCATTTGGTCGCTTCTAGCCGGACCATTTGTCTCCACATACACAGTTACAATATTTAAGTAATACGCATTTGGGAAGACTGCCATAATTAACTTCATAGTCACAAATCCCTTATTCATGATACCATCACAGTTTACTAAGAACATTACCTGGAGGCAGTGACGTAACCACGGGCAAATGGTCTCAATGGTATAATGCTTACATGAATAAAGTCCTGGGAAATACAGACATACATAGGACTACAGGGTACAGACTGACTAAAGTGTACATTTTTCACTACAAATAATAAAATATCATAATTACAGTCTTACGGTCAGCCTGCTAACCTCACACTCCTCCCCCTACATCTTTAGTCACTGTGCCCAGTTGCTCAGGAACCAATAACAACCTGGAATAGCGGGATGCAGAGCCGAGAATCTGGGGTTTGGATGTACCACCGGAGTCCCACAGGGTGACATCATACCAAACCCATCTTGTAAAAGGCGGCTGGTTTGCCGAACCAGCAAGGGCATGATTACAGTCTAAGTCATACATTGGAACTAACAAGGGATGTAGCGATTCCTCTTCTTCGGATTCTGGGTACCCCCCCTCTGCAACATTGTAACCTACTAATACTTTTGCCTCGGGCACAATGGGGCGGGGACCACTTTCCACCTCCCCCTCTTGCCCACGGAACAGGGGCCAAACAGCAGGCCAATATAGGGGCTCTGGCCCTGGCACTTCCACCACCCCGTCATGTCCTTCCTCCCCCAAACCCAAACTAGGGGCATGGCAAATTTCAGTCCAGCATTTGGTCTCAATGTCCAGGGCTGAGGAGGGACCCTCCATCACAAACAATTCCGTTGGTGGCTGCAGGACAGGCTGTGTCAGCTCTGTCCCCTTAAAAGCCAGATGCTCACCTGCAGCTACTTCTGCGCACACCTCCTTCTCCGCGATAGCCTCCTTCCCCAGCTGAGTATGCTGGGCAGACCGAAACACGACGTCATCTGTGACTGGTGTGCTGGTGGCCTGGATGTTGTCGGATACTCCTCTAACCACGGTGATCTCCTCCTGGACGCAGTCCTCATAAATCCCCTGGCAGAAGGTTAATAATTCTGCACCTCCCACCTCAGCAAAAGGGAAGCAGTAGTGCAGCTCCTCCCGGGGTGCCTGGCGCAGAGGCCTCACTTCCTTCATTTTGGGGATAACCTTCCCCTGTATAGAACACTGAGCAGCTTCTCCCCTAGGCTGTGGGAGAAGCTGTTGCAGGCGGTGCCTTTCATCACGCCCCTTGCGACACTGATCTTGCCATGCTGGGGTATCCAGGAGCCCCCGATCAATCGCCTCTTCCTCTGCCACCACGAAGCACTCCTCCAGACACTGCAATTGTTCCCACACACTCAACTGTGCACCGAAATGGAGGATCCAAGCTCGATAATCAGCAAATGCATTTGTAGGATCTCCCTGATCGTGAAGGATCTGCTGAAGGATTTCCCCGCGAGTGCAGGATCGGATGGGTATACCTCGCAGCTGACCTTCTGCTATCAGCTCCTCCATACTCATTTCTTCAAGGGCAGTTAGGGGCCCCCCTGACAACGACCCTTCTCTTGCAGTAACACTTAATTCTGTGGCAGACCCCTCGGTTGTCTGCCCAGATTGCAGTAGCCCCCTTCTAGACCTTTCCTCTGGTTCTATCTGGGGCATCAATGTATTCTGGACTTGTCCTTCAGCCTCAGAATATTGTCCTCTTTGTAGCATCTGGGTAACTGTAGCAATCACTTCCTCTGTAAATTCTACAAACTCTGGCTCTCCCAACAGATTCCAAGAGGTGGCCTCACCTTTACAGTGCAGAAATGCATCCCCCAGGTAACACAACTTGTCCTGTATGCTGGATACTCTCCACCCGCTGACCATCTGCTGAGCGTCTTCCCAGTACTTCCAGATATAATGCATTTTCCTGACAATAAATAACAGATCCGGCTTCCCAGCCTGCCGATACACTGAAGAACCTCCATCCCTGAGCTCCTCTGCTACAGGGGTCTTGAGGCATCGATTTTCTTTCCTTGGAAACATTTTCCCTTTCCACAGGAATGACACCTGCTCACTTGCTGAACATCACCTTATTGCATTTTCCGTTTCCTTACATATGGTCTGATCCTCTGTTCTCTGTGCTTTCTGTGCTCGAAGGTTGGTGTCTGAATGATCCCACTGTCGCTGCCGCCAAATGTGAGGGTACGAGTTCCTCAATCACTCAGACACCGAGCAGATGAAACCAAAATATGGTTTATTTTCCACAGCACGCACAAATAGACAATAAACAGTGGCAAAGGTAAATTGCAGAGTAGAAAGATATTCAGGTAGCAGGCCCAAACAGACAGTCCTTGTATAGTCACAGTCCCAGATCAGTTCCACAGGGCAAACTATCACTTGTCCACACAGCTGTGATAGCAGAAAACTGTATAAGTCCACAAAACACTGGCAACTCCACAGAAGCGAGGATGAGGCGTTCCACAAGACACAGGTAGAGCATACCTCTGAACCTTAAGACTGCGACTAACCTCCTTCCTCCTCTCTTCTCCTTCAGCTCTCATTCACATCTCTCCCCTCTCTCCTGCAAAACCCCAACTTACATCCCAAAGGCACCCCTCTCCCCCTCCCTCAGGAATTCTTAACCCTTCCTATGCTGGGTGCAGTTGCATGAATGTAACAGGGTCTCCTATTACCTGTCCAGGGGCTGATTAACTCACTCTCTTCATCTGGCTTTGAAGCTTGTGTATGTGAGGGATTTCACACCTTCATGTAAACAGATCTCTTCTCTGGAGAGTGACCCTGGTGTTATCCAGCCTTTAGCTTCTTGTTATTTGGGGGGGAAGTGTATGTCTCTGCCACTACCTGTTGTCTCTGTTACTAAACAGCCTATAAAGAGGTCCTTTGATCCCTGAACCAAAAACTATACACAAACTGAACAGATTCTAATCTAAGCATTTGGTCGCTTCTAGCCGGACCATTTGTCTCCACATACACAGTTACAATATTTAAGTAATACGCATTTGGGAAGACTGCCATAATTAACTTCATAGTCACAAATCCCTTATTCATGATACCATCACAGTTTACTAAGAACATTACCTGGAGGCAGTGACGTAACCACGGGCAAATGGTCTCAATGGTATAATGCTTACATGAATAAAGTCCTGGGAAATACAGACATACATAGGACTACAGGGTACAGACTGACTAAAGTGTACATTTTTCACTACAAATAATAAAATATCATAATTACAGTCTTACGGTCAGCCTGCTAACCTCACACCTATCATCCCCAGAGCTCAGGTATCGTGGAACGAATGAATAGGACTTTAAAGGATAAATTGAGAAAAGCAACAGGCGGCACCTTCAGCAAATGGAAGACAGTCCTTCCTATCATACTGGCTGAAATTAGAATGACGCCACAAAAGACTCTAGGTTACTCCCCCTTCGAAGTGCTAATGGGCAGACCTTTCCCCACTCCCTGGGCAAGGAAACCTTTAGTTACCACAGAAGGAGACTTAGAAATAATAAGAGAAGAGTACGTCAGATCCCTAATACAGAAACTTAATGAAGTTGAACAAAATGTTATCTTTAAGAATCCTTCTCATCCACAGATACCCACTCACCCATTTAGGGTTGGAGACAAGGTCGTTGTAAAGATCCTACCCAGAAATAAGCATCCAGGAGACTTCACCTACGGTCCAGAGACAGAAGTGGTCGCAGTCACCAGGACGGCTGTCCTCACAGACGAAGGACCAACGTGGATCCATGCATCCAGAGTGAAGAAAATTCCACTCCCACCGCAGATCGACACCGATCCCGACGCTGATCCAGAGAATTACACAGACGGGACGAGAGAGGTGATAACGGGGGCAGACAGCCCTGACCTCCAACAGGACGGGGTACTAACGGGAGTCAGTGGCTCTGACCTCCAACCTGGAGAAGAACTGCCGGTTGGAAGTGACGAGGAATCAGAAATACAACATTCTGAAGCCGAGGACAACGACACAGGACATGATTCCCCCCACCTTAGCCCTAGCGACTATACTCGGGCTTGTTCTTTATAACTGCTTTGCTGAAGTTAATATTACTCAGAATGATGGACGTTTTACCTTCTGGTATAATTCTTCTAGTACAACTGTCGCTACTTTTATATTTTCTTATTGTGATATTGTACTTTGTTCAAATAATCAAGGCGGCAACCGAGGAGAACCACCATTGCCATGGCTGTGTAATGTCCACCACGCACCACACGCAGTAAGTCACGTGTATATCTGTGTCACCAGCACTTACTGGGGAGATTCCTGCAACTCATGGGGGACTGTTGGGTGGAACACTAGAGCAGATACCACTGTCTTTGAGAGCAGCCAAAACTGGGGATATCGCCCCGATGTTGGCCTCCAGAAATGGTCCCATGGTCGATCCTTACTAACCCGTATGTCCCTACGAAAAAAGGGCACTTGCAATAGCCAATTTATCATTAACATAGAAAACCCGGCCCCCGGCGATGCCGGACTGTATGTCATGGGTAAACATCAATCAGGAGAAAGCGGGGGCCCAAGGGGAAGATTCCATTTAAAGGACATGTATGATAACCCAGAATACACCGCCCTCAAAACCACTGTAAAACCTAAAACACCATCATCATTCTTTAAACCACATGTCACTACTTTTAATGAAATGTTAGCCATTAACAACCCCACTTACGAAGACACTATATCCATAGAAACTGGATTATCTGACGTAAATTATTGGCTAGAATGGATGAAATATAATGCACGTAAAGTTAATCAAACTGATTGTTATGTGTGTGGAAAATCCAGACCCCACTTGGGTACGGTGCCCATACACATACCTTCAGACCAAGATAAATGTTTCTTTAGCCTGTATACTGATACTATTGTAGAAGAAACTAAATGTGAACAATGGAAGAAAGAATATCCCATAATGGTAAAGAATACCAATCCTGGTAGTACCATAACCATTTATCCTGGTAATTATACATGTTATTACTCAAACAGCACTGCACAAAACACTGTAGATCTGAAATTGTTTCCTGATGGGTATTGTGCTGAACGAAGACATATCAGTGTACCCACCATGAAAAAATCATTAGGAGACATTTATTTTATTTGTGGAGACATGAGACTCAGGACAAAGCTGGATAATCCTTGGAAAGGAGAGTGTGCCCTGGCAAAGATCATTATGCCCATACACATTCTCCCAGCCGATTTGCCTGAGCCTCCTCCCACAGATAAACCTAACACAAACTCCAGAAACAAAAGAGAAGCTCCAAAGGAAAGCTTCGATCCACACATATACATAGACACTATTGGTGTTCCCCGGGGAGTTCCTAAAGAATTTAAGGCTCGTGATGAGGTCGCTGCTGGCTTCGAGTCCCTGTTTCCCCAGGTAACCATCAATAAAAATGTGAACTGGATAAATTACATATATTATAATCAACAGCGCTTCGTTAATGATACTAGGGACGCTTTGAAAGGTATTGCTGAACAGTTGGAAGCTACATCACAAATGACATTTCAGAATCGCATGGCTTTAGATATGATGCTTGCCGAGAAAGGAGGAACCTGTGTATACATAGGTAAGGTTGATGGATGCTGTACTTATATCCCAGACAACACAGGTCCTAATGGGAAAACTACCCTAGCTATTAAACATCTAGAAAATTTATCCATCGAACTCAAGAAGAACTCAGGTGTCACGGACCCCTGGAGTAGCTGGTTTGGGTGGTTAAACGATTGGAAACACGCACTAACACAAATAGGCATATTTATCCTCATTGTAATTATTGTACTTATGATAGTAGGATATTGTGTCTTTCCCATATGCAAGAAGATTGGTTCCAAGTACCTGGATAATGTAACACCTGCTATGTACACTGATCTCGCCAAAAGCCCTCCCTCACCAGAAGATTATGGTGAATATGTCAAAATTCACCGTACCAAACAAGATGCCATCTACAAGAATCAAATTGTCTAAAAAGGACATTGATTCTAAGAGGGGATTGAAGGGTTAATCAGCCATCTTGTTTCTCTGTGTTTGTTCCTGCATATTTCAAGGTAGTTATGTTCTGGCTTGTTTCCAGTACTCGCTTGCTATCATATACTTTGTTTCTTTCCTTAGAAACTGTACATCCCGTGCTTTTTCATAACTAACGAATACTACACAAGGCGACGTATAAGCCACCCCACATAGACGCTGTTATTTCCCTACCTCTGCACCAAATATTAACCAATCATGTAATTGAACCAGCGCCGTATGTTGTGTATAAATATGTTGTTTCGTCACTATTAAATCAGAGTTAACCTTGTGTCTGTGGTCCTCGTTACTGGTCATACCATATAAGGTTACACTCTCACGGAGCTCTAAGGGGTCTTCACACTGAGGTCAAATAAGGTAATTAATATATGAGGGAATCGATACATCGGCGCATGATCGATTTTCCTTCAGTTGCTGTGGGCGCTTTCCTAAGTCTGTTGCTGAAAGGTTGTTGCATCTCTGCTCATTAAGGGGTGTGTAATGTATATCACATCGCTGCCTCTTATTTGGATAGGGGGGCACCTGGGTAAACCGATTATAATTAGGGCTGGACATCGGCACATCCCTCATAGATGGTTGCCATCATTGGCTTTTAAAGCACGTACCATTGATGGTTATAAAACATTCTACCACCCACCATCGATGGTATTGATTTGCCGCCCATGCGCAGAGCAACGGGACTGGCCAGGATGTGCGCGCAGGTGCAGAAGAAACGTTTTAACTATCCATCCAGTTTAAGGTTCTTCTGCGCATGTGCGCACCTCCCGGCAGGGCGGCCCGCTCGCAGCAATGCTGCTGAATGCTGTGCACCCAGTGCGCACGCACCCCCCAACCTTACCATCGCAAGCCATCCATCGATGGTATAAAACTATTCAACCCTCCACTATAGATGCCCAAAACATCGAGCACTAGGTCCCAACCGTCAATGTTTTGGGAATATGGAAAGTCGAGGACCATCCCTTATAATGTAGCACACACGTATACTGCAGCACAGTGCGGAGAGTGTGTCAGTCATTCACCCCAATCCCTGCGCCAGTGGCACTTCTGCTCTTTGGGGGGAAGTCAGTTGATGCAGAACTGATTTGCCCCGGCTGAACTGCAGTGGGATCTCGCCCAAGTATTTGCTACCCCATAGGATAGGAGGCGTTTTGGGGTAAAACGGGGAAGTATTGTCTGGGCAGAGGGGGCGAGTTGGGCTGGCATTGCTAGGGTTTAAATGCCGCTGCACTAGAACTGCACTTTATCGGGCGATTGAATGACCCCCTATGGGGGTCTATGTACTTTGGAGGAAGATAAAGTCCCACCCAGTCAGCTCCTGTCATGTTACAGGCTGAAAAATGAGAAGATCTGTTTGGCTGGTACCAAGGCTCATGAAATAGACCTTATTATCTTCACTTCATCTCTCATCAAAGCTAAGCACATGACCCCTCTTTTCCCGGTCACATAAACACTGATACCCTATTGTTCTATTCTTTTGGTTGAAGACCTATCTCTGTTTATCTTGCTGTCCCTCTCGGTTTCCTGATGTTACCGCCCCCCCTTCCCTGATAGGCTGCTATGTGGACTGTGCGCTGCGATTCCTGATGTTACCGCCCCCTTCCCTGATAGGCTGCTATGTGGACTGTGCGCTCTGTTTCCTGATGTTACCGTTCCCCTTCCCTGATAAGCTGCTATGTGGACTGTGCGCTCTGATTCCTAATGTTACCGTCCCCCTTCCCTGATAGGCTGCTATGTGGACTGTGCGCTTTGATGTTACCGCCCCCTTCCCTGATAGGCTGCATTGTGGACTGTGCGCTCTGATTCCTAATGTTACCGTCCCCCTTCCCTGATAGGCTGCTATGTGGACTGTGCGCTCTGATTCCTGATGTTACCGCCCCCTTCCCTGATAGGCTGCAATGTGGACTGTGCATTCTGATTCCTGATGGTACCGCCCCCCTTCCCTGATAGGCTGCAATGTGGACTGTGCATTCTGATTCCTGATGGTACCGCCCCCCTTCCCTGATAGGCTGCAATGTGGACTGTGCGTTCTTTATATCCTTTTTATAGTAACTTTATAATGACCTGAGAAGGTTCCACCCTGCTGCCGTCACTCATTACAGCCCATCATCACTGATGGTTGGAGGATCATGGGGCGCAGTAGCCAAGTGTTCAGGTCAGGTCTCAGGCCAAGCGGTGGTATAGATTGCGTGGCTGCAGCTCCAGTTCATCCAGACCATGATATTATAGTTAGAGGTAGGGATGGACATCTGAAGCCCCCCATCAAATGATGGCTGGGATTCTACCATTGAAACTTTCAATGCGATGGTAACTAACCATTGCATCAAAAATATTCGATGGTGAAAATAAGTAATATGACTAGCGCATGCGCAAAAGTCTGAGCTGGTATAAAGTTCTGTGACCTCACTGTCTCTTCTGAATCCTCCTGATGGTGTGTCTGTGGCGTGTTCTGTGAGTGAGTGACTGCTCTTGCTGCAGGGTGAAGTCTGTGCTCTGATTGGTTCTCGGAGTCAGTGTGGGCCTGGTTCTCGGAGTCAGTGTGGGCCCTGTTGCCTATCAGCAATCCTACAGAGGGGCGGGGGACTAAGCCGGCTCCTGACTGAAGCAGAGAGTCAGACAGCCACCAAGGAACCTAGGAAGTTTCCCTGAAACAGACACCACTATTGGGAATTAGAAAAAACAAGCCACCATTGGAACACCATCAAATGATTAGAATTTAATGGCGACAAACATTGAAAGGGCACCATTAAATCCAAAAACACTACCATTGGAAGAAAAACATTGATGTGTCTTAAATATAGACCATCGATGTCCATCCCTAATTAGAGGTCTATCCAGGGTTGACTTATTCAATCTTCCGGTCATTACAGCAGCTGTATAAACTTATATATAACATTTTTTATTATCATTTAGATGGCACCACAGGATTGGCAGCGCCCAATTACAGAGTGCATAACTATTCAAAGCTTCAAGACCATATATAACTAATACAGGATGCCGGTGTTCAGTATACCAATGCCAGCATCCCAACTGCCCTCACTATACCATTGCCAGGACTCCAAATTCATTAGGATCCCCCTCTGTAAGAATGTGGGGCTAACTAGTGGCCAGCTGAGGAAGGGGAGTGGGTGGTTAGGTTTAGGTACTAGTGGGGGGGAAGGGGACATAAGGTTAGGCTTACGTGGTGGGGTGCAGGGGTTAGGCACTAGAAGTTAGGGTCCTGAGGGGGAGGCACTAGCAGTGAGAGTACAGGGGGTGGGGGTTGGATACTAGAAGGGAGGGTTTGGGGGTAGGGGAGACGATTAGGGTGCCTTCCGAGCCCTTGTTGGCATTTCCACTATCGAGCTGTAGGGGTTTCTATTATGACTGCCGGAATACTAAACGCCGTTCTGGTGTAGGTATCCCAAGTAATGCCATTGGCGGGAGAATGGATAGAAGAGCACATGAGGAGAGAGGGCCCTGCTTGTGAGAGCGTGCGCCTCATACATACAGGGGATATAACTCTGCAATGTGACTGGATACTTAGTGCATGCGACACCCCAGGCAGGGAGGAGGAACTGCAGGGGTTTTGAAAGACTCAAGGTGCTAAAATGAACACTAGATGACGTTGAAAGTAATTTGCAATTTAAAAAAAAAACATTGAAAAGAATGGGGGCTGCTGAATTTGTCAGAAAGAATGAACGGGAATAACCCCCACAGTGTGTGGGAGCCTATCATCCTACTTAATACTTACTATAATTAACTGTAATGGGACCTCTCATCCCCAATGGCATAGCCTCCACTGTGGGTATTTGTCACTAACTATATATATGTTCATCCAGTCAGCCTGGCACTCATTGGAAGTGAAAGCAATTACCCGGGTGCTTTCTGGAGGATCATGTAGTCACTGGCGCATACACAGCGGCACTACATGGGATTTTTCGAAGTGCTTTTAATATCCCGACGTTTCGGGGTGTGAAAACCCAATTTTCAAGGTGTACATAAACGGTTTATGTACACCATGAAAACGGGGTTTTCACACCCCGAAACATCGGGATATTAAAAGCACTCTGAAAAATCCCATGTAGTGCCGCTGCCCAGCACTGACATCATGGGTTCCATTCCCACCATGGCCCTAACTGTGTGGAGTTTGTATATTCTCCCTGTGCTTGGGTGGGTTTACTCACACACAATATGACAGTGTGGCAGTGACATCTTAGAAGTTCCACTGCATTAAGTATTACTAGGGTGTTGTACTCATGGACATCCTTCATTTTTGTGAATGGCACACTCTGTGACCCCCTCCCCTTCCCCAGGTCCATGCAGACTAGGCTAGAGCCGCCTCTGATTAAAATACACACTTCGCTTTTTAATTTTCATTAAAATGTAAGCCATGAGCGTAAATGCAGACTCTGGACCTGTAACGGTGAAATAGCCTATTATAAATACTGTGCATTAAATCTTAACAAATAGTAGTGTAAGATTAAATAGAACTCTTCCTTTTCAATTTACTGGTTAAACACTATTAATGTAGTGCCACCTTTGGCCTCCAGGTGTCACTATAACCCTGCTTCTGTATATACAGCAATGGGGCGATTGTCCTACCATAACCACAAAGGGCGGTATTCAATGTGGATTTTGGCGATGTGCAGCGAATCCTGTTTAGGATTCGCTGCACATTCGCCACTGGTCGCCGCGTTCCGGAGCCTCGCCGGCTCCGGTATTCAACGAATCAGGGGCTCGCTGCCCCTGACCGGCGAATTTGAGCTCCTGCGGCGAACGCCGCAGGGAGCCTGAGGATGGTGGCAGGCAGGGAGATGGAAGTCTCCCTGCCTGCCCCAGAACGTTTGTGGGGGGGGAGGTGGGCTCCCCGGGTGCCAGGCAGCACAGGCTGCCCCCCGTGGGTGCCAGCAGGGGACCGCATATACTCACTACACCCGATCATGAATATGTAATGTTTGGGTGAAGTGAATATATGAATATCTAATGAGCGGCTCGGCTCCGGCCCCCTGCTGGCTGCTCTGTGTAAAAAAATATATATATATTTTTTTTTTTTTTATTAAATATATATTCATGTGCTTACAGCACATGAATAAAAATAGCATGCCCCTCTTTAGAATAAAATTCCAGATTTTTTAACACCAATTGTAAAAAACAAAACACTTTATTTTAAAAGTTCACATTCCACTTCACCATAAAAATATAGCGATTGCTACTCGGTGAATCATGGCGAAAAAAACCTTGAAATGTATTCGCCATCTGGTCATTGAATAGGGTGATTCACCGTTTTAGTCAGAAATTCGCCTTACAGCACAAAATCGCCATAAAAACCTGGCGAATCAGCCTCATTGAATACCGCCCATTGTGTGTGAATGCAGTAAAACCTATTCCTGCCAGTCAGTGCTGCTGATGTCTCACCCAGTCACCTGCATTAATGTTATTTATATAAGCGCTAACATTATATGCATTGGTACTTATATGTTAGTTGGGCGCCCAATTAGCATACGTACGGTGACTTAGGAATATCACATTGCATGGGCCATTTTAAGGGCGATGCAATGCGATTTTTCTATGTAATTTTTTCACTGCTCTCTTAGCCCCGGGGGATCGCATTGCACCTCCTGTAAAATCGTATGCGATTTTATAGGGTGTACGATGCCATTACATTAGGTATTACATTAGGTATACAATAGCATTGTATGACATACAATGAGGTTTTAGGCACCCCACCCCCCCACTTTCCACGCCACCCCGAAGCGTGGCGAGCGCAGCAGAACGTGTCCTCCGACCTTTTCATACCACCACTATCCACGTCGGCGTTGAGTTGATTTTATATAGTGTGGC
This sequence comes from Crinia signifera, assembly GCF_055691185.1. Lineage (NCBI taxonomy): Eukaryota > Metazoa > Chordata > Amphibia > Anura > Myobatrachidae > Crinia > Crinia signifera. Next base: position 43,711,106 of record NC_139222.1, read on the forward strand.
GAGTCACCGAGCCCGAAGCGCGGCGAGCGCACGCGGATTACTTTACATATATTCCGCATCCACTCGGCACGATTCGGGCTCGACGTGGATAGTGGGGGTATGAAAAGGTCGGAGGATGCGTTCCGCCGCCGCTCGCCACGCTTCGGGGTGGCGTGGATAGTGGTGGGGTGCCTAAAACATCATTGTATATCATACAATGATATTATTGTATAGCTCATTTAATGGCATCGCACACCCTGTAAAATGGCATGCGATTTTGCGGTAGATGCGATCCCCGGGGCTAAGAGAGCAGTGAATAAATTACATAGGAGCATCGCATCGCACGGCCCTTAAAATGGCCCATGCGATGCAATACGATTTTCCTACGCAGAATAGCCCACTAAGCAAATAGCTTAGTGGGCGCCCAACTAACATATAAGTACCTATGCATTAGTCCCCCCTGGAGTAATTTATACTGTAGGATTCGCTGATTTGAATTCTCCTATCCTGGTATGAAGTATGAACTATGAAGTGAGTTACGTTTGGAATTTATGTTTTTAGTTTAAATTAGACCCCAGGGACCCTGGTGGTTGAATAGATTTATCCAGCGTGCTGTATATTAATCGCCGGGGTGATAGCGATGAGCTATCGCTATGGCGGATCAATCTGGTGAGATCGCTTAGAAAATGCCCAGGAATTGCAACGTGTGTAGGCACCATTGGGGTACATTATGCTTTCTATAGATTGTATGACCAATTGATGCTGTTTTGCAGTTTTATTTTTTTAACGCAGATCAGACCGTGCTTCACATTATAGCAATCCTTCCAGAAAGAAATACCAATCAGTGACGCAGAAGAAGATTCCCCTGGAAACGTGAGCTTGCATTCCAATGAACGTCCGCTACTTGTGAGATGTGTCATTGCTGGTATGGCCGTAGTCCCCTGTTTGTGTTACCGGTAGCTGAGAGCAGCAGTACTGCGAGTAAGGGAGCGCCGTGCTTTGGGGAAAGGTTCATACATGTGTTAGGCACACGTTCTCTTCTGGAACCAAAATATGACAAACTTATTAAACTCCTGATTGGTTGCGCTCCTGTTGTTCCAAATCCATTCCAATCTGTTCTGTTACCATTGTCGGATGCTGCTAACGGACGTCTGTTTCTCCATTGGCTGCGTTCTCGTTTTGTTTATTTATTTCGCACCCGTTGCGTTTGCAGATTTTCTACATTTATTTTGTGAGTTGTAATTGCACTGAATGTTTTAATTGAGCTCGCAGATCAGATTGTAGATCTTTTCCCATACACTACAGATCATTTCTCCATCGTTATTATGATGAAAATCTGCCGCAAGCTAACTCCCTTCCGCAGTCTAAGGTTCCAGACCATCGAATGCCAGATAATCGGTGGTGTGCTACGTGAAAGTCTTCCAAATTGAATCTGTACTTTGGAAAAAAAAATTATAATTTTTTTTTTTAATAATTTTTATATTGACTGTGCATTAGATGCTCCCCCGTTTCCACAGGGCATATGCAACTGCCCCCCCCAATCAGCTCTGCTTTTAGAAGATAAGCTTTGAATGTGCTATCAAGCTATCCCATAAATTGTTTGTTTCTGCAGAGTGCTGCGCCATAGTCCTAAAGATGAAACAGAAAGTGTCTGAAGCCAGTGTTAACCGCAGGAAGTCCAACAATCCTCAGCGGGTGTCTGCAGCCTCGGCTGGTACATCTCAGGGTAAGAGGAAGCGTCTCTTTTTATTTTTTTTAAGGAATAAATAACGAAAGCTAAAGCAGATGCGTGGGACTGAGCTCGCTGTGGTGACCAGTAATGTGTCCAACGCTTGTCCACAGAATGTTCGCTGCATTTATTGTATTGGATAACGGGTTAGAGAAGTCCAAAAAGGGGAGACTGTTAAACTCTGTTCTTTGTCTTCTATCTAATTTAAACCAGACACGAGCCAGAGAGTGCCACCGCCCATACGGAGGCGGTACCACCCAGGTACTCGGGCACTGATGGAAATACGCAAGTACCAGAAATCAACGGAGCTGCTGATCAGGAAGGCTCCGTTCTACCGCCTGGTGAGATGGTGTTGCCTGTTCTGCATCTAACAGTTCCCCCTCCTCTGTGCTCTGCTAGTAATGTCTGCTTTTTCTGTTTTAGGTGAGAGAGGTCTGCATGGAGTATTCCCATGGAGTGCCGCTCAGCTGGCAAAGCCAAGCGCTGATGGCATTGCAGGAGGTAAGGCTTCTTAGCGGCGTAACCGCTCGCTGCATTCTGTTTAGGATAATCTTAGAATTATGTCTTGTACTAAGATCTGATGCGGCCATGTATACCTCACCCATATCCTGGCCTTGTTCTGCTCTGTATACCCCATCACGTGTCACTAGAATCAGCGCTAATGCTCGATCTCCATCATAGCCATCGGTTGCGATTCGGAATGGTTTAAAGCACCAGCCAACAAGCTGAAACGTAAGCAGGCTGGCCGTCTGCTTCACACACCTGAGTACAACGGGGATCTGCAATGCCTTCCAACTTAAAGCGGCGCGCCCATGTTTTGCAGAACGGTGCCGAGTTTCACCCTCTAAACATCGCAGCATGTCGGCAATCCTGCAGCCAATGGGGGGGCTGTGAGTGACATCCCAGGATTGGGTCTGTGTGCAAATAGGCACATACAGATGGGGCATGGCTCATCTTTGCAGGGGATGGCGATGACACAAGGGGTGAGATTTAATAGGATGAGAGATTCAGAAAGTGAGAGATTTGGTAAGAAATCTCCAGCTTTTTTAAAGAGGCAATCATTTACACTGCAGAACCCAAGATACCTCCTACAGCAATACAATTAGTATTCTCTAAAACGCACAATCGAGGAAGAGGAAACACCCCGGTTATGGCTATCCCCCCCCCCCCCCCCCCCCCAATCTATATGCCAGGACAGGGCCAACCTGTGGCTCTCCAGATGTTGTGAAACTACAAATCCCAGCATGCCTTGCCACAGTTTTACCACTCCCTTATAGCAAAACTGTGGCAAGGCATGATGGGATTTGTAGTTTGACAACATCTGGAGAGCCACAGGTTGGCCAGGCCTGCGGTATACGCAAATTCTGGAACATGGAAAAGACTAATCTGTGACTGACACAGGCTGAACGAGTCCAGTGCTGATGTCACAGACCTGCATTTGTTTTTCGGACCCATACAGAAATAGTCTGGTTTCCACCCCAAAACAGCAGCTTACCGACGGTCAATATCCAGCTGCATTGTGTTTACGATCTATACGTGTTTTCTGACACTATTTTTCCTTGCGCATTGTGTACGGTCTAAATGCGCAGTCCGATAATCACTCTGCTTTGTGAATAAGTAGCGATTCATACTGACTTAAGCCCGAAGTCCCTTTTCCTGTGTAAACCTCCGGTTTCAGTGTAACCTCTCTTTCTTAGGCAGCTGAGGCCTACCTGGTGTGGCTTTTCGAAGACGCTTATCTGTGCAGTGTCCATGCACGGAGGGTCACGCTGCACGTGAAGGACATTCAGCTCGCACGGCGAATTAGAGGGTGCCACCTCGGACTCGGATAGCGCGATGTTGAAGTTTTCCGTTTTACATTTGTTGTCGTTGGTATTTTATTCCCAGTTTTATACACCGTTGGAGGAGGTCATTTATGACCTCAGATAATCCTGTTGCAGAGCACAGACATTAAAGCTCTGGGTTTTTGTCACATTGACATGGAAGTTGACTGTTATTCTGCAAATTTATATGGTTATTACTTTTTTTTTTTTTAACCTGTCAATAAAAATGTTTTAAAAAAAATAAAAGTATATAGAAAGAAGCAATGAAGCATAATCTTATGAAGCATCTCCCTTGTGTATCAACATTTTAAATGCTTATGTCTGAACATAATCGTCCATCAGCCCCCCTACATAGAAACGATATCCGAATGATAGGTTGACATTTGAAAATGTCAAGATGAGTTTTTCACATTTTTTTAATGTCAACCTTTGGTTTACGTTGCCATTGCACCTGTCGACATATTGACTTTTGACCGAGACACTATCGACCCTTTGGTCCACACCCCATAGAAACCTAGAATGTAATGGCAGATCAGAACCACTTGTCCCATCTAGTCTGCCCATGTATGCACTTAAGGTGGCCATACACTTATGGGATTTGGCCCGATTTCACCCAAATCCTACGGAGCCGCCCGAGAAATTCGGTCAAGTGGCCAAGTCGCGTGTGTTTGACATTGGATTGGAACCGATGCGCAGCCACGTGGGGGACTAGTGCACTTTATTTTGGTCTTCCAAGACTAGAGTGCACATTTCCTAACATTTTAAAATGACTATACAGGTTCATCTGTCAGTAAATGTGTGCTTGTAACCCGGATGACCAACTGGATAAGGTCAGTAGGTGGACGCGGCTTAGGTGGATACATGTCAACATGGCTAAGGCCAGCAGGTCCACACAAGCATTAGGTAAGGAAGGTCGAAAGTCAAAACATGAGTTTATCAAGTTTTTTTTTATTTTTAGCCGACATGTGCCGACAGGCTGTGTATTATACCCTACCATCCACTAGGGCGGGGCGGGAGAATATAATAGTGTGCTGGGCGCAGCGGTACACTGATACCATGTCCTCTTATGTAGAAATTTTGGTTTAAAAAAAAGTCTTTCTCGTTCTTTAACATTTTCTCCAGTCTCTCCAGGATCCTCATGACTCACCAGCCCCTTCTGTATCTTCAGCCCATCATTTCCTGACCAGCTCCAGATCATTTGTGTCTACCAAGCCACCTTCAGTCTCTCCAGCTGCCTGGTGATTCACCAGCTCCCTGGTGATTCACCAGCTCCCTTCTGTATCTTCAGCCCTCCATTGACTCACCAGCTCCAGCTACCTTGTGTCTCTCCAGTCCACTTCTGTATATTCAGTGCCCAATAATCTGTGTAGTTCATTGGTGACCCCGTGTAATGGGGAAGTATGGTAAGCCTAGCTAAAGATGGCATTGCCCACAATTTGCAAGTTCCATATTGTATTGCATTCAACAGATCTGTGTATAAGCAGTTTGGCCAAACCTCCATTAGCTGCGTTCTTGGAGGTTTGAACGCAAAACCTGCATCGATGCTTCCAGTCCCCTATGCCAGGGGTGGCCAACCAATCACAGGCAAAGAGCCCAAAAAATATGTTCTGGTAAGTCAAAGAGCCGATGCCATGCAAAAATGGGCATCGCCTAGAAGACAGAAGCCCACGCCGCATTTTAGGGCTGTGGTCTAGCTGACACAATATTCAATGCAGATGGCGATCCCCTGACGGCGAGCTATACGGTGAGCAGAGACAATAGCTGGCTGTCACTCGCCCTTCACAAAATGCAGCGGACTAGCTACATTTGCAGCGAACCTTGTCATTTAAGGGAAGAGGGCGGCAAGGATTTTTGCAAAACATTGAATACGTTGAGGCGGGTTAGACGGCGAGGATGGCTTTTCCTCACCAAAAAAGCCATCCTTGCAGTCTAACCTCCGCACACATTGAATATACCTCAAGGCCATGTCTGATTTTTGTGTTTATGTATTTGTTTGTACAGGTAGAGCCAGACCAAATCTAAATAGATCTAAATATGTATATATATAGATATATAGATATCTATATATATCTATCTATATATATATATATATATATACCAGTGAGGTGGGCGGCACTCAATCAGACTTGGACTCCGACTTGTAATAAAACAGCCTTTATTTCATCCAACGGCGTTTCGAGGTAACAACCCCCGTTTTCAAGGACAGACAATGAAACTGCATCACAGCAACATATATATACATAAAATTCCCGCCACCAACCCCCAGATCTGACAAAGACCCGCCCCGCTCACCTGTCCTGACAATCACCGCGGCGTCTATCATTGCTGTAAACCAACGTGCAGAGGTGTCACGACACAATGCTTCCCCACGGAACCTGACCGCTTCATAATAGTTCCGGGTCCTGCACTGTCCAGTGCACACATCCGGGATTTCAGCCACATGATACCGACCAGCCAATGGTTATGTCTATACAGGGAGCATGTAGCGTTGCCAGGCAATCTAAACATAATCAACAAAACAAACTCAAAACGTCAATAATAAATTTAAAATGTATAAAACAACATACTGACCGCTGCTGAAAATCACTAATATCATACAAATGTGCTGTAGTATAAAACTCTCAGCATGTAAATATCATCACAAACGGACCTCTATTACAGCTGCTAGCAAAAATTCACAATAATATTGTTATTAATAGCAAAATCACAACTGTAGGCATCAAAAACCACACATGAACAGGAACATAGAGTCATATGTTGATATAACAAATAAAAGGCATGAGGATTCATGAATAAATTTGTGACCAAGATCACACACAAAAAAATCATGAAAAACTCATACACATACAGACTTAACAAAATTACACATGAAAAAGCACAATAGATACAGGATGAATTACACACTAAACTGTTGCATCAGGGATAGTGAATGAAACACAAGTTGGTAACACAGGTGCTCATAAAAAACACTGCAATCCTAGATTCTCATTTAAACCATTAGGGGCCACTGTTCCCAGGTAATGGATCCAGCGGCTTTCTTTCATCAGCAGTGCCTTATTTCTATCACCTCCTCTGAGATTAGCCGGGACATGATCTATTATAATGGATTTAATACTTGCTACGCTGTGTCGCATCTTTAAACAATGTCGGGGGACTGGTTGTTCTGCACACCCCTGTTCTAGAGCACAGCGTATACTAGATCTGTGACCAGCCATGCGATCTTTAAAGGTCCTTTGAGTTTTACCCACATAACTTAAGCCACAAGGGCAAGTTAAAAGATATACAATGTAGGAAGAACTACAAGTCAGTGGGAAATTGATAAGGACCCTTTTTCCAGACTGAGGATGGCTGAATGAACCTCCCGTGCTCATGGCACTACAAGTAGTGCACCCTAAGCACCGGTAGCATCCATTCTTCCTAGTCAGGAAATGACTGCTCTCCTTCTTGTCCCAACCAGTGATGTCATATTTGACTACTGTATCTTTAATGTTGCGTCCACGTGTGAAACTCGGCATGATCTTTGATTTAAACAATAAAGGGAGATCTGTATCCGAAGATATTATTGGCCAGTACCCCTTTACTTGTTTCGTGTTACGTACAGAATGTGTAGAATACCTATTAACCCATGGGATGACTTTGTCACCCAATGGCTCTTTAGATTTATAACTAAGTAGTTTCTCACGTGGAATCAACAATGCTTTTTCTTTCGCTGCCACTAACTCAGTCAGAGGATAACCCCTTTGTTGGAATTTAGTAACAATAGAATTAAGGGTAGACTCAACCTGATTGGGGTCTGAAGTGATTCTTCTAGCCCTTATCAACTGAGAATAGGGCAAACCCCTACGCAACGGCTCTGGATGGTGGCTCTCATTGCGCAGGAGTGTGTTCCTATCTGTCTTCTTTGTGAACAAGGATGTAACAAAATGTCCATCAACTACATCGATTGAAACATCTAAAAAGTGAACCGATGTTTTGTCAATGTCATATGTGAATTTAACCACACTCGTCGATACATTGTGCATTTCTATCAGGTCGCCAAGGCATTCTTGTTCACCACGCCAAACGATCAACAGATCGTCAATGAAACGTTTATACACCACAATCTCAGAGCGCAAATGTCCATTAATATAGAACAAAACATCGGTTCACTTTTTAGATGTTTCAATCGATGTAGTTGATGGACATTTTGTTACATCCTTGTTCACAAAGAAGACAGATAGGAACACACTCCTGCGCAATGAGAGCCACCATCCAGAGCCGTTGCGTAGGGGTTTGCCCTATTCTCAGTTGATAAGGGCTAGAAGAATCACTTCAGACCCCAATCAGGTTGAGTCTACCCTTAATTCTATTGTTACTAAATTCCAACAAAGGGGTTATCCTCTGACTGAGTTAGTGGCAGCGAAAGAAAAAGCATTGTTGATTCCACGTGAGAAACTACTTAGTTATAAATCTAAAGAGCCATTGGGTGACAAAGTCATCCCATGGGTTAATAGGTATTCTACACATTCTGTACGTAACACGAAACAAGTAAAGGGGTACTGGCCAATAATATCTTCGGATACAGATCTCCCTTTATTGTTTAAATCAAAGATCATGCCGAGTTTCACACGTGGACGCAACATTAAATATACAGTAGTCAAATATGACATCACTGGTTGGGACAAGAAGGAGAGCAGTCATTTCCTGACTAGGAAGAATGGATGCTACCGGTGCTTAGGGTGCACTACTTGTAGTGCCATGAGCACGGGAGGTTCATTCAGCCATCCTCAGTCTGGAAAAAGGGTCCTTATCAATTTCCCACTGACTTGTAGTTCTTCCTACATTGTATATCTTTTAACTTGCCCTTGTGGCTTAAGTTATGTGGGTAAAACTCAAAGGACCTTTAAAGATCGCATGGCTGGTCACAGATCTAGTATACGCTGTGCTCTAGAACAGGGGTGTGCAGAACAACCAGTCCCCCGACATTGTTTAAAGATGCGACACAGCGTAGCAAGTATTAAATCCATTATAATAGATCATGTCCCGGCTAATCTCAGAGGAGGTGATAGAAATAAGGCACTGCTGATGAAAGAAAGCCGCTGGATCCATTACCTGGGAACAGTGGCCCCTAATGGTTTAAATGAGAATCTAGGATTGCAGTGTTTTTTATGAGCACCTGTGTTACCAACTTGTGTTTCATTCACTATTCCTGATGCAACAGTTTAGTGTGTAATTCATCCTGTATCTATTGTGCTTTTTCATGTGTAATTTTGTTAAGTCTGTATGTGTATGAGTTTTTCATGATTTTTTTGTGTGTGATCTTGGTCACAAATTTATTCATGAATCCTCATGCCTTTTATTTGTTATATCAACATATGACTCTATGTTCCTGTTCATGTGTGGTTTTTGATGCCTACAGTTGTGATTTTGCTATTAATAACAATATTATTGTGAATTTTTGCTAGCAGCTGTAATAGAGGTCCGTTTGTGATGATATTTACATGCTGAGAGTTTTATACTACAGCACATTTGTATGATATTAGTGATTTTCAGCAGCGGTCAGTATGTTGTTTTATACATTTTAAATTTATTATTGACGTTTTGAGTTTGTTTTGTTGATTATGTTTAGATTGCCTGGCAACGCTACATGCTCCCTGTATAGACATAACCATTGGCTGGTCGGTATCATGTGGCTGAAATCCCGGATGTGTGCACTGGACAGTGCAGGACCCGGAACTATTATGAAGCGGTCAGGTTCCGTGGGGAAGCATTGTGTCGTGACACCTCTGCACGTTGGTTTACAGCAATGATAGACGCCGCGGTGATTGTCAGGACAGGTGAGCGGGGCGGGTCTTTGTCAGATCTGGGGGTTGGTGGCGGGAATTTTATGTATATATATGTTGCTGTGATGCAGTTTCATTGTCTGTCCTTGAAAACGGGGGTTGTTACCTCGAAACGCCGTTGGATGAAATAAAGGCTGTTTTATTACAAGTCGGAGTCCAAGTCTGATTGAGTGCCGCCCACCTCACTGGTATGTTACCCCCAAAAAGGGTTTTTGGAAGGCACCACAGCATGCAATATTAATTGAAGGGAGTGCCGGATCCTATAGCACTATATATATATATATATATATATAGATCTATAAATGTTGTACATAAAATATAATTAATACAATTAATAAATCTTTTTTTTTATAAAAAAAGATTACATGCCTGAGGACTCAGGACTGCGCTGATAGGGGGGCTCAGGACTGCTGGCAGGCAGAACAGGTGCCGGAGGACGGAGCAATAAGCTGCTACAGACAGTACAGCCTGAACATGGCGCCGGGAGACGCTGACATCAGCGACCTCCTTGCAAGACGGGGCATGTGCAAGCCGCCGGGACAGGGGACACTGCTTGTGCTCAAGTGGCCGGGTCCCGACGTCGCGCTGCGGTGAGGGTGATTGTTGCCCGAGCCGCAGATCAAGAACTAAAGAGCCACAAGCGGCTCGGGAGCCGCGGGTTGGCCACCACTGCCCTATGCCATTATAATTACCATCCAATGCCATATCCTATGTCACATCGGCCATTTCGGGAGGTTAGGCAACCCTGCATTATGAAGCTTGATACATCTTGCCCTAATGGGTAAATTTACTAAAATTCTAAGAATTAAAAGAGGTGATGTTGCCAATCATAACCCATCAGAGTATGTCTATCATTTGTAGGATGCAATACAGAAATGATAGACAGATAGGTTGCCAGGGACAACATCACTTTTTAATATTTGGAAGATTTACTAAACTTACCCCGCAAACTAAAAGCATGCTGCAATACTACAAGCATCACGTGCAGCGAGGGTGTCGTCCTCCCTCACATCCCCCAAATTCCAACGGGGCTGAAGTTGGCTTCTTATTCAGGACAATCACTTTCACAAGGGTTAATGAGTCTTGGACCACAAATTTTACACCAGAAATCCACACGGGGGTCACGTACATATGACCCACTTGCAATTTATTTTGACCAACAAGGATTTGGGCAGAAATAGGGCACTAAAGTGGGCATGGGTCGCAGATTTCATCAAGGGTTAAACAGCATTGGTCAAACAGTATGACACCAGAAATCCACACAGGGGGGTCACTTACATATGACACACTTGCAATTTCTTTTGACCAACAAGGATTTGGGCAGAAATAGGGCACTAAAGTTGGCATAGGTCCCAAATGTCATAATTTTGAATAAGTAGCTGGTGTCCTGCAAGGGTTAAACAGCGTTGGTCAAAAATATTACACTTGAGACCCGCACAGGGGGGTCACGTACATATGACCCACTTGCAATTTGTTTTGACCAACAAAGATTTGGGTAGAAATAGGGCACTAAAGTGGGCATGGGTCCCAGATTTCATAATTTTCAATAAGTAGCTGGTGTCCTGCAAGGGTGCTACAGCGTTGGTCAAACAGTATGACATTTGAAACCCACAGAGGGGGGTCACGTACATATCACATACCAACAATGTTCTACAGGCTTTGTGGAAGGAAAATAGGCAGTAAAGTTGGCATGGGCAACAGATTAGTTTGAATGTACAAAGTATCTGTAGTTTGCAAGGGTTAAACACGTCTGGTTAAATGTATAACATACATTAGTGTATAATCAGTTTAAACTTTATATACTTTAATATAAATCAGTGGTGCAAGTAATGGGGTACGGCGTACCTGTAAAAAATATATAGCACTTCCCCCCGACCCGCAGCCGATGCTTTTGCATGCCAGCTCACCTGACAGAACAGAAGCGATATGACAGCCGGGCAGAGAGTGGTGGGCTGCCCGGCTGTCTTCTGAGCAGGTCCACGGCTATTTGAAATATCGCCAGCCAATAGGAGATCACGGCCCGGCAGCCATTCAGGAGCAGCTCCTATTGGCTGGTGACCCAGCGCTATATTTCAAATAACCATGGCCCTGATCAGAAGACATCCTGGCTCGTGACATGCCCGGCTCGTGAATCACGAGCCAATGGGAGCTTCCGGCACGTCATTTAAAATAGCTGCGCCGTGGAGTCGCAGACGGATGGACCTGCTCTAAGAGAGACATCCGGGTTTCCACTGCTCTTCCAAGGGGAGACCTGTGGAAGCAAATTATACTCACAGGGCTCACGGGACTGATCCATGCCGGTTTCTGCCAAATACGGCAGGAAAATGAAGTGTATTTTCCTGGCGTATTTGGTCGGCAATTAGCGGCCGTTTACCGCTAATTAGCGGCCGTATTTTTTTGTAATTAGTAAATTAGGAATCACCATTCATTTGAATGGTGATTCCTATTCGTATTTTCCGATGGCGTATACATTCGTATTTGTAAATACAAATATAAATGTGCCATAAATACGAATACAAATTTACGTATTTTCAGGATAGTAAATCCTGAAAATACGTATACTCCTAAAAATTCGTATTTTATTATACAAATTTTTTAGGTGTATTAGACTTAGTAAATTTCCACCATTATGTCCCTCACGGTATTGCACACTTCACATTATGCCCCACACCAGTGCTTAAAGTGGTCCTGGTGATGTGGTGGAACACACTTCCCCACTGCCTCTCCCCTCCCAATATGTCACAGCCAGGGTGGGTGGTAGGGTGTTTGTCACCCCCTGCAATCTCTAAATTTATGCCCTATCTCACATACCTGTGAAAATAATAATGTGGGCCACATAATGCCACCCTTAAATGCATATTATGCCCCACAGTGCAAAACAACCCAATACCCCAAAAAACAGGATAGTGTGCACCAAAGACGCGCCGCAAAAATTGAGGGCATGGCTTTGTACGAGAGGGGATTATGCATACCGTAATGCCCATTACACAGTATGTCACACACGGTAGTGCCTCTTACATATTATGCCACATAAGTGCCACTTACCTACATGCTCATTGCTAGGGTTTTCTGGCACGATGCCAGGGGTTACATGCTCATTGCTAGAGTTTTCTGGCACGATGCCAGGGGTTACATGCTCAGTGCCAGGGGTTTCTTGCTCATTGCCAGGGGTTTCATGCTCTGTACCATGGGTCACATGCACAGTGCCAGAGGTAACATGCACAGTTCCAGGGGAACTATGCACAGTGCCAGGGGTAACATGAACAGTGCCAGGGGTTAAATACATTGCGCCTCTGTGTGGTAAAGGCGACAGCCGGGCAGAGCAGTGGAAACCCGGATGTCTCTCTTAGAGCAGGTCCATCCGTCTGCGACTCCACGGCGCAGCTATTTAAAATGATGTGAAAGCTTCGATTGGCTCGTGATTTACGAGCTGGGCATGTCATGAGCTGGGATGTCTTCTGATCAGGTCCATGGTTATTTGAAATATAACGCCGGGTCACAAGCCAATAGGAGCCGCTCCTGATTGGCTGCCGGGTCGCAAGCTCCTATTGGCTGGCGATATTTCAGCCGTGGACCTGCTCAGAAGACAGCCAGGCAGCCCATCACTCTCTGCCCGGCTGTCATATCGCTTCCGTTCTGTCAGGTGAGCCGGCATGCAAAAGCATCAGCTGCGGGTCAGGGGGAGTGGTACGGCGACCTGCAATATATTTCTTACAGGTATGCCGTACCACGCCGCTCCCCATTACTTGCACCACTGATTTATATTAAAGTATATAAAGTTGCTTGATACAGGAGAACTACAAGTGCCAGCAGACCTCCCCTGCCAATCAGGGCTGAGCTATGCGTCTCCATGGGAGCTGGGACAGCGCTACAGAGGCTGTTAGCGGCATCGGAGAGAGCCGGTTCTCCCCGCGCGGGGGGAGCCGGCTGTGAAGAGGACAGCGCTGGACCTGGATCGGTGAGTATGTGGGTGTAAAAGTGAGGTGTGTGTATGTGTGTGTAATAAAGTTTTACTTCTCTGTGTGTGTTTTTTTTTAACATTCTTTTTACAGGTGGACTACAAGTCCCAGCGGGCCCATTAATGCCCCGCATGCTGGGACTTGTGGTTCTCCAAGTCCCAGCATGCGGGGGAGGTCTGCTGGCACTTGTAGTTCTCCTGTATCAAGCAATGTTATGTATGGAAGATTTAACCATATCAGGCCGGCGTCCACTGGCCACGGACGCCGGTGACAGCCCCGGGCTTCAGCCCTGGACGGGTGAAGCCTGGGGGGGGGGGCATTTATGGGGGGGGGGTCCCCACTCCTCCAGGTACCCCGTCCAAGGCTGACCAGCCACGGTGCTCATGTTTCGACTGGGGGACCTTATATAAAAAGTGTCCCCCGGCTGTGGCATGACACTGCGGGCTGTTGGAGCCCGGTGCTGGTTTCAAAATACGGGGGACCCCCAGATTTTTTGTCCCCCGTATTTTTGGAACCAGGACCGGTCCAAGAGTCCGGGGCTGGTTTCAGAAATACGGGGGACCCCTATGCTTTTTGTCCCCATATTTTTGGAACCAGCCCCGGCTCAATGAGCCCGGGGCTGGTTAATGAACAAAAAAATTGCACATTTCCTTAAATTCACACATTTTCATGCCTAAAATTCGCACATTATCGCACCTAATCGCACTTTTCATTCCAGAATTCGCACCTCATTAAATATGCGAATTCGCGGCAAAAATGTGATATTAAAAAAGTGCGATAATGGGCGATTTTGAAAGTGCGAAAAAAATCTCATCCCATAGAACGTCACCCACTGTCTCTTAGAGGTGTTATGAAAAACGTATTTAAATTAAATCAGAAATATTATGTAATGGGTAATAAGGCGGGACGTCTCCTAGCTAGGAAACTTAAGGGGCGCCAGGCTAAAGCTAGAATCCACAATATTTATAACGCTGCAGGCACCAAAGTATCTGACCCTTTTGAAATCGCTAACACCTTTGCTGATTATTACTCTTCATTATATAATTTGCGGTCGGACGCAGAGACTCCCCAGCCGATCACCTCTGAAATAGATGAGTTCTTGGGTGGTGTTTCCCTTCCGTGTCTGGAGCCTGGGGTTATTGATTCGCTTTGCTCTCCATGGAGATTGTCTGAAGTGGAGACGGCTATTGACTCTCTTCCTAAGGGCAGGGCTCCGGGCCCGGACGGGTACCCCTCAGATTTCTACAAGAGATTTAAAGCGGAAATTGCACCGGTCCTTCTGCAAGTATTTAACACCGCATCTGAGACTGGAGCATTTCCAAAGGAGATGCTTGAGGCGCAGATTGTCACAATCCCTAAGCCAGGCAAGCCCACTACTGCAGTGCAAAACTTTCGCCCCATAGCATTACTGAATACTGACCTTAAGATCTATGCCAAACTGATTGCCAATAGATTAGGCCCCCTGCTCCCTTCACTTATTGCCGCGGATCAGGTAGGGTTTGTTCTAGGCCGGCAGGCCCCGGACAATACCCGCAGGGTTTTTAATATCGTGGAGAGCTGCGAGCTTGGGAAGACCCCTTTGCTGATCTTGTCATTAGATGCTGAAAAAGCGTTTGACAGATTGCATTGGGGCTTCCTTAAAGCTGTTTTGGGCAGGTTTGGATTTTCTGGTAGATTCCTTGACTCTATCTTTGCACTTTACTCCCTTCCCTCTGCAAAGGTTTATGTTAATGGATGGTTATCCAACTCATTTGATATATCTAATGGCACCAGACAAGGGTGCCCCCTGTCACCACTCATATTCGCCCTGGCTATGGAACCCTTGGCAGAGAAAATTAGAAACTCTGCCCGAATTAAAGGTCCGGAGCTGGGGGGAATATCCCATAAAATAAGTCTGTTTGCGGACGACGTCCTCCTATCTATATTTAAGCCAGAATCGTCTTTGGTGGAATTACATAAGGTATTATCTTCTTATTCTAGGGTCTCGTACTATAAATTGAACACCTCTAAGACTGAGGCTCTCCCTATTAATATTCCTCTTGAGAGGATCAAGCTTTTGAAACACCAATATCGCTACGCCTGGCAACTTACTTCGATAAAATATTTAGGTGTCCAAATCACTAGAGCCTGATATCTTCCTCTGCAACTATAAACCTTTGCTCGGGGCGTTTGAGAAATTAATTAAAGAATGGTGTCTTCATGAAGTGTCATGGCTGGGACGCATTGCAGCATCCAAGATGGTACTACTCCCGAAACTTTTATATTTATTTAGAGCTATCCCCAAAATCCCTCCCAAATCCTTTCTTTTTGAATTTAATAAATTATTTGCTAAATATATTTGGAAAGGATCTAGGCCTCGCATCTCTAAACAGGTTCTTATTTTACCTAAACAAGTCAGAGGGGTAGCCTACCCAGAACTTTATACCTATCTCTCGGCCAGCTTACTAGATCAGGCTAGAGACTGGCTAGCTGATGGGCAGTTTAAGCCCTGAGTAATAATTGAGCAATCTTTTCTACCCAAGATCCGCTTAGCGGATCTACTCTGGCTTCCGCAGAGTCAGGTGCCGACCTGGACGGGGCCAGGTGCTGCGATTAGAGACACCTTGGTCATATGGCGCGAGTTGGTGTCCAGACTGGGTGACACTATGCAACTTAGCTCGAATCTATCCATTACAGCGATAGCAGCCCTTATCCCCAACCTAAAACTAGACAGTTGGGTAGCAAGCTGTTTGTCCTCTTTCAAAGACCTCTGCACCTCGGGACAACTCTTGCCATTCACAGAGATTTAAGGAAAATTTGTGATCCCGCTGCAAGATTTGGTACTCTTTACCTAGCACGGCGCCCACGATCTTGATCGTGGGCATCGTGAGGTAACAAATCGCGTCGGTCGCATCGTATGCGGGCTAAAGATGCCCGGACGCGACGCGACCGACGCGATGTCCACGATTTCCCATTGAAAACCATGTTAAACATGGACATCGCGTCGGTCGCGTCGCGGCCGGCCATAAATGTGCACACGATGGCCGCGACGCGATGCCCACGATTTGCCATAGGAATCAATGTTAAAAGGCCCGATGGACACGATTTTCATGTTAAATGGGCTTTAGAGCCCAAATACTTACCCTGAACTCTGAAATGGCCCCCCCAATTGTTTACGCCACCCCACGATCAACGTCAACCCGAAGCGTGGCGAGCGCAGCGAGCCCGCGAGGGGCGGCGGTACGCGAGGGGCGGCGGTACGCGTCCTCCGACCTTTTCATACCCCCACTATCCACGTCGGCGTGGAGTTGAGAATAGAATAGTGTGGCGAGCGCAGCGAGCCACCGAGCCCGAAGCGCGGCGAGCGGACGCGGATACCTGTGAAGCCCGCGAGGGGACGCGTATAGCTGTGAAGGTATCCGCGTCCGCTCGCCACGCTTCGGGCTCGGTGGCTCGCTGCGCTCGCCACACTATTCTATTCTCAACTCCACGCCGACGTGGATAGTGGGGGTATGAAAAGGTCGGAGGACGCGTACCGCCGCCCCTCGCGGGCTCGCTGCGCTCGCCACGCTTCGGGTTGACGTTGATCGTGTGGTGGCGTAAACAATTGGGGGGGCCATTTCAGAGTTCAGGGTAAGTATTTGGGCTCTAAGGCCCATTTAACATTGTTTGCTATGGTAAAATCGGGTCCATTCAGCCATTTAACATGAAAATCGTGTCCATCGGGCCTTTTAACATTGATTCCTATGGCAAATCGTGGGCATCGCGTCGCGGCCATCGTGTGCACATTTATGGCCGGCCGCGACCGACGCGATTTCCATGTTTAACATGGGTTTCAATGGGAAATCGCGGGCATCGCGTCGCGGCCAGACATAAATGTACCCGCGATGCCCGCGATGGGCGCCGTGATAGGTAAAGAGTACCCAAGATTTTTATAAATACTTACAATTACGTCATTGGCTGACATCCTGTTCTAGTAGACTGGGCCGGCTCTCCACTCTCCCTAGACGCATAGAAGCTATGTTGTTTTCTCAATCGCATAAAGGTGGTATTGCTAGATGGTATAGAGAAATGATTGGAGGCTCCCCAACAGTCAAATTAGCTTCTCACACCAGATGGGAGAAAGACCTGGGTAAAGCCCTGGCTAAAGAGGATTGGGATGCTGTCGCTGTATCATGTTTTAAGATCTCTAAGTGTTTAAGTCATTCAGAAATGTTTTATAAGCTGTGTCACAGGGCATACTTCACCCCCCGGCGTTTGCACAAAATTTGGCCCACAATATCTAATCTCTGCTGGAGGAGATGTGGGTGTGACGGGTCTATTTTGCACATCTTTTGGGATTGCCCTAAGCTTAGGCCATTGTGGGAGGAAGTTTTCTCCCTGATAGCTGAGGTAGTTGGGGCGTCCCTTCCTATGGATCCAGTCCTGGCCCTATTTCATCTCTCCCCACATATTTCGGAAGAAGATAGATATCTTGTTGGTCAGATATTAATTGCAACTAAAGCATCAATAGGCCAGCTTTGGAAAACACCAGAGGTACCTGATTTGCACCATATAGTGAACAAAATTCATAAACACTTTTTATTTGAAACTATCGATTGTAATTATTCTTCCTCTGCCAACTCTATTCATTTCAAATGGTACAAGTGGACTTCTTATAGAGAGAAAAATAATCTCCCCCTGGGCAGATCCATTAACACTGCCTCGCCGTTAGCTCCGCCTGATGACGAATAGATATATACATGATATCATCATTTTCTTAAAGCCCCACCCTTTTTTCCTTCCCATTTGCATCCCTTTTGTGCCTGTCCAGTATGTCTTCCACCTCAGTTATCTGTATTTCCTTATCGCAAACCTTGTCAGCACAGTGTTCGCTTACGTTGACTAGATTTTCATGTACCCAATTCTGACTTGTACTTACTGTGCCTTTACTATTGTAATATTGTGGTACTTTTTGTATTTCATTTTGCTGACTCAATAAAAAACAGTGATGTTGTCCCTAGCAACCTGTCTATCATTTCTGTATTGCATCCTACAAAATGATAGACATACTCTGATGGGTTACGATTGGCAACATCACCTCTTTTAATTCTTAGAATTTTAGTAAATGTACCCCATACCTCCCAACTTCTGTGCTGATGAAATAGGGACACGAAAAGGGGGCGGGGTGTATGCAAATGAGGGTGCGGCTTATGCTAATTAGACGCAACCTCATTTTCATACGAGAATAGACGCTGTGCGCACAGCGTCTATTCTATTAGATTGGGGGGTCTCCCAACTGCCACCCCCGCAGCGGGACAATGCCTGCCGCGGGTGGGACAGGACCCGAAAATCGGGACTGTCCCGCTGTAATCGTGACAGTTGGGAGGTATGGTACCCCTTAGGGCAGGGGTGGCCAAACCTGTCCTCAAGATCTACCAACGGTGCATGTTTTCCAGGCAACCTGTGGATCTATAGTAGGAATGAATGCAGCAGGTTTTAAAATGTGACAGTTAGTAATGACTGCAGCTGTGCACCAGCTAGGTAACCTGGAAAACGTGGACTGTTGGTAGATCGCGAGGACCGGTTTGGCCACCCCTGCCTTAGGGCAAGATGTATCAAGCTTCATAATGCAGGGTTGCCTAACCTCCCGGAATGGCCGATGTGACATAGGATATGGGATTGGATGGTAATTATAATGGCATAGGGGGCTGGAAGCATCGATGCAGGTTTTGCGTTCAAACCTCCAAGAACGCAGCTAATGGTGGTTTGGCCAAACTGCTTATACACAGATCTGTTGAATGCGATACAATATGGAACTTGCAAATTGTGGGCAATGCCATCTTTAGCTAGGCTTACCATACTGCCCCATTACACGGGGTCACCAATGAACTACACAGATTATTGGGCACTGAATATACAGAAGTGGACTGGAGAGACACAAGGTAGCTGGAGCTGGTGAGTCAATGGAGGGCTGAAGATACAGAAGGGGGCTGGAGAAACACAAGGGAGCTGGTGAATCACCAGGCAGCTGGAGAGACTGAAGGTGGCTTGGTAGACACAAATGAGCTGGAGCTGGTCAGGAAATGATGGGCTGAAGATACAGAAGGGGCTGGTGAGTCATGAGGATCCTGGAGAGACTGGAGAAAATGTTAAAGAACGAGAAAGACTTTTTTTAAACCAGAATTTCTACATAAGAGGACATTGACATGGTATCAGTGTACCGCTGCGCCCAGCACACTATTATATTCTCCCGCCCCACCCTAGTGTATGGTAGGGTATAATATACAGCCTGTCGGCACATGTCGGCTAAAAATAAAAAAACTTGATAAATTCATGTTTTGACTTTCGACCTTTCTTACCTAATGCTTGTGTGGACCTGCTGGCCATATCCATTTGGTCATCCGGGTTACAAGCACACATTTACTGACAGATGAACCTGTACAGTCATTTTAAAATGTTGGGAAATGTGCGCTCTAGTCTTGGAAGACCAAAATAAAGTACACTAGTCCCCATACACCAGCCTGACTTGTCTGAGGCACAAGTCAGACCTGATTTTCCCTCCCCAGCAGCCCTTCATCCGATTTGGCGATTTATCGCACGTATATATTTTATTTACAGTTTCTTATATAGTGCGGCAGATTCCGCTGCGCTTCACAATAGGAAACAACAGTGATTGTAGAAACTGGGTAGAAAAAAACCGACATAGAGGTAGGAGGGCCCTGCTCGTACGCTTACAATCTATAGCACTGAAGGACTCGCGGTGAGCTGTTGGGGGGAATTTAAGGGACATTTGATGCGATAACTCAGATGAAGCCGCGACGTGCACTGAAGGCAGCAATTCCAATTTATCTTATGGGAGCAGAAGGTTCAATCTCCGGATTGGAGGTGCACGTGGCTGCGCATCGGTTCCAATCCAATGTCAAATACACGCGACTTGGCCACTTGACCGAATTTCTCGGGCGGCTCCGTAGGATTTGGGTGAAATCGGGCCAAATCCCATAAGTGTATGGCCACCTTAAGTGCATACATGGGCAGACTAGATGGGACAAGTGGTTTTGATCTGCCATTACATTCTAGGTTTCTATGGGGTGTGGACCAAAGGGTCGATAGTGTCTCGGTCAAAAGTCAATATGTCGACAGGTGCAATGGCAATGTAAACCAAAGGTTGACATTAAAAAGTCGACGTGAGTTTTTCGCAATTTATTAGTGTCGATGTCAACACGGACCCCAATCGTTTCACGGGGCGTGCTTCGGCATGGGAAAAGTCCCATCAAAAGGAAAAAAAAATGTGAAAAACTCATCTTGACATTTTCAAATGTCAACCTATCATTCGGATATCGTTTCTATGTAGGGGGGCTGATGGACGATTATGTTCAGACATAAGCATTTAAAATGTTGATACACAAGGGAGATGCTTCATAAGATTATGCTTCATTGCTTCTTTCTATATACTTTTATTTTTTTTTTAAACATTTTTATTGACAGGTTAAAAAAAACAAGTAATAACCATATAAATTTGCAGAATAACAGTCAACTTCCATGTCAATGTGACAAAAACCCAGAGCTTTAATGTCTGTGCTCTGCAACAGGATTATCTGAGGTCATAAATGACCTCCTCCAACGGTGTATAAAACTGGGAATAAAATACCAACGACAACAAATGTAAAACGGAAAACTTCAATATCGTGCTATCCGAGTCCGAGGTGGCACCCTCTAATTCGCCGTGCGAGCTGAATGTCATTCACGTGCAGCGTGACCCTCCGTGCATGGACACTGCACAGGTAAGCGTCTTCGAAAAGCCTCACCAGGTAAGCCTCAGCTGCCTAAGAAAGAGATGTTACACTGAAACCGGAGGTTTACACAGGAAAAGGGACTTCGGGCTTAAGTCAGTATGAATCGCTACTTATTCACAGAGTGATGATGGGACTGCGCATTCAGACCGTACACAATGCGCAAGGAAAAATAGCGTCAGAAAACACGTATAGATCGTAAACACAATGCAGCTGGATATTGACCGTCGGTAAGCTGCTGTTTTGGGGTGGAAACCAGACTATTTCTGGATGTGTCTGAAAAAAAAATGCAGGTCTGTGACATCAGGACTGGACTCGTTCAGCCTGTGTCAGTCACAGATTAGTCTCTTCCATGTTCCGGAATTTGCGTATACGCAGGCCTGGCCAACCTGTGGCTCTCCAGATGTTGTCAAACTACAAATCCCATCATGCCTTACTACAGTTTTGCTATAAGGGAGTGGTAAAACTGTGGCAAGGCATGCTGGGATTTGTAGTTTCACAACATCTGGAGAGCCACAGGTTGGCCCTGTCCTGGCATATAGATTGGGGGGGGGGGGGAATAGCCATAACCGGGGTGTTTCCTCTTCCTGGGTGGCGGATACCTACTTCTCAGATCAGCGATTCATGATGAATTAGGCCCTTATCACTAATACGATTCATAGATAGGAAAAAATAGTTACAGACAGAGAATTTGAGAGGCAATACATGGTCAAGCAGAGCAAACAGATCTTACTTCCCCATACATTCTGCAGGCCGCTATTAATCATTCATTCACACAGATATTCCCTCACACGTACAGCCCAATCCCAGTGGTGCGTACTTGCACTTTGTGTTGCTACTTTTTTACCTCAGCTTTGCGCCTTTATCCTTCATTGTGTAATTTCCTCGATTGTGCGGTTTAGAGAATACTAATTGTATTGCTGTAGGAGGTATCTTGGGTTCTGCAGTGTAAATGATTGCCGCTTTAAAAAAGCTGGAGATTTCTTACCAAATCTCTCACTTTCTGAATCTCTCATCCTATTAAATCTCACCCCTTGTGTCATCGCCATCCCCTGCAAAGATGAGCCATGCCCCATCTGTATGTGCCTATTTGCACACAGACCCAATTCTGGGATGTCGCTCACAGCCCCCCCTATTGGCTGCAGGATTGCCGACATGCTGCGATGTTTAGAGGGTGAAACTCGGCACTGTTCTGCAAAACATGGGCGCGCCGCTGTAAGTTTGAAGGCATCGCAGATCCCCGTTGTACTCAGGTGTGTGAAGCAGACGGCCAGCCTGATTACGTTTCAGCTTGTTGGCTGGTGCTTTAAACCATTCTGAATCGCAACCGATGGCTATGATGGAGATCGAGCATTAGCGCTGATTCTAGTGACACGTGATGGGGTATACAGAGCAGAACAAGGCCAGGATATGGGTGAGGTATACATGGCCGCATCAGATCTTAGTACAAGACATAATTCTAAGATTATCCCAAACAGAATGCAGCGAGCGGTTACGCCGCTAAGAAGCCTTACCTCCTGCAATGCCATCAGCGCTTGGCTTTGCCAGCTGAGCGGCACTCCGTGGGAATACTCCATGCAGACCTCTCTCACCTAAAACAGAAAAAGCAGACATTACTAGCAGAGCACAGAGGGGGAACTGTTAGATGCAGAACAGGCAACACCATCTCACCAGGCGGTAGAACGGAGCCTTCCTGATCAGCAGCTCCGTTGATTTCTGGTACTTGCGTATTTCCATCAGTGCCCGAGTACCTGCGCGGTACCGCCTCCGTATGGGCGGTGGCACTCTCTGGCTCGTGTCTGGTTTAAATTAGATAAAAGACAAAGAACAGAGTTTAACAGTCTCCCTTTTTTGGACTTCTCTAACCCATTATCCAATACAATAAATGCAGCGAACATTCTGTGGACAAGCGTTGGACACATTACTGGTCACCACAGCGAGCTCAGTCCCACGCATATTCTTTAGCTTTCGTTATTTATTCCTTAAAAAATAAAATAAAAAAAGAGACGCTTCCTTTTACCCTGAGATGTACCAGCCGAGGCTGCAGACACCCGCTGAGGATTGTTGGACTTCCTGCAGTTAACACTGGCTTCAGACACTTTCTTTTTCATTTTTAGGACTATGGTGCAGCACTCTGCAGAAACAAACAATTTATGGGATAGCTTGATAGCACATTTAAAGCTTATCTTCTAAAACCAGAGCTGATTGGGGAGGGGGGGGGGGGCAGTTGCATATGCCCTGTGGAAATGGGGGAGCATCTAATGCACAGTCAATATAAAAATTATTTAAAAATAAAAATTATAATTTTTTTTTTTACAAAGTGCAGATTCTATTTTGGAAGACTTTCACGTAGCACACCACCGATTATCTGGCATTCGATGGTCTGGAACCTTAGACTGCGGAGAAATGATCTGCAGTGTATGGGAAAAGATCTACAATCTGATCTGCAAGCTCAATTAAAACATTCAGTGCAATTACAACTCACAAAATAAATGTAGAAAATCTGCAAACGCCCTATTAATAAAAAGCAACGGGTGCGAAATAAATAAACAAAACGAGAACGCAGCCAATGGAGAAACAGACGTCCGTTAGCAGCATCCGACAATGGTAACTGAACAGATTGGAATGGATTTGGAACAACAGGAGCGCAATCAATCAGGAGTTTAATACGTTTGTCATATTTTGGTTCCAGAAGAGAACGTGTGCCTAACACATGTATGAACCTTTCCCCAAAGCACGGCGCTCCCTTACTCGCAGTACTGCTGCTCTCAGCTACCGGTAACACAAACAGGGGACTACGGTCATACCAGCAATGACACATCTCACAAGTAGCGGACGTACATTGGAATGCAAGCTCACGTTTCCAGGGGAATCTTCCTCTGCGTCACTGATTGGTATTTCTTTCTGGAAGGATTGCTCTAATGTGAAGCACGGTCTGATCTGCGTTACAATGATTAAAAAAATAAAAAAATAACACTGCAAAACAGCATCAATTGGTCATAAAATCTATAGAAAGCATAATGTACCCTAATGGTGCCTACACACGTTGCAATCCCTGGGCATTTTCTAAGCGATCTCACCAGATTGATCCACCATAGCGATAGCTCATCGCTATCACCCCGGCGATTAATATACAGAACGCTGGATAAATCTATTCAACCACCAGGGTCCCTGGGGTCTAACTCAAACTAAAAACATAAATTCCAAACGTAACTCACTTCATAGTTACCAGGATAGGAGAATTCAAATCAGCGAATCCTACACTAATTTATACTGTAAGTGACTCCAGGGGGGACTAATGCAAATGTAATATAATGCATAGGTACTTATATGTTAGTTGGGCGCCCACTAAGCTATTTGCTTAGTGGGCTATTCTGCGTAGGAAAATCGCATTGCATCGCATGGGCCATTTTAAGGGCCGTGCGATGCGATGCTCCTATGTAATTTATTCACTGCTCTTAGACCCCGGGAATCGCATCTACCGCAAAATCGCATGCGATTTTATAGGGTGTGCGATGCCATTAAATGAGCTATGCAATAATATCATTGTATGATATACAATGATGTTTTAGGCACCCCACCCCTATCCACGCCACCCCGAAGCGTGGCGAGCGGCGGCGGAACGCATCCTCCGACCTTTTCATACCCCCACTATCCACGTCGAGCCCGAATCGTGCCTAGTGGGTGCGGAATATATGTAAAGTAATCCGCGCGCGCTCGCCGCGCTTCGGGCTCGGTGACTCGACACACTATATAAAATCAACTCAACGCCAACGTGGTGGTATGAAAAGGTCGGAGGACACGTTCCGCTGCGCTCGCCACGCTTCGGGGTGGCGTGGATAGTGGGGGGGTGGGGTGCCTAAAACCTCATTGTATGTCATACAATGCTATTGTATACCTAATGTAATGGCATCGTACACCCTATAAAATCACATACGATTTTACGGGAGGTGCAATGCGATCCCCCGGGGCTAAGAGAGCAGTGAATAAATTACATAGAAAAATCGCATTGCATCGCCCGTAAAATGGCCCATGCCATGTGATATTCCTAAGTTACCGTACGTATGCTAATTGGGCGCCCAACTAACATATAAGTACCAATGCATATAATGTCAGCGCTTATATAAATAACATTAATGCAGGTGACTAGGTGAGACATCAGCAGCACTGACTGGCAGGAATAGGTGTTACTGCATTCACACACTTTGTGGTTATGGTAGGACAATCGCCCCATTGCTGTATATACAGTAGCAGGGTTATAGTGACACCTGGAGGCCAGAGGCGGCACAACATTAATAGTGTTTAACCAGTAAATTGAAAAGGAAGAGTTCTATTTAATCTTACACTACTATTCGTTAAGAGTTAATGCACAGTATAATAGGCTATTTCACCGTTACAGGTCCAGAGTCTGCATTAACGCTCATAGCTTACATGTTAATGAAATTAAAAAGAGAGGTGTGGATTTTAATCAGAGCCGGCTCTAGCCTAGTCTGCATGGACCTGGGGAAGGGGAGGGGGTCACAGAGTGTGCCATTCACAAAAATGAAGGATGTCCATGAGTACAACACCCTAGTAATACTTAATGCAGTGGAACGTCTAAGATGTCACCGCCACACTTTCATATTGTGTGTGAGTAAACCCACCCAAGCACGGGGAGAATATACAAACTCCACACAGTTAGGGCCATGGTGGGAATGGAACCCATGACGTCAGTGCTGGGCAGCGGCACTCCATGGGATTTTTCAGAGTGCTTTTAATATCCCGATGTTTCGGGGTGTTAAAAACCCTGTTTTCATGGTGTACATAAACCGTTTATGTACACCTTGAAAATTGGGTTTTCACACCCCGAAACATCGGGATATTAAAAGCACTTCGAAAAATCCCATGTAGTGCCGCTGCCTGTGTATGTGCCAGTGACTACATGATCCTCCAGAAGGCACCCGGGTAATTGCTTTCACTTCCAATGAGTGCCAGGCTGACTGGATGAAAATATAAATAGTTAGTGACAAATACCCACAGTGGAGGCTATGCCATTGGGGATGAGAGGTCCCATTACAGTTAATTATAGTAAGTTTTAAGTAGGATGATAGGCTCCCACACACTGTGGGGGTTATTCCCGTTCATTCTTTCTGACAAATTCCTTCTTAGATGGACAAAACCATGTGCACTGCAGGTGGGGCAGATGTAACATGTGCAGAGAGAATTAGATTTGGGTGAGTTATTTTGTTTCAGTGCAGGGAAAATACGGACTGCTTTATTTTTACACTGCAATATAGATCTCACTTTGAAGTAAAACCCCACCCAAATCTAATTCTCTCTGCACATGTTACATCTGCCCCACCTGCAGGGCACATGGTTTTGTCCATCTAAGAAAGAATGAACCAAAATAACCCCCTGTGCTACTTCTCCGAGGGGAGAAGATGCATCCAATACCCCCGTGGTCCACCTGGCAGCTCCCCAGGAGGCTCACATGCGATTTTGGAACTTTTGGAAGCCATATTTTACATTGATCGCATGTATTGCAGTGGGGGCAGGAGAATAAAAAAAGAAAAGAAAGAAAACCGTTCAGAAGAATGGGCGAGCACTGATTAGCTCTCTCAGCCAATCAGCAGCCCCCATTCTTTTCAATGTTTTTTTTTCTTCTTCTTTCAAATCTCCTGCTCGGAGGTCAGACCTGCTGGCACATACGTATGGAGGCACTCGTACACTATACGTCACCGATGCTAGAAAGCACCCGCCATGAGCCCCTGACAGGTCAGATTCCAATTCATCTTATGTTCTGCAGGTCTGACCTCCGACTGTATGGTCATACACATGTGATTTGGGACGATTTCTCAGCCCAAGGCGGAATCGGGCCCAAATTGCAAATTACTTTCAATGTCATCTAGTGTTCATTTTAGCACCTTGAGTCTTTCAAAACCCCTGCAGTTCCTCCTCTCTGCCTGTGGTGTCCCATGCACTTGTATCCAGTCACATTGCAGAGTTATATCCCCTGTATGTATGAGGCGCACGCTCTCACAAGCAGGGCCCTCTCTCCTCATGTGCTCTTCTATCCATTCTCCCGCCAATGGCATTACTTGGGATACCTACACCAGAACGGCGTTTAGTATTCCGGCAGTCATAATAGAAACCACAACAGTTCCTCCTCCCTGCCTGGGGTGTCCCATGCAGTAAGTATCCAGTCACATTGCAGAGTTATATCCCCTGTATGTATGAGGCGCACGCTCTCACAAGCAGGGCCCTCTCTCCTCATGTGCTCTTCTATCCATTCTCCCACCAATGGCATTACATGGGATACCTACACCAGAACAGCGTTTAGTATTCCGGCAGTCATAATAGAAACCCCTACAGCTCGATAGTGGAAATGCCAACAAGGGCTCGGAAGGCACCCTAATCGTCTCCCCTACCCCCCAAACCCTCCCTGCTAGTATCCAACCCCCACCCCCTGTACTCTCACTGCTAGTGCCCCCCCCTCCGGACCCTAACTTCTAGTGCCTAACCCCTGCACCCCACCACGTAAGCCTAACCTTATGTCCCCTTCCCCCCACTAGTACCTAAACCTAACCACCCACTCCCCTTCCTCAGCTGGCCACTAGTTAGCCCCGCATTCTTACAGAGGGGGATCCTAATGAATTTGGAGGACTGGCAATGGTATTGTGAGGGCAGTTGGGATGCTGGCATTGGTATACTGAACACCGGAATCCTGACCCTGTATTAGTTATATATGGTCTTGAAGCTTTGAATAGTTATGTACTCTGTAATTGGGCGCTGCCAATCCTGTGGTGCCATCTAAATGATAATAAACAATGTTATATATAAGTTTATACAGCTACTGTAATGCCCGGAAGATTGAATAAGTCAACCCTGGATAGACCTCTAATTAGGGATGGACATCGATGGTCTATATTTCAGAAACATCAATGTTTTTCTTCCAATGGTAGTGTTTTTGGCATTTAATGGTGCCCTTTCATCGTTTGTCGCCATCGAATGCTAATCATTTGATGGTGTTCCAATGGTGGCTTGTTTTTTCTAATTCCCAATAGCGGTGTCTGTTTCAGGGAAACTTCCTAGGTTCCTTGGTAGCTGTGTGACTCTCTGCTTCAGTCAGGAGCCGGCTTAGTCTCCGCCCCTCTGTAGGATTGCTGATAGGCAACAGGGCCCACACTGACTCCGAGAACCAATCAGATCACAGACTTCACTCTGCAGCAAGAGCAGTCACTCACACACAGAACACGCCACAGACACACCATCAGGAGGATTCAGAGGAGACAGTGAGGTCACAGAACTTTATACCAGCTCAGACTTTTGCGCATGCGCTAGTCATATAACTTATTTTCACCATCGAATATTTTTGATGCGATGGTTAGTTACCATCACATTGAAAGTTTAAATGGTAGAATCCCAGCCATCATTTGATGGGGGGCTTCAGATGTCCATCCCTACCTCTAACTATAATATCATGGTCTGGATGAACTGGGGCTGCAGCCACGCAATCTATACCACGGCTTGGCCTGAGACCTGACCTGAACACTGGGCTGCTGCGCCCCATGATCCTCCAACCATTAGTGACGATGGGCTGTAATGAGTGACGGCAGCAGGGTGGAACCTTCTCAGGTCATTATAAAGTTACTATAAAAAGGATATAAAATAAAAAAAAAACTGAAACAGTTACCATCACCCAGCCGCAGAAAGCAGATATACAGGAATCGCAGCGCACAGTCCACATTGCAGCCTATCAGGGAAGGGGGTCGGTACCATCAGGAATCAGAACGCACAGTCCTCATTGCAGCCTATCAGGGAAGGGGGGCGGTAACATCAGGAATCAGACCGCACAGTCCTCATTGCAGCCTATCAGGGAAGGGGGGCGGTAACATCAGGAATCAGAGCGCACAGTCCACATAGCAGCCCATCAGGGAAGGGGGCGGTAACATCAGGAAACAGAGCGCACAGTCCACATAGCAGCCTATCAGGGAAGGGGGCGAAAACATCAGGAATCAGAGCGCACAGTCCACATAGCAGCCTATCAGGGAAGGAAGGACGGTAACATTAGGAATCAGAGCGCACAGTCCACATAGCAGCCTATCAGGGAAGGGGGCGGAAACATCAGGAAACAAAGCGCACAGTCCACATAGCAGCCCATCAGGGAAGGGGGACGGTAACATCAGGAAACAGAGAGGGACAGCAAGATAAACAGATATGTCTTCAACCAAAAGAATAGAACAATAGGGTATCAGTGTTTATGTGACCGGGAAAAGAGGGGTCATGTGCTTAGCTTTAGGGAGAGATGAAGTGAAGATAATGAGGTTTATTTCATGAGCCTTGGTGAGATATAAAGTACCAGCCAAACAGATCTTCTAATTTTTCAGCCTGTAACATGACAGGAGCTGACTGGGTGGGACTTTATCTTTCTCCAAAGTACATAGACCCCCATAGGGGGTCATTCAATCGCCCGATAAAGTGCAGCAGCATTTAAACCCTAGCAATGCCAGCCCAACTCGCCCCCTCTGCCCAGACAATACTTCCCCGTTTTACCCCAAAACGCCTCCTATCCTATGGGGTAGCAAATACTTGGGCGAGATCCCACTGCAGTTCAGCCGGGCAAATCAGTTCTGTATCAACTGACTTCCCCCCAAAGAGCAGAAGTGCCACTGGCGCAGGGATTGGGGTGAATGACTGACACACTCTCCGCACTGTGCTGCAGTATACGTGTGTGCTACATTATAAGGGATGGTCATCGACTTTCCATATTCCCAAAACATCGACGGTTGGGACCTAGTGCTCGATGTTTTGGGCATGCGCAGAAGAACCTTAAACTGGATGGATAGTTAAAACGTTTCTTCTGCGCCTGCGCGCACATCCTGGCCAGTCCCGTTGCTCTGCGCATGTGCGGCAAATCAATACCATCGATGGTGGGTGGTAGAATGTTTTATAACCATCAATGGTACCTGCTTTAAAAGCCAATGATGGCAACCATCTATGAGGGATGTGCCGATGTCCAGCCCTAATTATAATCGGTTTACCCAGGTGCCCCCCTATCCAAATAAGAGGCAGCAATGGGATATACATTACACACCCCTTAATGAGCAGAGATGCAACAACCTTTCAGCAAAAGACTTAGGAAATCGCCCACAGCAACCAACCAATCCTCTTCTGGCTAGCATTTACGAATTGCATTCTATAAAATGAGGTAGACGCTGATTGGTTGCTACAGGCAACGTCCCCACCCTTTTAATACCCAGAGACAGCATGGAGTCCCTGCAGCATGGAGTCCCTGAGTCATACACGCAATGTCCCTATAACTGCGGCGTTATGCCGGAACCCGCTACCTGTGCTCACCCACCAGAGCAGTGAGTGACCCGCCGATAACGGTGATGCAGCAGCAGCCCCTCCCTCCAGCCCCACTCACTACGTACCTGGCGCCGCTGACTTCCGCGCTGCTCCCTTTGAATATAAACATCCGCCCACAACACGCGCTGCCCGAGCTGTCCGTCATCGGAGCGGAGCGGGGTGGGGCCCGCAGGCAACCAATGGGAGAGGCGCTGCTTTTTTCCTCTTGAGTGCAAGAGGAAAAAACTTGAGTGCAGCGGGCGGGGTTGCACAAACATTCGCGAGCAATGAGTAAAGTAAAAAGAAAACTAGAGCTGGAATTTGACGAGGCTGAAGTTGGCTTCTTATTCGGCCAGCTTCTTATTCACTTCTTATTCGAGCTCTAGCTTCTTATTCGGGACAATCACTTTCACAAGGGTTAATGAGTCTTGGACCACAAATTTTACACCAGAAATCAACACAGGGGGGTCACTTACATATGACCCACTTGCAATTTATTTTGACCAACAAGGATTTGAGCAGAAATAGGGCACTAAAGTGGGCATAGGTCCCAGATTTCATCATTTTGAATAAGTAGCTGGTGTCCTGCAAGGGTTAAACAGCGTTGGTCAACAAATATTTCACTTGAAAGCCACACAGGGGGGTCAGATACATATGACCCACTTGCAAATTCTTTTGACCAACAAGGATTTGGGCAGAAATCGGGTGATACAATAGGCATGGGTCCCATATATCATTATTTTGAATAAGGCTTAAACAGCGTTGGTCAAACAGTATGACACTTGAAACCCGCACAGGGGGTCACGTACATATCACACACCAAAAATTTTTTTTGACCTACAGGCATTTTGGCATCAGGTTGGCATGGGCAACAGATTTGTTTGAATGGACAAAGTAGCTGTAGTTTGCAAGGGTTAAACAGGTCTGGTTAAATAATGTATACCATACATTAGTGTATAATCAGTTTAAATTTGATATACTTTAATATAAATCAGTGGTGCAAGTAAGGGGGTACGGTGTATTGCGGCATACCTGTAAGAAATATATTGCAGGTCGCCGTACCACTTCCCCCCGACCCGCAGCCGATGCTTTTGCATGCCGGCTCAGCTGACAGAACGAAAGCGATATGACAGCTGGGCAGAGAGTGGTGGGCTGCCCGGCTGTCTTCTGAGCAGGTCCACGGCTATTCGAAATATCGCCAGCCAATAATAGCTTGCGGCCCGGCAGCCAATCAGGAGCGGCTCCTATTGGCTGGTGACCAGGCGCTATATTTCAAATAACCATGGACCTGATCAGAAGACATCCTGGCTCGTGACATGTCCGGCTCGTGAATCACGAGCCAATCGGACCTGCCTGCACGTAATTTTAAATAGCTGCGCCGTGGACTCGCAGACGGATGGACCTGCTCTAAGAGAGACATCCGGGTTTCCACTGCTCTGCCGGCTGTCACCTTTACCACACAGTGGCGCAATGTATTTAACCCCTGGCACTGTGCATGTTACCTCTGGCACTGTGCATGTGACCCATGGTACAGTGCATAAAACCCTGGCATTGAGCAAGAAACCCCTGGCACTCAGCATGTAAACCCTGGCACTGAGCATGTAACCCCTGGCATTATGCAAGAAAACTCTAGCAATGAGCATCGTGCCAGAAAACCCAATGAGCATGTAGGTAAGTGGCACTAATGTGGCATAATATGTAAGAGGCACTACCGTGTGTGACATATTGTGCAATGGGCATTACTATGTGTGGCATACTGTGTAATGGGCATTACGGTATGCATAATCCCCTTGTACAAAGCCATGCCCTCAATTTTTGCGGCGCGTCTTTGGTGCACACTATCCTGTTTTTTGGGGTATTGGGTTGTTTTGCACTGTGGGGCATAATATGCATTTAAGGGTGGCATTATGTGGCCCACATTATTCTTTTCACAGGTATGTAAGATAGGGCATAAATTTAGAGATTGCAGTGGGTGACAAACACGGTGGGGAAGTGTGTTCCACCACATCACCAGGACCACTTTAAGCACTGGTGTGGGGCATAATGTAAAGTGTGCAATACCGTGAGGGACATAATGGTGGAAATTTACTAAGGCTAATACACCTAAAAAATTTGTATAGTAAAATACGAGTTTTTAGGAGTTTACGTATTTTCAGGATTTACTATCCTGAAAATACGTAAATTTGTATTCGCATTTATGGCACATTCATATTTGTAAGGGAAAGTGTGCCTTAGGCGCTGGAGATGACTGGGGTGTAACTTGATACCCAGCAGCCTCCACGTAAGAGGGTTGCCAACCTCCCAAATTACAGAAATACAAACAAAGATGTAGGGCGCTCTTGGGTATCAGGATGAAAAAAGTTTTATTAAACACACAATGTTAAAAAGGTATACATAAATAATAGACAATAATGCATGAGAAACACACAAAAAATTAATAAATAAAAATAAAAAATAAAAAAGCACCAAAAAATTCAGTAGAAAGAATTGCAGTGGATAATATAAATATAGAATATAAAATATGAACTGAGCAATTAGTAAGTATCAGCACATCCAACTAAGCGTATTCCACCAATGTAATTTCTTCTTAGCCCTTTGTTGGGGTCTAGCAGGTGGATATATGCGAATATATGGAGTACAGTTCCTTAATTAAGGCTTAAATGTCCAGTTATTTGGCTGAGACCGATTTGGTATAAAAGTAGCTAGTGTGCACACTAAGTGAAGTTTGCAGATATAGCTTGGCAAAACGTCAGTATAATAGAAACGGATGAAGGAACAAGGACTTCTGTTTTAAATAGCAGCGTGATGAAAACAGTGTCCGTCCTGTCCCTTTGCAAGTTCTTACCAGTCGTTGTCTGCTGTTTTTTTCACAGACTTGCGCTGGAAGGATATGGCACCGCAGCGCCCGCTCTCTCTGCTCTCCGCTCGGCTTAGAATTGAGTGTTGCCGGTCAGCCGGTATTTGGTTGTAGCAATAGCCGCTTCCTCCTGCAGCCTTCTCCGCTTGGAGGCTCACACGGCGCTCTGCCACAGCGTCCGTGGATAATGATGTATTAGCGGCTTGGAGGGAGTGTAAACAATCGGCTCAGCGTCTGGCAGGTGTTGTAGTAAGGAGAGCGTCCTTCCTTGAATAAGCTGGAACGCGTTTCGCCGCGCACTGGGCGGCTTTGTCAACCAAGTGTGAGGGGTATCCACTCTGGTCTGCTTAAATGCTGGTCTCTATTAAGCTCAGGTGTCTCTCATTACGTGATCACCTGTGTGATCTCTCAAACTGTGATTCTCCCAGCAAGATTCTCCCTCTCACATGGAAGTTGCACAGATACTTGTGTGGTCTCAAATAAATATACTTATTCACTGCTGGTGAGCTTGTAGATGTAGCAATACATAAGGAATGCAATTTCTTTAAGAATTAATTCATTAATAAAAAATTATATATAATAAAGTATACAAAAAATATATATAAAAGACATACATATAAAGAACAATAATCTAAAAAATATAGGAACAAATAATTCATCCTTCATGCATATGCCTCTGTATAGGCTTCATCTTTTTTGGCTATTGCGGACAGACTTATGTGGTATATCCCCTATCCAAATATATGGATATACATACATGTATAAAACCAAACATATCAATAATTCTTGTGTTTGCAGTCCATTTGCATTTTATAATGTCGACGGGCTGTGTGTACACATTTGTTCAGGGACATTTTTTATTTTTTTATTTTTAAAAAGGGACCCACTTTAATACACATTATTTAGTCACTGTACATCCAATTACGGGTCATTGGTTATTAGCATCACGCATTTAGCTAATTTGTTTTATTAAATAAACCCCTAACGGTAACCAGTTAATTTAGCATCTGACAGTCCCCGAACCATTCTCAAAATAAGATAGATCAATATTAATTGGGGAATATCAGACACACTAAATAAATTGTAGTTATTGCAGAATAATCTGTTAGAATCAAGACTGATTAATATAATACAACCAATCGCACATATGTTATAAACAGATAAACGGATAAAGCAGATACAGTCATGTGTGTTCAAGTTTAGCATTACGTGGATACGATGAAAGGGATCCAATTTTTACTATATTGGAGAGATATGTACAGATATCTGATCATCCGATATCTCAATTGCTGCGCCCATACATATGTGCGTGCATATCATACACACACACATATGTGCGCACATGTCGAAAGGGAGGGGAATGGGTGGGATCACAAAAAATTGGTTTATTACTGTATATATATTAATTTAAATTCATCAAGCGAATAAATACAGAAGGGAAAAGAAGGGGCTGTACGGGATAAAGAAGGATTTCAAACTAGAAAGGAGATTCCGGAGGATGCGCTTCAAAGGAGAAAACCCAAGATTTTAATGAAAGTATGCCCAATGGTGAATATTAACTTTAAATGAACTCTAAATCGATGTTTTCATTCAAGCCTTGGGGTTTAAGGGACTGTAGTTTCAGGATCCATGCCGCCTCTTGCTTACACAGAGTCCTGTAACGGTCCCCGCCCCGGCTTGTTATTTTGATGTGTTCTAATCCTATCACTAGCATCCCTTTAGGATCACCATTGTGCACTTCAGAGTAGTGTCTTGGGCGCTGCGGTGCTGACATATCCTTCCAGCGCAAGTCTGTGAAAAAACCAGCAGACAACGACTGGTAAGAACTTGCAAAGGGACAGGACGGACACTGTTTTCATCACGCTGCTATTTAAAACAGAAGTCCTTGTTCCTTCATCCGTTTCTATTATACTGACGTTTTGCCAAGCTATATCTGCAAACTTCACTTAGTGTGCACACTAGCTACTTTTATACCAAATCGGTCTCAGCCAAATAACTGGACATTTAAGCCTTAATTAAGGAACTGTACTCCATATATTCGCATATATCCACCTGCTAGACCCCAACAAAGGGCTAAGAAGAAATTACATTGGTGGAATACGCTTAGTTGGATGTGCTGATACTTACTAATTGCTCAGTTCATATTTTATATTCTATATTTATATTATCCACTGCAATTCTTTCTACTGAATTTTTTGGTGCTTTTTTATTTTTTATTTTTATTTATTAATTTTTTGTGTGTTTCTCATGCATTATTGTCTATTATTTATGTATACCTTTTTAACATTGTGTGTTTAATAAAACTTTTTTCATCCTGATACCCAAGAGCGCCCTACATTCATATTTGTATTTACAAATACGAATGTATACGCCATCGGAAAATATGAATAGGAATCACCCTTGAAATGAATGGTGATTCCTAATTTACTAATTACATAAAAATACGGCCGCTAATTAGCGGTAAACGGCCGTTAATTGCCGACCAAATACGCCAGGAAAATACACTTCATTTTCCTGCCGTATTTGGCAGAAAAGGAAAGAAAGTGGGCAATTGCGCTAATTAATGATAAACAATTGAATAGAAAAATACTTGGATTAAGTAGAAATGGTCAGGTGTGGATAATAAAATATATTTAATTATGACATATAGATAATATATAAAAAGGAAATCGTTGGCAAGGAATAAAAAAATTGTAAAAAATGGACACTGAATCAACAGTCACCCTTGTTTGGAGAGGAGTGTGCCAGTCCATTAAGGGAATTATCCCAGATGTTTTATGGAGAGTCCAGGAAATATTGTAATCCAGACAGTTGGGAAACACTCCAGTGCTGTTGCCCCTTTGGTATCCACGAATTGTAACCGGGCTTCCTTTAGGAGGTGGCGTGCCTCCAAGATGGTAACTTTTATAATGGGACCCTGATCACCAGCACCCCAGTCACATATATTTGGAGTTGGAGACTATCTATTGCCCTCATTTGGGACACTCATACACAACTACAAGTGGACTGGCCCTTCTTACCACCATCCGTGGCAAAGTTACCATCTTGGAGGCACGCCACCTCCTAAAGGAAGCCCGGTTACAATTCGTGGATACCAAAGGGGCAACAGCACTGGAGTGTTTCCCAACTGTCTGGATTACAATATTTCCTGGACTCTCCATAAAACATCTGGGATAATTCCCTTAATGGACTGGCACACTCCTCTCCAAACAAGGGTGACTATTGATTCAGTGTCCATTTTTTACAATTTTTTTATTCCCTGCCAACAATTTCCTTTTTATATATTATCTATATGTCATAATTAAATATATTTTATTATCCACACCTGACCATTTCTACTTAATCCAAGTATTTTTCTATTCAATTTTTATCATTAATTAGCGCAATCGCCCACTTTCTTTCCTTTTGTATATTGTACTGGAGGTGACTCCTCCTGTGTATAGATTGCTGCTTAAGCCAAGCACACTCATATAAAGCGCCTTTAGAATTGATATAGATTTCTATATCAATTTTTTCTTCTCGTATTTGGCAGAAACCTGCATGGATCAGTCCCGTGAGCCCTGTGAGTATAATTTGCTTCCACAGGTCTCCCCTTGGAAGAGCAGTGGAAACCCGGATGTCTCTCTTAGAGCAGGTCCATCCGTCTGCGACTCCACGGCGCAGCTATTTAAAATGACGTGCCGGCAGCTCCGATTGGCTCGTGATTGACGAGCCGGGCATGTCACGAGCCAGGATGTCTTCTGATCAGGTCCATGGTTATTTGAAATATAGCGCCGGGTCACCAGCCAATAGGAGCTGCTCCTGAATGGCTGCCGGGCCGCGATCTCCTATTGGCTGGCGATATTTCAAATAGCCATGGACCTGCTCAGAAGACAGCCGGGCAGCCCACCACTCTCTGCCCGGCTGTCATATCGCTTCCGTTCTGTCAGCTGAGCCGGCATGCAAAAGCATCGGCTGCGGGTCGGGGGGGGAAGTGGTACGGCGATCTGCAATATATTTCTTACAGATACGCCGTACCACGCGGTACCCCATTACTTGCACCACTGATTTATATTAAAGTATATCAAATTTAAACTGATAATACATTAGTGTATGGTATACATTATTTGACCAGACGTGTTTAACCCTTGCAAACTACAGCTACCAAATCTGTTGCCCATGCCAACTTTACTGCCTATTTTCATGCCACAATGCCTGAAGGTCAAAGAAAATTTTTGGTATGTGATATGTACGTTACCCCCCTCTGTGGGTTTCAAATGTCATACTGTTTGACCAACGCTGTTTAACCCTTGCAGGACGCTCTTCACACCGTCGTAAGGGGCTGCGCCCCCTTAATTTGTGAACATTTGTATATGAGAAAGATGGTTAGAATTGTATGACAGATGCCCTGTATTGCAACTTGAGTTATAGGTGAAATGTGTTAAATAGAGAGCATATGATGTGGAAGGGGGTGTGTATTGTTTTGTTTAATTAAAAAGCGGTTACAGAGTAAGATGTACATTGATAGTGTGGATGGTACAGTGACATGTGGGGGGGGGGGCTGTGTGTGCATGTTGTTTAGGTGTGTGTGTGCAATAGTATAGTAGGGTGTTTCTGAGTCAGCAGCTCCCCACTGGCGGAGGTCACGACACAGGAAAACAGGAGGCTGGGTAGCGATAGGGGTGTGTGGGCATAAGGGGGACTAAAGAGGAGGGTGGGAGATACTGTGCAGCTTCTGCCAGTGGGTGAGGGTCCAGCGTGGCAGTACAGGATGGTGGCCCTTAGCCAGTGTCTCCTCCTACTGGGTGGGAGTTCGGGTGCATGAGAGCAGGAGGCTGGGCTATGAGGCATGATAGGGGCATGTGGGCCAAACAGCATGAGCGACTCCCCAGTGGTGGAAGTTACGGTTCAGGAAAGCAGGAAGCTGGGTAGTGATAGGGGTGTGTGAGTATACGGGGGACTAAAGAGGGGCTTAGGGGTGCCGTGAATTGCAGGAGGGGCGCGGGGTGTGCTGTGAATCAAGGGAGGGAGGGGGCGCAGGTGTCGGCGAATCGCGGGAGAGGGCGGGGGTCCGCAAAGCGTGGAAGGGGGCGTGAATTGCGGGAGGGGGGGGGGGGGGCACGGGGCGCGATGAATCACCTAGTTGGTTATAGATTCTTGTAGAAGGATGGTAGGATGTTGCTGTCATTCAGAATGCATTTACATAAACAGTAATAGTAGCAGTAAAAGGTCTGACTTAAAACACCTACAGTAAAACAGAACAGGTGTTATATATTATACAAAGAATTGGTTGATGATGTGTAGGTTGACGTGCACATAGTTCATAGTTGTCACTGGAAAAAAATTGCTACAAGAAAAAATCAACACAGAAAGTTCAACACATGTAAGTGTTGACATAAGTGTGGCACTTCATTGGTGTCCATGTCGATACATGAGAATGAATATGAAAACATTCAAAAAAAGAAAAATAAATCTTCAAAAACTCATGTCAACCTTTTTCATTGTCGACCATAGCCGTGCCAGTGTTTTGCATGTGCCATTTAATCCTGGGGTTGCCATGAATCACGCGCGGGGGTAGGGGGGGAGGGAGGAGGTGAGGGGTGTCTGCGAATCACGGGAGGAGGGGTCGTGGGTGGATGCCGTGAATTGCGGGAGGATGGGTCGTGGGGGGGGGGGGGGGTGCCGCGAATCGTGGGATGGGGGGGCGAGGGGGGTTGCAGTGAATCGCGGGAGGGTGGGTCGCGGGGGGTTGCCGCAATGACAGGAGGGGGGGGGGGTCAGGGGTGGGGAATCACGGTAGGGGGGGTCGTGAGGGGCACCGCGAATCGTGGGAGGGGGGGTCGCGGGGTGCCACGAATTGCAGGAGGGGGGGGTGTCACGGGGTGGGGCCGCGAATCGCGGGAGTCACCGGGGGTGCCGCGAATTGCGGGGGGTGTGCTGCAAACCGCGGGAGGGGGGTCGCGGGGGGTGCCGCGAATCGCCACAAGAATAAAATCAACACAGAAAGGTCAACACATGTAAATGTTGACATAAGTGTGGCACTTCATTGGTGTCCATGTCGACACATGAGAATGAATATGAAAACATTGAAAAAGTGAAAAATAAATCTAGTCAACCTTTTTCATTGTCGACCATAGCCATGTCACTGTTTTGCATGTGCCATTTAATCGTGGGGATGCCGTGAAAGGGGGTGGGGGGGGTGGGAGGGAGGTGCATACCCAACATGACCCTCTCCAGGAGGGACACATTGCTCTGTTTCTGGACTTTCTTCTTAATTTATGGATTACCATCACCTGTGCTTAAACACCTTTCTTATCAATTACCCTGTTTAAAATGACAGGTGATGACAATCATAAATTAAGATGGAAGTCCACAAACAGAGCATTCTGTCCCTCCTGGAGAGGGTCATGTTGGAAGGTATGGAGGTGTGGGGCGCTCACCTGGTGTGTCTGGTGTGTAGCTGTGTCTTTGCTGTGTAACATGGAGAGGCAGAGGGTGTCTGGCACTGTCTGTGGGCTCACTGGGCTGGTTCTCGGTCATGTGAGTCAGTGGCTCCACCCAGGGTTATAGCTCCAGACACACTTTGAGTGACAGATGTAGCCAGTGCTATTTTTGTAGGAAAATAGGTTCAGGAACTGTGGGCGGGGCAGATGTGGGCGGTGATGTGGGTGGGGTTACTAAAGGGGCGGGGCATCAATTGTTGCATAAACTTTTTTTTTAATACATAATGCCCTCAGCATTGCCATATATAGACATAATGCCACGGTAATGCCATATATACACATGCCATCAGCAGTGCCAGTTACACAATGCCCCCAATACCCACAGTAATGTCCGATTCACAATGACCCCCAGCAGTGCCAGATAAACGTTGCCCCCAAGCCACTGGTGCAAGTCTAAAAAAATACTTCGTGGCACAATGCAAAAAGATTGTGGCCACATGCCACATGTGGTGTGGCCAATGAAAATGGGGGATTGATACACATATTCCACCCAACAGTGCAGTGCTAGATACACATATGTCCCCCATAGTACCAGATACACATTTGCCACAATAATGCCAGATACACATATGCCTCAATATTGCCAGATACACATATGCCCCAATAATGCCAGGTACACATATGCCCCAATAGTGCCAGATACACATATGCCCCAATAATGCCAGGTACACATATGCCCCAATAGTGCCAGATACACATATGCCCCAATAATGCCAGGTACACATATGCCCCAATAATGCCAGGTACACATATGCCCCAATAATGCCAGATACACATATGCCCCAATAATGGCAGATACACATATGCCCCAATAATGCCAGGTACACATATGCCCCAATAATGCCAGGTACACATATGTCCCCACAGGGCCAGAACACACAACTGCCACCATCCCCGCTCACCTCAGTGTGTGGGAGCCTGCTGTCGGATGTGTGCAGGAGGATGTTCTTGCTGCAGGTGCAGCTGTCAGGGAGGCAGACTGCATATTGCGTGCAGGGAGGCAGACTGCATATTGCTTGCCTGATGCCGGGTTACACAGATACCCCATCAGCATCTCTCCTTCACTTCCTTCACTGTGTATCCCTGTGACAGGCAATCAAAGCACGCGGGCCGGCTCCTGATTGGCTGCCGGCACGTGAGCTTGGATTGGCTCGCGGGCCGGCAGCCAATAAGGAGCCGGCCAACGAGCTTTGATTGGCTAATGTCACAGGGACACACACAGGGGCGGATTGGGGAACAAAAGTGGCCCTGGAAAATTTCTGGAATTGGCCTCATGTGGGCAGCACCAAATCAATCTGACTAGATCACCTTCGCTTGCCACAACTTTATTAAAGGGAATAGATGGTGGCGTGGACACAGGAGCATAGAGGCTTGGACCCAGGGTGGTGGCGTGGTACACTGAGTGGCTCTGCTTCATCTATATCAAATTCCTTTGCCCCTAAAGGTGGTGAAAACAACCCCACTATATATACAGTATATACTTATTTATTTTAAGTACAGTTGGAGCCGTTTTCATTCAACCCAACTATGCGGCATGTCTGCCCGTCTTGACGAACCATTAGCTGAGACATGCATGCTTGACACTTGCGCACCACATTCGCAGCAATGGGACACGCAAGCATGTAGTAGTAGTGATGCGTAATGCCCACACCAGATGCCGACAGTAGTAGCGCTTCTTATACCTAATGCCCACACCAGATGCCGACAGTAGTAGCGCTTCTTATACCTAATGCCCACGCCAGATGCAGACAGTAGTAGCGCTTCTTATACCTAATGCCCACACCAGATGCTGACAGTAGTAGCGCTGCTTTTTCCTAATGCCCACACCAGATGCTGACAGTAGTAGCGCTGCTTTTTCCTAATGCCCACACCAGCTGCTGACAGTAGTAGTGCTGCCTATACGTAATGCCCACACCAGCTGATGACAGACGTAGTGCTGCCTATATGTAATGCCCACACCAGCTGATGACAGATGTAGCGCTGCCTATACGTAATGCCCACACCAGCTGACGACAGATGTAACGCTGCCTAAATGTAACGCCCACATCCGCTGTTGACAGTAGCGCTGCCTATATGTAACGTCCACATCCGCTGCCGACAGTAGCGCTGCCTATATGTAACGTCCACATGCGCTGCCGACAGTAGCGCTGCCTATATGTAACGTCCACATCAGTTGCCGACAGTAGCGCGGCCTATATGTAACGTCCACATTCGCTGCCGACAGTAGCGCTACCTGTATGTAATGCCCACATCAGCTGCCGACAGTACTATGCTGCTTTTACAGATGGAGCCAGCCTCATTGTCCCGGACACTCGCATGTCCATTGCCGGGAATGGGGCGGGCAAGCATCAAAGACACACACATGCCAGAATCCCCAGCGCACCACGGTGATTGGCGCGCCGGGGACAGGTACAATGAGGATGGCTCCATCTGGA
Organism: Crinia signifera; assembly: GCF_055691185.1. NCBI lineage: Eukaryota > Metazoa > Chordata > Amphibia > Anura > Myobatrachidae > Crinia > Crinia signifera. The sequence continues at coordinate 43,753,270 of NC_139222.1, forward strand.
CATCATTTACTGACAGTACTACTTGTTCTCACACACTTTTTTTTTTTTTACCTTCAACTCTGTGGCAGCTCATCCTCTCCTGTCATCAGCCAGGACAGCTATGCTCCGGTGTAGCTCCGCCCCCTCGCCCGTGTGGCTCCGCCCTCCCATCCCGTGTAGCTCCGCCCCCTATTCAGTGTCTGTTAGACTGACACTGATGTAGTTAAAGGGGGGTTGGGACTTGGGAGGGACATGGGAGCTGGGAAGGAGCTTCAGGATGCTGACGCTGCTGCCTGTATGTAGTGTGACAGGCAGCAGCAGCCACGCACTCAAAGCAGCAGCAGCAACAGGGGGGTGGCGGGGGCTCTCTGCTCCTCCACCTCTGACTCCCCTGGACTCCTTCGATGTTGTGCCCACTCCTCCTGCGGCACCCCCTGCTGTCTTTCCAGCCGCAGCTCCACCACGTGTTGAGCTGCTGCTGGTATTTGCTCGCCTGGCCTCCTCTCCTCTCACATACACGTTTTCAGCCTCAGGGTCGGCCGGCGCTGATGACAGCAGGGACACAGATAAGGTAGGGAGAGATGCGCAGTGCTCTCTCTCTCCTCTCAGAACAGAGCGGCGCATCAGAGCAGGGCAGGCTGCAGACGTCCCGGAACGTCGTTCCTGCTGACGTCATTTTGCAGAAGAGCTTCAGGAACGGCGTTCCGGCCGAAAAATAGCCCTGGATGTAGCCAAATATATAAGAGATGATGAAATCTGGGACCCATGCCCACTTTAGTACCTGATTTCTGCCCAAATCCATGTTGGTCAAGAGAAATTGCAAGTGGGTCATATGTACGTGACCCCCCTGTGCGGGTCTCAAGTGTAATATGTTTTGACCAACGCTGTTTAACCCTTGCAGAACACCAGCTACTTATTCAAAATGATGACATCTTGCACCAATGCCCACTTCAGTGCCCGATTTCTGCCAAAATCCTTGATGGTCAAAAGAAATGGCAAATGGGTCATATGTACGTGACCCCCCTGTGTGGATTTCAAGTGTAATATTTTTTGACCAACGCTGTTTAACCCCTGCAGGACCCCAGCTACTTATTCAAAATGATAAAATCTGAGACCCATGCCCACTTTAGTACCAGATTTCTGCCAAAATCCATGTTGGTCAAAAGAAATGGCAAGTGGGTCATATGTAAGTGGCCCCCCTGTGTGGCTTTCAAATGAAATATTTGTTGACCAATGCTGTTTAACCCTTGCAGGACACCAGCTACTTATTCAAAATGATGAAATCTGGGACCCATGCCCACTTTAGTGCCCTATTTCTGCCCAAATTCTTGTTGGTCAAAATAAATTGCATATGTACCTGACCCCCCTGTGTGGATTTCTGGTGTAAAATTTGTGGTCCAAGACTCATTAACCCTTGTGAAAGTGATTGTCCTGAATAAGAAACTGGAGCTCGAATAAGAAGTGAATAAGAAGCTGGCCGAATAAGATGCCAACTTCAGCCTCGTGCTTTAACCGCTCTATAATAATAACAGATCCCCTATATAATAATAGGACACCACAGGCTGCTCCACACCTGTATAGACACCATTACCTGATCTCGACGGACACGGAACTTGAATTACCAGCGTGAAGGTGGAACGCACAAACCGGAAGTAAGGGGCAATTGGCACTCGCTTCTTCCTTCTTCCCTCTTATACACCTAGTGCAGGAGACCGCGGCCATGTTCCTGTAGACCAGTCCAGCAGCAGCCTCTTACAGTGACGTCATGTCTAAGCCCCGCCGTCCTCTCCCCCATAAGGCAAACGAGCAGTGTCTACTTTTTTTGTCGGCCGTTTTGTTGGAGACCAACTGTGCCCGGGAGACGTTCACTATCCTGCATAAAATGGCGCCTGTACTGGAGACAAAAATAAAGTCAGAGTTTCTTTGAACGCTAATGCATCTGGAAGCAGATGGAAAATTGCAGTATTTCTGCTGCTTCCTGGAATTGGTTCTGAATTGGTCTGAGCCCCACGGAGCAGTCACTGGAGACTGAGGCTTACTATACTGTATATAGAAGGTGTGTTGTCTAATGAGCCACGTGTAATGGGATTATTGTACTGAATGTACTTATGTGCTGGGTGTGTTTTACCTGTATTCCAGTGTTCATATCAGTACCTAGGCTGTATGAGCTCATATCTCCATGGGATGCACTAAAATGATTTTCTTTTATCTGAGAATAATGGACTCTCTCATGTCTGTATTGAGCAAATTGTTTATCAGTCACTGCTGTTTAAGACATTTAGCAATTATTAACGGTTGCATGCTGTCCTTGTCCCTAGGGTAAGGGTATAGGTAATTGGGTCGACCCATGAAATGGGTCGACACGGGTATGGTCAACATAGTTGGAAGGTTGACACAAGCATTAGGTCGACAATGGGAAGGTCGACCTGAGTTTTTCACATTCTTTTTAACCTGAATGTTGACATGGACAGCGCCAAAGTCTAACACATCCCCTCGCATGTCTCATTGCGCTCTACACACTTTAATTCTCCCACCCTGCCATAGTGGATGGTAGGGCATAAAATACAGCCTGCCAGAACATACCGTATCAAAAAAAAATGTGAAAAATGAATGTTGACCTAATGCTTGTGTCGACCTTACCCATGTTGACCTATTTCTTGTGTCAACCTAAACCATGTTGATCTTCAGTGGTCGACTCAATGCATGTTGACCAAAATAGGGTCAACCTAATGATACTCTCTTGCTGGATCATAATGGAAAATGTACATTACAGCAGACAGACCTATTGATTTATACTTAAAAAAAAAAGTGTAATTTCTGATCTGTGCTAGAATTCCTAATCTGTGTCATGTAATCTATCCTAATTTGTGTCGTTTTCCCTAGGGGTGATTTATCTAGGAGGTGCTTGGATTAGGGAACGGTTCTAGGAATAGGTTAAGGCTCTCTCTCTCATGTCGGGTCTGAGAGGAACGCTAGTTTGCGCATGACTTGCGTGATGTTACGTCTGGAAAGGCAATGGGGTAGGGTTACCACCTGTCCGGGATTACTCTGGACAGTCCGGTCATTAAGACCGTGCATAATTAGGGGTGCCCTCCTCCACCCCAACCAAAGTTTACAATATACAACATCTAAGTAGGTGACAGGGGCAGCAGTGGGCCCCTTTTTACTGCACCAATAGTAGTCCCGCCTCTGTCCTGCTAAATAACACAAACAAATGCAGTCATGCAGAAACAGAACCGAACACACATGTACACCTGTTAAAATATGTATGTATGTGTGTGTGTATATATATTCTCCAAACCTGGACCGGCACTCCCTTTCAAGTAAGCAATGTCGCTGCGTGCCTTTGTTAGGAGTAGTATAGACAGCAAGGTTCCACTTTCCTACAGGTCACTGGAACAAACACGTCACTGCAGCCTTGTAAATAATCAAATGCTTTATTGACCTCGACGGGCCGTTTCGGGGTAACACCCCGTTTTCAATATATATATATATATATATATATATATATATATATATATATATATATATATATATATATATATATATATATATATATGTGTAGAGATTGGTTGGCACTCCTCCTCCAAATAACGATAGTACCCCTGGTGCCCTTCCACAGCAGCAAACAAGCAAGCATGTAAATAGGAGATAGAGACGGATGGCACTCAGCGGGATTTGCGTTGAAAATAAACAGACCACACTTGGGTAGACTTCTGCCAACGTTTCAAATCTAATTGGATAGATTTTTCGTCCCTGACGAAACAACAGTGGGTAGAAACAAACCGACATAGAGGTAGGAGGGCCCTGCTCACAAGCTTAAAATCTATAGGGATAATAGGAGGGATACATGAGGATAGAATTCCATAGCATGGCAGTCCCATCAGATTAAAAGATAGTCCTGATGGGATGTAATCAGATATGAATGCTGCTGGAGGTTGTGTGGGGGTTCTGGAATATATATATTTTTTATTATTATTACTTTTTATTTCAATATAGGATATAGTTGCCGACTTCTACGCTGCCCTCTCCGGGAGAGGGCAGCCAGTCAGCTCACTGAAGTAGGGGGGCGGGGTCATCACCGGGAGGGGGAAGGGCGGTTCGGGGGTGGAGCCACATGTGGGCTGCTGTATCGGGGGCGTGGCTATGGCAAACACGTCATTTTAGCCCTGCCCCTGCAGTGCAATGTCGGTATTTCAGTCATTGCACTGTGGGGGGCGGGGCTAAAATGACGCGATCGCGTCATTTGACCCGCGGACCCCCCCACCGGGTGGGGGTTCACGGGTGATGGGGGGGATATGCGGGAAGGTTGCCCCCCTTTCCGGGGGGCTGGGAGGGGGACCCGATTTCCGGGACCCTCCCGGCCATTCCGGGAGGGTTGGCAACCCTGATATAGGATCCAATGCTACTTTTAAACAATATTGCACAGGGATTAAAAACAGCAAAATGTTTTGTAAAATGGTTTTGTCCATAAATCATTACAATTTCTGCCCCTATGCAAACTCAGACCGCATTACTTTTCCCCACTGGTGTCTATCACTTCATCACTGAGTTATCCCCACATTATAAAGGGGTGTGGTATAGGGTTCCGACTGTGGGGATCCTGACTGTCATTAGTCCGACGTCGGGATCCCAACTGGCCAGACTCAGACAGCATGACGAGCGCAACAAAGCCCTTTGCAGGCCCGCTACGCTCGCCATGATGCGGGCACGGTGGCATAGCATCGCACCGCCGGGATCGGTGCGTGTGTGGGCACCTTTATTCTTACCCTTTCTAATGGGTTCACCTTCTGTCATGTTATAATAAAGGTATCACACCTCCCCTTTGGTGACGGTCAGCCACAGGATGCACTACATCTGTCTATCCTATCTTCTCCTTGATTTATATGAAGGCCATGAGAAGGGAGAGGCGGTTACCATGTGCATATTGTGTTGTTTGCAACATACAGACCCATATGCATCACTGACACTCGTTTTGAGGATGTGATCTAAATTAAACACAAAAGTATATCTGTATCCAATACTTTGATTAGGTCTAACCTGTATTTCTGTTTTACAGTGGCTCCCAGTTCTAGCACTGAAGAGTACAAGTCCTGTGCTACAAACATGGGTGCAGGAGTGAAGTGCGTTATTACTGGAGCCAACATTAAGGGTGAGTTATACATGTATCTCTGTGTTCTCAGTGTAAAGGTGACCATACACTAGTGCAACGTATTGCATGCTAGCCTCACATGCGATACCCAGGGGCGATGAAAGGTCGGCCAAGCCCTGGTAAAATGGAGGGGGGTATATGGCCAAAGGACGGGGCCCCCGGAGGGAGCGGGGAAACTCCCCTGTGGAAAAAAAAAACGAGAGGAAGATAGAGAACAGGCTGCAGGTGTCTCCCTCCCCAGCTCAGCACACGGAACTTAGCAGCGCGTGCTGAGCTGGGGTACGAGGCTGTGCCCGTCTCAATGGAACAGGATCCGAGCCCCTCCAGCAGACCCGTGCCCGGGTAAAAATTACCACACACACACCCCACCCCCCCTCTCGCCGCCACTGGCCCAGCACGAGTACAATAAATCCTAGCAGCATCAATTACAATTTCTGGGTACTATGCACAGGATCACGCGTCAGATCGGAATTGGAAATAAATACTGTTTGATGCACTTCACATGATTCATCGGCCCAGTGCATCGAAATTGTATAGGATAGTGTCACATTGCACTAGTGTATGGCAAGCCTGACCTACTAACTCTCAACTATTCTGTTTCGTAGCACTTGGGCGCGCCATCCACTCCCTCTCTCGAATCGGGGAAGAGTTATACTTTGAGCCTTTGGAGGATGGGGTAAGAAACATGGTTTAGTTTCACCTCTTCAGTAAAAACCTATTCCATTGCTGATTTGTGTTGGCTTTTATTAACTACTGAGGTAAAATACAATATTACCAAGAGGCAGCAATGGATCCATGTGAACACATGTTGATCACGACATGCATGGCTTACTCAACATCTTCTGTACATTACTCCATCTCCTTCTATAAGCTTAATGCCATTTCCCTGTATTGTCTTCTCAGCTCTGCCTGCGCTCAGTGAACTCCTCGCGGTCAGCCTATGCCTCTTTCACCTTTGCGCCACTCTTCTTCCACAGCTATGAGGCAACTGGAGGAACCACTCACTGTAAGATCCACATGAAGGTAACTGGTGCACTCAGAAAGCAGTGCATTCTCTATGGATGTATCTGAGAGTGCAGCATGGTAGTGCAGTGGTGTCAAACTCATGGCCCTCCAGCCGTTGTGGAACTACACATCCCAGCATGCCCTGCCACAGATTTTATATAATGGATTGCTAAAACTGTGGCAGGGCATGATGGGACGTGTAGTTCCACAACAGCTGGAGGGCCATGAGTTTGACACCACTGAGGTAATGTATGAACTACATGTACTCTTTCTTTTTCTACTAGTCAGTGGTGAGTGTCTTCCGCTCCCTCCCGTCTCTGGAGAAGACCGTAGAGAAATGCCTGATTAGCCTGAATACTGCCCGCAGTCGCTTAGTCATCCAGTTACTTTGCAAATACGGTGAGTGTCTTACATTCTAGTCTATATGCATTAATTACTGCAAGTGTCTAGCAAATTGTATATTATTTGTCTAATATACAATAGTTCATGTTGCGTGGTCAGTTATCCTTATGCTTGCACTCCCTTACTATCTGAGCGGGTGTGGATCAGTTGGTCACCAGCAACATGGGTATGCTCAACATTGAAAAAGTCAAAAATTTTTAACCGGAATGTCAATACAGTCAGCATAAACACTAGAACGTAGCACCATGTCCCCTCGCATGGCTCGCTGCACTACGCTCGGCACACTGTTTTATTCTCCCACCACGCCCTAGTGAAATATCACCTGTCGGCACATGTCGTGTCGACATGGAGACCGAAACATAGCGGTGCTCGCCATGCTTTGGACACACTATTTTATTCTCCCACCACGCCCTAGTGGATGGTAGAGCACGAAATACTGCCTGTCGGCACATTTTTGCTCTAAAAACAGTAAAAAAAAACGATGTCGACCCATGACACGAGAGAGTGCTAATCTGTGGTGCTTGTGTCAACCTTCTGACGCGTACTCAATATATGTCGACCTTAATAGGGTCGACATAATGACTGTATCCTTGATACATTTTATAAGGCTACATTTACAACTAGTGAGCTTTATAATGATTTTAAGTCATAGGTCCAAATGTAATAGGGCGTGAGAATCTGAAATTGAGCGATTTTGGGGAGTTTTCCCATTTTTTATTTTTTTTTTAGTTTGAAGCAGCAATCATTTACACTGAAAAACTAGGTGGATTTAGTTTGACATTTGTCAAATGTCAACCGAATGCCTATCAGCTAGGTAATGATTATGTGATAGTTTAGAGATATGTCCTACTGAAATACTGGTGCATCGTGTGTGGTATATGGTCCTGACATTCATTAGCCCGACGTCGGGATCCTGACTGGCCGGACTCAAGCAGCGGGGCGAGCGCAACAAAACCCCTTGCGGGCTCGCTGCGCTCGCCATCTATTCTATTCTCCCCTATGGGGGTCATGGACCCCCATAGTGGAGAATAGCCGGTGGCCGTCGGGACCCCGAGTGTCAGGGTTTTGACTGTCGGGATCCCGTCTGTTGGGAAACTGTCCGGCACCCGGTGCGTCAGCTCATATATGTTTTGGAAATTCTGACTATCTAGTGAATCACCTTGTCCTAAGCAGCAGAGGGCAGCAAATACAAATAAATTAATTTATATGCAGTGTGAGATCTACAGAAGTTTGTGTCCAGCAGTGGGCAACAAAGCCCCATGACTTCCTAATACACTGATGTATTAAATTGGTATCACACAATCAGTAGAAGGAGATAAAGGCAATATAGCCATAATCAAATTGCTCCTCCTGATAATATGTACCTTTAAAGTGTTGGTATTTCTACTTATACACCCTAATAAAAAGGGTAAATGAAGCTGATGCGCTGATGTAATAAAATGGCTCATACACACCTAGCAGTGTAAAGGATACAATTTGTCCAGCAGAGGGCAGCAAAGCACTAGTAAAGGAATGAACACCTAAATACTGGCGATTCCCCATATATCAAATATAACGATACAGGCAGCATAACCCCAAATATAGGGGTAATAACATAAAGATTTATCTGCCTGTGACGAGTTGAAAATATTGATTGGGGCGGATTCATTCCATTGAAATGTCCTACTAATTCAATATCTATAACTCACTGATATTTCTCTTACGATAAGACCCCTAAGGGGTAATATAATAACATATAGATATCAATGAAAATAGAAACAAATCTCTATCTTAGATACTGAGGAGCCAATATTGAATACATCGTAATCCCGCATCTACACTCCTCTATGCTGAACCAATAAAGACATTTTCAGACTGACATCTGTATTATTTTAATACACCATTTTCTTTTCTTTAGTTTCACAATAAAGCACAATCTGTGCATGTGTGTATGTCTGTATGTGATTTTAACCCTTACAATTTCACTGTTACCTCCCTTAATGCATATTATAAAGGAGTCTGAAAATACTAAGAAAATAAACATTAAGTTTAAAAAAAAAAAAAATATATATATATATTTTTTTTTTTGTCTGTGCGCTCCCGTTAACAGTCCCTTTTTTTTTTTTCTCTGTTTGTATACCATGTTAACCCTTGACTGTTGGGAACTGCACCCCCATAACTGACTATCAAGAATTTTGGGGATCCTAATCTTTCCTACTTAGGAAACCTTCTCAGTGTGCAGGTACACTTCCAGCTCCCGGATGGAGCAAACCACTCTCTACATTGGCATATACCAAGATTCACAATAGTAATGTTTCATTTTGTGGTTCGAACCAGACTAATGAGGCCAAGCTAAGGCCATTTTTTTTTTTTTTTTTTCAGTGATGGGATACAGGATTGACAAACTCGCCACGCTGGGTATAAACTGATTTGTGAGGCGTGTGGGCACTGCTGAAGGAGGCAAGCAGGTGCCTGGCTGTGCAGCATGACCTCTAACCTATCACGCCGCACAACCTGGTTGTGCGGTGGCATCTGAGCAGAGTATAACTTGTCTAGCATTAGCATTATGCTTGTCTAGCATGAGTAAGTCAAATGCTCCTGTGCAAATTGATCTGTAAATTCCAGGGATCCTGCCAATCCCGGGATTGGCCTCCTTAAACCAGTCTGCACAAGATTCAGATTCCTCTTTCAATTATATTGACCGGCAATAAGTCTGTAAAGCATCTGCAGGATTATCATTCGATATCTGCAGCAAAGATAGATCACACAAACTGTTTTAAGAAGACAACTTATTTCTGGTCCTTCCTATCTCACTGAAAATGTGAAGTGTGGTCATCAACTAGTGCGAGGTATCACATGCGATACCCCAACTCTGCCGGCAGCTCCCGGTCGGCTGGACTGTATACAAGAGATCGTATGCAACCTTTTTGCATACAATGGGGCAGATGTATTAAGCCTTAACAAGAGATAAATGCAAGGGTGATAAGGAGAGATAAACGTCCAGCCAATCAGCTCCTTACTGACTTTTTTTCAAACACAGCCTGTAACATGGCAGTTAGCAGGTGATTGGCTGGACGTTTATCTCTCCTTATCACCCTTGGATTTATCTCTTGTTAAAGCTTAATACATCTGCCCCATTGTATGATATGCGATCCTTGTGGCAGCCAGTACTATCTCCGGTTCTGATCCGCTGCGCCCGGTACTGCACATCATATCGGAATCTGAGGTAAAACACATGCAATTTCACACTTTCAACTAATTTCTTAGCCCGATGTGTCGGAATTGCACCTTTAAACTATGACCAAGGCAACTCCATCAATCCTACATCAATAAGCGCAAAAAGGGTGCTTTAGGAAGTGTAGGGTATAATTTCTTCAGATTGGCTGAACATATTAACGGCTAGAATGCTGAAGGTCTTCAAATAAAAATCATTGGTACTTCTTTACTTTCACGGCGCCACTAGATAGGACAGATAGGACAGATAGGACAGATAGGATACTAGATAGGATACGATTTGTATGCGATTTGACATAAGATATCGCATAAGATATAGGATAAGATTTACTATCCATTTCATTACCCCACTATCCACTAGGGCGTGGAGTTGATTTTATATAGCGTGGCGAGCGCAGCGAGCCACCGAGCCCGAAGCGTGGCGAGCGCAGCGAGCCCGCGAGGGGCGGCGGTACGCGTCCTCCGACCTTTTCATGCCCTACTATCCACGTCGGCATGGAGTTGAGAATAGAATAGTGTGGCGAGCGCAGCGAGCCACCGAGGCCCGAAGCGTGGCGAGCGCACGCGGATACCTTCACAGTTATACGCGTCCCCTCGCGGGCTTCACAGGTGTCCGTGGCGAAAAGCGGACACCTGTGAAGCCCGCGAGGGGACGCGTTTACCTGTGAAGGTATCGGCGTCCCCTCGCGGGGCTCGCTGCGCTCGCCACGCTTCGGGCCTCGGTGGCTCGCTGCGCTCGCCACACTATTCTATTCTCAACTCCACGCCGACGTGGATAGTAGGGCATGAAAAGGTCGGAGGACGCGTACCGCCGCCCCTCGCAGGCTCGCTGCGCTCGCCACGCTTCGGGTTCGGTGGCTCGCTGTGCTCGCCGCGCTATATAAAATCAACTCCACGCCCTAGTGGATAGTGGGGTAATGAAATGGATAGTAAATCTTATCCTATATCTTATGCGATATCTTATGTCAAATCGCATACAAATCGTATCCTATCTAGTATCCTATCTGTCCTATCTGTCCTATCTGTCCTATCCTATATCTTATGCGATATCTTATGTCAAATCGCATACAAATCGTATCCTATCTAGTATCCTATCTGTCCTATCTAGAGTGGCGCCGTGAAAGTCAAGAAGTACCAAATCATTATATCTAACCTTGCCGTGGGCCAGATGCACTAAGCTTCAAAAGTGATAAAATGGAGAGTGATAAACAGCCAGCCAATCAGCTCCCACCTGCCATGTCACAGACTGTGTTTAAAAAATGTCAGACAGGAGCTGATTGGTTGGTTGTTTATCACTCTCCTTTTTATCACTTTTGAAGCTTAGTGCATCTGGCCCCCAGTCTTAACTGTATGTGTTCTATTCATTTTCAGTTTTCATTCAGTCATTTTTCATCTAAAACAAGAAATTGTCTGGGTGATCTTTTGAACGGTAGTGTATGTCATATAAGACTTTTTACACATGAGTGCTGGTACGCATCTTTTACAAATCAGAGAAACTACAGTATAAAGATACTACAGATACAAACAGCTGATATCTCCTGTTACGTGAGTGGGGTACAAGCCATAAGAATCCTTCCTATCCAACTATAAGTGTGACGTCCAAAACATACCTTGATATTTCTCACATCATCGCACTGTACGGGCTTATAAACTATATACAGATAGGGGGCTATTTAATCTGTCACACTATTTCTGCATATTCATTGCTGCCTTTACCGACAGCATTGATGGCTGTCAGATTCAACTTTTTTTTTTTAAAGTCTGATCGGTTGTGTAGGAAATGGCCGCACATTTTTTCAATTCACAGACGTTTTTCTACAATCCATAAACTTTCCGATACTCGACAGTCAGAACATTTAATTTCTATTGTCTAGTTACTGTTGGATCAGTAAAAAAAAAAAAAAACATACTACTACTTGGTTGTTTGTCTTTCTTCTTTTACTTTATTCATATATTCCAGCTGGCAGTATTTAATAAAGATATTCACGGCGTGCAGCAAATCCTGACTAGGATTTGCTGCACAGTCGCCGTGTTCCGGAGCCTCGCTGTCCCCCTGCTATCCCCGTATTCAATGAGGCAGGGGCTCACTGCCCCTGACGGCGAGTGTGAACCCCTGCGGCGGACGCCGCAGGGAGCCAGAGGACGGTGGCAGGCAGGGAGATGGAAGTCTCCCTGCCTGCCCCAGAATGTATGTGGAGGGAAGGAGGGCTCCCCGGGACCCAGGCAGCACAAGCTGCCCCCCGGCAGAGCCAGCAGGGGACCGGGAATTCACTGCTCCTGATCGTGCATATGTAATGATCTGGAGCAGTGAATATATGAATATCTAACGAGCGGCTCCCGGCCCCCTGCTGGCTGCTATGTGTAAAAAAAATATATATATTTAATTAAATATATATTCATGTTCTATAAGCACATGAATAAAAATAGCATGCCCCTTCACAGAATAAAATTCCTGATTTTTTTTTTTTTTTTACACCAAATGTAAAAAAAAAAAACACCTTAATTTTAAAAGTTCACTTTTCACTTCACCATGAAAAGATGGCGATTTGCTACACGGTGAGACATGGCGAAAATCACTCAGAAAGATGGCGAGAAGTGCACGTTGAATAGGGTGATTCACTTTCTGGCCCAAAAAATCACCTTCCAACGCGAAAATAGCACAAATTCGCCGTGAAACAGGGCAAATTATCCTCATTGAATACTGCCCATTGTCATATACAGTAGGGGGTTATTTTGGTTCACTCTTTCTGACAAGTTCCTTCTTAGATGGACAAAACCATGTGCACTGCAGGGGGGCAGATGTAACTTGTGCGGAGAGAATTAGATTTGGGTGGGGTTTTACTTCAAAGTGAGATCGATATTGCAGTGTAAAAATAACGCAGTCAGTATTTACCCTGCACAGTAACAAAATAACTCACCCAAATTAAATTCTCTCTGCACATTTTACATCTGCACCCCCTGCAGTGCACATGGTTTTGTCCATCTAAGAAGGAACTTGTCAGAAAGAGTGAACCAAAATAACCCCCATAATGACTAGAGATCTAGCTCCAGATCCAAAACTACGACCAACACTCTCATCTACACAGGACCGTACACTTCCTTTTACTTTCTAAATGTTATTATTCTGCGGTACCAAAGAAGGAGGGCCAAGTAGTGTACACAATTCTTTTTTTTTTTTTTACCAGTTTTCTAACCCAGGGGTCACAAGGGATAGACCCCAGCGTATACACTGACAGGCAGATCCTGTAGGATGTCCTCAGTGTCCTCATACAAATCATTTACTGTGTACTGTAAATGAGATTGTTGTGAGTCACTGATGGGACAAGTGAGTAACTCCAATCTTTATAGCAGCATGTAAATTCCATAAGTGTTAGCTGGCAGCCGGTGACCCAGACTCCCTGGAAGTGTGAGTAACAATAGGTGATCAGCTAGGTAATCCTGCGTATTGCTACTTGGGTGTGTGTGGGGGGGGTTACCTGGAGATAGCAAATACTGGCAAGGAGACTTTTTTATGTTGCTGATTTTCTTTCTTATTGTAGGCAAATAGCAGGATTTTGATCCTTTATATGATATACGTTCATGTCAACATTGTAATGTCAACACTAACAGTATGTCAACAAAAGAATGCTGACCATTCGTTTACACAGTGTTAGGGTTTGGCTGATACGTAGCCAATGTAAATCTGACCGGTGAATGTCCCGGCGCTGCCGGCATTTGACGTGTCATTTTACCATCCATGTTGACCTTCGTGAACATGTTAATGTATCATGCACAAAAAGAAAGTCCCCAGTTGAATGGTGCCCGAGGCTAGCACACTCTATGACCAGCAAATTACCAAGTCTAATTGAGTTCCTCCCTCGGGGTTGTATAATGAGTAACCTTGAGGTAACGGGCATGTGCGGATGTGCCCAGGCTTCTTGTACGTGTTACTTGCAGCCGATGTGACTCATTGGCCAATTCTCAGGCTTGTGCATAGACCCCGCTCCCATAAGGAAATATATTGTGTACACGTCAGGCTGCTGCAATGTGCACGCCTGCAGCTGGCAAATAATACAAGATGGAGAATGACGTGTGGATACAGGACCTAACGTTTGCTTCTCTTCTACTTTGGCTGTAGTGTGTGTGTAGGTATAGGTCATTGGGTTGACCACTGAAGGTCGACATGGCTTATGTTGACACATAAAATCGGTCGACCGGGTTGGAAGGTGGACATACGCATTAGGTCAACAGTCAAAAGTTTCATATGAGGTTCGTTTATTTTTGGGTCCTGAATGTCGACATTCAGGACCCCAAAAAATTCCGTCAGTGTACTGCGCCCCCTCGCATGGCTCACTGCACCTGCCATGCAGGGCACGGTGCACCGCCACGCTCGGAACACTATTGTATTCTCCCTCTGAACCCTAGTGGATGGTAGGGCATGAAATGCCATCTTTAAAAGCTCAAAAAAAAAAGTGAAAATCTCGTGTCGGCATTTTGACAGTCGACCTTTCCATTGTCTAACTTCCAACCCCGTCGTCCGAAGCCATGTCAACATTCAGTGGTCGACTCAATGCATGTCAACCTAATGATCTATCTCATGTGTATACTGTATGATGATTTATTTGTTTGTGTGTGTGTGTAGATATCACAACGGATTGATTACTAATGTCTTCTCTCTGTTTCAGGGGTTACAAAGACCCACAACTTGTCCTACCAAGACTGTGAGTCTCTCCAAGCCGTGTACAACCCAGACAGCTGTCCTAATGTGCTCCGCGCTCCTGCCAGGTAACAGTCATTTTCTAGTAGATGAGGAAAGGGCGTCCATTTCTGCGCATGTGCAAACCCCAACAGCGTCCGGCTTTGCCGAGTTAAACAGTCGCCGGGCCGTTCGCTGCACGGAGGGCGGAGACAGGGCCGGACCGGCGGAACGCCCAGCATTTTATGGGACTCCCCATGTAAACGCTTGGCGTGGGTCGATGCCTGCCGGTAGTGAGCTGACGGCTGCCGTTACAGGAGGTCAGCCGCTCGCCCTCCCCGTCTTTGTCCTAGCGCTCGGAAATATTTCAGACTGACTTTCATTTGAGAAGGCAGGGGAACTTTTTCTATGGTTGGCAACCATCAAATTATATTTGGTAGCGGGGGGCATTTGGCTAGGCAGCAGTAAGCCGCGAACAACCACTGCAATACTGAATTACCCCCTTAATGTAAGTCTCTGAAACCTGATGCTGCGCATGGTGCTAAACTTGAGCGAATCCCACATCCTATGCATTCTGCATAGATCTTGCGCAAATGTCACGATGCTTACATACACGCACGTAATTAGAGTGAGGCTTTCTATAAGACCCTGTTGGTATTAGGGTATTACAGAATCAGCAAATGAGTGGCTGGTTACAGATGTTCCACCGACGGTATAGTGCTATAGCATAATGCAATGTGAAATCGCAGGGATTATAGTAATCAACATGGGAGTGAATCTCTTTTCTAGATTGGATGACTTGCAGTAGATGCTGATCTGTCCTTTCTCTCTGTATGGGTAACCATTGCATTGCTTTCTCCAGGCTGCTGTCAGAGGCCGTGGTGCACTTCCCACTGACCCTGGCCGAGGTGACGCTAATGGCCAGCCCCTGTGGGAAGGTGACGCTTAGGAATTATGTGGAGGAAGTGATCGGTAAGCAGAACCATTTAGGAGGCGATACGTGTTTCCCAGGACAGCTGTCACATTTCATTAAATGCCTGATGTTCTCCCTTTTATAGGAACAGAAATGTCTACGAGACCGGAAAATCTTTATTGTGTATTTTAATTGATCAGTGTGTAGTTAATTAATCCCAAAACTCACATCATCTTGTATTTGCTTAAACAAGCGCCAGTAATTCTGCTGCTCGTACTGTAGTGTTGAGCTTGAACAAGGAACATGTGTTGATGTACTGTATGGGTCAGTGGCAGTGTGTAAAGGTGGGGGGCATAGACTACAGCGGGCAGGCACGGGGACATACTTCTCTAAAGGCCCCCAGTGCCACACACCAGAGAAATTTGGCCTGTTTTCACCCAATTCGGATGGATTGGGCCGAGAAATCGCAGGTGTTTGGCGTCTGATTGGATCCAAAGCACCGTCCCCCGCACATCCAAACTGAGTTAGAGGTCAGACTTGCAGCACATAGGATAAATCCGAAACGGACCCATCGGCGACACATCATGGGTGCTTTTTAGGATACGGTCATTGGGTCACCACCAAGTAGGTCGACATTAAGTAAGGTAGACAAGACTTTTGGTCGACGTGGGTTAGGTCGACATGGGATTTTTATATTGTTTTTTTTGAGCCGACATTTGCCAACAGGCGGTATTTCATGCCCTACCATTCACTAGGGCATGGTGGGAGAATAAAATAGTGTAGCGAGGGGACGTGTTGGTACGTTTCGGTGTCCATGTCAACACGTGTGCCGACAGGCAGTATTTCATGTCCTACCATCCACTAGGACATAAGGATAAAAATAAACATGTAGACTATTTTACTGTCCACCTAACCCGTGTCGACGTAATGACCCATGTCGACCTAATGACCCTGTCGACCTAGACTCATGTCGACCTAATGACTGTCTAACAACTGCTGGTGACCAACTGAACCACACCCCTTTTTGGCACCTGCTATGTATCTCCTCTGATTGCCTTGTTCTCCCTCGGCAGATCCATCGGGAGTCCTTTTTACATACGATTTATCACATGTAAAAAAATGGTAGATGAAGTGCCTAATGGGATTTGAGGAATCCCAGGGAGCTGCCGGGGAAGTTCAAGGGAAATCTGGTTCGGGGCAATCGGACAAGTGTATGGGGGCCTTCACTTGTGACCTGGGACAGACTGTCTGCTTCAGATGTACTAAGCTTGAAAAGTGATAAAATGGAGAGTGATAAACCACCAGCCAATCAGCTCCTAACTACCATGTCACAGGCTGTGTTTGAAAAATGACCGGTAGTAGCTGATTGGTGGTTTTATCACTCTCCATTTTATCCCTTTTCGAGGCTTTGTACATCTGGCCCTGTAGCTTTAAACAAAAAAAAAAAGAATATTTATCCTTGTCACAGTCATAAAATGTGTTGGTGTCTGCAACAGAAACGAGACTAATTCAGGCAAAAGATACAGAATTGTTTCCCAGCCCACACACGGTTCTCCTACAATGGTGGCCTTGTTGTTATGGCACATGACCCCTGTTTCATTACAGTGAATGCTCTGGGCTGGGCAGCCTGTGGTTACAGTCCTCACAGTTATACTACATTGGTAGAGAGACCCCTTATTTTCAATTCTGTTGTGTTCCATAGTTTTTTGTCAGCATACATGTCCCATGCCCTCCTAGACCGAGGAACTGCTAATTTACATTGGCCAGTCTTACCACATGCACAAATTAAAATGGATGTTTTTAGTGACACTTTTTATGTTACCATGACTGCTGGAATTGTCTGGCTCCGCTTTTGTTAAAATCATTTTTCTTTATTATTCTTTAGTCGCCTGTCCTGGGTGTGTAATAACGCTACACAAATCTTGGATGGGATGTAATGGAATCCGATATTGACCGACATGTGGGATACCGGCCGATCTCAGTTTTTTTTTTTTTTTTTAAAGGGGCAATCCTCTGCAGGGCAAGGCCATGCTTTGTAAATGATTGACCCTTTAAATAAAAGTCAGAGGTCACCCGGTATCCCACACATCAGGCAATCTCTGACTCCATTACATCCCACCCATTAGCAAACATACCCCATAGACTACAGTATGCTGAACCCACTTAGTGTGTCCATATGCTCTGCACTAACCAATAAATCTTATAGGTAGTAAATGCTCAGGTGCACTGCATGGAGTGAATCCAATATATTACTGCAGGTTATGGTGACACTCCAAGTCTTTAAAGTAACTTTCAAAAGCCGGTAATTGTGTATTAGCCGGGCGCCCGGTACGTAGTTAGCGTAGCGACGCTTTCAGAATCAGCGTAGTGTTCCCGCGGCCAGCGTAGTTAGCGTAGTCAGTCAGCCAGCGTAGTTAGCAGAGTCAGTGAGAATCAGCGTAGTGTTTCCGCGGGGGCGTAGCCAGTGTCTATGTCAGAATCAGCGTAGTGTTCCCGCGGCCAGCGTAGTTAGCGTAGTCAGCCAGCGTAGTTAGCAGAGTCAGTGAGAATCAGCGTAGTGTTTCCGCGGGCGCGTAGCCAGTGTCTATGTCAGAATCAGCGTAGTGTTCCCGCTGTGATCTTTTCTCCTTTATTATTAACTAAAATCCAGTTAATACATGTTGTCATTACTGTCTCAGATGTATGATATGGCAGGTGTGAATGTGTTCCTGAAACACCCCCATTATCCACACCAGCCCGAAGCGTGGCGAGCGGACACGTTACGCGTCCTCCCCACTATCCACGTCGGCGTGGAGTTGATTTTAAAAAGTGTGGCGAGCGGACGCGGATTACTTCACATGTGTTCCTTCGGGCTCGCTACGCTCGCCACACTTTATGAAATCAACTCCACGCCGACGTGGATAGTGGGGTATGAACAGGTCAGGAGGACGTGTAACTCGTCCGCTCGCCAGGCTTCGGGCTGGCGTGGATAGTGGGGGTTTGAAAATGCCTCCTTTATTGTGCATTAGACGCACTTGCGCCCACATGCATGAGGCCCACGTGCTAATAATTACTGAGACGCAGGAGCGTCTGGGACGCACCTGCGTCTCAGACAGCTGGAGCGCCTCTCCACCGGCATCTGCCAGCGCAGGGGATCTGGCGATTACCGGCGCTGTATGAGAGGCGCTCACAAGACTAGCCATGGACGCCGGGGACAGAGCCAGGCTGCTGTGGAGCGACTACACTAACTACGCTAGGCAGCATTTGGACTACGCTGACAGCTTAGCTAGCCTGCGTACATTTGCTAATTGGGTGCCCGGCTAATACACAGGTACCCAAAAGCCTATATTGTGTCTTGTGTTTTGGGTGTTATCCTGTAGTCAGGAAGTGTGGGCAATATGTCACAAACTAATACATATAACAAAAATGTATAATAACCTGAAAGTGACCCAGGGAGCGGGGTGATCTTGCCCTGTGCTTGGACCCCCTAACTATGATTACATCCCTAAATTTACTAAAGCTTCTAAAAAATTTTAAAAAAATTGATGTTGCAGCAACCAATCAGATTCAATCTATCGTTTTCTGTGATGCAATAGAAAATGATTGACTAAATCTGGTTGCTATGGACAATATGACCTTGTTTCATTGACCGGGATATGTAGTGTTCCCGCTAGGCTGTTTTAGCGGGGCGCTGCTCCCTGCCCAATTTTTAAAGGGCAAAATGCACCCTGCCCCTCTGGCAGCACCCCGCTAAAACAGCCTGCCTCTGTCCCCTCTGGTGTGACCAGGGAAGCCCGGCACCACTGTAGATAGTGATGCCCGGCACTTCCCCGGCAGTGTAGAGCCTTCCAGGTGGCCGGGTCCGCCCCCTTAAGTGATGCCGGCGGCCAGGCCCGCCCCTTTTCTTGACGCCACCGGCCGGGCCCGCCCCTTTTCGTCATGGCACAGCCCGGACATGCCCCTTTTGTGCTGTTGGCGGCCCGGGACTGCCCAAAACAGTGACGTCAGCGGGCCCGCCCTAGTTCCTAGAAGGAACACTACTATGGGTTTGTTAAAAGTGGAATTCTATTGAGTTTTATATAAAGACAGCCACTGTAGCTAGTATTAAATCACCTGTGGGCCCATTACACACACACACACACACACACACACACAAATGCTAGTTTACGCATGGTTTTTAAGTAAACGGCCCAAGCTGGAACACATGTCCTTGCATCAGATCAATACTTGCAATCTCGCCGCTATAATACTTCCTGCTTCGCCTCATTAGCAAGGCAAAGCAGGAAGGGGCATCGACAAGATGTATTAACATCTTGTCTGCGGAAGCGGGGGAGCGCTAACTTCACCCTCCGGCGATCTCCCCTCCTGGAGATAGTGTATCAGTTTACACTGATGCGCTGTCTCCTGTCCCCCGGCCGGCTCGACGGCGCATGCGCGGCATCTCGCTGCTCACGAGAGATCCCCAGCGAAGCCCAGAGCGTGTTTAGATAGGGCATGCTGACCGTTCATACATTCGGCCTGCTATCATTTAGATAGCAGTGCCGATATGAACAGGGGCCCCTGTCCTTTACCGCATCCCAGCTCCTTCATACATGGGGGAGAAGCGGTATCAGTGCACATAACCTGCGCTGATACCCCTTCTCCCCCATAACGCCCGGTCATACATCTGCCCCATAGATTGTAAGCTCCACTGGGGCAGGGACTGGTGTTAATGTTCATATATTCTCTCTAGAGCGCTACGGAATATGTGTGCGCTATATAAGAAACTGTTAATAAATAAATATTCCAGTAAACAGAGAACAGTGAGTGTGGGAATAAACTTTATAGATGCCAGAGTTGGTTTCCTACAGCTGGATCATAATCCTCAAATAATTGTTTCTGTTCCAGCTGTATTTTAAATGTACAATTCTATTTTGTTCTCTGTTCTCTTTTATGTTTCACAGAATGGATCTGTCAAAGGCTTTTTTCATAACGTTGAGTGTTCTACAACAACATTGATTATGTGTGTGTGTGTATTTTTAGTAATGTGTATACAGTATATTTTATTTTGTTTTTATATCCCCACCAGACCCCGGTAAGGCCATGCTGACGGAGCTGTCTCTGAGCAGGGAGGAATTCCTGGACTTTCAGCTACAGAAACAGAGTGAGATCACTTTTTGTCTGCGCGAGTTTAGGGTGAGATATTAACCACCTAACCACCGTGCCATGTCTCTAAGGCCAGTATTCAATGCCTCTGATTCTCCATATTTCCTGGGGAATCAGGCAATTCCCCGGGTTTACAGCGAATTTTCTCTCAGAAAAAACAATTCGCCCTATTCAATGGACACAATTCGCTGCAAATGAAGAGCGAATGTCTGGCGATTCTCTGTTTGTGATTCTCCGCGATTCGCCAGTGGTTTTCAATGGGGTTTTTAGTGGAATTCGCCGAGAGTGTATTCAATGCTGAAGTGGAGAACTGCTTTCTCCAGTGATTTTCGCCAGGATTCTCCATTTTACATTCGTCATCTTTTTTTGGTGAACTGGAATGTGATCTTTGAAAATAAAGCGTTTTTTATTTTTATTTTGGTGTCAAAAAAATCAGATTTTTTTTCTGTGAAGGGGCATGCTATTTTTATTCATGTGCTTGCAGCACATGAATATATATATATATTTTTTTTTAACAATACTTTTTAAATTTTTTTTACACATTCACCAGCAGGGGGCCGAGCCGGGAGCCGCTCATCAATATTCATATATTCACTGCACACTGATCCCGATCATTACATATGCACGATCGGGACAGTGTGTAGCGGCTCCCTAGCACAGCCCCCTGCCAGCTCTGGGGGGCTCTCCCTGTGTCCCCCACAGCCCTCCTTCACCCCCACAGTGTCCGGCGCAGGCAGGAAGGCTCCCATCTCCCTGCCTGCAGCCGTCCCCCAGCTCCCCGGCGGCATTCGCCAGGGGGGTTAAAATTCGCTGCCAGGGGCAGAGAGCCCCTGGCGAGTTGAATAGGGCGGACAGGAGGCTGCCCAGCGAGTCTCCCTACAGGGAGAATTGGGGCGAAAGTGCAGCGACTCCTACACAGGATTCGTACAACCATTGAATACCTGCCTAAGGGTCAGTGTGTGTGTGTCTATATTTTCGGAAATCTATTCAATCTCTTCAGTTTTCGAAAGTCTTTCCCCAGTGTAAAATTGACTTTTTAGAAAGTCGAATCTGCATTGTCAAAAAACAAAAACAAAAAAACAAGTTGAATCTGTGACCGTTTTTGGTAAGAATACAGTTTTTTTTCACCGTTCCACGTGTTTTCTGACTGTTGGAACGTTCCCACAATTCTGACCATTGGATTTGGCTGATCTTTCCGACTTTTGGAAATGTTCCGATAGTTGGGAAAAAAGATTGAATACCCCCCCTTAGTGATACATTTCCCCATTCATTCCAAATTTTACAGTGATACAAATTTTTGGAGCGTCCGATATTATCCAGCATTGTTTTTAGAAAACCTGCAGCTTTTATTTTAGTTTTTTTTTATGCTGTATCGTTAAGTATTTTAGATCACAGAGGAAAAAAATAAGCAATTATCAAGACTGAAGGTGCCCATACACGTTACAATTATTGTATACAATATTGTATACAATATCGCATCTCGGTTTTGCGATGAGATCTAGTACAAAAAGTATGTGCAGCACACACTTTTGTACTAGATCTCAGCTCATCGCAAAACCGAGATGAGATGCGATATTGTATACAATAATTGTAACGTGTATGGGCACCTTGAGACCTAAACCTGGCTAGCTTATTAAAGTATAGTGTATGGCTAGGGAACTTTAGTTTGTGCATTGGTTTAACAATGTAAAATGCTGTTTAAGCAGCCAAATAAAAAAACAAAAACAAAGCTGCCTAACCCAATCCAAGTCACTGACTCTTCAACCCAAGGCCCTGGTCCCACGGTGGGGGTTTGCGAATGCTCGAGTATAGACTTAATTTTTCAGGCTGAAGGCTGGAAAAATCATGTGATAAGTGACCAGCAAATGATTTTCCTCCTGTGCGTCCACATGCAAGTGGATGCCTAAGCGTACACATCTGCTTGCATGCTAGTGTGGGGATTTGGAAGGGCCGTCTGTTCTGCGGGGCGGCTATTACCTGCTTGCTAGGCCGTGAATATACGCCGCCTAGCGAGCAGGTCTGAATTGGGCCCTTCGGTTAAGCCACATACCTGATCAGTGTAATATCATCTGGTTAATAGTATTCTCTCCCTGTCAGTGATTGTATATATTCTGTGGTGTATCCAGGTCCTGAATCTCACCTCAAGCTTAACCCTTATAAGTGCCAGCATTGATGTGAGAAATCCTCAAAATATCCACTAAAAATGGCAGCGCCGCGACGGTTCATTTGTTTTGGGTGAAATATTTAACTAAACTTCAATTCATTGGCGGAATTTGTATTTATTTACACTAGAGGAACAGTCACTGTGAGCGACGCTGCCATTTTTAATGGAGTATTTTGAGAAACTCACAGCAGCATTGTCGCTCAAAGGGTTAAGACTCTTTCCCAAGACTCTGCTTTAGTCGGTTCCTTGTCTAAATATGTTTTAAAAAGATAAAACACAAAAAAAACAACTGACAAATGACTAAGCGCAGATATGTTATCAATTCCAATATGCTGCTGCCTTCAAGGGATACTCAGCCCTTTCAAAAAAAACAAACCAGAAAGAAAACAAAAATGTAGCACTATAGGCAATAGTATAGGAATAGTTTGTATTTTATTCATAAAAAAAATTATATATTTTCACATAGTCACAATGTATAAACATATACCGGCCGGCATTAACCTTAAACTGAATACAAATAAATTCACTTATAATTTATAGTAACCTAATAGAAAATCTTTACAGAGGTAGCCTTATATTATTATACAGGTCAGATAAATTCCTAAAACTGATATTGTATAACAGAAATAGCAATACTGCTTGTGGTGCTTGATCATCAACAGAGTTTTAGCCCAATGTGCGTTCTGCCAATGCGATCCTCAGGTACATTTTCCCGGCTGCTGGTGCTTCCTAGTACACCGCCTTCTCGGGAAGGAGCTCTCGGGATAAAAGGCATTAAATGGGTACTTTAGGGTCCTGTATTGATGCGTTTCTGCGCCTGTCGGCCAATCAGCGGCTTCCTCAGAAGGACCATTTCTGTCGTTATACTTCTAAATAGGGACTGTGGAAATTATCAATGGGAAACTTGGGGGCGTCGGAATTGAAACATTTTTTAGGAACTTGTGAGTGTCACTGTGCGCCGTCATCCTCCTGGCTTATAGCACCCAATAGTGTTCACAAGCTGCCATTTACATGATACAATTCAGTGTTGCTCATATACTGATAATTGTGCTTCTCCCTTAACCATCTTTTGCTTGTGTTCTTTGATCATTAAAAGTAGATTTTCAATCTCAACTTTTTTTTTTAAAATCTCCCTGCTTCTTAGGGTCTCCTTGGTTTCGCAGAGTCTACCAGCCTCCCCATCTCGATACACTTTGACCACGCGGGCTGGTGAGTATGGGTGGAATACTCAGCGCACCTGCTTATGAAATGTGTTTACTTAGGGGCCGATTCAGACTCATTCGCACGGATCCAAATTCCGCCCCTTCCCCGATATTTGGGGTCTGCTCATGCGCAAACCCCGGGATGGCTTTGGCGATGTTCACATCTGCCGAGCCGGACAGGGAGTGCTGGGGGCGGTAGTAGGGGAACGTGCAACGTTTTATGGGCGTTCCCCTAGGAACGTAGGTGTGTCGATGCCTGCATGGGGCGGGTGGCTGACGTCACATGACCTCAGGGCCTGCCACCTTTTCGGCGGTCTCCGTCCAGGATAAAAATAGGTGTAGACTTTTATCCACGAACGGAGGAAAAATCTTTCGATGGTCATCGAATGATTTCTTTTTTTCTGGTCGGTGGCATGCGAGGGGATGCACATCCCCTCGCATGCTAGCGAGAGAATTTGGGAGGGACAGGCTGGGTGTTGGCATTTACAGTCAGATCTGAATCAGGCCCTTGGTCTACTCACAGAGGGCACCACGGTCATTGGCTTAGTTAGAAACTGCACTTTGGATCCGGATCATTCATGCTCCTTAAAATACAAGGGACCCAGATGCACTAAGCTTCAAAAGTGATGAAATGTAGAGTGATTAACAACCAGCCAATCAGCTCCTACCTGTCATGTCACAGGCTGTTTGAAAAAAGTCAGGCAGGAGCTGACTGGTTGGTTGTTTATCTCTCTCCATTTTATTACTTTTGAAGCTTAGTGCATCTGGCCCAAGGTCTTTAAACCCTTATGTCAAGGAAGAGTTAAATAATGATTAAGTGGTTATTGAAACTTGCTTGTTCGAGTTATGTAGAAAGGTTAATGGATATTCTATTTGTTTCACAGTGATAATTTAAGCTATTAACACAGAATTAAAGCTCGATCCATAAAATGGATCAATTGTATACTGTGTATAATAAACGTAAGTGGAATATTTTCTGCACACCTATGCAGAATATATGAATATATGCAAAGCCTACTGAAAGTATAGCTGTCAGTGTTTCTTTTGGTATTGTGGGAAGTGTGTGAACTGTCATAGTTGTGGATGTACCCCACATATACTGGTGATTAGCATGCTCTGGGCTTGCTGGGTATTCAGTCACTTGTCCTGGGCAGAAGTCAGAAGACTGTGGCACCAGTAGTGTTATTTCATGGAAAATACAAAATATATCCCCATTGAGCAATTTCTCCATGTGTGCAAGCATTCGAACCATGAGTCGTACTGTTGTACACTTATCACAGTGGTTCCCAACCTCGGTCCTCAAGTACCCCCAACAGCCCAAATAAAAGTCATATCAGACTGACTTTCATCTGTGAAAAAAACATTCAATGATCGGCGACCATTTTTTGCTCGTACGGCTGCATCCGAATGCCAGTCCGTGTCAGCGAACACTTCCATTCGCATGCAAATGCAGACATTCGAAGTGGGGAGCGGGTGTTCGCTCGCCTGGCGAGCGTTTAACCGCTCGTTAAGCAACGAATTTACGCTGCTCACCGGCCGAAGCTGAATCACCCCCAAAGTCCCGGATTTTAAAGGATAACTAAAGGCTTGGTCAATTTTTGACCACTGATCTCTCTTTGAAATCCAAATACCTGATGCATTCAAAACCAGCCAGCGTTCTGTGATACTGATTCAACTTTTGTCAGATTAGGCATTGTAAATGGTTGATGCAACATTTTACAATTGGCGCAAAGTGATGTTTGCGTCCAGCATTGACCGATGTCTTCTGCTTGTCTTTCAGCCCAGCGGTATTTAGTGTAGACGACACAGTGCTTGAGGTGCACTTCGTTCTCGCCACCCTATCAGACACAGATCGCACCACATCGCAGTCCCAGAGCCAAAGGTAATGCCGCGGCGAAGCATGTATGTGTAGTTTTCAGGTTCGCTTACTCAGGTCTGACGGTGGCAGTGATAGAAAGAAATGTGACTACATGTAACAATAGCCTCCCATTGGTCATGCCTCTCCTAGGCTGTTCATAAAGCATCAGCTTTTGTCCAAGGTTGGTCTGTGCAGTCACTAACCTGAGGCATCCGATAAGGCTTTGCGTACAGCAGTTTCTATTGTGACACCATGACTTGCACATCTCTCTCCTCTTGGGGCCTCACAATCTCTCTCACACACACAAGCACACGCCCCTCCCGTGCCGGGGTTTGCCATGGTGGTGGTGAGGTTCTTCTATCCTCTGCTTACTCCTACCAATAATAATCTTGGAACCGTCCATTTCTTTCTCTACGTTGGAGATGAATTCTGTATGGCTCTTCCAACCTGTGCACCTTTAGAGGGGTATGGGTCATTGAATCGACCCAATTTAGGTTGACATGCATTGCGTCGACCACTGAAAGTCTACAGGGTTTAGGTCGACACCTGAAATATGTTGACCTGGCTAAGACCGACAGGGTTGGAAGGTCGGCACAAGAATTAAGTTCAAAATGGGAAGGTCGAACAAGAGTTTTTCACTTTTTTTTTTTGTCCCGAATGTCGACATGGACACCGTCTAAGGGCGGTTTCACACTGTCCGGCTCCTGCCGGACGGGAAATTACCGCACGGCTTAAAAGCCGTGCCGCCCCTACAGTGTGTGATGGACAGCTCTGTGTCCATTCACACTGGACGGTCACGGCGCGGCCGCCAGGTAGCAGCCGGATCTTACCACTGCAGTGTCCGGCTGCCGTGCCGTGACCGTCCCGTTCTGCCCATTCAGTGTGGTGTGGAAGGCAATGGGCGCCTTCACACACCACGGAAATTACCGGATACTTACGCCCGCCCCCATGTGACGAGTAGGGCGGGCGTACACCCCGTCAGACTGGAAATGCCAGTCAAACTGTTTGGACCCACCCCCATGTGACGAGGGGGCGGGGCCACAGGATCTCCAAACCGGACCATGTGAAAGGTCCAGAAATCCGGCTAAAAGCCGGACAAAGTGGGTCCGGCTTTTTTCCGTCCGGTCAAAACCGGAGTGTATGAAACCAGCCTTAGTGTGCCGCGTCTCCTCGCATGGCTCGCCGCACTCGGCACACTATTATATTCTCCCACCACGCCGCAGTGGATGACAGGGTATGAAATACCCCGTCAGCTCAAAATAAACATGAAAAACTCATGTTGACCTTTTAAGTGTCGACCTAAGCCCTGTCAACTTTCAGTGCGCTCTCACGATTTATTTATAGTTTTATATCTAAGAAAAAAAATACAAACAAACATGTATGCAAATGGATCACACAAAAGAAGTAGGGAGAAAAGACATGGCATACATAACATATAGGGATTTCAGCAACTGCACTCCCAAATGGGATGAAGTACATTCACCTGAGGAAAATAAAACAGAATTGATACGCCGGCACAGTCCCGTCTCTCCCAGCGCTGGCTCCTGCTGCTATAATGAAAAGGAACTCTTAGAAAATGGCTGCCCCCATACTGCAGACAGAAAACTGTCTGCAGTATGGCGGCAGCCATTTTCTAAGTGTTCGTTTTCATTATAGAAGCAGGAGCCAGCGCTGGGAGAGACGGGACTGTGCCGGCGTGCAGGCAGGTACCAGCAGACAGCGGCGGGTAACTATAGCCCCGCAGACCCCCCGGCGCCCAAACTTTCTCTGCGCCTCCCCGCCACCGCGGGGGCTGCGGAGCTATAGTTACGCCACTGGCATACTAAAAATATGGTGTGGAAATATAAGCTAAATGGAGAAATATAAAGGAATGTAGAGTCAAGATAAGGAAGAGCAAGAAAAAGGAGACTGGGTGGGGGGAGATGAGAGGAAGTAGGAGGAGGGGGAGGCCGAGTCCGGGTCCGAATAATGGGTATAAAAGAAAAATAAATCAGACTAAAAAGGACCACTCTAAGATATTCATTTTGATTGTGACAATTCTACCCAACCATGAAATAATAAGGTCCCACCAGCGAAGGAGGTCTAGTCTTAAACATCGCCTTCTCTCTGTTAACGTATGCCTCAATCCTTCTCCACCTCGACCTCCCAAAGCTATCATCATGAAGCACAACATTGGGGCTGCATCCTTATCCTTCCTGTTTGACTCATTTTCTCCCCTATTCTCTATCCCTCCTGCCCTGAACAAGCTACATCCCTATACAATGCTTCCTGACTTCTGCCCTTGCCTCAGTTGTTTGTGCAGTCACTACTTCCGAACCACCGAGTGACAGTGGAGGAAATTACCCTACAAAGCAAACTACCTCCATTTCAAATGTATGCTCTCAACCTACAGTTCTGCCTTCTCACTCTCTAAACATAGAAGTCATATCTCCGCCCTCAAACCCCCATTTCATTATTCTATCCCCACCCCCCTCCCCGCCTCCTCTCCTCACCTTGCCACCCAGTTCACATATAAAATTGAGGAGCAGATTTACTAAGCTCTGTGCAGTGTCTGGTTTTTATCACCGGGCAATCAGCTCCTAACTGTGAAGTTACAGGTTTGGTTTGAAAAATGACAGCTGATTGGCCGGTGATAAAAACCAGACACTTCATCACTTCACAGAGCTTAATCATTCTACCCCTGACTCCATACGTCAGGACATCACATCTCACCATATCCTCAGCATTCCAGCACCTCCATTCCTTGCCTACCCCTCCTCATCCATCTTACCAACTTTCTCTCCTTTATCTGCAGATGAAGTCCTAGTCCTCACCCAAAGGATGAGCTGATTAGATTAGCTGATCACTTTTCACTATCAAAGCACTGATCCAGTGCTCTCCCATTGCCATCTATGACCTTACATCCCTTTACTCCACAAATGAATGGCACCTCTTCTGCCAACCGATTACTTCCTCACGCTCCCACCTCCTAGACTTTGCCTGTACTGCTCCATACCACTGTAATGCTCTCGTTCTCGCAACCTAGTTACTAAACAATATATAGGCTGTCAAGACTCCCTTCATCAGTCTTCTATCTCTCTTAACAACCCACTGCCCCATGCTCACTGTCTACCCAATTTGCATCATCCCTGTCTGTCTGCCCCTCACTGTTCGAATGTAAGCTCCAACGAGCAGGGCCCTCTTTCCTCGTGCTTTTCCTTCTCTTACTTATACTATAATTTACTTCTTACAATGGCACCTGACCCTTGGCTTATGCCAGTTGCTGCTTATTTGAGTGTTATTTCTACTGATGCAGCCATGTTTCTAAACCATGTACTCGCCCTGCATTGTCTTGTACTGTAAGTCGTGTTTGTTTTGTTTACGCACTGTGGTAGGCGATATGAAACCCTAGTGGCACCACATACATAAAACATTAATTAGCTTCTTTCTCTCAATATCATTGTAGACATTGCTTGCCTAATGATGATGATGACTTTTTGGGTGATGATCTTGACTACATGATCGCCATGGAAACTACTCTTGCAGGACCTTCCTCCTCTCCTCCACGCAGCCCGACCTTCTGCAGCCGCCCACTCCCAAGTCCTGTACAGGAAGAACCAGCGGTGTCCTCAGGAAGCGAGGATGAGCCGGAGGTAGAAGTTCCTGGCACACCCCCTAACAAAAAGGTAGATTGCAGAACACTTCATAGAGGGGCTTTAAAGCAGGGAATGGAATGGTCAGAATAACAGATTTGCGGCACTTTTCACATAGGGCTTGTCACTTAAACATGTTAATGTTGGTCTCTTCTGATTGGTTGTTTTTACTGGTTTCTAAATACAGGGTTAAAATCAGCACTGCTCTTTCCCCTACATTAACCCTCTGAGTGCCAAGTGATTTGTCAAAATAGGTGTCAAAATTGCCAACCAAACCTTTTTATCCATCATTATGACCTGTAATGGTAACCTTATATAGGAAATATAATCTTTTTTTACACAGCAATTTCGGTACTTGTGTAGTTTCACGGCGGCAGGCTATGCTACGCTGTCGGTGTAGCCCAACGGCAGCCTAGTGAGACGCAAGTGTGTCTCATGCACAATAAAGGACACATTTGCCAGTGCTCCATATTACATACTGGCAAATGCCTCCATTTCAAACCCCCACTATCCACGCCAGCCCGAAGCGTGGCGAGCCCCGCGAGGGGACGTGGAACGCGTCCTCCCGACCTATTCATACCCCCACTACTATCCACGTCGGCGTAGAGTACATTTTATAAAGTGTGGCGTGCAGACGTGTAAAACGAGCCCGAAGAGCGGCGAGCGGACACAAAATACACGTCAAGTAATCCGCGTCCCCTCGCGGGGCTCGCTGCGCTCACTAAACTTTATAAAATCGACTACACGCCGACGTGGATAGTGTGGGTATGAACAGGTTGGGAGGAAGCGTACCCCTATGCTCACCAGGCTTCGGGCTGATGTGGATAGTGGGGGTATGAACAGGTCGGGACGCGTACCGCTATGCTTGCCACGCTTCGGGCTGACGTGGATAGTGGGGGATGTTTCAGGAACACATTCACACATGTCATGTCAGGCAGGTGAAAAATTGGCAATGGTTCCCCTACAATGTAATAAGCGCTGACACAACGCTGACTGACTACACTAACTACGTAATGCTGACTGACTATGCTAACTGCATAAGCTCCGATTAGGCGCGGACGTACACACAGACACAAGCTGATTCTGACAGGAACACTACGCTAACCACGTAACTGCCGCCGTGAAACTACACAAGTACCGCATTTTTTATTTGAATTTATATAATAAATGTGAGCAATGCTGGCATTTTTAGCAGCAGATACATTGAACATCTCTCACAGAGATGTTAGCACTCAAAGAGTTATTGAAGGTAACCAAGTTCTCTAATCAGTAGTGCAAGTTGTGAAAAATAATCATGTAACATCCCCAAATGTTAGCACTTTTACAGTACATGACTTGAGCGAGACCGATTCTGTAATGGGGTGTGGGGCTTACACACACTAACGTGAGCTGCTGCAGAAGGCCTCCTCCCCAGGCAGCTCCCGCCACTGCAGTCTGAGGCCTCCCCATATCTCCCAGTTGTGGAATTCTCTGCCATGGGGGAAGGGGGGCTGAGTGCAGGGATGAGTGGCCCGGCAGCTAAGCTGTCCCATTTGTCTCCCTTGTTGCCGGGCCTGGGTGCATGGGATCGGTGGCAGCAGTGCCGATTTTTTGCTCAGTGTGTATGGGTAATGATTGGGGAAATCGCTTTGCTGAAACCATTTTAGCCTGTTCTTGGCAAGTGCCTTAAATTATGACAACAATAGCTGGTATATAATATGATCAATAGAGCTGCCACCACATCATGCAGTGTAAGGGACAGAGCAGAGCTGCTTCACATGCCTAGTGTACCAGCTTATACTACCACATTTACTGTATGTGTGGATCTAAACCCTCAAACATTGCAATGAACCAGAGAGTAGCTGGCAGGAGGAAGAGACAGGAGCCTTACCATGAAGTGGGGAGCTTGTGATCTTAGAAAGTGCAGTACTGGTTCTATTATGTTTGTGTATTTATTATGTTATTTTATATATTATGACACTTTCATGGCTGTAACAGCTCCCCCAGACTCCCATGCGCTGCAGAGTGGGAGATTTTGGATTACATTTGGAATCTGGCATTTGCCACTGAAGATGTATAGTAGGAAATGAGTAACGGCAACAGGGGGATTAATAAAGAGGAGCAGTGGGGGGTGAAGATGGATTAGAATACGACAAAAAAAGCTGGAACCAGAAACCATGGTTAGCAATCTGGTGATTAACAGGTCCAAAATACTAGTAGTTAATATTGAGTACCTCTATAATATAGAAGTACCATTGTTCAAATTGGCAAGAAGAATACAAGTTTAAAGGCTTACTTCATTATTTATCATTATTAATTAAGCTTTTATAAATCACATGTTCTGCAGCTCATTACAGTTGCGATCAAACGCACCGTAATGAATCAATACTGGTTACATACAAGCAGGTAACTTGATTGATTAGCACATCTTAGGCGCTCAGCAACAATCTTGTACTTTCTGTTATCAAAAATACCTTTTTACTACCTTTATCCAGTTACTTTAGCTTCCACCCTTTATTCTGTTCTCTTTTTTTTTTTTTCTCCTTTATCTAGTTTCGGTCGCTCTTCTTTGGATCTGTCCTTCAAAGTTCAGGTCGTACGGCGGAAGAAGTTCTGGCAGAAGACAGTGATGGATAGTGCCAAATTGAAGTCGTAATGTCCATCCATACTAGGAACAGATTCCACAGGGTAAACTGTTACATAGACGTGACGCCATGGCTCTGCGGTGGTCACAGGCAAGCGTGTGCTTTGTACATAGACTCCTACAAGTTTCATCACGGATGTTCACGCACTTAGAATAAAACTTTAATATTTGCAGAAACGCAGAGTAAAGCAACCTAATGTGCTTTATTCTCTCCTGACTCATTACGTGATTTCAAAATATAAATTCTATCAACTGCCTGACAGAACCATGTTGGTTGGAGGGTGTGACAATTAACTTCCTCATTGTATAAGGAAATGGTCTGATGTAGTTTTTGCACAGAATCGTGAATTTGCTTTTTTCCATCTTTGTACACACATATTTGGTCAAAGCCCTATATTTTGTATTTTTGGAATAAATGATCCCAAAGAGGAGCCGCCTTTGCTGTATCCATCTTGTATTTCTGCCTTAAGGCCACATGTATCAAGCGTCAAAAAGTGATAAAATGTCATGACCATCATAATCCGTTACTGATAAAAGCAGGTGGAAGCAGGATCATATACTAATTTAGGTGTGCTAGGCTAAACAGTTGAGCAACCTCCAAGCAGTTTTTCTAATAAATCTAATGTTTTATTACCAATTTTGGCAACACCGGATCATTTACACAGTGCAATCAATCAAGTGGAATAAGTTCAGCAGGAAGCAGGCATGAGAACCAAACAATCCAATATAGTTGATCATATAAATGTCAAAACTAGTTATATATAACAAGCCATCAAGAAGTTGTAAACCGTAGGTGACCTTGCTCAAAACTCCACCACCTCGGATCAACCAAACTCTACAAGAAATCATTCCAACAATTACAGATGGTCAGGTCTGGCATTCCTTATGTTCCTGGGTGTGACTCTAGTGGGCAAGTGATAGGAGGCTGGGTGTCTTTAGGTAATTATTCCATATGAGCAGCAACGAGGAGACTTGCTAGAGTCTGAAGGTACAGGAGCGGACTAGTCAGCAGTGGGACATAAGGTATAGGACTGGGTTGATATTGGGCTGGTACTGACTATGCACATATTATGCCGGTACCCATGAGTGCTTTGTGACTATGGGCCGGATTCAGACCTGGGCTGCTAAGTTTTGGAGCCCTGCAATTAGATAGCCACCACACCCCACCAGAGTGAAAACCCGCCCTAGGTTGGCCAATCCCGGGATCGTTGGTATCTTGGAATTTGGCACCAAAATTACCGGAATTTCAATCCCGGGATTGGAGTTTCCAATCCTGGGATTTCGGGATTAGACTGCACTTGCTCAGACACTGACCATCTGTTCTCGACCCATTGTGCGGCAATGCGCAGCATTACGTGATGTCAGAGATGATGCTGCGCAAGCTACAATCCCGCACTGCCCACCTTGCCCACTCCGCTGCTGTCTGCCTTGCTCCCCGGCTACATCGACTGCCCCACTCCCTGCCCACACACTAAGAAAGGTAATTGCGCAGTGGTCGGTTGGGTTGGGCAGGGTTGTTATCCCACCACCTGCAAGTCTGTTCACTATCCCACCTCAGCTTTGCAAGCCTATTCACATAACCTTATTTAAAGTAGATATTTCGGTAACTGTTTTACCTAAAATGGTTAATCATTTTAAATAACATTTATCTTATGTCATGCATACGTTATTTTATATAATTAACCATTTTAGGTAAAACAGTTACCGAAATATCTACTTTACATGCTGTATGAAATGGTACTGGATTGACTGAGAATATTTGCCGTCCAGGTACATAGAGGATACTGACCGATGCTGGGCCAGCCCTCTGACGAAGTCCACGTGACGAAATGCGTAGGGGCGTGGCTCAGCATTGGTCAGACCAGCTGGAGTCTCAAGGAGTGTAACCTCTCCATCTTGTCAGACGCCGTGCTCCTGACTCTTCATGTTTTTAAAGTGCGGCACTGGGAACCGCTGATCTCGGAAACGTAGTGAATACCTGAATATTTGAAGCGCCCGTTTTTTCTACCGCTTTTTCTTTACCTGTTGGATTTGGGTACCCTGAGGGGCTTAGAACGGAGCAGCCGGGTTTCATCACTCCTGAGTGCAATACACAGAGTTGTGAAAACAGCTGATTGGTATTTTGGGACTTGTAGTTCCACGGATATTTATTTACCTACAATTATCCTCACATTGACTTTCTAATAAGACTCTGCGCATAATCATTTTTCTCTGAAAAAATATATATGCTTTCCACTCAATAAGTGTCACTCTGGAGTCTTAGTTGGATATGGTGAAACAGGTATGCTTTATTTCAACATGTTTCGGGACCTCTGCCCGTCGTCAGGCAGAGGTCCCGAAACATGTTAGAATAAAGCATACCTGTTTCACCATATCCAACTAAGACTCCAGAGTGACATTATTATTAATAAGTGGAAAGTATATTGGGGCTGAACCACAGCTCAAAGGAGGCACCGGAGCAATATACTATTTGATCCAGAAGGAGTGCCTCGATTAAAGGACTTGTGTGTGTGTGTGTGTGGCCAGGGGCTGGCATACAGCACAAATATAAACAATATAACCAAACTCAACACCCGCTGATCCTGCTCCAGTGGCTCATATGTGTATGGTTACCTGCCAAGGACCTACCTCCAGCCCGGATCGCATCATTGCAGAGAGGCCCCACAGGTAGGATTCCAGGTCCAGTCATTGGTCCAATCACATAGAGAGCCCCTGCGCAACTTGATCTAAACGGGGAAGAGTCTGTCAAAAAAGAAGAAAAAACACAGAATAAAAATATGAACACACAATGTGATTAAACATATACACACACTGCAAGCAGACTGAAGAACATACAGAAATACATCGATATCCTATCCAGGATTGCATCTAGATGGAATCTTCAATCAGCAGTTATGACAAACTGTTCCAATTAATTTTTTTATTAAGGCCATTAGGGAAAATAGTTCAGTCTATAAATCCATTTGGATTCCTTGATAAGTAGTTTTTTGGCCCTATCCCCGCCACGTAGGGAATCAGCTACATGATCTATCATGAAGTATTTTAGATCTGATAGTGAGTAATCAAGACTTTTAAAATGACCCGCCACCGGTTGGTCCACATCCCTTCCAGAACCGAAAAGGTTTATGGCCGACCGGTGGGCCGCCATCTGTTCTCTAAAAGTACGAGTGGTTCAGCCAATATAATAAAGGCTGCATGGGCAATCAATGATATACACTACATGGGACATTTTGCAGGTCAAGACAGGCCTGGGTACTTGTGTACTTTCACGGCTCCCATCGCATGCCAAACGTAGTGGCATGCGATTTTTGCAGGTTTTTAGCATTTCTTTTTGAAAAATCGCATGCGATCACATCGCATGCGATTTTTAACAGAAATGCATCCAAATGCATTGAAATTAGTATCAAACATGTTCAATGGCCCCCAAATGTAATTTTTGAGGCTGTACCACCCCCACTATCAACGCAAACCGGAAGCGTGGCGAGCGGCGGCGGTACGCGTCCTACGACCTTTTCATGCCCCCACTATCCACGTCGGCGTGAATAGAAAGTGTGGCGAGCCCGAAGCGTGGCGAGTGCAGCGGACACCTGTGAAGCCCGCGAGGGGACGCGTATACCTGTGATGGTATCCGTGTCCCCTCGCGGGGCTCGCTACGCTCGCCACGCTTTCTATTCTCAACTCCACGCCGACGTGGATAGTGGGGGTATGAAAAGGTCATAGGACGCGTACTGCTGCCCCTCGCGGGCTCGCTGCGCTCGCCATGCTTCGGGTTTGCGTTGATAGTGGGGGTGGTACAGCCTCAAAAATGACATTTGGGTGCCATTGAACATGTTTGATACTAATTTCAATGCATTTGGATGCATTTCTGTTAAAAATCGCATGCAATCGCATGCGTTTTTTTCCTATACGATGGACATCGTGGGAGCCGTGATTGTACACAAGTACCCAGGCCTCATATCAAACATTTTGGAGGAATGAGGATGTTTGAATTGCTTACACACTACCAGGTGTTTGCACGTCGTACAAGAGATGCAACTGTAGCAACCCGGTGCTTTCGTGTATGTATTGGGAGGTTTGGGGATGCCTACCCGTGATATTGGCCCTAACTAAACGGTCCCTTAGGTTTGGACCCCTCCTGAATGCTGCCAAAGTTCTGATCTTATTCAGCCTGGGTAGCTCAGGGTCAGATTTGATGATAGGCGGGAGGGCATTCGTGGCATGTCTAATTACAGGACTAGCCACAGTAAAGGAGCTCGACCAGGGTAGAACCGCTCTGGAATCTCTGGTTTTTGGGTTTAACAATTGAGCTTTGGTCATCTATAAAACTTTTTTTATTGTTCTAATAGAGTGATACAATCATATCCCCTGGTGACAAATTTAGAAACCAGACTGTCCAGGCGTGGTTCAATCACAGTGGGATTGCTGATGATTCTGGCAACCCGCATCATCTGTGATCATGGTAAACCACGTTTTAGTGCGGGCGAGTGATGGCTTGAGGCCATTAGGAAGGTATTTCTGTCAATGTCTTTAAAGAAGACATCTGTACTGATCTTATTGGATCTAATGGTCACTGCAACATCTAGAAAATGGGCCTCCTCAGTGCTCCACACAGCTGTGCATTTGATGGTTGTAGTACCCATATTGATGTCAACCAATAAATTAAATAACCTCTCAGATCCACCCGTCCATAGGATGAAAATATCATCGATATAGCGGGTGAATACTCTCAGGTGATCCCTAACATTGGGATTTATAGAAAAATCTTGCTTCTTCCTCGTAGAACATAAAGATGTTGGCAAAAGAAGGGGCTACGGGAGACCCCATGGCGCACCCTCTTTGCTGTAGGTAATACATTCTGTCAAACAGAAAGTAATTCCTTTGTAGTGTAAGCGTTAATAACTGTATAAACAAATCATGATTGAAGGTAACTGGGTCAAGAAACTGTGTGATGAACCTGCGAACAGCCTCCACCCCACCCTCTTGAGCAGGGCTGGGCAATAGTGGCCCTCCAGATGTTGATGAACTACACATCCCAGGATGCTTTGCATTAGTTTTGCTATGTGGCCATGCTGTAACTGATTCAAGGCATGCTGGTATGTGTAGTTCTTCAACATCTGGAGGGCCGCTATTGCACAGCCCTGCTCTTGAGGGATGGAGGTATAGAGGCTGCACACATCGAGGCACACCATAATTGTTCCATCCGGTAACTCGCCCACTTGGTTAAGTAATTGAAGAAAGCTGGTAGTGTCCTTCAAGAACGATGGTTTGAGTAACAATAAAGGTTGAAGAAGATAGTCCAATAGTGGAGCGATCGGTTGATATAATGAAAAAATTCAAAGAAACGAAATAAATAAGTGTGTGTGTGTATATATAAATCCAAACTTGTCAGCTGATTGTATGGGGATATAAAGCACACTGGAATCCAGGTCAGCCACACCTCCTGACGAAGTCCATTGTGCGAC
This sequence comes from Crinia signifera, assembly GCF_055691185.1. Classification (NCBI taxonomy): domain Eukaryota; kingdom Metazoa; phylum Chordata; class Amphibia; order Anura; family Myobatrachidae; genus Crinia; species Crinia signifera. The sequence continues at coordinate 43,790,674 of NC_139222.1, forward strand.
GAAAGGCATTGAGGCGTGGTTACCTTCACACAACACTGTGCTAAGACCGGTTTGATCTCCTGGTCCAATTAGAGACGCACCTGACGACGGAGAACCGGTCCCGGCTTCTTCTGTCTTCTGGATGAGGTAGTGGACTTCATGTGTGGGGCAAGCTGATTGCTGCTTTTTTATATGTACGGTATGTGAGCTTGATTTTGTAAGTAAAATACTTTTTATGTGATTGCTCATTGGTTGCGCTATTTTATCTTCTTTTGCGCATATATATATATATATATTTATTTTGTATACGTGTAATTAATCATGGCGCGTATCTTTTACTTTTAGATTTTTTTCACAGTGCGACGACACTGATTTCACACCTATCTTGCTGAGTTTTTAAATAAACTATTGGTATGTATATATTCCATACCCTTTTAAATGAAATATAATGTGTTTTATGTACGGTGCTTCTGTACAACCATTTATATTATATTCTGTTTTATCTGTACCACTTGTAGCCTATACCCCTGACGAAGTCCTGTGCGACGAAACGCGTTGGGTTTTATGAATAAAGGATCAAATATCCTAAAAGGAGTCTCCTTCTTATTTCAAAATTGGATGAAAGAACTGCTCTGTACAAATTCTGATATGAATACCTGCTGTCTGGACTTATTGTGAATTGGCTAGGTGGTACTCACTTTAGCGCACTCCGATAACCCCCTTTGTGTGTATATATATATATATATATATATATATATATATATATATATATAACAACAACAACAACAGAATAGGCGGCACTCCGAGGATTTTCAAAAAGATGACTTGTATTAAAGTATGACACCAACGTTTCGGGGCATGCGCCCCTTTGTCAAGGTGATGAACAGTGAACAGCTCCCGCACATCACATAGTACGGTACAAAAAGTATGTGCTGCACATACTTTTTGTACTAGGTACACATCGGATCGGATCGGATCGCAGTGCATGCTCACTGCATGCACTAGGGATCCGATCCGATGTGTGCTAAGTAAGTCCCAAACGGATCCGTTAAACGGACCGTGTATGGGCTGCTTGTGGGTCAGTTTAGCGGGGACGGTAAGGATTGGCTTCTGTATTTTATAATTGCCAGCCACCAGCACTGATGAGAAGTATTTAATTTTCCATACATGATTTGAATTGGCCCTGGCCTGGGATGTGGCCATTAGGTCGACAGCATGTTGGTCGGCAGTCATTAGGTCAACACCACTAGGTCGACATGGGTTTTTTGAGCCAACATGTGCCGACAGGCGGTATTTCATGCCCTACCATCCACTAGGGCGTGGTGGGAAAATAAAATAGTGTGCCTGAAGCATGGCGAGCGCAGGGGTGCACTTTTTATCCTTTGTTGACATTCGGGTCAAAAAACAGTGAAACACACCATACCGACCTTGACTGTTGACCTACACCATGTCGACCTCATGCTTGTGTCGACCTAATGATCTGTCGACCTTGTCCCATGTCGACCTTTTAGCATGTCGAGCTAGTGGTGTCGACCTAATGACTGTTGGTCAACTTATGGTTTACCATATGACCCACGCCCCCTGGCCCACCCCTGCAAATGTCCCAATTCACTTCAGGGTACCATGGCACACAGTTTGGGAGCCACTGGTATATAATGGCATTTTACTCCCCGGTTTTCTTTCTTTACAAGTTTTTATCTTCTGTAAAATGTGTTTTAACAGATATGATAGTGGAGGATCAATAAAGAATGTCAATCACCTTATCATACAGTAAATAGAACACACCCATTAGATTTGCGTTTTCAGCTGATGCATCATGCCTACACTAAATCCACCCTTTTTAACAATATAATCACAGTAGAATAGACTGTTATTGTAGTTCTCACCCCCTGCACCATCCTTGGCCAGTATTGGCTCTGGATTCACCGCTTTCCAACGAATCAGGCTGTTTTCACTGTCTGCGGTGAATCTTTTCACCGAAAATCTGCCTAAAGCAAACAGTGAATGCCGGCCAGTTCTCTGTTTCATGCTGGCTTCAATTCGCTGGTGTATTTCATAGAAACATAGAATTGGATGGCAGATAAGAACCATTTGGCTCATCTAGTCTGCCCCTTTTTTACCCTTCAGGTAATCTCAACCCTTTTAAACCCCTTGAGTGGTGGGTTTTGCTGGGGCAGGACAAACCTACCAGGGCAGGTTTATCCTGCCCCGGCAAAACCCACCACAGAAGGCTAGAAGCAGCCCCCTTGCCTCCGCTCCGGCATTAGTACGCCGGAGCTTCCTTGCTGCCTCTCTCCCCCCTGCCTAAGCCGCCTATCACATTTAGCAGTGACGTCGGCGGCAGGCTGGGGGATGTTCGCTACTCAGGAGGACTCGGGTGCCTGAGCGCTTGGCCGACCATACCCGAGCCTGCCCCCGACGTCACTGTAAAATGAGTGACCGGCTGGCGGGCGGGTCAGGGAAGCTCCGGCGTACCAATCGCCGGAGCAAAGGTACTGGGGGGACTGGAGCTGGTGGTGTGCTGTAGAGGTGTTGCGCCAGTGGTGGCCGGCACTAACGCTCAGCAGAGGATGCAAAGCAGGTAGGCGCAGGGCAGGAGAGGTGCTGTCCTGCTCTGCATCCTCTGCTGTCTGTCTCTGTGGCTGCTGCTGCTGCGCCTGTAACACTTGATGACAGGAAGCAGCACCGAGGCACAGAGCTCCCTCCAGGCTCCTACCTAAACATCAGATTCAGGTCAGCACACAGCAGTAGTACGTGCGAAAAGGGGCGAAGCTACACGACAGGAGGGGGCGGGGCTACATGGAACAGGGGCGGAGCTATGAGGGAGCAAGACTGAAGTCACAGGAGAGGATGAGCAGCTGCCAGGAGAGTAAAGTGTGAGTGTAGTGCTACTAATGTCAGCAACTGGTGTGGGCACGTCTATAGACAGCACTACTAATGTCGGCAACTGGTGTGGGCACATGTATAGGCAGCACTACTAATGTCGGCAACTGCTGTGAGCATGTGTGTAGATAGTGCTACTAATGTCGGCAACTATTGCGGGCACGTGTATAGTCAGCGCTACTAATGTTGGCAACTGGTGTGGGCACGTGTATAGGCAGCACTACTAATGTCGGCAACTGCTGTGAGCATGTGTGTAGACAGCGCTACTAATGTCGGCAACTATTGTGGGCATGGGTATAGGCAGCGATACTACTATCAGCAACTGGTGTGAGCATGTGTATAAGCAGTGCTACTACTGTCGGCAACTGGTGTGGGCACGTGTATAGGCAGCGCTACTGCTGTCAGCAACTGGTGTGGGCATATTTGAATAGGCAGTGCTACTAATGTCGGCAACTGGTGTTGGCATATAATTACGCAGTACTACTAATGTCGGCAACTGGTGTGGGCATGTGTATAGGCAGTGCTACTGCTGTTGGCAACTGGTGTGGGCACGTGTATAGGCAGCGCTACTAATGTCGGCAACTGGTGTGGGCATATTTGTATAGGCAGTGCTTCTAATGTTGGAAACTGGTGTTGGCATATGGTTACACAGCACTACTAATGTCGGCAACTGGCGTGGGCACATGTATAGGCAGCGCTACTGCTGTCGGCAACTGGTGTGGGCACGTGTATAGGCAGCGCTACTGCTGTCGGCAACTGGTATGGGCACGTGTATAGGCAGCGCTACTGCTGTCTGCAACTGGTGTGGTCATATGGTCACACAGTGCTAATAATGTCGGCAACTGGTGTGAGCACTATGTATAAGCAGAGCAACTACTTTTGGCAACTGGTGTGGGCGTTATGAATAAGCAGCCCTTCAAATATGGGCATATGCAGGAGTTCTCGGGGCATTATGTGTAGCATAATGTGTGTCAATGTCATATGGGCATTATGGTGCATGGCATATTTTGTAAGGAGAATTAGGGTGTGTGTCATAATGTGTAATGGGCATTATGGTGTGCTGCATATTATGTAAGGGGCATCATGAGGTGTTGCATAATGTATAATTTGCATTACTGTGTCTGGTATAATGTGTAATGGGCATTGAGGTGTGAAGCATAATGTGTTATGGGGATTACGGTGTAATTGGTACTTTTATGTGACCAAGCCCCTTCCCCATGAAGCCACGCTCCTACATTTTTGAGCGCGCCTACGGTGCGAACTCTCCCTCTTTTTTAACTCATGGCACCAAAATTGTGGTACTATGTGGTGTAAATTGGAGTGAGAGTACTATTGTGTGCCCATTCCCATTTCTTGTGAGATCACACATTTTTCTTTCGGTGTGCGCCGTCCCTTTGTAAAGCTTGGGTGGGCGCAAATTTATAGTTTGCAGGAGGGCGCTGAACCCCCTAGCACAGGCCCTGCCTGGACACCACTGCCGCGCACCTATTGTATAATAGTGGTATGCCCGGAGATTTTCCGGGACAGCCCGCTGCGGCAATGCAGCTGAGCCTGGAAAATCACTTAAGTGGTTAATCCTTATTTCTTTGTAATTATATTCATATGCCTATCCCAAGCATGTTTACATTGTTCTACTGTCTTAGCCTCTACCCATAGGTGAATCTAGAAATATGGTAATGGCTGGTCCCAGACTAGAGTCACTGGATTTGCGCACGGCGGAGCCGCGCGTGCAAAATATTAAGGGGGCGTGGCCTAAAAGGGGTGAGGCGCCATTTCATGGGTGTGGCTTAACAGGGGCAAGTCACTCCTCCATTTTTTCACTGCTGTGGGGGTAGGTATGTGCCATACCTCCCACATTATACACCCCCCCTCCCCCACATTATATACACACCCCACATTATATACACACCCCACTCTCCCACATTATACACCCCCCTCCCCCACATGATATACACACCCCACATTATATACACATCCCACTCCCCCACTATATATACACCTCCCACATTATACACCCCCTCCCCCACATTATATACACCCTCCACATTATATACACCTCCCACATTATACACCCCCCTCCCCCACATTATATACACACCCCACATTACATACACATCCCACTCTCCCACATTATACACCCCCCCTCCCCCACATTATATACACACCCCACATTATATACACATCCCACTCCCCCACTATATATACACCTCCCACATTATTCACCCCCTCCCCCACATTATATACACCCCCCACATTATATACACCTCCCACATTATACACACCCCCTCCCCCACATTATATACACACCCCACATTATATACACATCCCACTCTCCCACATTATACACCCCCCCTCCCCCACATTATATACACACCCCACATTATATACACATCCCACTCCCCCACTATATATACACCTCCCACATTATACACCCCCTCCCCCACATTATATACACCCCCCACATTATATACACATCCTACTCTCCCACATTATACACCCCCCTCCCCCACATTATATACACACCCCACATTATATACACACCCCACTCCCCCACATTATATACACCTCCCACATTATACACCCCCCTCCCCCACATTATATACACACCCCACATTATATACACACCCCACTCCCCCACATTATATACACCTCCCACATTATACACCCCCCTCCCCCACATTATATACACACCCCACTCCCCCACATTAGATACAACCCCCCTTCCCCACATTATATACACCCCCCACTCCCCCACATTATATACACCCCCACATTATACATACACACCCCCCACTTCCCCAGTATACACAGCACTCACCTGGCTGTGTTGCTCCAGCCTGGAAGGTGCAGGGACCCGGCAGTGTGGTAGGGGAGGCAGCTCACCGCAGGCTCAGTCAGAAGCAGCCATGAAGAGCAGGGAGAGCTGGCCTCACGGAGCTCAGTCAGTGAGGTGGGCGGGGCCAGCCTCCAGGAAGAAGCAGAGCTCTGGCTGTTGGCTCTCTCCTCTCTCCTTCCAAGACTTCCTGTCAGTGGCAGCTTTACAGGTGACAGCAGCTCAGCCACGGGGGGAGGGTAGGCAAGCCTGCGGCGGGCACATTTAATATTTAAAGCTACAGGCACCGGGCAGTCTAATGGGTAGTCCGGTGCACCCCCGGACCACCCCTTAGATTCGCCTATGCATCTACCACCTCTGATGGGAGGCTATTCCACTTATCCACTACCCTTTCTGTGAAGTAATTCTTTCTAACATTTCCCCTGAATCTACCTCCCTCCAGTTTCAGTGCATGTCCTCGTGTTCTATTTTATTTTCCTTGAAGAAAATTTTCCTCCTGTATTATGTTAAAACCCTTGATATATTTGAAGATTTCTATCATGTCCCCCCTTTCCCTTCTCTGCTCCAAACCGCATGCGGCAAAACACCGTAGCGTGCGGACCGCTCCGTAAGAATGCGGGAATATCCGCACCAACCAGAATAAGGGCCTATACATGTTAAGATCTTTTAGTCTTTCCAGGTAAGTTTTGTGATGTAGGCCATGCACCATTTTTGTTGCCCTTCTTTGTACACTCTCCAATGTATTTATATCCTTGTGAAGATATGGTCTCCAGAACTGGACACAGTATTCCAGATGAGGCCGTACCAATGACCTATACAGTGGCATTATTACGTCTTTCTTTCTGATATTGATTCCTCTCCCTATGCAACCAAGCATCTGACTAGCCTTCCTCATTGCTTTGTTACATTGCTTTCCTGCCTTTAAGTCACTTGAAATAGTGACTCCTAGATCCAGTGGCGTAACTATAGAGGGTGCAGCTGCTACGGGGCCCGGCGGGTTGGGGGGGCCCGAGGACCCAGCAAGCCCCCTGCACCCTCTTGAATTTGTACAAACTACTACTGACCCGGTGGCGGGTTGCACATTACAATGAACGAGGAGGAGCGCCAGTTGATTCAGGCTCTCCCCTCCCCTTCTCCCTCTCTGGTAGTACTGGTGCCGGGGCTCCATGTCACAACCTAGTGACCAGCCCCGGCGTGTGAACTAAACCTGCTGCTAGCGGCCTAGTGCAGTAGCGCTGTCTGTAACGCTGAGGCACTCTGACACGCGCTGACATGCGCCACTACATCTGCAGGAAGAAAGCCGCTGGAGCACGGGCACGGCGGTCAGGAGGCCCGGCACCTATGCACCTAATGGGAGACCCGTCCCCGGAGATCCGGTAGAAGAGGAGGCCTGGCCCTGGATACCTGACGGGAGGGGAGGCCCTGGAGACTCAGCGCTGCTGGAGGTAACTGAACTTTACTAAACTTTACCTCTCCTCCCCCCCTCTCCCTCCCTTCCTCCCTCTTTCCCTCTCTTTCCCTATCTCCGTCTTCCTCCCTCTCCGTTTTCCTCTTTCCGTCTCTCTCTCTCTTTCCCTCTGTCTGTACCCCTCTCTCTCTTTCCCTCTCTCTGTCTCCCTCTCTCTCTCTTTCCCTCTCTCCGTCTCTCTCTCTCTTTCCCTCTCTCCGTCTCTCTCTCTCTTTCCCTCTCTCCGTCTCTCTCTCTTTCCCTCTCTCCGTCTCTCTCTCTCTCTCTTTCCCTCTCTCTGTCTCTCTCTCTTTCCCTTTCTCTGTCTCTCTCTCTCTCTTTCCCTCTCTCCGTCTCTCTCTCTTTCCCTCTCTCTGTCTCTCTTTCCCTCTCTCCATCTCTCTCTCTCTTTCCCTCTCTCCCTCTTTCCCTCTCTCCATCTCGCTCTCTCTCTTTCCCTCTCTCTGGGCCTTATTCTGTTCTGTGCGTCCGGAGCCGAATATGCGACCAGGACCGTGCGTCCTAAACCCCGCCTTCCGTAAGGATCGCTCACTCCGTCCGAATGCGGTAAGCCGCTGACCGCACGGAGCACGAGTGGATTTCTCATGTATACACCTCCTCCATCTCTGGGAACCTCCCCCATCATTCGATGGTCGCATCCCATCGAATGCAGGACCGAGTGGTCAGGCAGCTCCCGCGAGCTCAGACCACTCGGGCATTTCTCTGTGCAAAAGCAGGGATATGGGCGGGCAGCTGACATCCGGCAATGTCATATGTCCGCTGCCTACACGTGCGTCACGGCCGCATTACCATACGTACGACCAGCGTTTTCATGGGAAAGCCCATGAAACGCGGGGCGTATGCATATGTTAATGAGGCCAAACAGCCCTTCACGCCCCCTCTCCTCCCCCTGTTCATAGTGTAAACAATTCATGCGGAATTTGGACGTATGTCCCTTTCGCACATGCACAGACACAAAACATCGGCGGAACGAACGCATGCGGACATATCCGCACCAACCAGAATAAGGGCCTCTGTCTCCCTCTCTCTCTCTCTCTCTCTCTATCTCCGTCTCCCTCTCTCTATTTCTCTCTCCGTCTCCTTCTCTATTTCTCTCTCTCCATCTCCCCCTCTCTCTCTCTTTCCCTCTCTCCGTCTCCCCCCTCTCTCTCTTTCCCTCTCTCCGTCTCTCTCTCTTTCCCTCTCTCCGCCTCCCTCTCTCTCTCTTTCCCTCTCTCCGTCTCCCTCTCTTTCCCTCTCTCCGTCTCCCTCTCTCTCTTTCCCTCTCTCCGTCTCTCTCTCTTTCCCTCTCTCCGTCTCCCTCTCTCTCCCTCTCCCTCTTTCCCTCTCTCCGTCTCCTTCTCTATTTCTCTCTCTCCATCTCCCCCTCTCTCTCTCTTTCCCTCTCTCCGTCTCCCTCTCTTTCCCTCTCTCCGTCTCCCTCTCTCTCTTTCCCTCTCTCCGTCTCTCTCTCTTTCCCTCTCTCCGTCTCCCTCTCTCTCCCTCTCCCTCTTTCCCTCTCTCCGTCTCCTTCTCTATTTCTCTCTCTCCATCTCCCCCTCTCTCTCTCTTTCCCTCTCTCCATCTCCCCCCTCTCTCTCTTTCCCTCTCTCCGTCTCTCTCTCTTTCCCTCTCTCCGCCTCCCTCTCTCTCTCTTTCCCTCTCTCTGTCTCCCTCTCTTTCCCTCTCTCCGTCTCCCTCTCTCTCTTTCCCTCTCTCTTTCCCTCTCTCCGTCTCCCTCTCTCTCCCTCTCCCTCTTTCCCTCTCTCCGTCTCCCTCTCTCTCTTTCCCTCTCTCCGTCTCCCTCTCTCTCTTTCCCTCTCTCCGTCTCCCTCTCTCCATCTCCCTCTCTCTCTTTCCCTCTCTCCGTCTCCCTCTCTCTCTTTCCCTCTCTCCGTCTCCCACTCTCTCTCTTTCCCTCTCTCCGTCTCGCTCTCTCTTTCTCTCTCTCCGTCTCCCCATCTCTCTCTCGTTCCCTCTCTCCATCTCCCCCTCTCTCTTTCCCTCTCTCCGCCCCTCTCTCTCTTTCCCTCTGTCCGTCTCTCACTCTTTCCCTCTCTCCGCCTCCCGCCCTCTCTTTTTCCCTCTCTCTATCTCCCTCTATCTCTCTCTCTTTCCCTCTCTCCGTCTCCCTCTCTCTCTCTTTCCCTCTCTCCGTCTCCCTCTCTCTCTCTTTCCCTCTCTCTGTCTCTCTTTCCCTCTCTCCATCTCTCTCTCTCTTTCCCTCTCTCCGTCTCCCTCTCTCTCCCTCTCCCTCTTTCCCTCTCTCCGTCTCCCTCTCTCTCTTTCCCTCTCTCCGTCTCCCTCTCTCTCTTTCCCTCTCTCCGTCTCCCTCTCTCTCTTTCCCTCTCTCCGTCTCCCTCTCTCTCTTTCCCTCTCTCCGTCTCCCACTCTCTCTCTTTCCCTCTCTCCGTCTCGCTCTCTCTTTCTCTCTCTCCGTCTCCCCATCTCTCTCTTGTTCCCTCTCTCCATCTCCCCCTCTCTCTTTCCCTCTCTCCGCCCCTCTCTCTCTTTCCCTCTGTCCGTCTCTCACTCTTTCCCTCTCTCCGCCTCCCGCCCTCTCTTTTTCCCTCTCTCTATCTCCCTCTATCTCTCTCTCTTTCCCTCTCTCCGTCTCCCTCTCTCTCTCTTTCCCTCTCTCCGTCTCCCTCTCTCTCTCTTTCCCTCTCTCTGTCTCTCTTTCCCTCTCTCCATCTCTCTCTCTCTTTCCCTGTCTCCATCTCGCTCTCTCTCTCTTTCCCTCTCTCTGGGCCTTATTCTGGGCGTCCGGAGCCGAATATGCGACCAGGACTGTGCGTCCTAAACCCCGCCTTCCCTAAGGATCGCTCACTCCGTCCGAATGCGGTAAGCCGCTGACCGCACGGAGCACGAGTGGATTTCTCACGGATACACCTCCTCCATCTCTGGGAACCTCCCCCATCATTCGATGGTCGCATACCATCGAATGCAGGACCGAGTGGTCAGGCAGCTCCCGCGAGCTCAGACCACTCGGGCATTTCTCTGTGCAAAAGCAGGGATCTGGGCGGGCAGCTGACATCCGGCAATGTCATATGTCCGCCGCCTACACGTGCGTCACGGCCGCATTACCATACGTACGCCCAGCGTTTTCATGGGAACGCCCATGAAACGCGGGGCGTATGCATATGTTAATGAGGCCAAACAGCCCTTCAAGCCCCTCTCCACCCCCTGTTCGTAGTGTAAACAATTCATGCGGAATTTGGACGTATGTCCCTTTCGCACATGCGCAGACACAAAACATCGGCGGAACGAACGCATGCGGACATATCCGCACCAACCAGAATAAGGGCCTCTGTCTCCCTCTCTCTCTCTTTCTCTCTCCGTCTCCTCTATTTCTCTCTCTCCATCTCCCCCTCTCTCTCTTTCCCTCTCTCTGTCTCTCCCTCTCTCTCTTTCCCTCTCTCCGTCTCTCTCTCTTTCCCTCTCTCCTCCTCCCTCTCTCTCTTTCCCTCTCTCCGTCTCCCTCTCTTTCCCTCTCTCCGTCTCCCTCTCTCTCTTTCCCTCTCTCCGTCTCCCTCTCTTTCCCTCTCTCCATCTCCCTCTCTTTCCCTCTCTCCGTCTCCCTCTCTCTCTTTCCCTCTCTCCGTCTCCCTCTCTCTCCCTCTCTCCGTCTCCCTCTCTCTCTTTCCCTCTCTCCGTCTCCCTCTCTCTCTTTGCCTCTCTCCGTCTCCCTCTCTCCGTCTCCCTCTCTCCCTCTCTCTCTCTCTCCGTCTCCCTCTCTCTCTCTCCGTCTCCCACTCTCTCTCTTTCCCTCTCTCCTTCCCTCTCTCCGTCTCGCTCTCTCTCTCCTTCCCTCTCTCCGTCTCCCCCTCTCTCTTTCCCTCTCTCCGCCCCTCTCTCTCTTTCCCTCTGTCCGTCTCTCACTCCTTCACTCTCTCCGCCTCCCGCCCTCTCTTTTTCCCTCTCTCTGTCTCCCTCTATCTCTCTCTCTTTCCCTCTCTCCGTCTCCCTCTCTCTCTCTCTTTCCCTCTCTCTGTCTCCCTCTCTCTCTCTCTCTTTCCCTCTCTCCGTCTCCCTCTCTCTCTTTCCCTCTCTCCGTCTCCCTCTCTCTTTCCCTCTCTCTCTTTCCCTCTCTCCGTCTCCCTCTCTCTCTCTTTCCCCCCCTCTCTCTTTCCGTCTCCCCTTCTCTCTCTCTCTCTTTCCGTCTCCCCTTCTCTCTCTCTCTTTCCGTCTCCCGTTCTCTCTCTCTCACTCTCTCTTTCCGTCTCCCCTTCTCTCTCTCTCACTCTCTTTTTTTCTCCCCGTCTCTCTCTCTTTCCATCTCCCTGTCTCTCACGCCGAAACGGAGTCCTGTGTGCTCACGGCACTATAATGACATTCATAGTAGGATGGCCCCGTTCAACATTTTGCTATGGGGCCCACAGAGTTCTAGTTACGCCTCTGCTAGATCCCCTTCCTCCTCAGTAGTTTCCATTATAGTACCCTTGATACTATATTGAGTCTTTAAGTTTTTGAGACCCACGTGCATAATTTTGCATTTCTTAGCATTAAACTGTAGTTGCCATGTTCTTGACCAATTCTCAAGTTTACTTAGATCATCAGTCATTTGATTTACCCCTCCTGGTGTGTCTACTCTGTTGCATATCTTTGTGTCATCTGCAAAAAGGCATACTTTCCCTTCAATACCATTTGTTATGTCACTAACAAAGATATTAAAGAGCACTGGTCCAAGTACAGATCCCTGGGGTACTCCACTGGTAACATGTCCCTCCATAGAATGCACTCCATTTACTACAACTGTCTGTTTTCTATCCTGCAACCAGGTTCTTATCCATTTAATTGTTTTATAATCCAATCCCACACTTTCAATGGGGTTTTGACTCTAATTTGCTGAGAGTGTATTCAATGCTAGAATGGAGCATTCGACATCTTTGTAAGCCGCTCATTAGTATTCACTTTGCTGGGTCCCGCTCATTACATATGCACGAGCGGGACCAGCACAGCGCTCACTGCACCTTCCCATCTGCCCAGTTTCCTCGGGGAGGCAGCTGCCAGTGTCCTCACCAGGCTTCCATCTCCCTGTCTACTGCCACCCCCTGGCTCCCTGCAGCAAATCACCGTTTTGAAGATACGAGGTTCCTCAATCACTCAGACACCGAGCAGATGAAACCAAAATATGGTTTATTTTTATCACAGCACACACAGGTAGACAATCACAGGAACAAGAGGCAAATGTAGCATATAAACGTTATCGGGTAGCAGTCCAAAATGACAGTCCTTGTAGCAGCAGTCCCAAAGCACAAAACTACCACTCCTCCACACAGCAGTGATAGCAGATAAGTCCACACGATACCTAGACAGAGTACAACCTCTTAGTCTAGGACAGTCCAAAAAATCTCCCAAAAATCTCCCACGCGTGCCCATACCATCAGTGGGCTTGCACTCAATCTTGATTGGTGGATTCAAGAGTCAGGTTTATCCCCCCTCCCAGGTACTGCTGCTGCCCCCCCTGCTGGGTCAGGCTCCAAAGAGTCTACTAGAGTCCAGAGATATGCAAAGCAGTGTCAATAAGGAGGAACAACCACAAGCTGATTACGTTATATGCTGATCACCCCCTGCGGTGCCCGGTCCCACTAAATCTGGTATTGACCAGCGTTACACAAAGGAACTGAAGATAGAGACACAAACACAGTCTGATTGCATTATGTCTTGATCACCCCCCTGTGGAGATTGTCCCTCAGCTATCACCCTCCTGTAAATAGCAGGAACAATAGTATGGTAATTGGACATAACATTTTGGTGAAATCATACACTGTTCTTTCATGGGTATTTCCTGTCCGACCATATTTGGGTAACAGCATCTAATACTATGTGATCTGGAAATACACACACATATATGGGGAACAGACATATCTATAGAGTACGAGAGGGTACAGACTGACTAAAGTGTACATTCATCATTACAAATAATAAAATATCATAATTACAGTCTTACTGTCAGTCTGCTAACCTCACATTCCTTCCCCTACATCTTTAGTCACTGTACCAGTTGTTCCGGCAACCTGGAGCAGTGTGATTCAGAGCAGAGAATCTGGGCTAGAGGTGTACCACCTGAGTCCCACAGGGTGACATCATACCAAACTCATCTTGTAAAATGCGGTTGGTTTGCAGAACCAGCAAGGGCAATATCACAATCTAAGTTATACATTTGAACTAACAAGGGATTTAGCAATTCCTCTTCTTCAGATGCTGGGTACCCCCTCTCTGCAACATTGTAACCTTTTACACTGGGTACACCTATAGGGTGTACTAATACTTTTGCCTCTGGCCTAATGGGGCAGGGAGCACTTTCCCCCTCCCCCTCTTGCACAAGGAACAGCTGCCAAACAGCAGGCCAATATAGGGACTCTGGCCTTGGCACTTCCGCCACTCTGTCACATCCTTCCTCCCTCAAACCCAAACTAGGGGCATGGCAGATTTCACTACAGCATTTGGTCTCAATGCCCATGGCTGAGAAGGGACCCTCCATCAGGAACAATTTCGCTGGTGGCTGCAGGACAGGCCGTATCAGCTCTATAACCTTAAAAGCCAGTTGCTCACCTGCAGCCACTTCTGCGCACACCTCCTTCTCCTGGATAACCTCCTTCCCCAGCTGAATATGCTGGGCAGCCTGAAACAAGACGTCATCTGTGACTGGTATTCTTGTGGCCTGGATGTTGGCGAATACTCCTCTACCCACGGTGATCTCTTCTTGGACGCAGTCCTCATAGATCCCCTGGCAGCAGGAGAATAGCTCTTCATCTTCCATCTCAGCAAAAGGGAAGCTGTAGTGCAGCTCCTCCTGGGGTGCCTGGCTAACGGGCCCCACTTCCTTCACTTTGGGGCTAACCTCCCCCAGTATAGAACACTGACCAGCTTCTTCCCTAGGCTGTGGGAGAAGCTGTTGCAGGTGGTGCTTTTCATCAGCCACCCTGCGACACTGGTCTCGCCATGCTGGGGTGTCCAGGAGCCTGTGATCAATCGCCTCTTCCTCTGCCACAATAAAGCACTCCTCCAGACACTCCAATTGTTCCCACACACTCAGCTGTGCACCGAAATGGAGGATCCATGCCCGATAATCGGTAAATGCTTTTGTAGGATACCCCTGATCTTGAAGGATCTGCTGAAGGATTTCCCCCCGAGTGCAGGATCGGATGGGTATACCTCGCAGCTGACATTCTGCTATCAGCTCCTCCATACTCATTTCTTCAAGGGCAGTTAGGGGCCCCCCTGACAAAGACCCTTCTCTTGTGGTAACAAATAATTCTGTGTCAGACCCCATCGGTTGTCTGCCCAGATTGCAGTAGCCCCCTTTTAGACCTTTCCTCTGGTTCTATCTGGGGCATCAATTTATTCTGGACTTGTCCTTCAGCCTCAGAATATTGTCCTCTTTGTAGCAATCACTTCCTCTGTAAATTCTACAAACTCTGGCTCCCCCAGCAGATTCCACGCGGTGGCCTCACCTTTACAGTGCAGGAATGCATCCCCCAGGTAACACAACTTGTCCTGTATGCTGGATACTCTCCACCCGCTGATCATCTGCTGAGCTTCTTCCCAGTACTCCCAGATATACTGCATTTTTCTGACAATAAATAACAGATCCGGCTTCCCAGCCTGCCGATACACTGAAGAACCTCCATCCCTGAGCTCCTCTGCTCCAGGGGTCTTGAGGCATCGATTTTCTTTCCTTGGAAACATTTTCCCTTTCACAGGAATGACACCTGCTCACTTGCTGAACATCACCTTATTGCATTTTCCGTTTCCTTACATATGGTCTGATCCTCTGTTCTCTGTGCTTTCTGTGCTCGATGGTTTGTGTCTGAATGATCCCACTGTCGCTGCCGCCAAATGTGAAGATACGAGGTTCCTCAATCACTCAGACACCGAGCAGATGAAACCAAAATATGGTTTATTTTATCACAGCACACACAGGTAGACAATCACAGGAACAAGAGGCAAATGTAGCATATAAACGTTATCGGGTAGCAGTCCAAAATGGCAGTCCTTGTAGCAGCAGTTCCAAAGCACAAAACTACCACTCCTCCACACAGCAGTGATAGCAGATAAGTCCACACGATACCTAGACAGAGTACAACCTCTTAGTCTAGGACAGTCCAAAAAAGCTCCCACGCGTGCCCATACCATCAGTGGGCTTGCACTCGATCTTGATTGGTGGATTCAAGAGTCAGGTTTATCCCCCCTCCCAGGTACTGCTGCTGCCCCCCCTACTGGGTCAGGCTCCAAAGAGTCTACTAGAGTCCAGAGATATGCAAAGCAGTGTCAATAAGGAGGAACAACCACAAGCTGATTACGTTATATGCTGATCACCCCCTGCGGTGCCCGGTCCCACTAAGGCAGAAAGATGAACATAGCTAGCAGCAGGAGAAGCACAAACACTACTTTAAGAGCTATGTGTGCAAATGCTAGAAGCTTAGGAAATAAAATCCCAGAACTAATTGCAATAATGACAAGGGATGAACTGGATATTGTGGCTATTACAGAGACATGGTGCAATGAAAATCATGACTGGGACATAGCTATACCAGGATATACTTTATTTAGGAAGGACAGAATGGGAAGAATTGGGGGAGGGGTTGCAATATATGTGAAAAAAAGTATAAAGACTACCTTAATACAAAGTATTGAAGAAAAAACTGAGGCCCTTTGGGTGACCATAGAAACAGGGGAGAAGGCGATTTTTCGTATAGGGGTGATCTACAGACCACCAGGTCAGGAAGAGGAACTTGACAAGAGCCTATTGCAGGACATCAATAAAATGGCATTAAAAGGAGAGGTGATAATCATGGGAGACTTTAATCTACCTGATGTAAACTGGGAGCTGCCTGTTGCAAGTTCCACCAGAAGTAGGGACATGCTGAATTCCTTGCAAGGAGCATCCCTCCAGCAATTGGTGAGGGAGCCCACTCGTAAGGACGCAATATTAGACTTAATACTTACAAATAGTGACAGAATATCTGACATAAATGTGGGTGAAAACCTGGGATCCAGTGACCATCAAGCAGTATGGTTCAAAATAAAGACAGAGACTGACTCATCGCACACAAAAACAAAGGTGTTAGATTTTAGGAAGGCTGATTTTGTAGAGATGGGAAACTCTGTAAGGGATTCTTTCGCAGAGTGGAGGAACTTGGAAGGAGTGCAGGATAAGTGGGAAAAATTAAAAAGTGCAATTCTAAAAGCAACAGAACTTTGTGTCAAAAGAGTTAGGAAAAACACACGAAAAAGGAAGCCATTGTGGTTTGCAAAAGAAGTAGCAAGTATTGTGAAAGCAAAAAAGTTGGCCTTTAAGAAATTTAAGAAGACGCAGAATGCTTGGTTCCTATATAATGCATTGACTTTAGGCAGACCTATAACATCGGGGTGGCCAGACATGTTGACATAGTCAAGCAGATTATCTCTGTTACAATACAGTGATGACTCATAGGTTGATATTTTACACCGGTATCCGGCCTCTTCCCATTCCCCCCTCCTTTTTTTTTTTTTTTTTCCCTTTTTCCTTTTCTTTTCCTCTATCCTCTCTCTCCCTCTTTTCCTTTTCTCCCTATTTGGGACAATAATGTTTGATGCTCCAGAAGAGGGAAGGAGCTGGCTTTAAATATTAATCAAGGCACTCTATTTGATGATGGGCCTGCTATACTTAATAGAAAATGTATGCACTTTTTTGAGGGTAAAACTTCATGTAATATTTTTGATTCCTATTCTTTTTTTTTATTTCTTTGCCCTTATGTGATAAAGAATGAATATTGTATGTTGATACACAAGAATGTGAAAATGTCTGTTTTTTGTATATGAAGAATATTTATAAATAAAATAATAAAAAAAAAAAAAAAAAAAGAAGACGCAGAAGAATGAGGACAAAGAGGTGTATCTTGTTAGACAGAAGGAGGCTAAGAAGGTAATCAGATGTGCAAAAGCACAGGCTGAAGAGAAAATGGCCCAATCAGTGGGTAAAGGGGGGAAAACTTTTTTTAGGTATATAAGTGAAAGGAGAAAAACAAAAAGTGGAATAATAAGACTAAAGACAGAGAGTGGAAGTTTTCTTGAGGGGGACAATGTAATAGCAGATAATATTAATAATTATTTCTGCTCAGTATTCACTGCTGAAAGAGAGGGGAAGGGGCCACAATTAAGTTGCAAGTATAGTCAGAAAACTGAGGGAGAAACAAGTACATTTACAGAGGAGAAAGTCCTCACAGAACTCTCAAAACTGAAAGTGGATAAATCAATGGGGCCAGATGGGATACATCCAAGGATACTAAAAGAGCTCAAATGGGAGCTGGTAAAACCAATAACAGAATTATTCAACCAGTCACTAGCTACTGGAGTAATCCCAGAGGACTGGAAAACAGCGAATGTAGTCCCACTGCACAAAAGTGGAAGCAAAGAAGAGGTAAGCAACTATCGACCAGTGAGCCTTACATCAGTAGTAGGGAAATTGATGGAAACACTCTTAAAATAAAGAGTTGTAGAATATCTCAAAACCAGCAATTTACAGGATCCAAAACAGCATGGGTTTACTGGGGGAAGATCATGTCAAACAAATCTTATTGACTTTTTTGACTGGGTGACTAAAGTAATAGATCAAGGTGGGGCTGTAGATGTAGCTTATCTAGACTTTAGTAAGGCTTTTGACACTGTCCCACATCGCAGACTGTTAAATAAACTTGAAAGCTTGGGATTGGATTCTAAGATAGTTGAATGGATAAGAGCATGGTTGCAGGACAGAAAACAGAGAGTTGTAGTAAACGGAGTACAGTCAAAGGAGGGAAAGGTTACAAGTGGAGTACCCCAGGGATCTGTACTTGGACCAGTGCTTTTTAATATCTTTATTGGTGATATTGCAAATGGAATTGAGGGTAAAATGTGCCTTTTTGCAGATGACACAAAGGTATGCAACAGGGTAGACACACCAGGAGGGGTAAAACAAATGATTGATGATCTAGGTAGATTAGAGGAATGGTCAAGAGCATGGCAACTACAGTTTAATGCCAAAAAATGCAAAATCATGCACTTGGGTTGCAAAAATCCAAAGACTAAATATAGTATAAATGGCACTATAATGGAAACTACTGAGGAAGAGAGGGATCTAGGTGTCACTATTTCAGGGGACTTAAAGGCAGGTAGGCAATGTAACAAAGCAATGAAGAAGGCAAGTCAGATGCTTGGTTGCATAGGGAGAGGCATCAGCAGTAGAAAGAAATAAGTAATAATGCCACTGTATAGGTCATTGGTACGACCTCATCTAGAGTATTGTGTTCAGTTCTGGAGGCCATATGTCCAGAAGGATATAAATACATTAGAGACTGTACAAAGAAGGGCAACTAAAATGGTGCATGGCCTACATCACAAAACGTACCAGGAAAGACTAAAAGATCTTAATATGTATACTTTAGAGCAGAGAAGGGAAAGGGGGGACATGATAGAAACTTTCAAATATATCAAGGGCTTTAACAAGGTACCGGTGGGAGACATTCTTCACAGGAAGAGGAGCAGCAGAACACGAGGACATGCACTGAAACTAGAGGGAGGAAGATTCAGGGGAAATGCGAGGAAGAATATTTTCACAGAAAGAGTAGTAGATAAGTGGAATAGCCTCCCAACAGAGGTGGTAGACGCAAATACAGTAGTACAATTTAAACATGCTTGGGATAGGCATATTGATATCCTTACAAAAAAATAAGGATCAAATATGGTTTGAGGTAACATGTTTAAAAAAGGGGCAGACTAGATGGGCCAAGTGGTTCTTATCTGCCGTCAAATTCTATGTTTCTATGTTTATTGACCAGCGTTACACAAAGGAACTGAAGATAGAGACACAAACACAGTCTGATTGCATTATGTCTTGATCACCCCCCTGTGGAGATTGTCCCTCAGCTATCACCCTCCTGTAAATAGCAGGAACAATAGTATGGTAATTGGACATAACATTTTGGTGAAATCATACACTGTTCTTTCATGGGTATTTCCTGTCCGACCATATTTGGGTAACAGCATCTAATACTATGTGATCTGGAAATACACACACATATATGGGGAACAGACATATCTATAGAGTACGAGAGGGTACAGACTGACTAAAGTGTACATTCATCATTACAAATAATAAAATATCATAATTACAGTCTTACTGTCAGTCTGCTAACCTCACAACCGTCAGGAGCAGCAAGCCCCTTACGCGTTGAATAGGGCGGAGAGGGAGGGCTGGCAGCGAATCCTCCAGCCCTCTGAATGGCGGTGAATGTGCAGCAAATCCTAAACAGGATTCGCTGCACATAGTGAAAATTTTAATTTCATCTTCACCCCTTGTCTTTAGTGAACCCCCACTCATTCAGCAGCCCTGATCTCCCAGGACACTGCTACTGTCTGTCTGTCACTATAGAAATCCAGTGTATGTTTTTGGTTTTCTTCTTTGTACAGTCTATTTCAGGGTTGCCGACTTTCAAAAAATCCTCTCCGGGAGAAGCCCGGAGAGGAATCTTGCATTACGCGCTTTGGGGGTGGGGCTTAACTGTGACGTCATTAAGCCCCGCCCACATTACGACAAATAGGCGAAATAACTGTTATCCGTGTAGGGGGCGTGGCTAAAACGACACGATTGTGCTGTTTTAGCTCCGCAACCCCCTCCCCTGAGACCCGCGGATTGCGGCATATAAATGCCGCGATCGGGGGGCTCAGTGGGGGTCCCCCTGATTCCGGGAGGGTTGCCCACCCTTCCCGGGGGCCGGGAGGAAGGACCCGATTTTCGGGAGACTCCCGCAAATTCCGGGAGGGTCGGCAACCCTGGTCTATTTTGAATACATTCTATATTGTGTGTTACAGCCCCATAACTGGGTGGGAGTGCGTCCTGCACAGCCACCACCCAAACCCCTGAGCACATGGGGGCAGATGTATTAAGCCTTAACAAGAGATAAATGCAAGTGTGATAAGGAGAGATAAATGTCCAGCCAATCACCTGCCAACTGCCATGTTACAGGCTGTGTTTGAAAAAAGTCAGTAAGGAGCCGATTGGCTGGACGTTTATCACTCCTTATCACACTTGCATCTATCTCTTGTTAAAGCTTAATACATCTGCCCCACAGAGTCATAAACCTGTGCCTATCGTGGTTGGATAGGTGGAGCAGCTGGATAATTGTGAACTCGGTGAACTGTGTCCTGCAGCTGTACGTGGTCAGAGAACATAAAACTGTGATTCAGTAAAAGAATGTTATTTGTGGTTTAGCATATAAACATCAGATGCTGCATGACTTATCTAGTGCATTTTTCTTTGGAAAAGGTTCCAGTACTCATGTGAAGGTACAGGCTGGTACAAGATGTATAGTATGTTCTGCATTCTGGACGACTGTGCAGATTCTTATTCATTTCTGGAAGTATTTTACAGATTTCTTCTTGTTCTGGGACCAGGGCCATTGAGACGTCCATAGGGCAGAGGTACTGAGACATCCATAGGGCAGAGGTGCTGAGACATCCATAGGGCAGAGGTGCTGAGACATCCATAGGGCAGAGGTGCTGAGACATCCATAGGGCAGAGGTGCTGAGACATCCATAGGGCAGAGGTGCTGAGACATCCATAGGGCAGAGGTGCTGAGACATCCATAGGGCAGATGTGCTGAGACATCCATAGGGCAGATGTGCTGAGACAGTGGCGTAAGTTCATCCAAGTTGCCCGGAGGCAAGATAAGTATTGGTGCGCCCCCAAATAGCTCAATCAGTAAGGTGTCTGTCTCCAGAAAGGTCATGGAATCTATTACAGGGTGTGATACTTGCAAAAATGATGTTAGAAGGGGGAGTTAGCCACATTAGCAATATCAATTGCTTTCAATTAACTGATTCAAATTTGATGGGGAGGAGAGGTGCCCCCTTGGGACCAGGAGCCCGGCGGCAGATGACTCCATTGCCTCCCAGAGTTCTGCCTCTGTGCTGAGATATCCTGTAGTGCCGCCGGCCGCATCCCCCATAGGTTCCCTGGGCCATGCTAAGATGGCTGTAGCCTATGGGCTATGGAATGCACTGCCCCGGCGGCAGTGCGGTAGGTGGGGGCCAGCAATAACCATGAATGCGCCGACACCCCCCCCCCCCCAGATTCCAGCTCAGGACATCGCAGGGACCGGCTCTTTTCAAAGCCCTGTTCCTCCGAGCAGGGATGATACATCTCAGCGCTAGGATCGCATTTTACAATGCGATCCTGGGTGGTAACATTCTTCCCATTGTAAATGCCATCCATGATAAATGGGCCCTTAATATAAAAAAGTTGATGTTGCTCATATCAACTAGTCAGATTCTGTCTATCATTTCTCTATTGCATCCTAGAAAATGATAAACAGAATCTGATTGGTTAATATGAGCAACATCAACTTTTTCAATATTAGATGCTTTAGCAAATTTACCCCAATGTGTGGCACCACAGACACTGCATTGGGGACGTGCTGCTTTCAGATAACCCACAAGCTTGTGACCTATGGCTTGACCATTAAACTTCAAATGAATTTTTGGTCTGATTCAGATCCGCTTGGAGCGGGACGAATTCCTCCCCTTCCCCAATGGTCGGGGTTTGTGCATGCACGTTTATGTGCACTCCCTGGAAGCAAACGGCTGTGCTGAGGTTTGCACTTACCAAGCCGTTCGCTCTAGAGGGGGAGGTCAGAGGCGTACAGGGGTTGGAGCAGGCTTTCCCCTAGAAATGCGGGTGGGCCGATGCCTGCTCGGTGGCAGATGGCTGACGTCACATGACCTCAGCACCAGCCCCCTTTTTGCCTTGGTGTTACGGTTACCCTTGATTCCTCTCTCTTCTTTAAACCACACATTCAGCATCTCTCACAGTCCTGTCGTTTCCACCTCAAAAATATTTCCAGGATCAGACCCTATCTCACCCAGGATGCTACAAAGACCCTCATTCACTCATTAGTCATATCCAGATTGGACTACTGTAATCTCCTACTTTCTGGCCTCCCTGTAAAACACCTCCCTCCACTCCAATCTATCCTCAATGCTGCTGCCCAGCTCATCTTCCTCTCCAAACATACTATGTCCACCTCACCTCTCTTACAAGCCCTGCACTGGCTCCTCTTTCCCTTCAGAATACAATTCAAGCTCCTCACACTCACTTACAAAGCCATCACCCATTCCTCTCCCATCTACATATCTGACTTTGTCTCTCTTCACACTCCCACCCGCCCTCTCCGCTCCACAAATGCACGTCGCCTCTCCTGCCAACTGGTTACTTCCTCCCAATTCCGCTGCCAATATTTTGGCCATTGTGCTCCTTATCTCTGGAATTCTCTACCCCTCCCTATCAGACTTGCCACCTCTCTACAAAACTTGAAACGGGCACTCACGACCCACTTAAATCTAATCATTTCTCATCCTAACCCTCTCTTTATGTACGCTTCTATCCCTGCTGTGTCATCCCAGTTTGTCTGCCCCTTACCCTAACGAGCAGGGCCCTCTCTCCTCGTGTGCTTTTCTTAGACTATCTCTACCACTGTTATATTTGCATCAGTGTCCACTGCTGCAACTGTCTTATTTATTTACCATGTACTTGTCCTAATTTGCATTTGTACTGTAACTCGCTATTTTCTTGTTTTGTTCTTTTGATCTATGTATTGTCAGCGACCAGTGGCGGATTCAGGGGGGGGGCACCCGGGCACGTGCCCCCCTGTCATTATTTTTGTAGATGAGGACCAGAGCTTTCCAACGAGCCCAGCCCCATGTCTCTAGCCCCCCGGGAACCGGAGATATCGCCTGGCAAAGCTGTAACATTTTTCCCCATAGGATAATATGGGACCTGTCAATTCCGACCCCCACCCGGTTCCAACAGCTTCCAGTTCCCCCCCTGGCATCACAGGAGCTTGTGATTGATGTTATTCAATTCCAAATCGCTGGGCCTTCAATAGGATACCAGGATGGTCCATATCGGTCAATCAGTTCCAGAGATATAGCGTGTAAATCGATTTTTTTTTATTTTTGAAATGTAATTTCATGGCTGTTCATGTTCTTTGAGGGCAGATTACTCTGGAAGCAAACGTTCCAGTTTTACTGGACCAAAATCATTCAAAGCCAACTCAAAAGTTCTTCAATATGATACTTGTCTCATGTAAATGGGTCAGTTAGTTCCGAAGATATAGCCGGTTAAATGAGATAACTGGTTAAAGGGGGGGAGGGGTGGTTTTCTCTCCCCCTCACACCAGAAAATGCAGGGACTAGGCTGGTGTAAAAGGGGCCAACCTGGGAATGCATTTTCTGGTGTGAAATGGGTATTATTTCAAATAGCTGGGACCTGCAGTGCTCGGAATACAGCCAGGCTCTGCCACTGTCAGTGGCTATCACTTCTGCCTGGCGGTGGCTGTCCCCCATTTACCACGAGCATGTATTCCCCGTTTGTAATGAGCATGTAATCCCACATGGCAACGAGCATGGAATCTCTGGCAATGAGCATGGAACCCTTGGCAATGAGCATGTAGATAAGTAGCACTTACTGTATGTAGCATAATTTTTAATAGGCATTATGGTGTTTGGCATAATACATAATGGACATCATGCCGTGTAACTTAACGTGCAATGGACATTATGGTGTAAATGTTTAATGCGCGCCTTTGGTGGACAATGTCCCTGTTTATAAAGTTTATTGTGAATTTTGTCTTAATCTGTGTGGCATTATGTGAATTCTGGCTCAATCCGTGTGGCATTATGTGAATTTTGTCTCAATCCGTGTGGCATTATGTGAATTTTGACTCAATCTGTGTGGCATTATGTGAATTTTGGCTCAATCCATGTGGCATTATGTGAATTTTGGCTCAATCCATATGGCATCTTATGAATTTGGCTCAATCCATATGGCATTTTATGAATTTGGCTCAATCCGTGTGGCAGTATGTGAATTTTGGCTCAATCCATATGGCATCTTATGAATTTGGCTCAATCCGTGAGGCATTATGTGAATTTTGGCTCAATCCATTTGGCATTATGTGAATTTTGACACAATCCATGTGGCATGATGTGAATTTTGACACAATCCATGTGGCATTATGTGAATTTTGGCTCAATCCGTTTGGCATTATGTGAATTTTGGCTCAATCTATGTGGCATTATGTGAATTGTGACACAATCCATGTGGCATTATGTGAATTTTGGCTCAATCCATTTGGCATTATGTGAATTTTGGCTTAATCCGTGTGTTATTATGTAAATTTTGGCTCAATCCGTGTGGCATTATGTGAATTTTGACACAATCCGTGTGGCATTATGTAAATTTTAGCTCATTCCATTTGGCATCATGTGTAAGGGGCAAGTATAATGGGGTCTAGTATTTTGTTGCATAATGTGTAGAAGTTGTATATGGTGTTGTACACTACACTCAAGGACATGCCCCCTGTTGAGTGGCCACACCCCCTTTTCCAGAGCGCGCCTTCGGCGTGTGCACAACTACATCCTTCACTTTTGTTGCCATGGTGGGCCTGCGTACTTTAAATGCCAGGGCCTATTTTTAATCCCATTCCCACCCTCTCTCTGCCGCTCTCTTAGCATGTACACTGGCACCACTAACACTGCCCCTCCCCCACCTAAACCCTCTTTTATCATGGTGCCCCCCCTGTCATTTTATCCTGGATCCGCCCCTGTCAGCGACCATCAAATGATTTTACACTCGTACGGCCGCATGAGAGGGGGTGTGTTAGTGAACACATCCCCTTGCATGCAATTGCGGGGATTCGCGCAGTGGGTGATTGGTTGGGCTGCATTGACCTGTTTGCTAGCCTGTGAACATACGCAGCCTAGAGAGCAGGTCTGAATCAGGCAGGCCCTAAGTATTCTTATTTATTGGAATCGTGATTGCATACATATATAATGTCATGTATACTTCTTGCTTATTACTCTTCATGTTTCTAGGCTTAATCTTCTATACTGGAATGTAATAAAAACTAGAGACACAAAAGAAATAGAGACAATGGGCAGTATATACTGCTGCCCGAGTTAAGCGGTCATGTGGTTTGTCTGCTGAACTCTGACCTTTGTTTTATTATAAGGAGCAGTCATTTGCCGGGCAAAGCTATGCCTGGTAAATGATTGCCCCTTTAAAAGAAGTCTAAGTTCGGACAGCATACTGCATACCTACTGAACTTAGACGCTATTACATCCGGCTCACTGTGGGCCTACTTGTAATTGTAAGGTACAAAGACAGGCCCCCATTTTCTAAAATGTATCCAATCACTGCCCCCCAAATGCTACAGCATGTCTATCACCTGTTCTGTAAATGCGCCGAGCGAATCCAGAGCATGGGAATGATCCAAACCATTGGATTTGTATGCAAATACAAATCAGGCTGTTTTCATATCTCAGAGATTGTGGGTGGGTCGAATCGCACAGGACAGTAATCTCAGTATTTAAGCAAATAAGAGATAGAGAGAGACCCCCCGTTAGCTCTGTATACAAAATTCTTGTGTAACGCTTGGGGGTGTGCTACCACTGGGACAAAAATTGAGAATTTGAAGGAGGAAAGGGCAGTTTGTCACGGTAGTGGTGCACCACAGTAAATAAGAACGACTTAAAAAGTAACTTTTATTAATTCATCACATAAAAGAGAGGATGCTGCGAAATATGACAGACTACATATAACAAATAACAAGGGCCCTTATTCTGTTCTAAGCGGTAACGGCCGCATGCGGCCGTTCCGCCGATGTTTTCGCTCTGCGCATGTGCAGAGGGCACTCTGCGCATGTGCAGGCGAAATCGCCGCACAATTTTTTTTAACGCCGCAAAGGGGGTGGATAGGGGCGTGAGGGGCTACTTAGCCTCATTTCCCTATGCATACGCCCCGCGTTTCATGGGCGTTCCCATGCAAACGCGGGGCGTACGCATGGTAATGAGGCTGTGACGCATGTGTTGGGGGCGGGCATCTGACATCGCCGGATGTCAGCTGCCCGCCCCCATACATGCTTTCACACGGACAAGTGTCCGTGAGGTCTATGGGTGCGGGAGCTGGTGGAGCGTGCGGCCCTGCCTTCGATGGTCGGTGACCATCGAATGCAGGGGGCTGCTCCAAGATGGTGGAGGCGTATCCCCCGCCATTTTCATGCGGACCGCCACATGTCCGCGTACGGACGGCCGTGGCGATCCGTATGGAAGGCGGGGATTCGCCTGCACGGTCGGAGCCGCATATGCGGCTCCGGCCGTTCCAATCAGAATAAGGGCCAAGGACAAGTGAACAAATAGTGCTAATTAAAAACTTGGGCTCATGCGGCGTCCCTTAGCACTTAATTCCTATTATCATAAGTTCAAGGCGTCTCTTCCCTATGTGTCGGCTGAATCGCCTGTTGACACCAGGGGGACGTACTGAGTTGATGTATATAATCCTGTCTGTCAATTGGTCTGTTGTGTCACAATGTTTCCATGTGCAAATGTTGTGTTTTTGTGCCACAATATTTATTAGATACAAAGAGCCGTTGTCTGAGGTGCAGCGTGAGTCACAAGTCTTGTCAGCCAGTCATAGGGTGGGGTAGGGACTGGAAATGGTATATGCTAGATAATAATCATGCAGCGGGCAGGAATTGCCTAATATGTGCTGCTAATCTAGTACGTGTAAACAAATTAGCTGATAAGCTGTAAATCGAGTGACTGTGATTTACTATGGAAACCCTAGTATGACCAAACGCCAGGTATTGACTGAGTTTCAAAGATGCCGTATGGAACTCTAAATTATACACTCCGCAACGGAGTTGCGGTTGGTTCTCTAGCCGGCTGATCGAGGTGTTGTGAGATAGCAAGTAATGAGTATGAGCGTGCCGCTATATCCTCCAATGGCTGTAACCGACCTCACGGGTTAGACCCTGTGATTTTAGGTGCAGTCCTCCTGAGGGTAGCTGGCTACGTTTAATTGCTGAAAGCTGGGGATGGTAGGACCTGTGTAGAGGTTGGAGTTGGGCAGCGGGCAAAAATCGCCTGGTGTGTGCCGCTTGTAACCATGTAAATAGGTCAGCTAATTAGCTATACACAACGTAGCTACCATTATTATAGGGTTCTCAGTATTGGCGATGGTCAGATATCGGGGAGTTTTCAGTAAATGCCGTATGGAACTCCACACCCTGCACTAAGCATCGGGGTTGTGGGAGGTTCTCTAGCCGGCTACTCGAATTGGCTCGTGTCACGCTGAAACACCTAACATATACACATATTCATATGCAAAATGTACGATGGCAAGTAGTCAGTATGAGCGTGCCGCTATGCCCTCTTCTGTGCTGTCACCGACCATACGGGTTAAACCCTGTGGCTTTGGTGCGGTTCTCACGGGGCAGCTGGCTGCGCTATAATACATATACTGCATCACCGCTGTGGACAAACGGATAGAAATAAATTTAAGCTAAACATTAGAGTCCTTAAAAGGACTAATAATACAGACAGGAATAAGGAGGCTAAGGGAGCGTCCGCACGGCTATGGTGGCCGGCGTACGCTTCGCAGTTCTTCTTCAGGGCAACCTGCATTGTTGTTACTGGTCGGTTTAAATAGACGGTATTCCATAATTGTGCCAATGAGCACTCGTGCTCAATCTAGTACCCCGCCTTCCATATTAGCATATTGCGTGGGTTAGGATTGCCTCGTGTGGATGTCTTTATCGCATGGTTGAGTAATGCTGACCACTTCTGTGGCCGATATATACATAATTTCCCTGTATGTGATAGTGGTCATAACCAGATTGGGTAAGTATAGTATTATAATCCAAAGAGAGCTCTCCCTTTACCATCGACACGTCAGTCCTATAGGGGTGGCATCAGCACGGATTTGATAACAAGTATAGTGACTCAAGGAACGTGTCGCGCCTATGTACTAGTGGTTGACACAGTAAGTGTTGATACCTGTAAGCGCTTGTTGTGCAATAAGCGGCAAACAAGCTTCTATCGGGAGGTATGGGATCATTTATTAGGTATGTGTTTGCCACCAACTGTAAAGTGACACGTTCGGGTGTCATGTCCTTTGTGCCACCGTATGTATCCTGGAAGTGGCATAGATGCCGGCTGGATGGCTACCCTCAGTCTCAGGGGTGTGTGTTGTACCTAGAAGTATGGGTTGACATGATTTGTGTCGATGACTGTGAAACCCAACTGTACATTTCACGCAGGGCAATTGTGTCTATATTTGCCGCATATGGTATGCTCATATCCGTGAGAGACTATATGGAATTTAGTTATACATAAATTAATAACCATGATGACAGCTGGAGCTTTGAACCCATAATGGGCAGCTCTGGTCCTCCAAAGGGGTGTTTTATTTATGCACCCATGGTGGCTGTTAATACAACTGTGTCGATGTCTGCAGGGATTGTTTGGATCTGCTAATACAGTAATCACCCATGTGGGTATTTTCGATGTGTGCTCCCATTAAGCAATGAGCAGCCAGCGGGTTCATAGATTTGAGAGGTATAGTTTAATTTCTTATAGATATAATAACCACATAATCCGGGTTCATGTTTGGAGAGCTGGGTAGTTAATGCAGTCATAGTGACAAGATCACTGCTGACATATATGTGTCAGTGTGAGGTATGAGGACTCCTGACTGGGAGAAAGTCTTAAGCTGGGTATCACCTTCTTAGTGATAATTTGGTTGTGTCCACATCTGCTTGTTTTAACATCAATTGTTCCGTTTATAGGTGGTGGACCTGACAGAGAGGCGGGCACAGCCGCCCCATTCGGCACTCGAAACGGCGCCCGGCCGGTCGACAACGACATATCTCTGTGTCAACCTTCAGGTTAGTGGTAACAGTCTGGGGCTTCGTTCATAATTAATTCAATTTTATATTATTAATTATTTTTATTTTTATAAGTACAGTTTAGGCTCTCCTAGCCTCAAGTAGTGGACCCGTGTGAGTTAACGGTGGGAATGATGAGGATATCTTATCAATTGTCGGTGATGATAAATTCTGAGAGTGTCCAAGCTATTGTTAGTGTTAGCTGTGGGAAAGGAAATAAGGTCCTAGTGTACTAAGTGAGGGTACCAAA
Organism: Crinia signifera; assembly: GCF_055691185.1. Classification (NCBI taxonomy): domain Eukaryota; kingdom Metazoa; phylum Chordata; class Amphibia; order Anura; family Myobatrachidae; genus Crinia; species Crinia signifera. The sequence continues at coordinate 43,819,815 of NC_139222.1, forward strand.
AATAGGGATCAGGGGTAGATAAGTTATATAACGACGTGGAAGGGGGCTTCTAGAAGAGCCCGAAAGAGAAGACGTGTGATTGGTGATACACAGTGACACGGCATGGCAGTCCATAACTGGTGATAAAGCAAAAAACAGTGATTAGAGTGAGGTAGGAGGGGGGGGGAGGGGGGAGAGAGGAGGGTGATAATAATAGGTGGATGAGCAATGAGTCGTGATCCGTGTAAGGATTGGAAAGTGATCGTGATTGGTACATCCGTTAGGACATCTAAAAAAGGTGAATACCCTAGAAAATAAGTGTTAAATAAAATGGTCACCAAATGTGGCTTCTAAGATATGTAGGCTGATCGGCTGGTACCATATCGTAGATGCGGTGGGTATATCATAGGGACAACACCCTATACTGAAAATCCCGTGAATACAGGTCCAATTGTGTAGATCTATTGTAATTAACATATTGACTGGAAAGATAGTAACCACATACTGTTGGTTCTTTCATACATTAGAGGTTGGGGGACTGATCAAGGGTGGTCTCCATATTAGAGATGGATAACACTATTCTAGGAGTCTACCTGCTCTTAATGTGGCTAATTATGTCCCAATTGAAAGTTGTATTGAATGAATTTTGACAGTTTCTATTTCTACAGGTAGCATGCGTAGCTATTTTCCTCATTCAGCCCATTTGGGACCATGGTGTCCATAAGGAAAATAAGCCTAGTTTCCTGTTTCAGTAGCGCCTTGTCTCTGTCACCCTTTCTGGTACCCAAATCCACTTCCATCATGCCAAATGCTTGCAATTCCATGGGATTGCTAAGGTGATGTTTTAGGAAGTGCCTTGCAATAGGTGTAAGGGTTTTCATGTTGTTTTTGTCCCTTTCTGCATTCCTAATGCTCGACATGTGCTCTAATAATCTCTGCTTGAGGGGTCTGATGGTCTTCCCTATATAATTCTTGTTGCAGGAGCATTTGAGATTATAGACAACTCCAGATGTTGTACATGTGATGTGGTTTTGAATTTTTCTTGTTTTATTAAATTTGTCAGTGTATGACGTGGTAGGGATCATGAGGGGGCATGCCTTGCATCTCCCGCATTTGTAAGAGCCTTTTTCACTTTGCTGTTGGTGGTGGGTTTGTCTAGATGGCTCTGGACTAAGATGTCCCTCAGGTTGTTTGAGCATCTCCAGCTCATTTGGACTCTAGGTCCTAAGATGTCATCCAGATCTTTATCAGTCCTGAGGACATTGGTATGTTTGTTGACGATTCTTTGAATAGTCTCCCATTCTGGACAGAAAGTTCCGATAAATCGTACCGTTTCTTTTGTTTTTTCTGTATTTCTTGCTTTTGGTAGGAGGAGTTGGTCTCTGCTGATTTTCTCTGCCTCTTTGGCTGCCTTTCTAATACCTCTCTTGCTGTAACCTCTGCATTCCAAGCGTTGTGACAGTTCTTCTGCTCGTTCCTTATAGGTTGTATTCTGAGAGCAATTCCTTCTTGTCCGCAGGAACTCACCTTTAGGGAGGCCTTTGAGAATGGGTGGGAAATGCGAGCTTGTACGATGCAGTATGGAATTGGTCGCAGTCTTTTTACAGAATAAGTCAGAGGATATATGTCCGTCAGGCTCAATGGAGAGTTTCAGGTCCAGGAATGTGACTGAGTCTCGGCTAACATCAAAAGTCAGCTTGAGGTTCAGCTGGTTCTGGTTGAGTATATTAATAAACATGATGAATAATTCCTTATCACCCTCCCAGATGATCAGCAAATCATCTATATATCTCAACCAGAGTTGGACATGTTTGGTGAAAGGCTCATTATCTTCACAGAAGACCACCTCCCGCTCCCACCACACCAGGTACAGGTTCGCATAGGTTGGTGCACAGGCACTACCCATAGCGGTCCCCTGTACCTGGAGATAGATGCTTTCATTGCAGGTGAAAAAGTTCCTGGTAAGTATGAATTCCAAAAGTTGGATTATGAATTCATTGAATTCCTTATTTTGTTCCATACTCAGGAAATATTTTGTTGCATTAATGCCGTGTTCATGGATGATGCTCGTGTATAACCCCTCCACATCACATGTCACCAGCCAACAGTTGTCATTTAGAGTTCCATACGGCATCTTTGAAACTCAGTCAATACCTGGCGTTTGGTCATACTAGGGTTTCCATAGTAAATCACAGTCACTCGATTTACAGCTTATCAGCTAATTTGTCTACACGTACTAGATTAGCAGCACATATTAGGCAATTCCTGCCCGCTGCATGATTATTATCTAGCATATACCATTTCCAGTCCCTACCCCACCCTATGACTGGCTGACAAGACTTGTGACTCACGCTGCACCTCAGACAACGGCTCTTTGTATCTAATAAATATTGTGGCACAAAAACACAACATTTGCACATGGCAACATTGTGACACAACAGACCAATTGACAGACAGGATTATATACATCAACTCAGTACGTCCCCCTGGTGTCAACAAGCGATTCAGCCGACACATAGGGAAGAGACGCCTTGAACTTATGATAATAGGAATTAAGTGCTAAGGGACGCCGCATGAGCCAAGTTTTTAATTAGCACTATTTGTTAACTTGTCCTTGTTATTTGTTATATGTAGTCTGTCATATTTCGCAGCATCCTCTCTTTTATGTGATGAATTAATAAAAGTTACTTTTTAAGTCGTTCTTATTTACTGTGGTGCACCACTACCGTGACAAACTGCTCTTTCCTCCTTCAAATGTTTTCATATCTCCGCATGTTAAGTTGCAGATGTAAGATTTTACACATCCATAAATCTCGCCAATGGTTTTCTATATGGTGCACTGCTCCGCTAACCCCATGTTACCGGCTCCTACCTTATACATTCACTGTCAAGAGATAAACTAGACTTAAGGAAAATACAAGTAGTTCTGGATACACTATACAATTTTGACTCTATTCCACCCAACTCCAACAGATCAGACTCACAAATCGACCCAAATCCATTGTGTTTGACATCACATCTGATCTGATGCGGGGTCCTGTGTGCATTGGATTGAAGTCGGAGGTATGGTATAACTTAACGACAGTCGGTCATTCCGATGGTCTTTTCTCAGACCTCAGAATCACGACTGTCAGGAACCCCCAAAGTGCATTAAAGTCCCTTGCGTTTACCACCTATGCTCCCTCTACCGGGGTCATGGACGCTCATGAGGGAAACTAGCCCATGTAAGTTGGGATTCCGACTGTCAGGCAACTTTCTCAGTGTCGGAGAAATGATGCCGGAATCCCGACTGTCGGTCAATCATCCACACTCGGACCAGCTGCCTGTCCAACCTCCGACTCGTCTCCCCCCTCTTGGCGACGGGGAAAGGGATAGAATGTGATGTACCGCATGCAACCCAGTTGCCCGGGAAGGTCCCGGGCAGCTCAAGGGGGATCAGATGTCCATACACTGCTGCGGCTTCTTGCAGTAGTGTGTGGCCACCTTTAGAGCTCTCATATAGAAAACATGCATGAGAACTGACAACGGTGTAGCTAGTTGTATGCAGAAATAATCTACAGAATGTAACCTAGATAAAAGTTTACGTCAACATTTTAATTTATAACTGGGAATTCACCAAACTCTGCTATGAATGTAATGAGCCTGGGTCTTTTATCATGCAGTAAATAAAGGTACTTCTGGTACTTCTGCACAAGTGCTCAAGATACCACAGGCTCTCATTGGTCATTGCATGTGACTGGGTGTTTGGGAGTTACACTAGTCTGTCAGAGGGTGAAGGCAAGATAGCAACAGCTGCTGAAAAGCTATATAGCTATATATCACCTGATAACCCTAATGTTTCTATGAGGTGTGCCAGAATCTTCTATTTAATCTGTATGAGGAGGAAACGTCTATAGATAAAGATGGCCTAGCTCAATAATAACTTTCCACCTTGCACCCCATCTATTCAGACACTGCCGCCTCACGTACCGCATTCTCCTAATTCACTTCCAGGTGACCTTGTGGTTTAATTAGGGATTCTAATGATCACGGATGTTTTTTGGGCCAAAAAAAATACTTAGGGCGAGATGTACTAATCGTGAAAAATTATGAAATGGAGAGTGATGAACCTCCAACCAATCAACTCCTTCCTCTCATTTTTCAAACACAGCCTGTAACATGGAAGGTAGGAGCTGATTGGCTGGTGGTTTATCACTCTACATTTTATCAGTGCTAGTTTACCAGTATTCGTACATCTGGCCCTTAAGGAGCCCATACGCGCTCCGTTCTGTGCTCCGTCCGTTCTGTACTATGAGATGCGCGCTCCCGCGCATCTCATAGTACAGTACAAAAAGAATGTGCTGCACATACTTTTTGTACTAGCTTTACATCGCATCGCATCGCATGCACAAGGCATGTGATGCGATACAATGTGTACTTTAAAAGTACAGAACGGACTCCCTGAACAGAACGTGTATGGGCTCCTTTAGTCTTATGGAATTCCAAACGTATTGTGGACTGAACTTGAGGGCAGTAGGGTGATACTTACCTTCCTGTTTCTGGGCTCATTGTCTGGTCCTTGCCGACTCTCCTAGCTTAATAGAAGGGGGTTTGTTTGCAAGAGGCAAACGGTAAGACAAATGTGTCTTTTTGGGCGCACTCTAATAACAAAGAGTGCGCCCAAAAAGACACATTTGTCTTACCGTTTGCCTCTTGCAAACAAACCCCCTTCTATTCAGTTACAAATACTGAATGTGTTGGGCGCACCGCCAATCCATGACTACAATAATCCATAAAGGTAGTCGTTCATATTGGTAAAAAAGATGTTCATTTTGGAATGTTCTAAATGTTGACCATAGTCTGTGCGGTCCAAAACTCCCTTTCCCCGACTCTTAGCTGCCTGCTGTAGAATAGAATGAGTCCTAAAATACACCTGCTCTCAGTTGTTTCGACCTTTTGACTGTCGACCTAATGCTTGTGTTGACCTTTCAACCCATTTCATGTGACAAGCTAAGCACTGTGTATGTATGTCGACCATAATCCATACCCTGTGCTGCACAGGTGCAGTATAGGTCTGTGACATAGGACATCATTTGACACTTGAGGGGATACACAAGCAGAAGCAAAGCTCTCTGGTTATACCCTGTGTTTCTGGGATTATACAATATTCAGACGCTCCGTCAAGTCTGTTTCTGGGAACATATTACTATTTTTATGCTATATCAAGTTCACGTTTTGGACGGTCTAGCTAAACTTCAAAGAGTCCAGCCTCAAGGGCCAATCTTACAGCCACGAACTTCAAAACCTCTAACTATAATAGTTTTTGAGTTTACACCCCTGATGAAGTCATTATGATGAAACGCGTCGGGTTTCCAGTTCATACCCATCAAGAACTGACTGCATCATGAACTGCTGCTAATGCTGCATTGTTTTTACTGGTTTAATAAATATATTCTATGATAAAAATTGTGTGATAACATCCTACTAAGAAATTATACTCACTTGAGTGGTGGAGGTATACCCAATAGCGCACTCTATTTTCTACATACTTTCTTCCTTATATTTATTAAAATTTTAGCTATCTTGTGGCACCAAAAAAAGATTTTATCAATAAGTATCCATATTTTTCTTACAATTTGTACTTTTACTAACACTTTTAGCACCCACCTATATGAAGTTTGAGATTACTTAGTTATGATAAGTCCATAACAGGCATTCCCAACCACGGTCCTCAAGGCACACCTGTTAGATTGCAGCCCTCAGCGCCTGTCTCCATACACTGTTTAGTGTAAGGCTTACAGTCTGCCTTGTCCCCTTGCAGCCAACGCAGCTAGGCGTCACCCTGAGTGACAGCTCGCTTAAGCGAATAGCAGGGCAGAGACCCCTGACCCTGCTGGCAGCGTTCCCTTTCCTGTGAGGAAGTCCCCGCGTAGTGTGTGCCTCAGAGCGTATGTGACTCCGTCCATGCTGTTTGTAGCTCCACGTGCACCGGAGCGCATAGGAGCAAGTCCCCGCTGTAATCCCGTTACCAGCGTGACCTTTTGCACAGGGAGATCAGTCATCATTGGCAGCAGCGAGACTGGGAGAGATACCGCAGCGTAAACCAGCAAACTGTCATTGACCCTGCACGCGCCAAAACGCTACAGCTAAGTAACAACCAGAGACTGTCGTTCCCAATGTACCAGTTTGTATTACCGCTTGAAGTTAACTACTAAAGTACTGTTGTAACCTACAAGCCTGCCACTTGAATAAACCCTTCATTTGGTTATATCTTCTAAGTGTGAGGTCTGACAACCACACTGCACGTACTTATAGACACTCTGCCAATAGGTTATGGGCCCAGCACGTCACGTGCGCGAAGATTAACCCCCTGAAGACAAAGTGCTAGCGCAGTACATAAAAGAACACAAAGGAATTATTTCTGAATTGCCATTTGTGGAAGAGTTAACGAGAATGCACAGTACAGGGCATAGCATGAACTTTCCAAAGCTCAAAGGCTCAGAGAATTATACTACATGGAAGTTCGCTATGGAAATGCAGCTTAAGAGGGAGAAGCTATGGAAAGTCACAATAGCCCCAGGAGATAGTCCAAACCCAGAAGAGGTAGACAAGGCCATTGGCACAATAGGCCTGGCTGTGGAGCAGCATGTTTATTCTACTATCTGTGGGAAGGAGTCCGCTAAGGACATGTGGACAACTCTACAAGGTGCTTATGAGAATAAAGGCTTAATGAGAAGGATAAGTCTGAGACGCACACTGTATGGAACAAAGCTGAATGCATGCAAGGACATGAACGATTATATTGATAAGATACTATCGATAGCTCAGCAATTGGCATGTGTAGGAGCAAAAGTGGATGAGGAAGAAGTGGCGATGGTAATGCTGCAGAACTTGACAGAAGAATTTGACTTCCTAGTTGTCGCACTGGAGTCAAATGAAACCAAGCTTACAACTGAAGTTGTGAGAGCCAAACTACTACAGTTCCAAGAGAGAATCCACAAGGATGCCATAGCTGAGGGTTCTGCCTTAGTAGCAAAGGGTGCGAAACCCAAGAAATGCACATTCAAATGTTATGTGTGCCACAAAGTAGGGCACAAGGCTTCAGAATGCAGGCTGAAGAACACTAGTGGCATGCACAAGCGGCATGATAAGAAGAACGAGTCAGCACTGAATGTAACAGACAAGCCAAGGAGGGATCTCTGGTACATGGACTCGGGAGCCTCTAGACACTTCAGCTGCAACAAGGAGTGGTTCAATTCTTTAACACAGTGTAACCCCACAACAGTTACCGGGATTGGTGAAAAGATCCTTACTGCTTCATGTGTTGGGACAATCACAGTGAGACTAAGAATTGAGGGACAGACAGTAGTCACAGATATCCAAGACGTCCTGTATGTACCAGAATTGGGAAGTAACCTCATCGCTATCAGCGTACTCGAGGCAAAAGGCTACAGAGTCCAGTTTGCAAAGGGCAAGTGTATGGTGCATAATGAAAGAGGGACTGTAATTGCTTCAGCAACCCGATGCAACCAACTATACGTCCTAGACACAGAGAAATGTGTAGCTTTGGCAGCCTCTGCTGAAAATGAGTCGATGGAACTCTGGCACAGACGTTTGGGACACTTAGGATATGATAATGTCCAGAAATTAGCTGATGGAATGGCAACAGGAATCACAGTGAAGGACACCGGAAGACCTGTGTGCGAGAGTTGCATAAAAGGCAGGCAGACCCGCAACCCATTTCCCAAGTCAGCAGGCAGAGCAGAAACACAATTAGCTCTGGTGCACACAGATGTGTGCGGACCAATGGAAGAGGAGTCAACCAGTGGTTACAAATACTTCATGACTCTCATCGATGACGCCACAAGAATGACACACGTATACTTCATAAGGAAGAAAAGTGAGGTGGTCAAGAAAATTGTGGAGTACAAGAACCTAGTGGAAACTCAGACGGGCCTAAAGCTAAAGGTCCTGAGGTCCGACAATGGGGGAGAGTACGAAAATGAAGTTCTAACCGACTTTCTCAGAAAACATGGCATAAAGCATCAGCTGACGATGGCCTACACGCCTGAACAGAATGGCGTAAGTGAAAGGGCGAACCGAACAATCGTTGAAAGAGCACGAGCGATGGTGAACGATGCTGGCCTGGAGAAGAGTTTTTGGGCAGAAGCTGTATCTACTGCAGTATACCTGAAAAACAGAACACCTACAGTGGCCGTGAAGGGAAAAACCCCATTAGAGGCCTGGTCTGGGAAGAAGCCAGACATCAGTCACCTCCGTGTCTTTGGGAGCAGAGCTTATGCGCATATACCAAAGGAGAAAAGGAAGAAACTTGACCCAAAATCAAGACAGTGCATATTGCTAGGCTATTGTGAGGAGAGCAAAGGGTACAGGCTCTGGGATGCAGAGAACAGACGTCTTCTAAAATCAAGAGATGTGATATTTCAAGAGACAGCATCACCCACAAAAGCAAAAGAGCAAGAAAAGCAAGCACTAGTAGAGGTATGTGAAATAGAGAGCATACCTGCAACAGAAAATACTGAAGAAGGAAGCGAACCAACTAATAGAGCTTCTGTAAGAAGAAACAAGGGCATACCAGCCAGGAGATATGAGGAAGAATATGCGAATATTGCTTTCAGTGAACCTCAGAGTATTCAAGAAGCGAAAGCGTGCAGTGATTGGGCGAAATGGAAATCTGCAATAGACACAGAGCTATCAGCACTGAGAGAGAACGATACTTGGACCATAGTAGATAGGCCAAGCAACCGCAAGACAGTCAAGAACAAGTGGGTCTTCTGCAAGAAGTTAAATTCAGACGGAGAAGTTGCCCGTTACAAAGCCCGTCTTGTTGCTAAGGGATACACACAGAGATCCGGAATTGACTATGGGGAGATATACTCACCTGTTGCGAGGTATAACACTCTCAGGTTAGTAATTGCAGTCGCCACCTTACAAGACTTACTGCTATACCAACTAGACTTCGACTCAGCGTTCCTAAATGGAGAGCTACTTGAAGAAATCTATATGGAATCACCAGATCATTATGATGAGAATGAACTTCAGACAGAGAAAGTGTGTCTTCTGAAGAAATCCATATATGGCCTAAAGCAGAGTGGTCGTTGCTGGTACATAAAATTGGACACAGTACTACTTGAAATGAATTTTATTAGATCAGAGACTGACCACTGCCTTTATCACAAAACTCTGGGAGAAAAGTTGTTCATCATAGCAGTCTATGTGGATGATATACTTATAGCAGGTCACGAAGATCACATCACAAGTGTAAGAGATCAACTGAAACAGAGATTCAAGTTGAAAGACTTAGGTCCAGCCAATCATCTGTTGGGCATGAGAATTGTTCAAAACTTGCAAAAGGGAACAGTCACAGTCGACCAACAAATGTACATCGAGGCAACAATCTTGAAGTATGGGATGGCACACTCCAAGTCAGTGAATACACCAATTGACAAAAGCATCAAGATTACAAAAGGTATGTCACCAACCACACAAGAAGAAGCAGAGGAAATGCAAGATGTTCCTTACAAGAACGTGGTTGGAAGTCTTATGTATGCAAGTATTGGAACCCGTCCAGACATCACTCATGCAGTCAGTCGGGTGAGCCAATTTGCAATAAATCCTGGAAGACAACACTGGATTGCGGTGAAGAGGATTCTGAGATACCTAAAAGGTACAAGTTCTTTGAAGTTAAAATTCGCCAAGACAAGAAATTCAAATTTGAAAGTCTTCTGCGATGCCGACTGGGGAGCAGATGAAGATGATCGTCGTTCCCACACCGGTTACCTGTTCACACTGGCCGGAGCAGCAGTTAGTTGGGCGAGTAGAAAACAACCAACAGTTGCTCTCTCAACAACTGAGGCCGAATACATGGCTCTTACAGAGACATCAAAAGAAGCACTCTGGATCAAAGAGACTTTGTGTGAGTTAGGTCTACTTTATGAAGAAGAGACTATCAGTATCGCATGTGACAACAGGGGAGCAATAGATCTTTCCTGTACTACCAAGCACCATGGAAGGTCGAAGCACATCGCGATAAGACACCACTTCATCAGAGAACTAGTGGAGAACAAGTCCATCGATGTTGAATACATTGCAAGTGAACAGAATGTCGCTGACATGCTTACTAAAGGACTGTCGACAAACTTGCTTATTAAGTTCGTGAAGGACTGTGGACTTGTCTAAGTTCAAAATGTTGATTTGAAGTTCTGATGTTCTGAATGTCTTTTCTCTCTAACCATATTTTCGGTTACAGGTATCACAAAAGGACAGAGAATTGTATTAAGTTCTTTTATGTAGCCGAAGACAGCCTTGAGCGAGGGGGAGTGTTAGATTGCAGCGCTCAGCGCCTGTCTCCATACACTGTTTAGTGTAAGGCTTACAGTCTGCCTTGTCCCCTTGCAGCCAACGCAGCTAGGCGTCACCCTGAGTGACAGCTCGCTTAAGCGAATAGCAGGGCAGAGACCCCTGACCCTGCTGGCAGCGTTCCCTTTCCTGTGAGGCAGTCCCCGCGTAGTGTGTGCCTCAGAGCGTATGTGACTCCGTCCATGCTGTTTGTAGCTCCACGTGCACCGGAGCGCATAGGAGCAAGTCCCCGCTGTAATCCCGTTACCAGCGTGACCTTTTGCACAGGGAGATCAGTCATCATTGGCAGCAGCGAGACTGGGAGAGATACCGCAGCGTAAACCAGCAAACTGTCATTGACCCTGCACGCGCCAAAACGCTACAGCTAAGTAACAACCAGAGACTGTCGTTCCCAATGTACCAGTTTGTATTACCGCTTGAAGTTAACTACTAAAGTACTGTTGTAACCTACAAGCCTGCCACTTGAATAAACCCTTCATTTGGTTATATCTTCTAAGTGTGAGGTCTGACAACCACACTGCACGTACTTATAGACACTCTGCCAATAACACCAACAGTGCAGGTTTTGTAGATATCCAGGCTTGAGCACAGGTGACTAAATTAGTATCTGAGGGATTCTGATTAAACCATCTGTGCTGAAGCCTGGATATCACTAAAACCTGCACTGTTGGTGTGCCTTGAGGACCGTGGTTGGGAATGCCTACTCCATAATGAAGATATATACTCTTTTTTTTATTTTATTTATTTTTTATTTGTCCTTTAGGACCATTGTGGCACCTGAAGATATGAATTTATAAAAAAAAAAAAATCACTCCACCCTAATGTGTACTGCTAAGCAGGCCAGCGAATGACAGGGGGACTTCAAACTGCTCCTCCACAGTGGGACACTGCGGGTGGGACAGCAACACCATCTCGCAAAAACCAGGACAGTTGGGAGGTATGCCCTCTGTATGTTATTTAGGGATCACTGGAACGGTTTCTGCTCTATCAGATGGGGTTGTTTGGTGATGTAGTTGTTTGATAAATCTTTTACAGATTTTTTGGTACTTGTGTAATATCTGGGCGCCCGATTTTTTCATTGCATCGCATCGCATGCAATATAGTGGCATACAATTCATGCAATGCAATTTTTCATTGTAAAGACCCAATTTTTAATTGTATAGTCACCCATTGGTGATTTCATACCCCCACTATCCAACTACGCATGGAGTTGATTTTATATAGTGTGGCGAGCGCGGCGAGCGGACGCAGAATACATGTAAAGTAATCCGCGTCCCCTCGCAAAGCTCGCTGCACTCGCCACGCTATATAAAATCAACTCCAAGCGTAGTTGGATAGTGGGGGTATGAAATCACCAATGGGTGACTATACAATTAAAAATCAGGTCTTTACAATGAAAAATCGCATTGCATTGCATGCCTGAAGTAGTGGCATGCAATGATAAAATCGGGCGCCCAGATAATACACAAGTACCGATTTTTTTTTTTTATTTCAATGGCTATTTAAACCATATTCCCAGTAGACAGGCAATGCGCAGAAGTTTTTTTTTTTTAGTAAAACACATTTTTGTATTGCAATACACTGATAGAAAACCCAAAGACTCCTATTTGCATTTGCCCCCATCCAGGCTGAATGAGTTAATGGACGTTGGGAAATGATTAATTAGCTGGTTAATCAGTACTGAATGTGTTTGTGTGTGCACGAGAGGGGGGTTAATGGGTTTCACAGGTGAAAAGATGCTGTGTTAATGAGTGCTGGTAGGGTGAATTAATATTGGATTGGAAAGGAATGGGTTAATAGATGAAGGTGGACGATTATTGCCATAACAGACAGCAGTGCATCTTTCTGGCGCCCGCACACCCCCCACCCATAAACCTGTGGTGTAATGACTTTACGTGTAGGTGGTGCTATGGAGAGCTCCACAGAGGGCCTATCTGGAGCATCCCTTGAACATTAGAATAGGTGTTCAGGTCCCCTGAGGACATTTTGGGCACTAGATTTAGGAAATTAAATGCCTCCCCTACACTGAAAGATGCCAAGGAAAGGGAAAGGACAGATTCTCTTCTCCTTGGCAACTTGTGCATAGGGGGGATATTAAATGGTTCAAAGTGTGATCCACTCTAGCGTACCCTCCAACAGTACCGATTTAGCCGGTACAGTACCGTTTTTTAACGGTCTGTACCGGAAAATAAAGTCTCTACCGAATATACCGATTTATTGGCCCGACACTCTCCCTGGCTCCTGTCAATCAATGCTGCGCTCTCCATGTCCCGAATCCTGGATCAAAGCTCGATGTCAGCCACTGGTGCGCCGTTCTCCCCTGCCAAGCACCCATTTCCAAGAGTGCATTGCGGGTGGTCCCATGCCCGGTCAGTGTGTGATGCATCATAACATCACGCGCCGGCACCGCGGACCCTGCGCACTCAGGGGAACAGACTGTCAGCCTTCTCCGCATGCACAGAGATGTCCTTCTGGGCGCGAAGCTGCCTGAGGATGAGCAGCGTGTGGGGTGCGGTGGCCAGCGCATGACGGGGGTTCAGATCATCAGATGAGCCATGGAAGCAAGCACTGCAGCAAGTAAGGTGGCTGCACATATTGATTCAATAATATTTACCCTCCAACTCATTGAAAGTATAGGAAATTAGGTTTTGCCACGCCCCCTTTCCCAGTGGTCACGCCCCCTTTACTATTGTGTACCGAATTCTTCCCCTCAGATGTTGGAGGGTATGCTCTAGTGGATTTTCATGCACGGTGCTACATGGAATGTTGTTAGCCTGAGTGTTGGGTACCAGGCCAGCCCAGCAGGAGACAACACAGCTTAGTGTAGTGCTCCCTCAGGAGTCGTCCTAGGTGCCTGGTCTAGTGGGCCAGCCAAATGCTGGGTGTCTTCCCAGGTCGCCCTACACCTGCAGGTAGTGGACTCAAAGGCCAAGCAGGCCGGAACCAGTAACATAGGGCCTTATTTTGGTTCATTCTTTCTGACAAAATCCTTCTTAGACGGGCAAAACCATGTGCACTGCAGGTGGGGCAGATGTAACATGTGCAGAGAGAATTAGATTTGGGTGGGGTTTTACTTCAAAGTGAGATCTATATTGCAGTGTAAAAATAAAGCAGCCAGTATTTACCCTGCACAGAAACAAAATAACTCACCCGAATCTAATTCTCTATGCACATGTTACATCTGCCCCCCCTGCAGTGCACATGGTTTTGTCCATCTTAGAAGGATTTTGTCAGAAAGAATGAACCAAAATAAGGCCCATAGAATCCCAGCATCTTGCAGGAGACTCTCAATGCATGTATTCCCTGAGGTGATTATTGGCCGGCTAGGGGAAAAGTGTGTTGCTTTGTGTGGCTCTTCTTACATATATTAGTCTTAAATGTACCGTAATGTCAATGCTACCTGTATATACGTACATAGTGTGGACACGTTTTACATGTATAATTTGCAATGTATGTAATAAAGGTGACATTGTACCTTGCTATTGTGTCCTTATTGTGTGATTGCTCCGGGACGCCGTGCTGAGCTGTAAACTCTGCCTTTCTTAAAGCAGTGATGCAGTGACAAGCAAAAATAAAGTCCCAGCATGCCTTGCCACAGTTTTGCTACTGGGGAATGCTAAAACTATGGCAAGGCATGCTGGGTTTACAACAGCTGGAGCGCTACAGTTTGGCCATGCCTGTTCTAGAAGGTGCTAAATAAATAAGTAGATTATGATTGGTTGCCCATAACAACATCCCATGTGATATAGAACTCCCATCTTAGTAACTTTCCCCCAAAGTGTCTAGGTAGACAGTCAATAGGTCGACCCTAATAAGGTCTACCTGCAATAAGTCAACAGTGTCAAAATGTCGACATGAAAAAGTTAGACACATTAGGTCAACATGAATTTTTCACAAATTTTGTTGACAATGTTGACAAATGTCGACATGGACCCGCAATTAGTGTAACACGTACCCTTGCATGGCTCCCTTTGCTTACCATGCTTCGGGCCTGGTGCCTCGTTATGCTCAGCACACTATTATATCCTTTTCATGTGCCTATCTTTTTCATGTCGTCATTTTTACCCTGTCAACCTTTCGTTGTAGACCTATTGACAGCCTATCTAGACACTGTGGGTGACATTTAATAGGATGAGATATTTTCACTTTTGTGATTTTTTGTCAAAATCCGAATCCGAATTCGCAGATTTTCCGAAATCACACATGAAAAAAACACACTTTTGTTGCGAAAATCACCTGTCGATTTTTTTCTCACTTTTAGCATCCAGATGTTTTCCCATTATAAAGTATACAACTCGCAAATGTAATAGACAAAGTTCTGGCAGACAAGTTTGACAGAATCATGCTCAGAACAGTGAGATCTGTGCATGGTTTTGTCCCAAAAAATGTGTAAAAGTAAAAATAAATTTAAAAAATGGTGTGAAGTCCCCCCTCCTGAGCATAACCAGCCCCTGGGCTCAAAGAACCAGTCCTGGTTTTAGAAATTCAGGGGACAAATAACATAGGGGATCCCTAGGATTTCTAAAACCATACCGCCCAACTTTTGACCTGAAGAAATAGGGACAGCGCCCGAAAAGGGGGCGATGCGTATGCAAATGAGGGTGCGGCTTATGCTAATTAGCCGCGACCTCATCTTCATGCGAGAATAGACGCTGTGCGCATGCGCACAGCGTCTATTCTACTAGATTGGGGGTCTCCCAACTGCCACCCCCCGCAGCGGGACAATGCCTGCCGCGGGTGGGACAGCGGGACAGGACCCGAAAATCGGGACTGTCCCTCTAAAATCGTGACAGTTGGGAGGTATGCTAAAACCAGCACCAGGCTCAAGGGCCGGTCCTGGTTCCCAAAATATGGGGGGACAAAATGAGTAGGGGTGCTCGGTGGCACCCAGGACCGGGCCCAAGCAGCCAACAGGGTAATGCCACAGCCGGGGGGAAACTTTTTATGCGAGTTCCCCCAGGAAAAGCATTCATCCCCGTGGCTGGTCAGCACGGCAATGACCCTGGAGTGTGGACCCACCCAAAAAAGGGGTCCCACCCTTCAAGGGTTAACCCTGCCGGGGCTGAAGCCCTGGGCGTCCCCTGTGCCCCTGGGTGTTGGGCACTGGGCCGATTGTAGTGTAAAAATAGACATAAAACTATTTTACATTGTGGAACTACAAGTCCCAGCAAGTATGCTTCGCAAACTTTGCACTTTATAGCATTTTTCATACCTAAATTCGCATTCCATTAAATTGTTGATTTTGTTCAAAAATGTGAGATTTGAAAACAAGCGATATGGTGCGATTTTAGAACCTTACTAAAAATTCATCCTATTAAATGGTCACCCTTTAAATCAACTGGAACCAGTAGAAAATACTATGACACCTGGTGGAGGTTTGTCCCCAATGTGAGGTGTGTCTTTCATAACTCTGAGAAGCACAGTTTACCAGATATGAAATGTCTCCCCAATATGACATCACAAGCACATAATGTTTATAATAATATTGCCGCTCAAATCACAAAGTGGTAAATGGACAGAACAGAAGTTCACAGAAAAGTTATGACCAAATATGTGAAGGTGATGTATGAATCACAAGAAAATATCATTAGAGATCCTGTGTAGTTATATTATCCACCAATCAGCTTGGCCTGGGATGACATCACCCCAGAGTGATATTTTGGTCTTAAAAAGTGCTGGCATCTGGTGAAAATGGCAGCAGGAACTGCAAAGGATTTTGTATAAGCGTAATACTACATGATTAGTTTTGTGCTTCATGGCTGGACTTTGTACAAACTCATGTGTTTACACATAACCAAGTCAATATACAAAGGAATGTCATATGAATTTTATTCTTGTTTTATGTAGAAATATATTGAGCCACACAATTTGGTGATCACTTTGTTCTAAAAGACAAATAAAAAGCCTTGCAAGCACTGTATGTCAGCTGTGCATGCTCAGTAGTCACAACCTCTGTATGTACAATATGTATATTTAGAGGCAAAACACAAAATCACAAACTTGGAAGTTCCACAGATTTCTACATATTCACCAGCACGAAAACACGGAGATGGCTGACAACATCTTACTCTGAGTATTAAAGTCAACCAGTGGCCACCAAGGTAAGAGCTTTTTATCCTACTCTGCTTCAAGTAACCATGGTGACATAATCCTGATTTTGTGCCTAATTCAGACCTGATCGCAGGACGCATTTATTCTCAAGATGGGCAAAACCATGCTGCACTGCAGTTGGGGCAGATGTAACATGGGCAGAGAGAGTTTCAGTGAGTTGTTTTGTTTCTGTGCAGGGTAAATACTAGAAACCTATGGGGGATGCGGAGATACATACAATCTGGGGGCAAAATATGAGTGTCAACATATCTGTGAGGGATGTGCAAAATATTGTCTAAAAATGCCAGCGTCGCTCACATTTGTTATATAAATTCAAATAAAAAAATGTTGGGTAAAAAAAAAAGATTTTATTATTTATTTATTATAAGGTAAACATTACAGATCATTATGATTAATACAAATGTTTGCTTGGCAATTTTCACACCAGTTTTGACAAATTCACTTGGCAATCAAAGGGTTAATGTTTGCGGCTAACCCTGCGAAAACGGGTGTTTTCAGGGTATTAACCCGCAAATATTATATGATAAATGGGCACCCTAAAGAGATTACAAGCACTTGTACAGGATATAAACACTTCCACATTAGATATGACAACAAACCTTATTATCCATACCTATTCAAAGCCACTACTTAAGAGCCTCATTAAGGGCCTTATTCTAGTTTACTCTTAGAGGCAAATTCCTTCTCAGATGGACAAAACCATGTGCACTGCAGGTGGGGCAGATGTAACAGGTGAAAATAGAATTAGATTTGGGAGAGTTATTTTGTTTCTGTGCAGGGAAAATACTGACTGCTTTATTTGTACACTGCAATATAGATTTCACTTTGAAGAAAAACCCCACCCAAATCTAACTCTCTCTGCACAAGTTACATCTGCCCCCCCCCCCCCTGCAGTTCACATGGTTTTGTCCATCTAAGAAGGAATTTGTCAAAAGAGTGAACCAAAATAACCCCCTGAGTTCCTATCTCCACTCGATGATGTTGGTTCCATGCTTTTTACCCCTTTAGAAAAAAAAAATGTTTAAGCATTAGGCACAAGCATATTGGCCCTTATTTTGATCTGAGCGGTACGGACCGCGTGCGGCCGTACCGCCGATGTTTACACTCTGCACATGCGCAGAGGTCACTCTGCGCATGTGCAGGGGAATTCGCCGAGTAAAAAATTTAGACGCCGCAAAGGGGGCGTATAGGGGTGTGAGGGGCTTAATAGCCTCATTACCCTATGTATACGCCCAGCGTTTCATGGGCGTTCCCATGCAAACGCGGGGCGTATGCATGGTAATGAGGCTATGACGCCAGTGATGGGGGCGGAAAGCTGACATCGCCGGATGTCAGCTGCCCGCCCCAATACAAGCTTTCACACGGACGATTGTCCGTGTGCTCTAAGCTTGCGTGAGCGGGGGGAGCGTGCGGCCCTGCCTTCGATGGTCATCGACCATCGAATGCAGGGGGCAGCTCCCAACATGGTGGAGGCGTACGCCCCGCCATTTTCATGCGGATCGGCAGCCGTCCGTGTACGGACGGCCGTGCCGATCCGTCTTGTAGGCGGGGATTCGTCTGGTGCGGTCGGAGCCGCATATGCGGCTCGACCGCACCAACCAGAATAAGGGCCATTGTTTGAGCCTGTATTCTCTCTGTATCCAACTGTATAATGGGTTAAAAAAAAACTCTTTTATAAGATTAGATTTTTTTATACAGTAGTGACAAATGGTATCTATTGCTTGCTCTATTGCTTTATTTTCCAATAACGATAATGGTTGCTTCTTCATTTGTTTAACATAAGCATAAGAACCTTGTAATGAATTAATTGGATGCTCACAAGACTTGTAATATTTTATTATTTGATCTGCTTGGACTTTAGAAACTTTTTTCTTTGGTCAACTTCATTTTAGTGTATTCAATTGGTTCCTAGAAATATTTCTATTTTCTATTTTCATGAGAACACCAAGATAATAAAAAAAAAAAACATAAAGCAGATGACAAATAAAGTCGTGGTCAAAATAATATATTATGATATAGAAACTATAGCCAACACACAGGGGAGACAAGGAAGGGGAGGGAAAAGGGGGAGGGAAGTAAACATGAGGGGTACACAGTAGAAGTGAATGATGACATTTCAAGGACAGTAGGTCCAGTATTACTGAAACAAGTCGAAGGTATCATGTGACTTGATTGGTTGGTTACATGTTTTAATTACCAGCCGCTTCCTGCCGCAGCAGGTTTCAAGAGGTATTTTCAAACAATCTCAGGATATGATTTTGGGACTGAGCATCAAGGGTGTTAATGAAGAATTCCCATTTTTTATAAAATTTCTTTACCCCAGTATCGACATCAGGTATCGTAGAGCGTCTGTTGCAATGAAATATTTCTATTTAATGGTTTATAGTCTGTACTATCAAAATGTTATTGTAAGTACTGTAGAAATTATTATCTCTGTGCTCTCCAGCAACAGGGTGACATCTAAATCAACCGATTATCAATAAAAAAAGTGTGTGAACTTATTGGTGTTAATTTATCATAAATGGGCCATTCCAGATATACTTCAAACTGGCTTATGTACAATTTGGCAAACTTGGAGCAAATATGGTACCCATGGCAGTCCCAAGTAGGTGTAAAAAAAATCACAGCTGTACGGAGAAGGCATTTTATCATCTGAATTGGTTGTATGTGCCTGTGGTACTTACTAAATTTGGTGTTCAAGGTCCAATATTGTCTGCTATATTAGCGCTACAGTATATAGCTCCTCATCTGCTCTAGTCTTTAGTAATGGCTTCCTATCCAATTATTTTCTTATCTATAATGGGACACACCGAGTTGTCCTCTCACCCCCCTTATTTTCATCTTGGCGATTGAACCCCTACCAATTAAGACCCCTGAAGATCCTTTGTTTCCTGGAACTCCGATAGGCCCCTACTCCCATAAATTATCTTTATTTGCTGATGTTCTCCTGCTTGTCTCTGATGCGCTAACCACACTCCCTCATTTACATACTATATTAAATGAATACTCCAAAGCGTCCTTCTATAAATTAAACACAACTAAAAGAGATGTTCTACATATTAATCTCTCTAACTCATCTCTATGCACCTCCTACCCTTATAACTGGCAGGCTGATTTGATTCGATATTCTCATACCTCCATGTACTACCTCAGCCTTTGAGGTGAACTTGCCCCTGCTTATTAATTCATTGGCTGCTTTTACTAAATCTTGGCTATCATATGATTTCTCATGGCTTGGACGTCTGGCGGCATTTAAGATGTCTTTATTGCCCAAATTAATGTTTCTTTTCAGCACAATCCCCTATGTTTTCCCAAAAAATTAATTGGATGAATGTAATACTATTTTAACCAAATCATCTCGCCCTCCCGAATGAGCATGCTCAAGATTGGTCTTGTCAAAACACAAAGCAGAATTACATTTCCATAATTTGGTTCTCTACCAAGAGGCATGCATTTTAGCCCAAATTAAAGCCTATTTTATTGGGTTTGGGTTGAGATGGATTGGTTTGGAGAAACTAGTTTGCCGACAGTTTTCATTGACCGATCTCCTCTGGACCCCTAATGTCCCTTGTCGATACCCCTCCTCCCTTCTACCCGTGCTACTCTACAGGTTTGGGATAAATTATTTTCCAGATCTTCCAGAGCTCTCATTACTCTCCTCTTGCTTTCCAAAAGAGCACTAGCCAATCTTGTCCCTAATCTTAGTCTTAAAGTGGCATGCCTGTGGAATTAGATCACTAGGTGATATGTTAGATGGTCCTGTGATGCTCCCATTCACCCATCTTCAAGACCGCTATTCCCTGGCCGACTCTGAGCATCTTCGGTATTTCCAAATCCAACACTGGTGGAATGCCCTCTCCCTCAAGACAGCATCTCCCTGCTCTCTCCTCTCATCAGTTACTACTCGATTGGAGGGAAGAGAAACTAAAAGGGAAATATCATTTTGGTATAAACCCCTCATAGATCTAATACCTACCTCGAATTTAATGCTCAGAAATGCTAGGAAGCAGATCTTGGTCTTACACTTCTACACGCACAATTGGGCAAAATATATAGGTCTTCAAATAGCATATCCAGGTGTCTGAATCACTCCGAGATGCATGTTAAATTACTACATAGGCTATACCTCACCCATGATAGCCTCCACACAATGTGGCCCTCTCACTCTTAATTCTGTTGGCGGCTTTGTGGCGAGGCAGGCCACCTATTTAATTTTTCTGGTCCTGCCCACTCCTCCACAAATTTTGGCTGGAGGTGTTCGATCTAAAATTTTCATTATCCCCATCACCTTTTTTTTTTTTTTAGCCTATTTAAATACATTTTTCTATCCAGTCGGACCTCTATTGCGGTATGTTTTAGGCCACATATAAATTTCAGTACATGCTTTGGGCCAGTGTTGGAAACAGACTTCTCTGCCCCCTCGTAAGAAAATTATTCATAAGATCCATTTTTTCCTTTTTTTTTTTTTTCTCAAATATATTTATTGGGTTTTTTCAGGTATTACAAATGAGATCAAAGTACATGGTCCAAATGTTTACATAACACAGCAGTGCAAGTGGCAACGTAAACAATGTAATGATCATACATCAAAAAAGCAACTGGGTTTTCACAGTGCTAAATATAGATAGCGAGAAGAAGGATAAAGAAGGAAGTACAATGCACTGCTGGCTCGATCGCAAAATAAGACATCATTTGTAACATAAATGGGATGGAGATGGGGAGGGAAAAGAAAGGGAAGAAGGGGGGGATAGGTAAACATGTGAGACATTCTGTAGAGTCGTGGTAGGGATATACAAATCCTAAGGGGAATGAGTGGACACTACTTCAAGCATCTGTGCGTGTCAGATATAATCAGCACCGAAGGCCAAAATATTTACATGGAAGTCTAAGTAGAGTGGACTTCCTTCAGAGGGCCCCAATGTTTTCCAATACCAGGAAAAGACACTGAGTGTAGGTAGGCATCATATTTCTCATAGTTCATAGTGCGAATGAGAAACTGAAGAAGCGTAGTCAGCGAGGGGGATGCCCTCAGTAGCCAACATTTCATTATTCATTTTTTTGCAGCAGTAACCAGTATAGTCAGAAATGGAATGGCTCTAGATTGGGAGATAGACATCTCCCATACGTCAAAATTGGTGAAAAGGAGGGGAAGGGGATGCAAGGGCACCCTAGTATCCCATTTTCGCTTCTTAATGGAAACAGAGTATACGCCATATGCATTCTCAGCTCATTCTCCACTTGTTTGTTGGATGCCATAGCATGACTTTGTTACAGGGGGAGATGGAGCCCAATATATTGCTGTATTGTTCAACCCTCCCTATCTGAGCCATTACTATTTAGTTTGAATGAAGTGGAGTCTTCGTAATATTATATTTGTTTTACATATTTGCTTCGCATCTATTATAACAAATTTTGCTATTATTGCATATTTATTCTTGTTGTGTAAAATTTGATTTATTGCCTGGAATTCTAATACTATGTCTGTGTCGGTTTTGAATAGTACTGTCTCACTATGTTGTGAATGATCTCCCCCCCCCCCCCCCTCCCCTTTTTCTTTTTCTGTACTCCCTCCCCCTCTTTGAAAAACTATTCTCAATAAAAATTATTGATGTTAAAAAAAACAAAAAACGATACTCTTTACCTAGAACGGCGCCCACTATGTGCATCGCGGTCATCGGGGGTAAAAAATCGCGGCCATCGCATGCACTAAAAAGTCGGGTGCGATGCGACCGACGCGATGCCCGCGATTTCCCATAGGGAACAATGTTAAATTTTTCAATGGACGCGATTTTTCACTTCAATGCCTCAATGGACGCGATTTTGCCATAGTAAACAATGTTAAATGGGCCACAGAGCCCAAATAGGCACCCTGAACTGTGAAATGGCCCCCACAATTGTTAACGACACCCGACGATCAACGTGAACCCGAAGCGTGGCGAGCGCAGCGAGCCCGCGAGGGGCGGCGGTACGCGTCCTCCGACCTTTTCATACCCCCACTATCCAATTGTGGGGGCCATTTCACAGTTCAGGGTGCCTATTTGGGCTCTGTGGCCCATTTAACATTGTTTCCTATGGCAAAATCGCGTCCATTGAGGCATTGAAGTGAAAATTCGCGTCCATTGAAAAATTTAACATTGATCCCTATGGACAATCGCGGGCATCGCGTCGGTCGCATCGCACCCGTTACTGTAGTGCATGTGATGGCCGCGATGCCCGCGATGGGCGCCGTGCTAGGTAAAGAGTTCCCAAAAAACACAGAGATCCTGTCAGTTATCGTGGTGCTCAATTGAGGCACTGCCCAAGGCTACAGTCCCTGGCAGGATGTCCCTGTGCCACCTTAGTGATTGCCCTGCTGCTTCCCGGTGTTCCCTGCTGTCTCCTGGACACCTATCCACAGCTTCCTGTAACAGTCACATGACAAGGGGTATTCCCAGCAGCACTGCCAAATTCCCTGATTTCACAGCAGATTGCCAATTGATGTTTGTAGATAAAGTAGGAAACAATATACATGTAAAATATATGTAATTTTTTATTGCAAGTAAAATATATAAATCTAAAAGCTACAGATGTATCCTCATAAATCTAACCTCAGTATGCCATGCAGTGCTGGATGCAAGCCAGCTAATAGCCAGATTAAGGGGGGGGGGGGTTTAATTTAAAGCACAGGTACACAATCAGATGCGAGTTGCTGATGGTTAGTTCATACTTCCCAAAATCCAAAGTACGTGAAGCGGAACTGTCTTAAATTTTGGTGGTGTGGCCTATACTTTTGAAGCTCCCCGCGAGGCCACAACCCCTGTTTCGCTGCTGTGGAGGCATGGCCAGCAGTCCCAGTCCCTCTTCCTCCAGGAATACAGCCTCAATTCATCACAGGGCAGCGCCGGGCAGGGGGAACCTCCCAACTGCCCCACTCCAGCACTGGACACTGCCCCCTCCCAGTGTAGGACATCCTAAAAAACAGTGACTGTCCCATGAAAACCAGGACAGTTGGGAATGTTATGTTTTCTAATCAGGCACAGAAAGAAGATAAGATGTTAGTGCAAGTGCACAATATAGATGTCTTCCAGCACATGTAGAAAAGACGTAAACCATTGAATGTCAACAGCTATAGAACGCAATCAGAGTTAAAAGCTATATAGAGCTGCTATATGGTGCAATTCCACTGAGTAGATTGATGCCTCAACTCTTCTTACTACACATAGCAGAGTATAGAGTCAGGGACGTAACTAGATCTTCATAGGCACCATAGCAAAAGTTTTTAAGGGCCCTCATTTAGCAACTGATGGTGATAAATGTATGTAAAACATATTACTTAGACAGTAAAGATGGGCCCCCTTCAGCTTTGGGCCCCATAGCAGCTGCACCTTTCGCACCTATGGTAGTTACGCCTTTGTATACAGTTATAATGACATCTTGGTTAGTGATGTAGGATGTAGTGCGTGCATGAAACATGAGGCAGGGTGTATATGGTGTAAACAGTAATAATAATTAAAAGCTATGTGGCAAAGATTACTAAACAATGCTTAAATGTAATATAAAGAGACTGTCAATACTCACAGTCCTACCCCTCTGATTCAAATGTCAACCAGTAAAGACAACTGCCAACCACATTTGGCACCTTATAAATTAAATGTAACAACAATAATCCTCTATTTATGTCAACATAAAGTTTCTGCCCACGTTCAGTGTTTTGTAATTCTGACCCCCCACCATAGGTCTTGTTTGTTGGAAGTAGTCATTGCTGATGTCAGAGACCCACCCAAAAAATACCTGGGTATGCTTGCATTTTCACAAACACACCCAGAAAACTCTTGGGTGTACTCAGTATCCCCTTCATTTGCTAGGTGCAAGAAATATGGGATATAGGGGTTATTCTGATTCACTCGGAAAGGCACAATCACTGTCTAATGGACAAAACCATGTGCACTGCAGGTGGGGCTGATGTAACATGTGCAGAGAGAGTTAGATTTGGGTGGGGGGTGTACTTCAAACTGATATCTATATTTCAGTGTTTAAATCAAGCAGCCACTATTTATTCAGAAACAATAAAACACCCAAAATCTAACTCTCTCTGCACATGTTTCATCAGCCCCACCTGCAAATGGTTTTGTCCATTAGAGAGTGATTGTGCCTTTACGAGTGAATCAGAATAATCCCCATGGTGTACATTCAATTTGTGAATTTGTGTAGGAAATGGACAGGTATCTTCAATGGCAGGGATGGGGAACCTTCGGCCCTCCAGCTGTTGTGGAACTACACATCCCATCATGCCCTGCAACAGTTGTGGCATGGCCACATAGTAAAACTGAAACACGGCATTCTGGGATGTGTAGTTCCAGAACAGCTGGAGGTCCGAAGGTTCCCCATCCCTGTTCTATGGTATCAGGGCCCAAGTGTCTGTTCCCCTTCCAGAATTGAATCCAGTGTTCCATACCCTGGGCTGATTCAAACTGCCATCTCCTTTGCAACAACATGGGAGTACTTTGCATCATCCTCCCATAAACAAGCTAGTCCTCTCTCTTCAAAGAATAGCTGAAACTCTCCATCCTCAATACAATACATATTTGCAAATATGACAATGACTACTGCAACATTTGGAGTTTCTCTTTTTGCCTCTGAAACATCAGAGCCTTGGTTGTGGACTCACAATCCTTCACAGGACTATCCCACATACTGTAGAAGAAACATGGTCAATTTGGCGGGTTTTTATACCACTAAAACACTGTGTTTACTTGAGAACCACTATCTCATAACATGGCTGCCCATTGACATACGTACACAAGTAGCAGGACACTTTATGGCATCTGAGATCTGCATGCAATGTTGGATTTACTGGCCCATTTCCTGATAGTCAAGCTCCTTTTGGATGGAATGGTCTATCTCTCTCTCTCTTCGTCTCTCTTCCTTTCTCTCTCTCTTCCTCTCTCTTTTCCTCTCTCTCTCTCTCACCCCCCCTTTCTCTCTCTCTCGACTTCAACTTTGAGGCAATCAACAAGCAACATGTTTCATTTCTCCACACACACAACAAGGTCCCCATCTCCTGTCTCTTTCACCGTCTTCAAAAAATGAAAAAAATTAAACTTCAAATTATATTTAAGTAAGTCTGTCTCCAACCCTCTGTATTTTCAATTGTAACGTAACCAATGCACACAGGTGTGTGACATATGCTAATCTACAGGGTATTTAAACCCCAGCCGTATTCTGAATAGTCACCCTTGAAAAAGCTGCCCAGAGCGGCGAAACGCGTAGGTACCTCTGCTAGTGTGCCACCTATCATCATTTGGACCTGATCGTCACCACTACTTACCGAACAAAACTTTCCACTCGCAGGAATACAAGTAGTTACTGGTAGTAGCCAATTCTACCATCACCAGGACTCCAGAAACCATCTGTAGCCAAATTGCAAAATTGAAGGAACGCCACCTCCTTAAGGCCAGGTTGGGCCCCCCAAAAAAGAACCGGACTCCCCACATTCACTGTGGTAACCAGAGTTTTGGAGGAACGCCACCTCCCCCAGCTTAAATATTTTTCAAAGTGGAATATTCAATCCTGAGCAGAGGAAAAGGGAAAGATTATACCACATGAAAAATGTCCCCAGTACTGGTGGACATAAATGGTTACTATTGCTTTCAATACTATTATTAATAGAGCACTACTGCAGTTCAAAAAAAAAAAATTTATCTCGTAATTTTATCTCATTTTAATTGTGTTTATATATATATATATATATATATATTTCATAAAATGTATTATGTATTGAAATTGTTACATGTCTGATACCTTCTTAGCGCAGTTACCATTCTTCCTGTCCACTTTTACCTACTTGAGATTGACTAGTCATCCCTATAACTGCTGCTTGGCTGAGCACACTCATACGAAGCGCCTCATCCTTTGATATCTTGATATCTATTTTTTGCAACCGCACATGGATGAATGGCGGTCACAATGCCGGCGGTCAGAATACCGATGCTGGCAGCCCTTTCCCGGGAGCACGCTACCCTGCCTTGCATACTCACTGAGTAGGATGTCGGTATTCCAGTGTTTGCATCCTGATCTCATATGATGTTGCGGCGCCGCTGTTTTCATGGCAGTTGAGATGGCGAAGTCAGTATATTTATTGCAGCCGCACAAGGAAAAATATTTTGTGGTTGCTCATGCACTGAATTTGGGGCGGGCGCTGATGTCATGCCGCCAGCCCCAAGCAGGTATTAACAGGTCTACGTCTGCAGGGGTACGCCCAGCATTTTTGTGGACACGGTCATAAAGCGCTGGGCGTTTCCATGCTTCTACCCGGCCTGGCGAGTGGGAAACTTCCCTATTTCTGGTGAATAGTCCCTGACCACAAACTAATTTCACTTTTTTTTTTTTTTGTTTCCAACAATAGTAATTATAGATTAGGGAACAGACAATTAGAATAGACAAAGGGAATTAGACAAGGGAACAGGCGGCAAAAATCTATATACAAAGTACAATGAAATATTCTTATAGGAAACCAATACGTGATAGTCTCAAACAACTATATTGATACATAATACAAAAAAAAACAAAAAACAATACATCAGTCTGCCACCATCTCCAGATGTTACATTCTCATGCCATTTAAACCATTTAACCAGTGGAGATTTTTTTTTTTTAAACCGTTTTGATCCCTGAAGTTTCCCTTCTTGTAGGCAAAGTGGATCTTCTGTACAATTTTATAAAAAGAGGGAGGGGAGGGATCTTTCCTGCTCTGAGCTATTGCAGCTCTTGTAGGCAATGAACATATGGCGGAATACGTATCGGCTCGTGAAGGGAAAATCTTTTGGGTAAACATGGAAGAGGGCTTTAGCAGGTAAAACTGGGATGGAAACCCGTAAAATCGTAGGAAGCTACATTAAAACATTTCTTTCCAAAGCTTACCAATTTTGGGGGCATGTCCAAAACTTATGGAAGATGTCACTCACTTCCGTAGTTTCTCCAACATAGCTTAGATACCGTACGCCATTTTTTGTGTAGTCTAACAGGAGTAAAATAAAGGCCATGTAATAATTTGCAATGCATTTCAATGTGATTGTTGCATTTAGACATACTATGAGATGAAAGACTGACATTGTTGCGGGATAAAAGTGCAATTCAAATCAGATTCCCATTTCAACTGAGGACATCTTAACTTCCCCCTTAGTACTCTGAGCTGCAATATACCAGAACCTTATAGAACCTCTTGAATTACCAGAAGACAATTTTGCCAAAACAGTAGGAGGCGGCAATAATATCGGCCCGGAAGACCGTAGATGACTAAAGATCCAATGTGAAGATGAATAACCGTGAAGTGTTGAATTGGGAAGAGAATCGTGTGATCCTAGAACCATCTACCAAATCAGTGATTGCAACCCTACCGCTTGACATCCAGTTGAGGAGGTTTAAATCTGGGATAATACCCGAGATGGCCTGTAATGATAGGGCACGCGTAGGCAGAGATGGTCTTCATAGAGACCAAAACTTCATCCCATGCAAACTCATTTAACTTCTTTACTTTAGAAATCATGTTAATTCAATTGAATGGCCATTATCTGTAACACCTATGCATGACAGTCAATTCTTATCTATATGGTGGTGTCTCTGCAATAGAGACCCTCTAAAGAAATTGTGCATTACAGGACAGACAGGGTCTTGAACCGGCGATCATGTGTTATGGAAGCCACCTGTTTGTGTATGAATAATACGTCATTTTCATGCAACAGAGATTCTTTCAAATAATAATAATAATTAATTGTATTTATATGGCATTCTTTCTCCAGCATGACTAATGGGGCACATGGGACGATATGAGGGCTATTTATTTCTAAGCAATCTGACTAGATCACTTAGAATTGAAGCATATGTATACCCCCAGTGACAGCGATGCACGGTCCCGCGCGTCATCATCGCCTGCATGCAGCATCAATCTAGTCATCGCCAGTCTCCCCAGAGAACACTGGCCATGACAGATCGCATAGGACACATCACTGGTGCATCACTGTGTGCTGAGCGATCTGTGCTTAACTAGATCGCTCATTACATAGGCTCACTTGCCCCGTGAAGTACAAAAAAGCCTTCCATAACATATAGGACAGTATCTGCCGCCCATTTTTGCCCCTCTCCGCAGAGTGACGGCGCCGGCCGTGGGGCATGCTGAGAGGGATCTGTGAGGGATCACGCTGTGGAGAACAGCTGGCTTTTGCTGACAATGACAGTGCTGCCCCTCTGCAATGTTTATGTTAGAGGCTCCCGCCCATAGAGAGCATGGATATACTTCAGGAAATGCTTGATGGAAAAGAAAAGTCTGCAGTCTGGGTTTGAAGGATTCCAGAGTACAAGAATTGCTGTTTTGGGGCAGATCAAAATGTCAAAGTCACAGATCAAACATCCTGGAGAAAAGGGCATTTTCTTTGTATCTCTACAGTGCCATTCCCCTTATGTCACTACAGATTCAAATCCCTTATCTCTACATCACAATTGCCGGTACTCTTTACCTAGAACGGCGCCCACGATTGAAATCGCGGGCATCGCGGGTAAAATCGCGGTAATCGCGGGCATCGCGGGTAAATCGCGGGTACATCAAAATCGGGTACCCGCGATTACCGCGATTTTCCCATAGGGAACAATGTTAAAAAGGCAGATTGACCGCGATTTTAGCGTTAAATGCCTCAATGCCCGCGATTTTTACATAGGAAACAATGTTAAATGGGCCACAGAGCCCTAATAGTCCCCCTGAAGTCTTAAATGGCCCCCAAAATTTTTAACGCCACCCCACGATCAACGCGAACCCGAAGCGTGGCGAGCGCAGCGAGCCCGCGAGGGGCGGCGGTACGCGTCCTCCGACCTTTTCATGCCCTACTATCCACGTCGGCGTGGAGTTGAGAATAGAATAGTGTGGCGAGCGCAGCGAGCCACCGAGCCCGAAGCGTGGCGAGCGCAGCGAGCCCCGCGAGGGGACGCGGATACCTTCACAGTTATACGCGTCCCCTCGCGGGCTTCACAGGTGTCCGCGTGGCCACGGACACCTGTGAAGCCCGCGAGGGGACGCGTTTACCTGTGAAGGTATCCGCGTCCCCTCGCGGGGCTCGCTGCGCTCGCCACGCTTCGGGCTCGGTGGCTCGCTGCGCTCGCCACACTATTCTATTCTCAACTCCACGCCGACGTGGATAGTAGGGCATGAAAAGGTCGGAGGACGCGTACCGCCGCCCCTCGCGGGCTCGCTGCGCTCGCCACGCTTCGGGTTGGCGTGGATGGTGTGGTGGCGTAAAAAATTTTGGGGGACATTTAAGGGTTAATGGGCTCTGTGGCCCATTTAACATTGATTTCTATGGCCAAATCGGGTGGATTGAGGCATTTAACACTAACATCGGGTCCATCGCGGCTTTTAACATTGCTTCCTATGGGAAATCGGGAGCATCGCGTCGCGGGCATCGCGGGTACATTTATGGCCGGCCGCGACGCGACCGACGCGATTTTTCAGGTTTAACATGGTTTTCAATGGGAAAATCGCGGGCATCGCGTCGGTCGCGTCGCGGGCAGGCATAAATGTACCCGCGATGCCCGCGACGGGCGCCGTTTTAGGTAAAGAGTACCCAATTGCCTTGTGCCTCTACTGTGCTATCTTTCCAACACCATGACATTATCCCCTGCATATCTTAAGCCCCATCCTCCTATGTCTCTCCTGCACCATCCTCCTATGTCTCTCCAGCATCATCCTCCTATGTATCTCCAGCACCATCCTCCTATGTCTGTCCAGCACCATCCTGCTATGTCTCTCCAGCACCATCCTGCTATGTCTCTCCAGCACCATCCTCCAATGTATATGCACCACCATCCTGCTATGTCTCTCCAGCACCACCCTCCTATGTATCTGCAGCACCATCCTCCTATGTCTCTCCAGCATCATCCTCCTATGTATCTCCAGCACCATCCTCCTATGTCTGTCCAGCACCATCCTCCTATGTCTCTCCAGCACCATCCTGCTATGTCTCTCCAGCACCATCCTCCAATGTATATGCACCACCATACTGCTATGTCTCTCCAGCACCACCCTCCTATGTATCTCCAGCACCATCCTCCTATGTCTCTCCAGCATCATCCTCCTATGTATCTCCAGCACCATCCTCCTATGTCTGTCCAGCACCATCCTGCTATGTCTCTTCAGCACCATCCTCCTATGTCTCTCCAGCACCATCCTCCTATGTCTCTCCAGCACCATCCTCCAATGTATATGCACTACTATCCTGCTATGTCTCTCCAGCACCACCCTCCTATGTATCTCCAGCACCATCCTCCTATGTCTCTCCAGCATCATCCTCCTATGTATCTCCAGCACCATCCTCCTATGTCTCTCCAGCACCATCCTGCTATATCTCTCCAGGATCATCCTGCTATATCTCTCCAGGATCATCCTCCTATGTCTCTCCAGCACCATCCTCCTATGTCTATCCAGCACCATCCTCCTATGTCTCTCCAGCACCGTCCTGCTATGTCTATCCAGCACCGTCCTGCTATGTCTCTTCAGCACCATCCTTCTATGTCTCTCCAGCACCATCCTGCTATGTCTCTCCAACACCATCCTCCAATGTATATGCACCACCATCCTGCTATGTCTCTCCAGC
Source organism: Crinia signifera (assembly GCF_055691185.1). Lineage (NCBI taxonomy): Eukaryota > Metazoa > Chordata > Amphibia > Anura > Myobatrachidae > Crinia > Crinia signifera. The sequence goes on from NC_139222.1 coordinate 43,850,882, forward strand.
ACCACCCTCCTATGTCTCTCCAGTACCATCCTCCTATGTCTCTTCAGCTCTATCCTTCTATTTCTCTCCAGCACCATCCTCCTATTTCTCTCCAGCACCATCCTCCTATGTCTATCCAGTACCATCCTCCTATTTCTCTTCAGCTCTATCCTCCTATTTCTCTCCAGCACCATCCTCCTATTTCTCTCCAGCACCATCCTCCTATGTCTATCCAGCACCATCCTCCTATGTCAATCCAGCACCATCCAAGCTCCATACACTCTACCCAATGCTGGCCATGGGTCGCTGATATTAAGTGTACACACTGAACGATATTGGTAAACAGTATTGTCCAGTAACATCACTGAAAGCCACTGGACATGCGGGTCATTTGGCTATAATTGAACTGGCCCTTTTCAAATCCCATTCTGAGCGATACAGTATCTTTTACTTTATTATCCTCTAGTGTGTATTGAGCTTAAGATTTTAGCACACCTCCCAACTGTCCCGATTACAACAGGACAGTCCCGCTAATTGGAGACTGTCCCTCTCTCCCTCCCATAGGTCACAGTGTCCCACAGGCCGGTGGAGAGTTGGTGTAGAAAAGGTGATCAGCAGCTCCGCATGGCATCTATCAGTGCAGAGTCAGTGCTGGCACGCCCAGGTAAATGACAGAAAACGAGGGTCTCGCCACCCATCACCTTTGCTTGTAGCTCCGCCCATCCATCTGAAGCCCCACCCCATTTTGGGAGCAGCGGTGCGGACGGCGCAGCAGGTCCCGCTGCTCTTGGTTTGAAAGTTATGCGGTATGTTTTAGTGTTCAACAAACAACATTATCTTATGTATGCTTCCATTTTGTAATCGGTTATCCATATTAAGTAAAAGTACAGTTATTTACATGTGCTATTTTTGTCTACTTGATTGACACAGACCAGCAAGTTTAAAACCAATGCAGTAATGAATATGTGTTCAAGCTTTTAAATAAAGAAATCTTTGTGTAAGGATAAAAATGTATTTGTATGACAAGGAAACGTGGATCTAAAAGCATCACAAAAGCATCAATTGACTCTTTAATATAGGCCCGAACCATGTAACACATGCTAAGGTTCTGACAATACTGTCAGTACTTATTGGTGTGCACTGGCAGATAAATAATGTGTGACATCATTGTCACAGACTGGAGAGAAGACAATGCAGAATGCGTTGTGTGTTTTAGCACACAAAGAACAAGACGTGAGGGGGAACAAGTCACAGTGACTACAACATGCCCATGAAGCAATAACAATGGTAGCATGGTACGGGGTGTGTGTACAGCACACAGAGGACTTGGCGCAGTGAAGCACTGCGGTCAGCGCACAGATAAGAAGATATCATACATATTTTACTGAAGTGATGAATTCAGTTGTATACAAATATTTCTGTGGATTTCATCAGAATGAAGATAACGGTAAATACAAACGAGAAAGAAACAGAAAAATAAAAAATCAAGTGCATTAACCCCTTCACGACATTTGACGTATATATACATCATGGCCGGGAAGTACTTCCCGACACATGACGTATATATACGTCATGACTTTAAACTGTCACTGCGTCTAGAGACGCAGTGACAGAGGGACGATGTCTGCTGTCCCTGACAGCAGACATGTCCCTGCATGCCCAGGGGGGGCTGCGATGCCGCCCCCCCGTCGGCGATCGCTGTGATTGGCTGTTCAGTGTGAACAGCCATTCACAGCGTTTTCCTGTGTTACCAGCGAATCAGACGCTCGGTAACACAGGTGTCAATCACCGCCGGGCGTCAGGGGGCATGAGGGGGTCATCGGTGACGATGACACCTCACCCCACCCTCACCCCACCTGCCCCCAAGGCTGTGATTGGTCCGTGGGACCCACGGACCAATCACAGCCAAGGCGCGACATTTAAACTAACGGTGACTGTGCTGCAGACGCCATTCCAGTCTGGAATAGCGTGCAGAGCGGTCACCGTGCCTATCTGCCGTGATACTGACCTGATCCTTGCTAATACTTACCTGATCCTTGCAAATACCTTACCTGATCACTTGATCACTGCTTGTAGCGTGCTGGACGCTTCCTGGATCTGACTTCCTGAGACTTCCTGCTGCTGCTGCAGTGTGATAGAGAGATAGAGAGATAGAGAGAGAGATAGAGAGAGATAGAGAGATAGTGACAGAGAGAGCTATATTTTGTGTCTGCTACCCCCCCTTTTTGGGGGTGCAGGGTTTTTTTATATATAAATAACTGTCAGTGCTGCTGCTGCAGTGTCATAGAGTGATAGATAGTGATAGATAGTGATAGATAGTGAGAGATAGAGAGATTTGTGTCTGCTACCCCCCCTTTTTGGGGGTGCAGGTTTTTTTTATATATATAACTGTCAGTGCTGCTGCTGCAGTGTCATAGAGTGATAGATAGTGAGAGATAGAGAGAGATAGTGACAGAGAGTGATAGAGAGTGTATATTTTGTGTCTGCTACCCCCCCTTTTTGGGGGTGCAGGTTTTTTTTTATACATATAACTGTCAGTGCTGCTGCTGCAGTGTCCTAGAGTGATAGATAGTGATAGATAGTGATAGATAGTGATAGATAGTGAGAGATAGAGAGAGATAGTGACAGAGAGTGATAGAGAGTGTATATTTTGTGTCTGCTACCCCCGCCTTTTGTGCTGATCACTATATCTGAGGTGATCAGCAACTTTTTGGGGGCGCAGAGGTTTTTTTTTTTTTATATATACCTGTCAGTTGCTGCCAGTTGCACTGTCAGTTGCACCAAAGGTTGTGCACCTGCTGCCCCTCACTGGTAATCAGTGTCGCATCACTGATCACCTTTTTTTTTTTTTGTGGGTGCTGTGTGGTCTTTTTTTAATTTTTTTTTTACACACACTGTGATTTTGTGGGTGTCCTGTGGCCACTGTGCGCTGATCAGTGACGTACATCACTGATCAGCTTTTTCGGCACAGGGTTGATCTATTTTTTTTTTTTTTTGATCAAATTCCTGTTGCCTTTGAGCGCTGTTCAGTGACGGACGTTACTGACCAACATCTGTGCTCAATTTTTGGCGCAGGACCTTTTTTTTTTTTTTTTAACCCCTTCAATTTTTTTTTTTTAACCCCTTCAATTTTTTTTTTTTAACCCCTTCAATTTTTTTTTTTTTGTATAAAGTATTTTTTTTTTCTGCACTACATACACACTACACACTACATACCCCCCGGGTTGAAATAAAGTTTGTACCCCCCCCTACACTATACACGTGTTGAAACATTTCACTACCAGTAACACAAAAATAAAAATGGCATCCCAAATGTCATCCCAGTCATCCAGAAGAATGTATTCAGTGGAGGAGGCATATGCCATGCTTGCCTCTGACTCTGACACAGCCAGTGAGGCAAGCGGGGAATTTGAAGGATTCGTCTTAAGCTCCTCTTCCTCCTCTGGTGATGAGGGACCCCCTCAAAGACGCCCCCGTAGAGCAGCTGAGACCCCCCCCCAATAATTGATCTCGTATGGACCCCACCACCAGACAATTTTGAGCCCCAGGTTCCTGAGTTTTTGGCCATGCCAGGAATCCAATTTGATTCCACAGGTCTCAGAGAAATTGACTTTTTCAAATTATTTTTCTCTGATGATTTTATAAATTTAATGGTGGACCAAACTAATTTATATGCCCAGCAGTTTATTGCTCAAAACCCCACGTCATCATTTGCTAGGTGGACCCCTGTAGATGCAGTAGAGATGATGACGTTTTGGGGTCTGGTGTTTCATATGGGCATAGTAAAAAAGCCACAAATTAGGCAATATTGGAGTACAGATGTTCTGTACAGCACCCCATTTTACCGTATGGCCATGACTCGGACTCGTTTTGAGGCAATCCATAAATTTATACATTACACCGATAATGCACAGTGCCCACCCAGAGATGATCCCACCTTTGACAGGCTATTCAAAGTCAGGCCGGTCATTGATCATTTCAGTGCCAAATTTGCAGAGCTATACATCCCTGATAAATGTATTAGCATCGACGAGTCCCTTATACATTTTAAAGGAAGGGTTAAATTCCGCCAGTACCTTCCCAGTAAGAGGGCAAGGTATGGCATAAAAATGTATAAGCTGTGTGAAAGCACCACAGGGTACACCCACAAGTTTAGGGTATATGAAGGGAAGGATTCAAGAATTGAACCGCCAGAATGCCCCCCCTCCCTCGTAGGTGTTAGTGGAAAAATTGTCTGGGATTTAATGCACCCCTTCCTGGATAAGGGTTATCACCTCTATGTGGATAACTTTTACACCAGCATCCCCCTGTTTAAGGCCCTTGGTTCAAGAGGTACAGCAGCTTGCGGTACTGTGCGTAAGAACCAAAGAGGCCTCCCAAAAACGCACATTGCCCAAGTAATGAGAAGGGGTGAAAGCAGGGGAATATGCACCGAAAATATGTTGTTGGTCAAATATAAGGACAAGAGGGATGTCCTTATACTGACAACAATTCATGGAGACAGTACCACCTCCATCCCTGTACGAGGTACCAGTACCCACACCTCAAAGCCAAATTGTATCCTAGATTACAATAAGTACATGGGCGGAGTGGATCTTTCAGATCAGGTACTGAAGCCGTACAGTGCCCTGCGGAAAACAAATATCTGGTACAAGAAGCTGGCCGTGTATATCATCCAGATGGCACTGTATAACGCTTACGTGCTATTCCGTTCTACCGGCCAGAGGGGGACATTTATGCACTTTCAAGAGGAAGTCATAAAGGGCCTAATATTTGGGAACCAGCAGGCAGAGGGCCCCAGTACTTCTAGTACTGGCCCCCGTATTGTACCAGGGCAGAATTTTCCCAACGAAATCCCCTCCACTGCAAGAAAGGGCAGGACACAGAAAAGGTGCAAAGTTTGCTATAAAAAGGGAATAAGAAAGGAAACTATTTTCCACTGTGAAACTTGCCCCGACAAACCCGGCCTATGTATAAAGGAGTGTTTCAAAATATACCACACATCTATGGATTATTAGGTTCATCATTTCACCGTGCTTCGGGGGTCTTGCTAATGCCACATAGCACCCGCCATTCATTCCACCAGAATCTGTGCTGCCAAATCCAAAAATCACTCCTTCCCTTCTGAGTCCTGCCATGCACCCAACTGGTATTTTTTGGTCACATGTGAGGCATTGCCGTACTCTGGAGAAATGGGGGCACAGATTTTGGGGTGCTTTGTCTCCTTCATTCCTTGTGAAAATGAAAAATTTTGAGCCAGAAGTACATTTTTGTGTAAAAAAAAATGTAATTTTTCATTTTCACAGCCCAGTTGTACCAAAATTGGTGAAACCCGTGGGGGTTTGAAATGTACACTATACCCCTAGATGAATTCCCTGAGGAGTGTAGTTTGCAAAATGGGGTCACTTGTGGGGGGGTTCCACTGTATTGGCAATGCAACATAGCACCCACCATTCATTCCACCAAAATCTGTGCTCCAAAATCCAAAAATCACTCCTTCCCTTCTGAGTCCTGCCATGCACCCAACTGGTATTTTTTGGTCACATGTGAGGCATTGCCGTACTCTGGAGAAATGGGGCACAGATTTTGGGGTGCTTTGTCTCCTTCATTCCTTGTGAAAATGAAAAATTTTGAGCCAGAAGTACATTTTTGTGTAAATAAAATGTAATTTTTCATTTTCACAGCCCAGTTGTACCAAAATTGGTGAAACCCGTGGGGGTTTGAAATGTACACTATACCCCTAGATGAATTCCCTGAGGAGTGTAGTTTGCAAAATGGGGTCACTTGTGGGGGGGTTCCACTGTATTGGTAATGCAACATAGCACCCACCATTCATTCCACCAAAATCTGTGCTCCAAAATCCAAAAATCACTCCTTCCCTTCTGAGTCCTGCCATGCACCCAACTGGTATTTTTTGGTCACATGTGAGGCATTGCCGTACTCTGGAGAAATGGGGGCACAGATTTTGGGGTGCTTTGTCTCCTTCATTCCTTGTGAAAATGAAAAATTTTGAGCCAGAAGTACATTTTTGTGTAAAAAAAATGTAATTTTTCATTTTCACAGCCCAGTTGTACCAAAATTGGTGAAACCCGTGGGGGTTTGAAATGTACACTATACCCCTAGATGAATTCCCTGAGGAGTGTAGTTTGCAAAATGGGGTCACTTGTGGGGGGGGTTCCACTGTATTGGTAATGCAACATAGCACCCACCATTCATTCCACCAAAATCTGTGCTCCAAAATCCAAAAATCACTCCTTCCCTTCTGAGTCCTGCCATGCACCCAACTGGTATTTTTTGGTCACATGTGAGGCATTGCCGTACTCTGGAGAAATGGGGGCACAGATTTTGGGGTGCTTTGTCTCCTTCATTCCTTGTGAAAATGAAAAATTTTGAGCCAGAATTACATTTTTGTGTAAAAAAATTTAATTTTTCATTTTCACAGCCCAGTTGTACCAAAATTGGTGAAACCCCTGGGGGTTTGAAATGTACACTATACCCCTAGATGAATTCCCTGAGGGGTGTACTTTGCAAAATGGGGTGACTTGTGGGGGGGTATCACTGTATTGGTGCTTTGGGAGTCTTGCTAATGCAACATGGCACCCACCATTCATTCCACCAAAATCTGTGCTGCCAAATCCAAAAATCACTCCTTCCCTTCTGAGTCCTGCCATGCGCCCAACTGGTATTTTTTGGTCACATGTGAGGCATTGCCGTACTCGGGAGAAATTGGGGCACAGATTTTGGGGTGCTTTGTCTCCTTCATTCCTTGTGAAAATGAAAAATTTTGAGCCAGAACTGCATTTTTGTGTAAAAAAATGTAATTTTTCATTTTCACTGCCCAGTTGTATCAAAATTGGTGAAACCCCTGGGGGTTTGAAATGTACACTATACCCCTAGATGAATTCCCTGAGGGGTGTACTTTGCAAAATGGGGTGACTTGTGGGGGGGTTCCACTGTATTGGTGCTTTGGGAGTCTTGCTAATGCAACATGGCACCCACCATTCATTCCACCAAAATCTGTGCTGCCAAATCCAAAAATCACTCCTTCCCTTCTGAGTCCTGCCATGTGCCCAACTGGTATTTTTTGGTCACATGTGAGGCATTGCCGTACTCGGGAGAAATTGGGGCACAGATTTTGGGGTGCTTTGTCTCCTTCATTCCTTGTGAAAATGAAAAATTTTGAGCCAGAACTGCATGTTTGTGTAAAAAAATGTAATTTTCCATTTTCACATCCCAGTTGTACCAAAATTGGTGAAACCCCTGGGGGTTTGAAATGTACACTATACCCCTAGATGAATTCCCTGAGGGGTGTACTTTGCAAAATGGGGTGACTTGTGGGGGGGTATCACTGTATTGGTGCTTTGGGAGTCTTGCTAATGCAACATGGCACCCACCATTCATTCCACCAAAATCTGTGCTGCCAAATCCAAAAATCACTCCTTCCCTTCTGAGTCCTGCCATGCGCCCAACTGGTATTTTTTGGTCACATGTGAGGCATTGCCGTACTCGGGAGAAATTGGGGCACAGATTTTGGGGTGCTTTGTCTCCTTCATTCCTTGTGAAAATGAAAAATTTTGAGCCAGAACTGCATTTTTGTGTAAAAAAATGTAATTTTTCATTTTCACTGCCCAGTTGTATCAAAATTGGTGAAACCCCTGGGGGTTTGAAATGTACACTATACCCCTAGATGAATTCCCTGAGGGGTGTACTTTGCAAAATGGGGTGACTTGTGGGGGGGTTCCACTGTATTGGTGCTTTGGGAGTCTTGCTAATGCAACATGGCACCCACCATTCATTCCACCAAAATCTGTGCTGCCAAATCCAAAAATCACTCCTTCCCTTCTGAGTCCTGCCATGTGCCCAACTGGTATTTTTTGGTCACATGTGAGGCATTGCCGTACTCGGGAGAAATTGGGGCACAGATTTTGGGGTGCTTTGTCTCCTTCATTCCTTGTGAAAATGAAAAATTTTGAGCCAGAACTGCATGTTTGTGTAAAAAAATGTAATTTTCCATTTTCACATCCCAGTTGTACCAAAATTGGTGAAACCCCTGGGGGTTTGAAATGTACACTATACCCCTAGATGAATTCCCTGAGGGGTGTAGATTGCAAAATGGGGTGACTTGTGTGGGAGGTTCCTAACTTTTAGCACTTATGGTGCCTAGAAACCTACATGGTGCCTAAAAAAAAATCTCATAAAAAGGAGGCTCCAAAATCAAGTAGGTGCTCCTTCTATTATGAAGCCTTTGGTTTGGTCAACGTGCACACTAGGGCCACATATAGGATATTTTTGAAAACAAAAGAATTGGGGGAATCAATTTTTAGTCACATTTCTCTAGTAAAATCTACTGTATTCGTTAGAAAAATGTATTAAAATTGAAACTCTGCAAAAAAAAAGAAATTTTGAAATTTCACCTACACTTTGTTTTAATTCCTGTGAAACACCTAAAGGGTTAACAAACTTCCAAAATGCTGTTTTGAATACTGTGAGGGGTGCAGTTTTTGAAATGGCATCATTTATGGGGGTGTCTCACATACAAGTCCCTCAAAGTCACATCAGAACTGAACTGGTCCCTAAAAAAATCAGTGTTTGAAATTTTCTTGAAAATTTGAGAATTTGCTAGTCATATTTGAAGCCTCCTAGTGTCCAAAAAAATGAAAAGGAGGTTGAAATAATGATTGCAACATAAAGTAGACATATGGTCTTTGTTAGTTATTAACTATTTTGAGTGGTATGATTATTTGTCTCACAAGCAGAAAATGTGACATTTTGCATATTGCTAAATTTTCCATTTTTTCACGATATTTTGGTATTTTTCACAAAAAAACACAGACTGTATCGACCAAAATTTACAACTAACTTGAAGTACAATGTGTCCCGAGAAAACAATCTCAAAATCACTGGGATAAGTAAAAGCAAAAAAAAGTTATCCCCACTTAAGTGAGACATGTCAGATTTGAAAAAAAGGGCTCTGTCATGAAGGCACAAACTGGCTCTGTCATGAAGGGGTTAATAAAAGAGCCTAATAATATATAATAATAATAATAATAATAATAATAATAATAATAATATGTGCTTCATGGCTGTATTGTGAGGGACTGAGACACCCACATTGACCAGCAGCTTCTGCTGCCCGTGGGCTACAATGCCAAATACACACTGAGGGGGAATTAGTTAACACATATGTATAATATTGGGGTAGATGTATTTAGCAGGGATAAAGGAGGAGAAGTGGGCCATGGCAACCAATCAGCTGCTCTGTATCATTTCATATTATGCAAATTATAGATGTTACTTCAGTGCTGATTGGTTGCCATGAGCCACTTCTACTCTGGTTCACTTCTCCTCCCTTATCATCTACCCTATTGTATGTGGGGGCTTCCTGACCCTGGGGTTCAGCAACCCTGTACATTTTTACAGTTCCCGCTGCCCCGAGGACACAGCATTCCATTTGATTGCGGGTTCTGCTATAAGCCTTCCCCCTAGACTCCCATTGGCTAGTGTCACAGGAGCTGGGCTTTCGTTAGGCCCAGCCCCAAACATGGCAAAATGTCACAATTAAGCTGGCAGAGGGCAGGGCTAAAAGATGTGATTTGTATCATTTAGCCCCATCCCCTCCAAACGGCGCCACAATTTCCGCAATTCTCTTTCCATCCTGCCCACTGCACTAGAAACGGCTGGGATGTGAGGTGCACTGCTCCTAAGGCACCAAGGCCAAGTACATCCTCTGGTGATTAACCCACCAGGTATTGGCTGCAAATGGAATTTGTCAGCATAGACCATTAGCTGTGGGGTTGAGTATGCTCCTCAGTCTGCTGTTGGAATGGTAAGGTTTTTTTTTTATTCAAATAACTTTCCAACACAAAATACTGTATTGTCAATTTCCATGGACTATTAAATAAATAAATGAACTTTAAAGACGAAATAAATTGAACACCGCTTGATCCGCTGGGAGAGGTTCTAGTCTAAAGAAATTCTAAACATACAAAACCACACGTTATAGCCACCCTTGCGCCTCTCATGAAATATAGACATAGCTGTCCCATTACCTACCCTTCCCCATACCTTTCCCTTGTATTGTCTACATTTTTATATACATGTATGTTTACAGATATTGTTTTTCGGTAAAATTGAAAATATTGGTCACCCTGTGTGGTGCTTTGTTGTCAAACAAGGAATGTATTATCGCCTTGATATAACCATGTCAAATTGTGACCTTTACAATAAAACGTGTTTAAAAAAACAAAACGAAATAAAAATCATTGAGTGCACGCCTTGATAAGTGGCCTTTGCACGCCTATGTGGCTTCAGTGCACTGAGATAACAACAGGTGTAGCATGGTACGGGGTGTGTGTACAGCACACATAGGAGGTGGTGCAAAGAATGACTGCAGTCATTACAGAGATAAGAAAGCCAAGAGAGGTATTGGATGAGGAATTTATCAAGGTGTATAAAGAAAACTAAAAGGATTGTACGGAAGAGAGCAAGATATAGAGGGAAGAATGAACAGATAATGGCCAGATGTACTAATCTTCAAAAAGTGATAAAGTGGAGAGCGATAAACTACCAATCAGCTCCTAACTGTCATTTTTCAAACACAGGGGTAGATGTATGAAGCAGTGATAAGGGAGAAGTGAGCCAGAGGAGAAGTGACCCATGGCAACCAATCAGCTGCTCTGTATATTTGTATTTTATGCAAATGATCAATGTTACTTCAGTGCTGATTGGTTACCATGGGCCACTTCTCCTCTGGCTCACTTCTCCCTTATCACTGCTTCATACTGTATATCTACCCCACAGTCTGTATTATAGCAGTTAGGAGCTGATTGGCTGGTACTTTATAAGCGTCCACTTTATCACTTTTTGAAGCTTTGTACGAGAGAGAGAGAGAGAATTTACCGAAACCCGGCCGCACCTTTGGGTGACGATACCCTATCGCTGACCAGCGTGCCGGCAGCAGCCCGGGCAGTGCCGCAGTGGGGTCCTTGAGGCAGATGGACAGTCAGCGGCGGGGTCCCTGCGGCAAATGGGAAGTCAGTGGCAGGGGTCCCTGTGGCAGATGGGAACTAGTAGCGCTGCTAGTTCCCATCTGCCGCAGGGACCCTGCGGATCCCCGCTGCCCAGGTACCAGGGGTGTGAGACCTACCTCCGTCCGGGGGGAGAGACCTGCCTCCGTCTGCGCTGCCGGGGGTCTCCATAACGGAGACCCCCGCAAACCACATTACAGGTATCGCAGGGGGCATACGTCACCGCACCGCGATGCCAGCCACATATGTTAGTATGCGAGGGGTGGCAATGTATGCTAATACTGTACATCTCGCCCAGAGAGAGATGGGTGGAAGAGAGAGAGTGAAGGATGGAAAGATAGAATAAGGAATAAGAGATGAAAAGATGGGAGCGAGAAAGATCAACAGACAGATTGATGTGAGCGATAGACAGAGAGTTTAAAGAGGAAAGAAAGTGTGTAAATGAAAGAGATGCTGGGAAGAGGGCACTGGCATATCTATAATGGGTGCAGAGCACACCCTGCACCCAGTTACCAGTACCTGCCATCCAGACTTCAGCATTGGCAGCAGCAGTATGCAGAAATAGTGTGATGGCCATTTTCTGGCATTTTGTGCATGCGCAGTAGGAAGTTTACTGGGGAAATGGCTGCTGCCCAATTTCCCAGAGACCTGCGCATGCGCACAAGACTCAGGGACAACGCCAGTGTCTCCTAGTAACCCGAGTGCCCAGATGCAGGGTCAGATGTATCAAGCTTCAAAAAGTGATAAAATGGAGAGTGATAAACATCCAGCCAATCAGCTCCTATCTGCCATGTTACAGGCTGGGTTTGAAAAATGACAGGTAGGAGCTGATTGGCTGGTTGTTTATCACTCTCCACTTTATCACTGTTTAAAGCTTAATACATCTGGCCCTCTATCGCTTTGCTGGCGTGAGAGTAGAGAGCCTGGACCCATATGTAAGGACTCCCGGGCTCATGGGTGCATGTCGGGACCTAGCGCTCGTATCCGCCTTGAGAAAGGCAGTGTTTACAGCATTTGCACAGTCCCGGGAGAACTTCAGTTCGCGGATCACACAGTAAGGCCACAAAAGCAAGGTACAAAACGCACCTTTATTTCATATTAACAGTACATGAAAACCATAACCACACCACTAACACTACACAATACAGGTAGCCTACAATATACACAGCACACACTAACTATATCAGAACCACACAAAGGTGAACACCTCCCCTTCCCTTCCACAGACAATAGTCACCTTGGGCAGTCTCTGAGCTGAGGCTGGTGGGGCCTTGGTGAGGGGGGAATGCAGAACCCCAGCGGAGGTACGGGCTCCACTGAGCCAGGGCCGATGCCCGCTGCCGGTCCTGCAGGTGATGAATCCCAGCCGCTTGGCCTGTGGGTGCCGTCGGGGTGCTGGCACGCTGGATGCAACCGTTGGCTGTGGTATGGGGTCCACTGCGCCAGGGCCGACTGCCCACTGCTGGTCCTGCAGGTGATGAATCCCAGCCGCTTGGCCTGTGGGTGCCGTCGGGGTGCTGGCACGCTGGATGCAACCGCTGGCTGTGGTATGGGGTCCACTGCGCCAGGGCCGACTGCCCACTGCTGATGTTCTGGTGGGGTCTGGAGGGAACTCAGCTTCCTCCCCTGGGATCCTGCCTCGCCGGGTCAGGGATCCTGGATGGATGCAGAAAGTTGAACCCAGAGCTGTTGTTTCAGCCCATTTTATCCTTGAGTTCTGCGACCGGATTGGTTGTTGCTTGAAGCCTGAGATGTAAATGCCCCTGAGTCCTGTGTAGGGATTGGCTGCTGCTGTAGCCCTGCCAACTTGCTGTTCTCTGGGACTCTCTGGCCCCCTGCTGGTCTGGTGCCGGCCAGTCTATAACAAGTCCCCGGGGAGAACAAAAGGCCAGGAACCATTGCTGATAAGGGGGCGGCCCAGGTGTGAAGTCAAAACAGACCCTGTTGTTGGTTGTGAAGTCTCAGCCTATTCAGCTTGCTGATGCTTCCTGTGAGGGGGATGAGATAGGGGGGTGTCGGCTGTCCGCATTAGCCAACAAGATATTACACACATGCAATAAACCATACATTACTGTGATAGAGACATATCAGGCTCAGGAGTATATGCCCTGATGGGCGCAATACTTATAAACACGCGGTACTATTTCCCATCGCAGGCAGACATCTGGTATGTAATAAAGTCCTGTCCTAGTACTATAGAACACACAGTCCTGTGGAAGGCTCTATTAGTGTGAGAGGCACGGCTCCCATGAGATGGCAGGCAGGGAATTGTATTGGAAAAATGTTGTTAATTCAGGTAAGAGAGTGTCTGGGTCTCTGGGCTATATTTAGGAATCTTGGGGTGCCTACCCCCTCATGATCCAGGTGGGGGTGCCCAGAGGGTGGATCATGACATACCTCCCCCTTCCTAAATCCGGTCCGAGGGGCTGGCTCCCAGATCGGAGCCAGTCAGGATGACCGGGCCCAGTGATCTCCTGGAGGCGTGATTCCGCTCCTCCTGCTCTGGATGAGGGGGGTCCGAGGTCAGCAGTTCACCATGTGAAACCCGCATTCCCGTACCCCAGTTACAGGGTTTGCCCCTGTCATGTGGAAATCTTTCCTTCTCTCCTGCCTGTTTGGTTGACCCTCCTCCCTCCGCCTCTGGCGCAACTGGGAGGGGCCCGATCGGTGTACACAGGCTACAATCCGGAAACCTGGCTGCGGATTCTGCTCTTAACAACAGCGCCGACGTTGGCTGCAGGGGAGCAGTGGGTAACAACGATGCTTCTCCCAAAACATCAGAAGCCTTCACCGTCACCCCACTTGGGCCTGAAACCTCCCCCAGCCCCTGAAGCTGCTGGGCCTCCCCTGGGCAACCTTCCATCCATGTCTGTTCATCCACCTTGCAGGGCCTCAGCACACTCTGCCCCCACCTGCCCTCAGCAGCAGGCAGCGGTCCTGGGGATTCTCCTTCACACCATGGCTGCAGAAGAGCAGGGGGTATCCGCAATCCTTCCCCTGCTCTTCCCTCCACAGCCCCCACAAACACCTCCCCCAGTTCTAGATGGTCCTCTGGACCCTTACGTGATGCTTGAAGGGCCATGCTGGTGGGATCCTTCTCCCCCACCTCCCAGGGCCTGAGCACACCCAGCCCCCACCTGCCCTCAGCAGCAGGCAGCGGTCCTGAGGATTCTCCTTCACACAATGGCTGCAGAGAAGCAGGGGGTATCCGCAAGTCTCCCCCTGATTTTCCCACAATCCCCCCCCTTGGGTCGAACACCTCCCCCAGCCCTTTGAACAACCACGGCTGGGCCTCCCCATGGCAAACTTCCATCTTCCCCAGGGTGCACTGCTTCCCCAGCCTGGCTATGAGAGGGACTGGTGGGGTGGCATTGTACGGCAGCACTGCTGGCATCTCCCTTACAGCCCCAGGTCCAAACTCACATTCTCTTGCTCGTGCCATGCTGGCTGGTGAGGTGTCTTCCTCTGAGGCCCAGGGGGGTGATGAGCTATGCCTCTGACCATCCCCTCCATGTTTGCTTGCTTGGCTGCCTGTTTGCTGCAGCGGCTCCCCGGGCACATAATTACAGTCAGTCACTCTTGCAGGGGACTCCCAGAAGCGCTGCACCCCAGCCTCTACTCCCTGCTCTGGCACCCTGGTCACATACCTGCCTTTTGACTCCAGATCCTCCTGGCTCTGATGGCTAAGTGGGAACAGTCCTGGACAATCCTCCTGGGGTGGTAGAGTGGCAGAGCGCACCCCAGACACACTTCCTTCCATCTCCCCCTTCTGAATATGCTGGGGCTCCTGGGGCAAGATGCCCTCATTCGCTGGGCCGCTGGTGGTCATGTAGGGGAGAAGTACTGCCCCCTCTGCTGGGGCACAATCATTGTAGACCCCCTGGCCGCTAGTTTCAAAGTCTCCATCTCCCACATCTGCAAAAGGGAAGATGTACTGCCATTCTTCCTGGGGTGCCATTTTTGGGTGCACCCCCATCCTTTGGCTAGCTGCTTGGAGCAGTGGCTGACCACTGCTTTGTACCTCCTGTGGCGAGGACTCAGCCATCACAGTCCCAGCCTCCAAAATCTGCTCTGCTCTGGGGCTAGTCTCTGGGGCAGCCCCTGCACTGTATACTGGCACTGCTCCATCTATCACGGGCTCCGTGTGCACCAGTCCATCATCACCATGTGGGGCCACAGTGCCCAGCTCCGCCACACTACTTGGCACAATGCAGGGGGAATAAATATCCCCTCCCCGATATCCATCTGCCACAATCACAGTCCATGATGTTAGGGCTCCTTTAGAGTCCGAGGTCCCTGGTGCGATATCACAGGGACACACCACAGCTAGTTCCTCATTTCCCAACTCACTGAATGGGAACAGTTCTGTGATTTCTCCCTGTGTCAGTGGGGGATCTAGTTCTGTGGCTCTCTGAGGATGCATAAGCTGCAGCAGCCGACGTTCCTCTGTCTCCACCCTCTGACACTGGTCCAGCCACTCTGGAGAATTCAGCTGTCCCTGTGCCAGGGCGACCCTCTCTGCATTATCATAACAGTGCAGGAGACACTGCAACTGCTCCTGGACACTTCTCAGTTCTCCTGGACACAGGACATAGTTCCTATACACGCTGAATGCATGTAGCGGGTCCTCTTGTTGCTCGTACACCCATCGGATGAGAGTGCAGTGTGAGCGGCCTTCAGGGGGTGTGCTGCATCGTAGCCTCCATTCGTCAGTTAGGTCCTCCAGACTCATTCTCGCTAATGGAGCTCCAGATTCTGCAGGCCACAGTTCCTCTGCCTCCCCCCCTGGGATCTCGGTAGTGGACCCCTCGGTCATCCACCCTGGTGGCACCATCAACTCCTCCTCCCTTTGAGTTCTCTTTGCGGGCTCCTTCCCAGGACCCACGTTACCCGGTGCTGGCACGCTGGCCTCAGCGATCCGGCTTCTATGCATTAGCTGATGCGTGGCGTTACTTACTTCTGTGACAAAAGCCTTCCACGCCACCGTATGCAGCAGGTTTCCTGCAGCAGCCTCAGATACATACTGCTCAAATTCATCGGTCAGGTAAGCTGCTTTCTCCTCTGTAGTAGCTCCTGTCCATACATAAATCCACCGATATGCTGCTTCCCAATCCTCCCAGAGGGGCTGCATCAGCGTGGATGGGCTTCTCCAGTCCCATTCCTCAGCCAGACGACTCCATGACGATTCCTCATCTATGAGCCTCACTGCTCTGGGTGACTGTGGGCACCTCTTGCCTCTCTTTGGACGTCTCTGTCCTTTTCCTGGAGCCATTCTCCACACGGGCTGCACTCGTAGAGCTTGGTCAGCGTCACTTGCTGGACCCCCTTACGTCAGCTTCCGTTTCTGGGCCACGGCACACTCCGCCGTTCCCTCGCTTGCAGGGATTGTCCCCTGGACAAGCCGGCACTTAAGCGGAATTCTTCCCTCGCTTAATGCCCTCACAAATTATCCTTTTTCTCCTCCCCGGCATCCCTGCTAGGGTTACAAGAGCTCACCTCTGTGTGGTTCTATACTACTGGTTATGGGCTATTGCGCCAACAGAACCTGGCCGTATAACGATACGGGCCCCTGGTTCTGCTTGGTCTACAGGACTGTGTGATCCCCACTGCTTGCCACCAATTGTAAGGACTCCCGGGCTCATGGGTGCATGTCGGGACCTAGCGCTCGTATCCGCCTTGAGAAAGGCAGTGTTTACAGCATTTGCACAGTCCCGGGAGAACTTCAGTTCGCGGATCACACAGTAAGGCCACAAAAGCAAGGTACAAAACGCACCTTTATTTCATATTAACAGTACATGAAAACCATAACCACACCACTAACACTACACAATACAGGTAGCCTACAATATACACAGCACACACTAACTATATCAGAACCACACAAAGGTGAACACCTCCCCTTCCCTTCCACAGACAATAGTCACCTTGGGCAGTCTCTGAGCTGAGGCTGGTGGGGCCTTGGTGAGGGGGGAATGCAGAACCCCAGCGGAGGTACGGGCTCCACTGAGCCAGGGCCGATGCCCGCTGCCGGTCCTGCAGGTGATGAATCCCAGCCGCTTGGCCTGTGGGTGCCGTCGGGGTGCTGGCACGCTGGATGCAACCGTTGGCTGTGGTATGGGGTCCACTGCGCCAGGGCCGACTGCCCACTGCTGGTCCTGCAGGTGATGAATCCCAGCCGCTTGGCCTGTGGGTGCAGTCGGGGTGCTGGCACGCTGGATGCAACCGCTGGCTGTGGTATGGGGTCCACTGCGCCAGGGCCGACTGCCCACTGCTGATGTTCTGGTGGGGTCTGGAGGGAACTCAGCTTCCTCCCCTGGGATCCTGCCTCGCCGGGTCAGGGATCCTGGATGGATGCAGAAAGTTGAACCCAGAGCTGTTGTTTCAGCCCATTTTATCCTTGAGTTCTGCGACCGGATTGGTTGTTGCTTGAAGCCTGAGATGTAAATGCCCCTGAGTCCTGTGTAGGGATTGGCTGCTGCTGTAGCCCTGCCAACTTGCTGTTCTCTGGGACTCTCTGGCCCCCTGCTGGTCTGGTGCCGGCCAGTCTATAACAAGTCCCCGGGGAGAACAAAAGGCCAGGAACCATTGCTGATAAGGGGGCGGCCCAGGTGTGAAGTCAAAACAGACCCTGTTGTTGGTTGTGAAGTCTCAGCCTATTCAGCTTGCTGATGCTTCCTGTGAGGGGGATGAGATAGGGGGGTGTCGGCTGTCCGCATTAGCCAACAAGATATTACACACATGCAATAAACCATACATTACTGTGATAGAGACATATCAGGCTCAGGAGTATATGCCCTGATGGGCGCAATACTTATAAACACGCGGTACTATTTCCCATCGCAGGCAGACATCTGGTATGTAATAAAGTCCTGTCCTAGTACTATAGAACACACAGTCCTGTGGAAGGCTCTATTAGTGTGAGAGGCACGGCTCCCATGAGATGGCAGGCAGGGAATTGTATTGGAAAAATGTTGTTAATTCAGGTAAGAGAGTGTCTGGGTCTCTGGGCTATATTTAGGAATCTTGGGGTGCCTACCCCCTCATGATCCAGGTGGGGGTGCCCAGAGGGTGGATCATGACACCATACTGCACACAGGCCTCCTAATCCACCCTTGGAATAGGTAGAAATAATCTAAAAAGTAAAAATGGGCAGGGTCAGATAAAGGCCAGGGGGGCCCTGGACAACAAAATTGCGGTAACCCCCAACACACCCCGATGGAGGCAGGTATCTTCCCCCGGACGGAGGTAGGTCTCCCACCCCCGGTACTTGGGCAGGTGGGATCCACAGGGTCCCTGAGGCAGTTGGGAACTAGTAGCGCTACCAGTTCCCTTCTGCCGCAGGGACCTCTGCCACTGACTTCCCATCTGCTGCAGGGACCCCGCCACTGACTGCCCATCCGTCTCAGGGACCCCGCTGAAGCGTGGGGGCCCTGGGGGCGACCGCCCCTGTCGCCCCGTGGATAATCTGGCACTGAAAATGAGGGAAAAGAAAATCATGAGAGAAAGGATAAAAAAAAGTACAGAGAGATTGTGTGAGGAATAAAGAGACACAGAGGAACTAACAGCGAATAATAACCCTGCACCAGTAAGTGAGTGTGAGTACATGAATGGTGACTTGTTCAGTATACTAGCAGCTGAGGCGGGTGTGTGCTCAGTACAGGAATAGCAGAGGATGGAGCTCTGTGTGTAATGGAATAAGTTCCCAATATCACAGCAGCAGTACTATGATTGATGGGCACTGCTGTGCCTCTGACCCGCTGATATGGCCCTGGCTGAGTGACAGCTGGGAGCAGCTCAAGTAAAGCCTAACAAGGAGGGGGCAGGCGGGGGAGCAGGATTTAAAGAGACGTTCTAATCCCCTGGAGCTCTTTCCCTGTGCCTGTCTGTCTGCTGAGGTCTCCCTTGTACCTGTTGCTGTTCCTGTGTGAGGACACTTAGAGGTGAGAACTTACCTTATTGTAGATACACAGTAACAAGGCGCCCTAATCCTTCCTGAGGGAATGCCTGCAGAATGAATGGGTGTGCAGGTGCTTTCCTCTATTTTTTACTTTTTTTTGTTGTTGCCTCTCTTTACATACTGTACAGACAGTATGATGTGTTTATTTCTTCTTTGCTGATTTTGTATACATATACAGTAGGAGAGCGAACTTGTTGGTTGCAGCATCGTTGCACTTTTTCATTGTATTTAAAGATCTGGATCGCAGCTACTGTAAATTTGGCATCCAGTATTCAGTTACAGTAGGGGCCATATAAGGGAAAGGGAGAGACTGCGGCCGTGTATCTGTGTGGATTTGGGGAATAGTTAGAGAAGTGCAGACAAATGTGTACTACTAGGACCACAGGGGATAAAGCAGCCCTGCTCGTGATCAGCCCTTGTGTGGCAGAAGGTCATACAGAAGAAATGGGTATAGGCAGGTGCATTCCCACCATAACCTCATATCCAAGGGAGTGATGTGTGTGACCGCAGTGCAGAGAGTAATTGGTACGTTGTAGTTGGTATGTGTTTGTAAGTGTATCAATGATCCTATCACCTTTAATCATTTTAAGATGCTACACAGTACTGCACACATGTCTACAGGCATCCCCAGCTACCTGACAGCTGAGGAAAATAACATTATGCACATTATTTATATTGCACACACACACACACACACACACACACACACACACACACACACACACACATATATATATATATATATATATATATATATATATATATATATATATATACAGCTCTATAAAGAGAATATTTCATTATTCACATACACACTAAATCGCTGTCCCAATCGAGTTTACAACCCATATTCCTATCACACAGCGTTGGTAGGAATCAATCCCATAATTCACAGCATTGCCATCCACCAATTCTATTCACTGTGCCACTGTGAACTTACTGGGTACGGTTCTTGGGTTGAAATCAGTTAAGGTTCTAGGTGTGTAAATAGGCACAATATTGCATATTATCTTTGAGTTTCGTGTGGATTTACTGTTCAAATAGAACTTCCAAGTAGGTAACCAGGCTACGGATGGAACTGGCCCAAGATTGTATGCCTGTTGAAAGGAGATTAAATTGTAAACTCCACTTGAGCAGGTGCTAATGTGAATAAATACATGCACTCTGATTCTGCATAATATGTTGGTGCTATATAGATAACAGGCTGAATTGTCCCAGAATTCCAAACAGTTTATGAATATCAAATTGTTCAACATCAGAAACAAATAAAAGAAACCAATACAATATAAGGGGCTGTTCCCGTTCATTTTGTTAATTTAAAGTCCAATAACGTAATAATCAATATTATAATTGAATGATTTTAGTGACCAAATATATATTATTATTAATATTTTTATTTATAAATTGCCAACGTACATACTCAGTGCTGTATAGTCACGGTTACGTGATGTAAACAATAAATACAATGACAAGAAACAAATGTTACAGGACCCTGCCTACAGTATGTGGTTAAAATGTGTGGGAAAGAAAGAACACTTAATATGCAAAGAAACAACGATGGTTGTCCACCATTTACCTATTGTGGGTATATAGTACATGTTTATGGATACAGCCATAGTGCTGCAGTCGTTTTCTGCGGGACTATGTAAAAACCGGACCCGAACAAGACACTGGACCACCGGACCGGACATCAAAATGTGCATTCCGGACCTTGGGGTGTTCCATCCAGGGGTGTGTGTGTGTGTCTTGTTTTGGGGGATGCCTGTGATAGCTTTCGCCAGGAACATGGAACATGTCCGGACAGGACGCCCCTGGACAGGACACCAACCGGACCAGACACTACAAGCTCCGAAATGCAGAGTCTTGTCCGGGTCCGGTTTTTACCCATACCCGTTTTTTGCTCCAGGCAGTTGGGGATATTTGAATCTGCACATAGTGGGGCAGATGTATTAAGCCTGGAGGAGAGATAAACTGGAGATAAAGTGGAGATAACTTGGAAGAGTTAACACACCAGCCAATCAGCTGTGTTTGAAATATGACAGTTGGGATCTGATTGGCTGGTGCGTTATCTCCTTCCACTTTATCTCCAGTTTATCTCTTTCCCAGGCTTAATGCATCTGCCCCACTGTGCCTATTCATATGCTTACTTTCATAGCAGTCACCCTTATCAGTGTGCATTTGGGTGCACCAGCCTTCTCCTTGGTCCACGAGATCTGTCTGAAAACAGATATTCACCCATGCATGATTATACATACACAAGGGGGTTTATTTACTAAGCATCTGATTGGTTGCCATGGGAAGCATCCCATCTTCAACAGAACTCCCAACTTTCTCAATAAACCCCAAGGCCTCTCTGCAAAACAGTGATTTGTAAAAGCATACTTGCCTACCTTTGAAAAACAGTTTCAGGGAGATTATAGTTGTTAGTAGAATTTTGCAAAGCTCCCCATTGAGGGGGCGTGTCATGCTCCTCCCAAAAGGCGTGTCTACTTCCATACATGGAGAGATTGTGAAAACAGATTGTGAAAGTGGCACCTAGAAGCGTGGGTGTGAACTGCTACATTTGAGGGGAATCTTGTAAAATGAGTTATATCCAAATGTAGATGATCCCCAAAGCAGTTAGTAAGAGCTGCTATACTTGGTAATGTGCTGGGAAATGGTGCGGATGATTCAATGTAAATGTATCTATCTCTCATTCCTTTTTTCCCCCCAAATTGTAACAGTGTAATGTGGACTAGGTGAAATGAGGGAGATTGCTAGACTAATGAGAGGGAGATTGCTGCTGTATCAGGGAGTCTCCTGCAGAATGCACGAGGGTAGGCAAGTATGTGTAAATGTGCATCGCCCACATCCTTTGGTGGTTTCACGCATTATACATTACACCAAGAAGTATGTGCACGAACCTTGGTGTTACACCGCACTGGCAGTACATACAACACTTCCAAGGGGGACATTGGCACCTACAATAACTAATTACATACTGTACACAGCTAAAGCAAGGTGTAGTGGAGGTGCTTCAGTATTGCTTATCCAGTTAGAAAGTTAAATATTAAATAGGTAAACGAGTTTCCAAGTTAGCAATTTATTCAAAGTGTTGAATTCTGTTTATGGATTCGCTGTAACCTCTTTATACAGTATGAATAACAGAAAATCAATTCCCTATTGTATATCTTTACCATTGGTTTGTTTCCAGACCACGTAGCTAGGGAAGTAACCCTGATATATGGAAAGCTATGATCACGGGACTGTGTGTGAGGTCATGTGGTGAAGATTGCTGTTTCAAAGTGACTTAGTGAAAGTCCTCAAAGTTATATTATAGGAAGTCATAGAGTGTATTTATAAACACTGTTCTTGTAAATGCAGTATACAAGGTGTTGTACTGCAGCGACTGAACTCTTTTTCAGAGTGGAACAGAGGCGTAAATCTGGGAGGCAATGGAGTCATCTAACACCAGGCTCCTGCTCTTAAGGGGGCACCTCTTTTCCCCTGCAAGTTTGAATCAGCTCATTTAAAGCCATTGATATCGCTTCTGTTACTGACACCCCTTCCTAACATCATTTTAGCAAGTGTCACATCCTGTATTAGAACCCATGACCTGTCTTACTGGAGAAAGACACCTTACTGATTGAGCTATTTGGGAAGGGTACTAATATATTTATCTTGCCTCTGGGCAACTGGGACAAACTTGTGTCACTGGAGAGTAAGGATGGTATATGACATCTGTGCCTACAGAACAGAACAGTCCTAGTTTGAGGGTATGTAACTCCTTCCCGAACTGTCCTGCTTTGTCCTGGACTGGCCTTGAGGTTGGAAGATACGTCCTTTTCACTGGGACCTATCAAGATATCTTTTCAGAGAAGGGAACAGAATGGGGCATATTTACTAACATAGGTGTTCTATTGAAGATGGGATGTTGCCCATAGTAACCAATCGGATTCTATCTGTTATCTTCTAGAAGATGCTAAATAAGTATAATCTGACTGGTTGCCATGGGCAACACCCCATCTTCAATAGAACTCCCATCTTAGTAAATTTACTCCTATGGGTGTGGTCCTACAGTACATGTCACAACAGATGGGCAAGCCACTGTCATGCATTGTGATGACCATATCTGTCTTGTCCTCTTTTCCAAAAAGAGCAGCGGTGGAGTGACCATCAACAGGTCAATAATCATGGTCAACATTTTTGAATCATTGGTAGTAAACTATCACTGGTTGAAATCACCATTGGTTCAGGTCTACGCATGTGCAGATGAACAAGGAGCGCTGACACTCATATGCAGAACCATTGAGGATTAATGGCCGTCCCTAAGCAGTAGTGAATGCGTACAGCCACATTTGACATGGAGTCCATAACATTTATGGGAATTTCAGAGTAAGGGACAATGTGTCACGATGGTAGGGCTGGGCACACTACTGTGACAGTTGATTAGGTCCCAGTGATGCATGGTCACACCTCTTCCTCATGTGCTTTCTTGTCCCGCACCAGCTGCTACAAAGGTTAGGAGGTATGATATGGACTTCAATTTTGAATTATCTAATTTTTTGCAAAATTGCAGGAGTTCAATGTTTCCTTATTTTAGCCTATGCTTTTTTGAGTATTGTACTGTTGCATTTGCTACTTTGAAATGAGGCACCGTGAATGATATCCTCAATTCTCCTAACATTTACTATAAGGAGAGAAAGATAATCCTTTGGCTAATATCAAAATGATTGCTGTGCTCTACAGCTAGGAGTAGTCAATGTTTTTGTCTTTGGGTGACAGATGTTACAAAAACAATAGGCACTGTACTAAAATATTAGCGGATTTCCTTTCCTATGTTTTTGAAAGCTTCTATGCTCATGGTAGGTTGGTCATCTGTAGTCATACACCTAGATATGGTTCAGACTTTCGAGTGTGGACAGGTCTAATGGGGATATAGTTCATACACCAGTGGTCCGAGTATGGAGGTATGGGGTATATAGTTCATTCACCAGTGGTCCGACTATGATTCCAGGGTGGGAGAAGCTTTAGTGCACCAGAAAGGTCTCCTCTGTGGGGGCAGCGAGATGGAGCAGTAGCACAGTAGGCTTAGTATTAAAGGTATGTGGAGACCTTGCAGGTCATTTTCAAAAGATTCCCAGCTGTCACTTTGTGGCACTAGTGCCTATGGTTGGTCTCCAGAATTATTTTGTTCATTTTTTGGTATAATATTTCTTTAACATTAGCTATGTATATGTGTGACTAGAGTACACTGTACGGGCTCTGATTCTGAGTCGGAGCATCTCCTGACACTAGTCCATATGGCCTCCTGTCTACTTCATTACCGAAGCCGGCATATTCGCCCACAACACTCCAATGACATTCCCAGTTACTGCCCATTTCATGGAATTTTTGGTCCGTACTCACTAGTGATCTCATGTGCATATTCCTGACCATGCTCATGTGCTGGGAACCACAAGATCCATCCGCATTGCCCCTTCCATCCGGCACAGAATCTGACCTGCAGTATACTGTAGTCACAGTGGGACATTATTTGTATGGTAACTGATTGACGCGTCAGTAACTGCCAACGTTTGTTTGCATTTCAGGTGAAGAAGAGCGATGGTAAGTAGAATACGATTGCTTAATCACCCTATGGCTGTCTTGCTTTGCCCATTTCTTTTTCACACTTGTCAGTTTGTGTTTGTCTCTTGTCTGTCTCTTAAGCTGATTAGCTGCTAGTGTTTCTATGTCATTAGCCTAAACATAAGTGCATAGAAAGATATCACGAGGGCCTATACTATGTAAAGTTGTGGTCCTGCTTATCTGGTCCTTCCATGTGCTCTGTTTCTTTGATTACATTTTTGCGTATCGCCTTCCCCTTGTTCTCCTCCAGCTGTCCCTTGACCAGTTCATCTTGGATCATCCTATGTACTCCAAAGATGGAGACAAACATGAGGTGTGCGTCCCTGGCATTGCCCCTAATGGTCCTCCATGGGGAAGAGGTCCATGCACGGAGATATCACAAGTGATGAAGAACGGTGGTGATGAATGGCAGCACCACCCATATGTCACTGAGGGCTACGAGGACCTGCAGAAAATTCTGATTAAT
This sequence comes from Crinia signifera, assembly GCF_055691185.1. NCBI lineage: Eukaryota > Metazoa > Chordata > Amphibia > Anura > Myobatrachidae > Crinia > Crinia signifera. Next base: position 43,875,918 of record NC_139222.1, read on the forward strand.
GCGGGACTTCCTGAGACAGAAGACAGGAGAAATGAGCCTCGCACAGGTATGGGACAGACATACTGCTCAAAAGATTATCTGGGGCAACATGTTTATTCTTTTGGCCGATTTTGCTAAATGTCGGTAAAAGGTGGTACAGCCACGTCTTGTCTGTTGAGCGATGTTGATGCTTAGAGGTAGCCCTCAATACAATTTACAACATACTTTCTAGGTATACTTACAGGATGCATACGCTATCCCGGCGGTCAGGGTACAGGCACAACTGACGACGGCATCCCAATATAGAGAATCCTGACAGGGACTCTTTATGTACCCTAACCCTCTCCCCTACTCCCCTCATCCTCCCCGTTAGTGCCTAAACTTAACCCCTGCACCCCGCCACCTAAACCTAACCCTCCGCCCGTAGTCAAACCCTAACCCACTCTCTGGGAGAGGGCAGCCAGCTCTGTGAGGAAGGGGAAAGGGGGCACTAGCAGGACAAAAAGGGGGTGGAGCTATGATGGGAACCTGCTATTTGGGAGTGTGGCCAGCGCAATTGCGTTCTTGTGGCCCGCCCCCCTGTGCAATGCTGGGAATACAGGCATTGCACAGCTAGGGGTGGGGATACGAAGACGTGATTTGCATCATTTGATCCCCACGAACCCCCTGCAAAGGGTGGGGGATCATGGGAAACCGTCGGCAAGGAGGGGGACTTGCGCCCCTTTTTGGGAGCCTGGGAGGTGGACCTGATTTTTAGGAGGCCTCCCGGCCATTCCAAGAGGGTAGGCAACAAATTTGTTCTCAAAATGGCCAAAATCATGTGCACTGCAGGTGGGGCTAAATTGTAGATGTGGGTGGTGGGTGTTGAAACTGAAATCTAAATTGCAATGTAAAAATAAAGCAGACCCTGCACAGAAACAAAATATCTCACCCAAATCTAACTCTCTGCTCATGTTACATCTGCCCCACCTGCAGTGCAGCATGCTTTTGTCTATTTTGAGTAAAAATTTGTCATGCGATCAGGTCTGAATTAGACCCAAAGTAACCACTGTTTTGTTCATACCAGCCAATGCAAAACACATTATTTTTCTGCTCTCTACTCTCACTAGATCATACCAATGATACCACCACAATTTGTATCCTTGGAGCTCCCAGCCTTTCCATATCCATCCTTCTGGAGGGTGCAAGACAGTGTCCTGGTAAGAGGCTGACTTATTTATTTATTATTATTAATTACCATTTATGTATAAAGCACAGTGCTGGACATCAGTCCCTCCTCCAGTGGATCTTACAATCTATATTCCCTAACACACACACACACACACACACACACACACACACACCCACACACACACACACACATTCATTCTAGGGTTCATTTTGTTGGAAGCCAATTAACCTACCAGTATAGAAACCGGAGCACCTGGAGTAAACCCACGCAAGCACGGGGAGAATATACAATTAATGAGAGCCTGCTGGGGCAGGGAAGGAGGCCATGATGTGGAAGATTAATTCATGCACAGCAATGTGTCAAATATTTGTGTGTCTATTAGAGGAAGGGTCACTGTTCCGGGAGGTCAAGGGTTAAGGTAACAACTGTGTAAGGAGGACACCAAAAATGAATAGGAGTATTGATGTAACTTAGTGTATAATCTGCTTTTACGGTGGATGTATAGCATACCTCCCAACTAGGGCAGGCCAATCCCGGGATCGGGATCGACCCGGACGCCTAGCCACATGCCCGCTGTGCTGCTATCACCCACCACCCCGCCGCTGGAGATGGATGGTTGTCCTGCTGGTGCCTGTCACCACTACCTTTGTAAGTGACAGTGCAGGGCAGGGGGGATGGGGAAGATTGGCGGGCAGGCAGCCGGGGTGGCTGTGGCATTTACAGTGACATTTGGAAGCGGGGTCATGTTTTTTTTATTAGGGAGGCCAATCCCGGGATTGAGCATTTTTCTATCCCGAAACCCGGGATTGAAAAAATGCCCCGGGATTGGCATCCCTACTCCCAACTGTCTGATTTTCACAGGACCGTCCTATTTTTTGGGGATGGTCCCATGTCCCACTTGGGGCTTGTAGTGTCCCGTGGTAGGGAGTGGGGGGGCAGTTGGGAGTCCCCCCTGCCCGGCACTGCAATGCGGTAAATAGACACTGTCTGTGCCCCCACAGCGATGGAAATGGGGGCATGACCTCACAGGGCGCCACAAGTATAGGCCACACCCCAAAATTTCGGGGGTCAGTGTCTCCGCTTGCCTTCACAAACAAGTAGGGAGGCATGGGATAGGGAGGTTTAGTTTATGCTACTCAGTTGAGAATAGGATGGTGTAATGGTTAGGCTTACTGCCTTACAGCATTGAAGTCAGAGGTTTGATTCCCACCATGGACCTTATACTGGTCCATTTGCATCGGCCCCTTCGTTTGTATGGGGCCGATGATTTGTGCGCATATTTAGATGCTGGGTGAGTGCGAACAAACTTCGCTGGGTGCACACACCCAACCTTTTGGCCGGTGGGCGGGGGGGGGGGGGGAGTGTGGGTCGGCGGGCAGGACTACTCTCCCATGGAAACGCCCAGCATTTCATGGGCATTCCCATGAAAGCGCTGGCCGTCCCCATGGTAATCACCCAAATCGAACTCTCGCCCCCGGCACGTGGGTGCCGGGGGCGGGCAGCTGACATCACTGGATGTCAGCTGCCCGCTCCTTTCACTAAGAATGTACACGCATATAAAAGTGATATATATGTGATAGATATATGTGTGTGTGTGCACCACATCTTTCGATGGTTGGCGACCATCGAAAGATGTGGGAGGTTCCCACTGGCATGTGAATGGATGTATATATAAATCATCTATTCGCATGCCATGCAAGCATACACGCCTTGCGAATGGTGGGCCGGCCGACCACTATACACAGGGTGGGTTCTAGTTGACTCGCATGGATAAAATTTGCATCTGAACGAATCAACCAGAATAAACCCCCATGTGTATTGTTTGTATATTCTCCAGCAAAAGATATATATAACTCTTAAGGGGCTATATAATAATAATAATAATGATATTTATATAGCACTTTTCTCCCAATAGGACTCAAAGTGCTTCACACATTGGGGGAAATTTACTAAAGGAAATTTGTAAAAAAATAGGTGTATTTGTAACCAGAAATACACTTATTTTTGGCATTTACAATCCCGAAAATACAGCAATTCGTATTCGTATTGATAGCACATCAATACGAATACGAATTTCCGTATTTTCGGGATAGTAAATGTCAAAAATAAGTGTATTTCTGGATACAAATACACCTATTTTTTACAAATTTCCTTTAGTAAATTTCCCCCAATGTCTTTACAGCTCGAAATACAAAACAAACTTAACAGTAGATGTCAGTGAAATGCTTGAGTAAATAAGTATGTCTTTAGTCTATTTTTAAAGGATTCTATAGTGGGCGCTTCTCGCACTGTGCGAGGAAGAGAGTTCCACAGAGTTGGGGCAGCAAAGTTGAAAGCTCGACCCCCAGATGAATTCAGGGAGATTCTGGGTACTGTTAGTAGTCCTTCTTCAGTGGAACGTAGTAATCGAGTAGGACAGTAAGGGATCAGCAGCTGTTGCAGGTACCTTGGGCCCTGGTCATGTAGGGCCTTGAAAGTGAGTAAGCCAATCTTGAAAACGATTCGCCATTTTACAGGTAGCCAGTGAAGGGCGTAGAGAATGGGAGTTATGTGGCAGGAGCGGGGCTGGTTAGTTAATAGTCTGGCGGCTGCATTTTGTACCAGCTGCAAGCGGTGCAATTCTTTTGCTGGAAGACCCAGGTAGAGAGCATTGCAGTAGTCTAGTCGTGATGATATAAATGCATGTATGACTTTAGGAAGGTCTTCTGAGGGAATTAAATGCTTGATTCTGGCTATGTTTCTCAGATGAAAGAATGAGGATTTGATTGTGGCTGACACCTGATGTTTAAGTGTCAGGCCATTATCCAGGACAACACCAAGATTCCGCACATGATCAGAGTTTTTTAGTGCTGTGCCCCCCAGCTTAAGACCTGTCAGTTGGCTATGCTGCCGTCTTGTCCTGTGATTTATCATCAGGACTTCTGTTTTATCTGGGTTCAGTCTCAGCCAACTGGCACTCATCCACTCCTGGAGCTCAGCTAGGCAGCCATTTAAGGTTGTTATTGTGTTATCGGTGCCTGGAGCAAAGGACAGGTACAGTTGGGTATCATCTGCATAGCAGTGGTAGACCAGGCCGTGACGTCTGATTATGTCACCAAGTGGAAGCATGTATACTGCAAAAAGCATGGGAGATAGTATAGAGCCCTGTGGGACACCACAAGACAACGGCACTGGTGGTGAAGAGTATACTCCCGATGCCACTCTCTGTGACCTGCCAGCGAGAAATGATTTGAACCAGCTAAGGACTGTGCCACCCAGGCCACAGAAATTCTTCAGGCGCTCAATTAGAATCCCATGGTCAATGGTGTCAAATGCTGCAGAGAGGTCCAGAAGGATTAGGATTGAACAGTCTCCTCTATCCCTTGCATTTAGAAGATCATTGAGCACACATACCAGAGCTGTTATCGGTGCCTGGAGCAAAGGACAGGTACAGTTGGGTATCATCTGCATAGCAGTGGTAGACCAGGCCGTGACGTCTGATTATGTCACCAAGTGGAAGCATGTATACTGCAAAAAGCATGAAGAATTTCTGTGGCCTGGGTGGCACAGTCCTTACACACACAACTTCTGGGTAGCGATATATGCTACCCAGTAGGACCTCTAGCATCTGTCTCCTCAAAGGGGGTGGCCATTTTTGAAGGGACAATTTGAGCTATTCCATTTGGACTGCCAGACCCACTAGAATCTGCAGAGGCCATGCGTCCCACAGTACCAGCTCCCCCAAGTTACAGCTTGGGCTGCAGTGCCATTTTTACGCCTATGCACACCACTTTACAGTCACCACCAGTTCAATTGTTATTCACTGGTCTCTCCCTGCTCCAGTCCTGTCATGTCTCTGTATCCTGGGCAGATGAACTCTTATTCCTTGTCCTTGTTCCAGATCTGGCTGTTGGCCCCTCCTCCTCTTGTCATCTGCTAATCATCATTGGTTGGTGTTTCTCCCTCATTGATGTTAGTGTCAGCCCTCTGTACCGGTTCAAGGGCTCGTTGCTTAAGCAGCTGCTTGAAAATTGTATAGGACATGCATCGTATTTAGAGAAGAGTAGTTATAGGGAGCTAGGTGAAGAACTGCTTGGGTGACCTGCTGTTATACTGTCCCCACTAAGTCCATTGGAGAGTATAATGGCAGCTAGACAGTCACTCCTATGGTATTCACATGAGGGCATTTGTAACTCTACCCCATGGGGCACTACACACTGAAAACCATTGGCATTGGCATAAGGTATCTCCTGCGTTCTGCATGTAGATGAGCCTGGCACATACTGTACAGTACGCCATTTATCGGGGGGGTCAGTGTGTTTTCTTTTTGTGTTCTACGGCGGATAGTGCAATAGATTTTTTTTATGTGGGGGCCAATGTTATATTTGTAATCAAGTGAGGGCAAATGTAATTTATTTTTGTTACCTGTGGGGATCAGTGTGATTGTTTTTTTATATGGTGGGCCAATGGGTTTGTTTATTTTTCTATGGAGGCCAATGTATTTTTCTCTGTGGGGGTCTGATGGTGTGCCTTGGCTATTTTTAAATCTTGCTTGGTTTTCCGCGAGCTGAAAAAGGTTGAAAAACACTGGAGTAGATAATAGTATAAATAAGGGAAGCAAAAGCAGAAGAAGTTAGAGGACCCTGCTTATGAGAGCTTAGATTCTGATGGGCAGAGACACATGGTTGATGCAGATGTAGTAGACAGTGAGCATGGAATCGAGCAGATGAGAGATGGCTCGGTTTCATGAAGAAGTGGGTATTGAGAGCCCATTTAATATTTTGTAGAGAGGAGAAGAGTCTGAGAGAACAGTCCAGAGATAATGAGCAGCACAGGCAATGTCTTGTAGGTGGGAGAGAAGTGGGCAGGTGGTAGTGTGAAAGGTGAAAAGTTCAGATATGTCAATGGGAGAGGATTGAGTAAGAGCTTTGTAGTGCTTGTAGGAGAGCCAGTGTAGTGCTTGTAGGAGAGCCAGTGTAGTGCTTGTAGGAGAGCCAGTGTAGTGCTTGTAGAAGAGGAAAGCAGCAGTATTGACGACATATTGAAGTGGAAAGAGGTGGGAGACGTGGAGGCCAATATCTCCCTAAATCTCCCCCCGCAACTGTTAATTTTAGAATTGTCCCCGTTGTGTTTATGTGTGTATGTATTTTACCTTTCCTAAACACTTTCCAGGTCAGCTATAAAACTTTTCATGCATTTCTTTTTTTTTCTTTTTTTTTGTTTCAGGCAAAATACTACTCTGCCTCTCCTCTTCCTGGCTCTGTCCACGGCCTCCTAACCCAGCATGCTCACCTCCTCTCTTCATTAGGCAGGCGGTGACTTTTGATCTTGGGGGTCGCACTTTCTTGGACACCTTCTCTCCACCACGACGGGTTACCTACCTCTCCTGGTTGGGAGGACAACAATTGTTGTTGGAGGAGCAGTGGGATTGCCCAATGGGAGGATCTCCACAGCTTTCCCACCTACTTGCTGATACCTTGGGGGTGCGACTCCTGTTGGATCGTAAAGAACTTCCTCTTGCTCCTGGGCTGCTTCTCACCTCTTACCAGTTGGGCCCTTGGGGGCCTCATAATGTGGAGACTAGAGCCACAAGAGTTGTAGGGCTGTATCAAAAAGAAGGAAGGGAAGACCGAGTACGACAGGAGGTCTCTGCATTTCTGGCATCATTGAGGATGAAGGGTCATCACAAGGTAATGCACTGTAGCTCCACCTTTTTCATTTCACAGATCTATAGATTTCTTGGGTGGCTCCTGATCACCATTTCATTTGCCTTTAGGTTGTCATGAAGATTTTCTGTGTCCAGCCACAAAACTCTCCTAGCACAACCTTTTATCCATCTCATGACCCAGATCGTGTGTCAGATGTGGCCATTGGGCTTTTTTCTGAACACCCACATGATCAAGCCGTGCTGCTTGAGGGGTTTATAAACACTATGCCCCCACGCAGAATCAAGCCACCACAGCTTCCTGCCTGCATACCACGTAAGTAAGGGGATATAGTGGGAGAGACGTTATATAAGCTTCTTCATGAGAGGAGCCAAGAGAGATTGACACTCTGTAGGATCCTCTCCCGTCACTGTATTCCTTCTGTCCCCTCTTTCCCATTTATATTTTTTCTGTCTCACCACTCTTTTTTTTATTAGTCTCTCATCTATACACGTTACATTACAGTTTCCATCTCTCCACATATTCTTGCTTCATATTCAGTCTGCATTTTGTTCTGTATTAAACATGTTCCTCTTTTATTGCATACCTGTCAAACTTGTCCTTTTTGCCTCCTCTATATCACACGGCCCTTACTCAATAATTTCATCTGTTTCCATTGCTGGGGAAGATTTCCTATGTCTTTTCATCAATGGGATACTCTTATTTTTCCCAGCATTGGAAAGCAGCTTCACAGAGTTTTGAGAAGAGGCTTCTCTCTTCCCATCCCAAATATACAATATTGTGAGATTTAATTGCATCTGTATTGAAGGAGGGTCAGTACTTTCTTTCTTTCCTTTTTCTTGCTTTCTGTCTTTCTTCCTTTCCATCTTTGCTTCTTTCATTCTACACTTTCTACGACTTCTGCCTCGCTCCTTCTCCCCCTCTCTCTTCCTGTATTACTGTCTCTGCCCCACCCCCCAGGCTGCTCCGTGCGCCCCCCAGAGCTGACGATCCGTCTCTGTGCCGTTGTCTGCCGATCTCGCGGAGACCAACCATTCCTAAGCAAGGTAACGGGGCTGCCCCCATTCTCCTGGGGCTTGTACCCTAAACTACAAATCCTTATCCTGAGCCCCTGAAGAGAAGAGTTCTCTAGATATTTTCATAATGGATCACCACTATCCCAGATGTTTCATGAAAAGATAGAGAATTTTGGTTAACCAAGGAATGTGATTGTTGTATCATGTTTTGTTGTTTGTATTCTGATTTCTGTCACTCATGTGGTGTATTATACTTCTCTTCCAGGTGGTTTGTGCAGTGGGCCGGGCAGAGAAGCCTCTCTGCCATCGATCTGCACTACCCCAGTCCCTGGACACCACACTAGAGTTGTGGGGAGTGAGCGATGAGAGACAGAAAAACAATATTTGGACTCAACTCAAAGAAACTTCAGAAAACGTCATGAGGGCAATAATGGAAGAAGAGAAAACACTCACCTCAAAAGAACGAGGAGGGAGCAAGGCACAGACAGATATACTTGGTGAGTAATGGAAATGTAAAGAAAAATATTGGTAAAAAAATAAACTAGATCTTTGTCTCTACTACTTTCCTAATGCAGCTCAATATCTGTGATCCCCGGCAGTGGCCTAACTAGATAGGCCCCATAGCAAAAGTTGATATGGGCACCTATATATCCAATGGGGAAAAATGTATATAGCACATATCACTGACTGGAAATGTGGCCCCTCTCAGCTGTAGTCCCCAGAGCGGCTGCACTTCCTGGACCAATGGTAGTTATGCCCTTGATCCCAAGATGATCAGATCTTTTCAGTAGGGCAGAAATCACTCTTCAGCCAGATGAACAGTTCCATTCTGCTTTACCCTGCTAGCTGATGATCAATATGTTAGGGGGATCCTACAGGATTCAGGCTGCTAGGTTGCCTGCTACTGGCTCTTGCTTTTTCAGAAGGATTTTGGTCAACTCCTAGTTGAGCGCTACCTAGTTCCGTCATTCTTAGCATGTCGCTCAGGTTATGTGACTGGTATATTGGTTACCTTTTGTCTTTACACTCCCGTACCCATTTGTTAGTGACAGAAGGGTTCTTCTGTTAGTATAACTATATTTATTCCACGTAGAGAACTTCTGTGCGTTGCGGTAGTGTTCCCTCAGCGAGCCCGATGCAGGAGCATTTACTTGCTTAGCGTTTTGTACATGTGCAGCGCTACAGGTGTATTATATGTGTGCCAGCGGAGCTTGTCTGCTACCTCTATTGCTGTACTCTTGTATAATGGTGTGCCTGGTCTGGTTGGTTGGTTTCTCTAGCGTTCCGTCTCCTTTTGGTTATTTGTTGAATTTTTTTTACGTTAATCGTGAATATACCTAACCTGGCCCTTAAATTATTATTTCCAATTTCCTGAAAAAAATAAAATAAACATATTTTGCCTGTAGAACAAACACCACTTATTAGTTGGCATATTTTTCCTGGGCTTGATTTATCTGGATGTACAAGCTATCGAACCTTCACTCATTGTAATTAACAACTGGAGAACCTGGTATATATATTTCTCCTACTGATTAAGATAAGAGGAAGTTAGAGGAATTAATACTGCTTCAAACATGGATGATGTAAAAGAGGACCTGAAATGTCTTTTCAAATTGCAGAGGTTACTTACGAGTCGACGAAGTGACTCATTAAGACACACTTTATATTCTGAAAGAGGCATTGTAGACATTCAGCCAAACGGTTCCCTTCAGCAAGCAAAGACTTGGTTGTCACTGTCTTGGGTTGATATCTTGCTTGCAAAAGCAGCAAGCGCTGAACAAGTTGACTTGGACAAAGGTTTCAAATCCCATGAGTTGAATGAGTGCTCCACATGTGATCATTAGTAATCTGATCCACCTGAGCATTTGGCTGCAGAGAATGTCTTCTAATGTCAAGGCCACAATGGATACAGACTATCGACAGCTTAATAGGGACAAAATGACTCTTGTATGGGAACACTAACAGACAGTGCATTCTATTGAGCTGATATGTAAACCCTGCAATTACCTGATAAGTATCTGTTCTATTACCTCTGGCTGACTTGTTTCTGTGTGAGAAGTACCATGCTCAATGCATCATGTCCTCTACAAACCATACACTGCACAGGCTGTCCTGAACCAGGACCTCAGAAATCCCCTGACTACTTGTTTCTGCTGTGTTGCTGTATCCTGATTTGGAACTGGAGCTACGTAAATAATCACCTGTTATTGCAAATCCAGTGACGTTATGGGAGTTGTTACATTTATAGCCTAACTCTGCACTGCCTGAATCTATTGACCGATGCACTTCAGATTACTGCCCGCTGGAGACCTGCTGTCACATTTCCTGCAACTTCAGCATCAGAAGACATTGTATACCCCAAGGCTGTTGATTGCTGTACTAAGCACAACGGTCAACTTGTCTGTTTTGTGAATGCAATTCCACACCTTATGGATACAATGCATGACTTCATTCATAGAAAAAGCAAGGAATGAGTCGTTATCCAGCCAAGGTCTGCATCTTCATATGAGTACTCAAGATACCTTAGATACCTCTAATTTGATTCCCTAAAAGGACAATCGTACCCTAAAGAGTCTAAGAAACAGCTGCTACAGTATGCCTGGATATCCAAATCGTTGATTTTAATTATTATTTTATTTATAATAATGCAACTTTAAAACTGAAGTTTTCTTTACTGAAAGAGTCTTTTCCATGGGCTTCTACACTAATGGAACCTGGATGTCCACTTGTTGAAGATTTGAATGAAATGACTCCAAGGGATCTCCACATCAGAGATGGGCCTTAAAAAAATGTAGGCCAAGGAAATAAGCCACCCGTTTGTGTACTATACGGAAGTACCCTGCAGATGGCAGTAGCTGTAAATATCAAGTTATGTTTATAAAAACACAGAAGAGCAGGAGCTGTGGTCCTTACACTTTCACGACTTGGGTTTTAGAACATGGCCTATACAGTTGGCGCTCTTTCCAAAAAGAAGAAGTATTGCCACTGGCTTTACTGTGGCAAGCTTGGAGATGTTACTAGCTTATGTTGTGACAAAGGAAAAATACCTGTGTTTACCTCATCACCATCCTTGCCAGAGTTTCTTTATTCAAACATGAATATTCCAATTACTCCTATTTTTGGAAAGTATGGTATAACAATACAAGGTCCGCCAATTGTTGTTGAACTATAGGAAAACAGTAGCAGGGCATGCTGGGATGTGTAACCCTACAACCGTTTGATGGACGCTTATTGCCCAACCTGTACTAGGATGTTTCATGGTAAATTTCCATAGGATTCCTAAGGATTCATACCATTAAGGCTGAATTAAAGCAAGGATTCATTTGCTCTTCACCAATGGGTTGCCCAATATCTTTTTATATAAGAAAGAAATCACTTCACAGCTTTGGATCGATCATAAAGAAACACCAATACCATCAAGAATTGTTATCCATTGTGCTCATTCCTTAATCTGTGAATTGTGTAGAGAATGAACATGTAAATTAGAGCATTGAGTAGCGTATCTTGTTTCATTCATGTGTATGAAGTTGTCTGAGCAACATGGAACAAGGTATTCCGCACCTGTTATGGACTGTATGGTACTGTTATTATAACATTGGGCTGTGCACAGCTACTGCCAAATGTCTAGGATTTTCTTGATGAGAGTACGTGACCATCTTAGAACTTGTGGCTTATATGTGTCTCTCTTTCTTGATTGACAATGGAAACAGTAAAGGCCAGATGTACTAAGCTACAAAAGTGATAAAATAGAGGGCGATAAACCACCAGCCAATCAGCTCCTAACTTTCATGCTACCTGCTGTGTTTGATAAATGACAGCTGAGAGCTGATTGGTTGGTGGTTTATCACTCTCCATTTTATCACTTTTTTTAAGGCTTAGTACATCTCCCCCTTTGGCTGTAAATGATTGCTCCCAACTAGTAAGACATGACCTTTGTCATGGATAGCAACACGTCTTCTAACATGTTATGAAGAATTAGCAGTAGGTTAAATTGTCTTGTATCCTGACACTGATCCGTCATTTATTGCAGAAGAGGATGCATCTGATCCAGCTGACGGGGGTGGTATTAGCTCACAAAGAACCCTATAAAATCTTTGTTCAGCTTAGTGGTGTTTTTTTTTTTTCAGAACAAATATGACAGCTGCATCACACTGGTAATAAGATACTTCTAGATATACCAGTTGTTATGATCCATGGTGCAAACACCAAAGCTGTGACCGCTGTTTAGGACGGTCACAACGAGCCCCTACTCTTACTCTGTTGCATCTCCATAGGGACAACTAGACCCTGCGGTGCTAGGCTTCACCTATAATAGCCTCATTAGAAAGGGCAAATTAGGTCTGCCCCAACTCCGATGCCACCAGGTCTTACGAGAAACAAGAACCTAGAAATCCCTAGTGGAAGGCAAAAGGAGAACTAACTAAAGGACTACCTAAGGATTGTAACAACTAAAAGGATACTGCAACCTAGTTGCAAACAACTAAGCAACCAGCGACCTCATCACAAACATCAAACAAACATTGACGTTGTTGCGAACATTTGAATGTGCCTCACACAATCTTAAGAGAATATACAGTAATCCCAAAATACACAGAGATAAATACACCACGCAAATACACAATTATAATACACCACGCCAAAGTATAATAATAATATACCACACAATAAATCTGTGACAATCCCACAGAATACAGGAAACTCACTGACTGGCGATACCCAAGTCAGTGTCTGAAGTCGCCAGAAAGTGGTAAGAAGCAGTGGTCCACAAAACGGTGCCGTAAGGCAAATGACTGGAGGCAGCAGCAGAAAATGGCAAGCAGCAGAGGCTCAGCAGACCAGCCTTCAAGCCCTAACTAAACACCTGCTGCTAGGTGTGCAAACAGCTGCTTAGTAACAGCCAGGACTCAACCTTTGCCATCCAACCTCCTCTGGTTGCTAGGCAACTGGCCTGACAGGAAGCCTGGTGGCAGAAGCGACACACCGGCTTGTTGTCTAGCAACCACCAGGACCCGGCGCATCTTCCCGTTCGTTTCGGCTGTGGCCGCCAGAGACTTGCGCCTGCCACTGCCCACAGAAATAGGATGCCTGGGGACCCCTGCGGTTGCCGGGCATGCATCCCTCCTGCACACATGGGTCCCTGGATCCTAACACCTGTACCTAGATCAAAATGTACAGTTTTTGAAGAATACCAAAAGAGTAACAGCATGACACAATATTATTTATTAACAGTTTCTTATATAGCGCACACATATTCTGCAGCGCTACACAGAGAACATTTGAACACTCACCTAAGTCCCTGCCCCAGTGGAGTTTACAATCTATATTCTGTACCACATGTACATGCACAAACATTCACTCTAGGGTTAATTTTGTTGGGCACCAATTAATCTTCCAGTATATTTTTGGATTGCCGGAGGAAACCGGAGTACCTGGAGGAAACCCAAACAAGCCCAGTGAGAATATACAAACTCTGCACAGTTAGGGCCATGGTGGGAATGGAACCCATGACCTTAGTGCTGGGAGGCAAAAATGCTAACCATTACACCGTCCGTGTTGCCCATGATTAATGGGCTTATGTTTTTGTACCAGCTTGAATTGTGTTACCTAACATCATTACAAGTGTTTTAGAAGTAAGGCTGATTCCCTACCCAGACAAAAGGTGTTTAAAGTTTACAGAATCCGTACTACCACGACCAACCTGCTGCTACGTTACAATGCAATCTGATATTCTACAACAGTCATTCCTCCAGGATGTAGGGTTTCCTAATTGAATCAACCTTCCTGACTTGGCATCATGGGAAAACGATTAGATTAATGTTCATCATTACATCCTTGTATTATCTATTCTTCAGCCAAATATCCTTGTACGTTGTGACTCTGCAGCTTCAGGTCAATTTGAAATCTGGATGGAAGATACATGTGAAGGGTTTTTAGTAAGACTTTGCTGGATACCTTTGGTCTTGGGAACTTTATTATCCATGTGGATGAATTCCTTTGGACCGCAGTGCAGAATTACCATCTTCTATTAGTTAGTCAGCCATATTGGTCCTGTTACTCAAGGATGGCTCATGTTCATGTCATGGAAGAGGATCTGAAACATCTGATCATAGAAACATCTGATTTTATTAACTGAAGAAATGTTCCATTTTCATGGACTTCCTAGGAACATCACCCTTCCTAGGAACATCACCCTGGCCAAGATCTTTGTTTTCTGTGCAAATCAAAAACTAACTTGCAAGTCGCTTTAAATTCTCAACCACATGGACAGTCATCACAAACTAACCTGCCCAAAGTACAATGTTTTTGTTAACTTTATTGTCTCCAGAGTAATTGTTTTTGTTTTGTTTTTAATTTGTAAGGCCAAATTTGTACTGAAAACTTACCGACGCAGTGCAACACAAAAGATTCCACTATTTGCAAGTTTACCGGTTCAAAGCCCTCAAGTTAATTATATTGAAGACTGAAGATCCAGTGAAACTTGAGATACATCCATTACAGTTTCTTATCAAGTGTTTGGTAATAAGTATCACATAACAGAGCCCTTTTTTGGGGGTTAGGGACGAGGTCGGGTTGGCAAGAAAAAAAAATCAAAGGATGCCTTCAATCAAGCTAGCACCTAAACTCTTAGGACCTTCACATGGAAAATGTAGGTGCCTGTGACTGCACACCGCCAACCTCTACAAACTTTGAAGATACTTCACATGTGTCATATCTCTTTGCTAAAACTATTTTCTTGTGAACCGTTTCAGGATCGGTTCCCAAAACCACTTACTGCAGTAATAATAGAAGGTGAAGAAGAGTTTAATGTGGACAAAAATTTGGACCCTCGATTTTGAAGAGTACATCTATGGTATCTCACCCATTTGTTGACATTTTGGGACTGAAGAACATTTGTTGGAACCAGACGCTCACATGGATGTTTATAAACAGATTTAGACATCATCAGCAACGCCTGGAAGAGTAGCATCTGGAGGTCGCCCATTGAGGTAGGGCCTGGTGACAGGAATGGGTTATCTTCTGTAGCCCCTCTACAGGGCTGCTATTTATATCTTGCAGACTACACTCATATTAGCTTGTTTGTCTGGTTATATAGCTGTCTGTTGAGCTTTCTTCTTGTGCTTAGTGTATCAGATCCTCTTCCAATCTTAAGGCCCCTATACATTGGACAAGGCAGACCTAATTTCCCTGGCAACTCCCCGGGACAGGTCATATACGATTAGGCGGGTAGAAAATGACTAACGGTTGACGTGACTGAAGGTCGACATGGGTTAAGTCAACAGGCCATTATTTCGACATGGGGAAGGTTGACAGTCAAAAAGTCAACATGGAGAATTTCACTTTTTTTTTGAGCCGACTTGTGCCAACAGGTAGTATTTCATGCTCTACCATCCGCTAGGGCATGGTGGGAGAACAAAATAGTGCCCGAAGCATGGCGAGGCACCGTGCCCAAAGCCACGAACCATGCGAGAGGATGCAGTGCTACATTTCACAGTTGACAGTGTCCATGTCAACTGTGCTGAAATTTGGGACAAAAAAAATGTGAAAAAACCTGTCGACCTTCACCAAGTCGACCTAATGCTTGTGTCGACCTAATGACCTGTTGACCTAACCCATGTTAACCTTCAGTCAAGTCGACCTTCCTGCATGTTGACATTAATGCATGTCGACCTAGTGGCTGTCCAATGATCCATATCCGATTAGGCACTTGACGTGTAATGCTGGGGGGGGGGGTGGCGAGACCCGGGGGCCGGGCTGCAAGAGAGGTGGCAGGGGGGGCAGGAGCTGGGTGGAGGGGACGCCAGGAGCCAAGCTGCATACCAAAGAAATCCATACAAGTGATTGGGAAGCCACTGATTTATCAAATCTTATGTGCAGCCTGTCCGACCTCCGATGCTCACTGGACCGCGCATCGGGTTGGATGGGATGTCAAATACAAGAGATTTGGACCAGACTTTTCTGTGCTCAGTGTACCAAACCCCCTCAGTATCTCTGATTGCGTCATTCCTGCTATGTTCCAACCTGTTGCCGTTGCTTCACAAGTACAGCTAAGCAACTACTCAACTGCTCTTGCCAATCCAAAGACTTCTTTTCTGTGTTGGTGCATTTCCAGTTTAATTGTGCATTGCATTATAAGGCTCCATGTAACCAGCGGCGTAGCTACGTTTTGGGCGCCCCCCGCCGCCCATTCAAACCCCCCCCCAATCCCCCGCAGCCTTACCTTTCGCGCTGGTCCCGGCAGCTCTGTTCTTCTGCTGAGGACCACCACAAAATGGCCGCCCCCATACAGCAGACAGTTTCAGAGAACGGTGTGCTATATGGGGGCGGCCATTTTGTGGTGGTCCTCAGCAGAAGAACGGAGCCGCCGGGACCAGCGAAATAGAAAAGCCTGCGGGGGATTGGGGGGAGGTGTATCTATAGCACCGCTGCCCCCGGCGCCCCCATATGCACAGCGCCCCTCGCGCAGTGGCGGGGGCTGCGGTGCTATAGTTACGCCACTGCATGTAACCTGAGATTGCTGAGTGAGTGCTGCACTTCATATTACTAATGCCAAACTAAATGCTTTTCAATTTAACATTGAACATTATTACAATTGGTTCAACTTGAGGCCATTATCTGATTACTACAGCCACTGTCATTACCAATCTGGCCAGTGCCAGATACAAATGCCGTCTCCATATTTCTTGTTCACCTGGCAATTTAAGACATGAGTATCACTTATCTGAAAACTATAAACAACATTTTGATGGCATCTGTACTTCCAACAGGAGAGGTAGAATGGATGTGGGAACAGGGGTCCTCACAAACTTAACCCCTTGAGTGGTGGGTTTTGCTGGGGCAGGACAAACCTACCAGGGCCAGAAAAACCCCCACAGGATGCAGAAAGGTCCCCCCTCACCTCCGCTCCGGCGTTTGTACGCCGGAGCTTCCCTGCCTCCGCTGCCCCAGACGCCAGTCACAGTCAGCAGTGATGTAGGTGGCAGGTTCGAGGATGTTCGCGGCGGCTCGGGAGGACTTAAGCGCCTGAAATCCTGAGCGCTCCCAAGTCCCCCCCCGAGCCGCGCCGGCCATCCCTGAGCCTGCCGCCTACGTCACTGATAGCGGCTGGCGGCAGGGGAGCTCCGGCGTTCAATCGCCGGAGCGGAGGGGGTGGGGGAGGAGGAGGTGAAAGGGGTGGGGGAGGGGGTGAAAGGGGGGTGGGGGAGGCTTAGTTTTGGGGGCATGGCGAGGCTGATGTCACTAAGCCCAATTTGCGTCATTTAGCCCCACCCCCTCCCCGCGGACCTGCAAAATTCGGAAATTTATATCGCGGAGAAGGGGGGAGCAGGGGCTGTGGCTACAATGCGGGAGACTTGCCCACCTTCCCAGGGGGGCGGGAGGGGGACCCGATTTGCGGGACCCTCCCGCCCATTCTGGCAGTGTAGGCAAGTATGCTTTGTTCTTGCATTGTCACAACTTCAAGCATTAAATGAAAACATATTTATATATATATATATATATATATATATATTATATATAACAATGTATGTACCGGCATTCACTAATACAATATAACTCTGCTTGTTGCCGTCTGCGGTAAATCAAGAAACATCTCTATGTATCCAGGCAGAGTACGGCGGCACTCAAGACAAAAGACACGGAGACCAGCCTTTTGACTGAAAGGCTAGTCTCCGTGTTTTTTGTCTTAAGTGCCACCATACACTGCATGGATATTATGTATTTATGTGTACAGTATATATGGGATGTAGATGGCGGCACTCACAGGACTACTTGTGGATGAATTCACACCAGACTGTGGATCTCGATGGTTCAACGTTTCAGTCGTTTAGACTTTTATCAAAAACAATTGCATACAACCAAATAGTGTACATACACTGGTTAAATACAGAAGTGGAAATGAAGAAAGGTGCGCCTGTCACATGGGGGTAAGCCCCCAGCCACACATCGGATGAAACGCCCATTGATTACGTCATCCACTCACCCAGACCTCGAGATGCAACGCTGCGTCATTGGATGATGTCACGCCGCACTGCCCGGCCACAGGTGATGTACTCTGGGAGCTGGCCTACCGATGTCAGATAAGAGGGGATGTGCTATCAGTTGTCGCGTCCGTGGGATGTTTGGTCAGTTGCTATGGCTCTCAGAAGCCAGCACTACTACAGTGGAAAGTGAAAAACCTGCATCTATTTATTATTCAAAAAGTGGACAAAACAACATTTATAATGGTGATAAAAGAAAAAAAAATGAAGAAATCAATAGTGAATAATATAAAATAAATAAATAAATAAATAAAAAACTGCCTAGATGTCCAACATGCGATTTTAGAAAACATGGAAAAAAAAAATGAAAGAAATGTTTGTACTTATAACAACACTATGTAAACAGGGGCTAAGCGTGACCTGATCAATAGGGAAAAAAAAGTGTTGTTATAAGTACAAACATTCCTTTCATATTTTTTGCATATTTTTCTAAAAATTGCATGTTGGACATCTAGGCAGTTTTTAATTTATTTTTAATTTTTATTCATTTTTTCTTTTCACTATTAATTTCTTCATTATTATCTTTTATTACTATTCAAAATGTTGTTTTGTCCCCTTTTTGAATAATAATTATGATTATATGCAGGTTTTTCACTTTATTTCCACTGTAGCAGTGCGGCCGTCTGGGAGCCATGGCAAGTGACCAAACACCCCACTGACGCGACTACTGATAGAACATCCCCACCAATCTGACATCAGTACACCTGCCACCGGAGTACGTCACCTGTGGGCGGAGTGGCTGGGCAGTGCGGCGCAACATCATCCAGGGGTTCTGGGTTCGTGCTGTCTTCCATGGTGACACACTGCTGGATGGACGTGGCGTCTGGGGGTGTCTCAAGGTGTTGGTGAGTGGATAATGCCATCAAAGGGCGCGTCATTGGGTGAGCGGCTGGGGGCGTTCCCCCATGTGACAGTCGCACCTTTCTTCATTTCCACTTCTGTATTTAACCGGTGTATGTACACTATTTGCTTGTATGCAATTGTTCTTGATAAAATTCTAAACGACTGAAACGTTGAACCATCAAGATCAGAATCAGAATCAGCCAGGTATTCTTGCATATACTAGGAATTGGATTTGGATTGCTGTGCAACAGCCGGTTAGGTGACAATTAAACAGTTACAGTACAGAAATACATAACTCATACAGGTATACGCTGGATGTACCCTGGGAGTTATAGATGCCCAGGGAAATATATTTTCTGGGCAGCAAAGTGCCTAGGCAGCCATCAGCGGCGCCACTGGTCATTGTAGCAGCCAGGTAGGTAACAATACAAGCTACAAGACAGTACAGTTATCACACAGGGAACATGTACCTGCTGAGCAGCCCAGCGCCTAGGCAGCCATCAGCGGCGCCACTGGTCGCTAATACAGCCAGGCAGGTAACAGTTAAGCAGAGACAGCACAGTTATCACACAGGGAACACATACTCCCCAAGCTGCACTGCACCTAGGCAGCCATCGGCGGCGCCACTGGTCATTGTAGCAGCCAGGTAGGTAACAATATTAGCAGACAGTACAGATATAGATTGCTATAATGCAGTGTACGAGACAGGGGAGACATTGGAGTGCATATGGCTGAGTGCACAGTTCCTAGGCAGCCATTGGCGGTGCCATCTTGATCATGCTGCTCGCAGGCAGCAGTAGAAGGGCTCAAAGAGGCCACCTCCCTACAGCACTCCACAGGATTGACATAGACTGTAGGGTTGGGAGGGCAGGGTGTCAGGGCCCTGGCTGGAGCTGCGGCTGGGGGGGAGCCAGTGTGTAGGGAGAGCAAGGGGGTAGAGTCAGTCAGTGAGGCCGGGGCCAGGAGTTGGTGGTTTGTTGTAGTTTTTGTGCCCTCACCTCCCTGGGGGGCTCCAGGCCGGCTGCGCTTATCTCCTCCGCCTCTGGACAGGTTGCAGCAGTGTGTCCTTCATGGGGGCCCGCCGCGATTGGGGCAGCCGCGACTCACCGCTGGGGACCGCGGCCGCCGATCTGTCGCATGTCTCCCGGCCGCAGGAGGGCTCTGCGCTGGGGCCATCATTACCTCCACTGTCCTCCTCTTCGTCCTCCCTTGGCCACACTCTGTCCTTCTCTCCGTCCTCCCCTGGCCGCACTCTCCTTCTTGCTGCTGCTTCCCAGCCTGCAGCCAGATAGTAAATGGCTGTGAGTATGCAGATTGATTGATGGCTAGAGCTCCAGCTCCACTGGTGGCTGGAAACCGCTGCTCGCTTATACTGATGGTGGGGAAGTGCTGCTTACTGATCTTGCTGCTTCCGGCGGCTCCATAGCGCAGGCATCGCTATCACTGGTGAGGGCCGGGCGGCTGCTTTCTGACTACTGAGGCACTTGTCCCACCCCTGGAAACGGCTTCAGTGATGCTAGGGAAAAGTAGCGGGGGCTCAAGGGACCTGCTGCCACAAAGAAATAAAATTCATTTAAATGTTGGGCTGAAATGGGGCGCCCTCCAGCAGCTGGCGCCCTATGCAGCTGCCTAATGCTGCCTAGTGGTAGCGCCGGCCCTGAATTAAGGTAGATTCAGCAACAATCAAGGCTACAAGCCAATAAATTCTTGCTTTATTAGAGGTATTTATTTGAAGCAAAACAGACATACAAGGTGACAATGTAAAAGAAGCAGACCTTGCAGGCTTTCAAAACCCCCTTCTTTAAGTGCAGAAAGACGAATCCCTTAATTCCTGTCTTTTAAGCTGTCAGCCTGTACATCTGCTTTGCTTCAAGAACATACTGTAGCTCTAATAAACATTATTTGATAGAAGAATTTAAGGATGTGTAGACTTGCCAGAAACGACATATAGTGTTGGAGGAGAGCCTCTCCTAAGTGGCGGTTCTGGCTGTCCACAAATCCACTTGTTCTCTACCAATTGCTTATACTTAGATTGGAAGGTATTACAGAGAATGAGACCAAAAACTTTCATTTAAACTATGTGAGGTGGATCAGTGGCGGAACGTATGGGTTGTGGGCACAGGTGCAAAAATGTAATTTGGGCCCCCTTCCTCCACCTCAACCAAAGCTCACAACTTGCAACATGGCGGTGAGTGACAGGGAGAGGCAGGGGGAGGAAGGGTGTGACAAAGAAAAACAGTGGGTGGCAGTGGGCCCCTTTTTTATCAGGGGTCCCGGTGCCCTGTACTTGCTGCTCCAATGGAAGTTTTGCGTCTGTGGTGGATTAATCACACATATTCTAAAAAAACTCAATAAGTGCATGGTTCTGATTAAGAATGTGCCAGTGTACAAATATACCATACCTCCCTATTTATATGGGAAGGGCCCAGAGGACATTCGGATTTGCGTAGAAATCGGGTTTGCATACAAATCTGAGATCATAGTTTAACACTGGACCCAAGTTTTTATACAATGGAGTCTAACTTGTGTACAATTCTGGTGTCTTGCCTAAAAAATCCAGATTGGATCTCCAATAAGTCTACATCTATTTTTTTCTAATACTGGTAACTACAGAACTTAATATTTGTAAATATAGCATAGTTTAGCAGAAGTATTTTGTAAATGTAACCTGTACCCTCAATGTTTAAGGTCCAGTAAGTGTTGGATGTAGTGGAGTCCTTTTTTTTTTAATGTGACATATTCAGGGCGGGATGTTCTTTCATCTGCACCCCAGCTCCGCCGCACATCACTGCCCATCGCATACATAATTATCGCATATGCTGTAACATATGCGATTATTATGGCAAAGGACAGCTCTTGCGTTAAGAGCTGTCCTTTGCGGTGAGTTAGCGGGTCCCATTGGGTCCCGGCGGCTTCCCCTTCCCTACCTTACCCGGCTAATGCTGGTGCTGCGGCGGCGGGGGGGCTGGCTCTCCTCCTACCTGCACCCGGAAGAGGATCACAGTGCAGGGAGAAGGAGGTCACAGGTCCGGGCAGCACATGCTCGGACACAGGTGAGGGGGGGTCGGTGCGGGGCAGCGGGGGGTCGCGTTAGAAGCCCATAGGCGTCTATGGGGCATCACCAGATTTTTCTGGTCGATGCCCCCCGCCGCCGTAACCCAGCGGGGAATGCTTAGAGCATCCCAAAATGTGGTAAAAACCCTGATAACGGGGTTTTTACCGCATTTTTAGTTTAGCGAATCTCCCCCTCAGTCTTAGTTGCACAGGGAACATGTCCAGATAGCTTGTAAGCAGAGGCTGAGTTGTAGTTGAGGCCCCCAGTCAGTGGTGGCACCAGAGTCGCTAACACCAGTTGCAGCCAACAGCACCTCCTTGCATGCCTTTGGTGTGGTGCGGTCAAGAAAGGGTCTTGGCCTTTGCGGGAGTTAACTGCTGCCACCATGGAGGGGGATTGGTCCAGAGACGCTGAGCTGCCACCAGAGACTTGTGCCTGCAATGCCAGTTCCTTCTTAGTAACAGGAGCCAGTTGCTGCAGGATAATGTCAGACTGAAGCACCTGACTCCTGTTACTGCGGAGGAGCTGGCAATCTACTGTTACCCCTCTGAGGGTTACACTCAGGTGCTGCCTGTACCACCCTTGTGACTACTGTTTTCACAGGAGACTCTCAGTCTTGGAAATGTGTTGAAAATGTATAGGGCATTCCTGGGCAGTGATAAGAAGGTGGCTTAGACCAGGCACATGGGAGTGACATTTTTTTTACATAAGCTCTTTTTCCCTCTGATTCTTAGGAGTTGACTTACTGCTTACCAGTGCCGACTACATGGTGACCCCAGTCGTTCTGGGACTGACCACCGGCCTATGTTTGGAGAATTGTGGGGTCCACGAATGCATGCTTGGAAGCCTGGCAGCTGGAAAATCCATCAATGTCGATTCGGCATCGGAACCTCTTATTGAGACAATGCTGAGACGCTCTATGACATACGTCATGGAAGGGAAAGAAGTTCTTGTGATCGGTGCCGGTGGCATCAGTAAGAAATTCATCTGGCAGGCAGCCCGGGATTACGGAATAAAGGTAGGCACATTCCTATATATATACCTAAGGCACCACATAATGTTCTGTGTAAGACACTTCCTTATATAGAACGTACTGTAGTTCTTCACCTTTTACAGCTAAAACCAGGCTCTCATGACAATTGTAGATCCATGATGAAGGCCATATATGTTTATAATATAAATATTCATGATAAATGATCAGCACTAAGGACACAGGGCCAGATGCACTAAGCTTCAAAAGTGATAAAAAGGAGAGTGATAAACAGCCAGCCAATCAGCTCCTGCCTGACATTTTTCAAACACAGCCTGTGACATGGCAGCTAGGAGCTGATTGGCTGGCTGTTTATCTCTCTCCATTTTATCACGTTAGAAGCTTAGTGCATCTGACCCCAAAGTGAGGAAAGCTTTGTTCTACTAAACACATAGAGTTTATTATGCACAAGCGGCCAGTGCCTGTTTAACCAATAGGCTGATAAGGCTGCAGGATGGGGCACCAGGATTGGTGGGGGGGTTGGCTTGGCGCCTTGCAAGTGGCACCCCAAGGAATAAAATCATTGCATACTTTATTCAATGTTCGTTAGATATCACCCATCCCAATGTACTGTGGAGGGTAAAGTTTGTTAGGTGACTGCCAGATGGTTGTGTAACTGATGGAACCATTACTTTATGTAGATTAGGCTGCATTACAAACTGGGCAGCCTAAAACCAAAGCCTCTTTCACCACGCCGCAAGCATTAGATCCTACATGCCAGTTGTATAACCTCCATTACGTGCACATGGGCATTATGGCTGGCAAGTCCCTGAGCACTCAACATGTGTGTTAGCAGCATGTGATGGGGCGCTACATGTGTATTATCCTAAGGCACCTAGAATCAGGCCCTGCACACGGCCCTAGTGCTGCACAAATGTACTGGCCGGTTGGGCACATCGCATCCTGCTCCCAGCCCAGCCCGCCTCTGTGTGGCTCCAGTGGTCTGCAGCCGGTCCCAGTGCCTGCCAGATTCATTACACGGGTGCTTGACTACCCACTTGTTAGATTGATGTTGTTGGCACTGCCAGCTACCCATCAAAAATGATACCATTGTGTACACAAAATAGCCAACATGATTGATACTATAGAATACCAACAAGAACAACAAAGGTGTAGGGGAGGTGCGAAAACACCAAATCGGTTTCCTGACATGAGACCATGTAAATAATTTACCATAGAACCACATCTAATCACCATAGGCTAACCACATAAAATGACTGGCACATAATCGCACCTTGAGCCGTGCTATTGAACCTGCTTCAGTCTCATCCAATCCTTCAGTTCATCTTGTACCCCTTGCCTTAAAAAAGTAGAATAATTAGGCAGGAATGTCAGACCATTAATTAATGGTGTCGATGTGTCCGGGCTTTTGGCACGCCGACGCTTACCGGCTCGATAAGCAGCAAAAGAACGCAGGTAATCGAGTAGGTCTGAATCAGGATCCATATTTTTTTAGGAATGCACAACAATACAGTAGTATGCATTTGTCTGGACAATAGTATGTTGTGTTGTGTTACTTGTGATCAGACGGCATACCGATCAACCTCAATAAAAGGGATTATAAACTCCAGTTATCTTGTAACATTTTTGAAAGTATAATTTTACTGGCTTCCTCCTCTTTCATTCTGATGACAGCAATAAATACCAGAGGTGTATTTATAGACCTACAGATAGATTGCAGCTCAGCACTACCTTATTCATCTGCGCAGCACACGATGAAAGCTTCCTTCTGGAGCAAACATATTTATTCCCCAGATCTTTACTAAGGTCATAATATACACCAAAAGCTTATATACACCCATTTCTCAGGTATCTGGATGGGGTGCATACATCCCAACAGTCCCTATTTTAGCAGGACAGTCCCGATTATCAGGGCCTGTCCCTCTGTCCCTCCCGCGGGCGGCAGTGTCCCGCGGTGTGGGGGGGCTGTTGGGAGTCCCCCCTGTCGGCTCCTAAGCAGCGGGGAATAAACGCTGTGCGCATGCGCACAGCATCTATTCCCGCAGCCAGGGGGCTGGGGGCATGGCTAGAGGCTCACAGAGCCTCTGGGTCATGCCCCCATAGCGGCAAAATGGGGGCGTGGCCTCACGGGAGAGCCGCGAGTATAGGCCACGCCCCCGGAATTAAGCCAGGCCCCCCGAAATTTCCGGCGCGCCTTAGGCGCGCATCAGCAGTGTCCCGGGTCCGGGGACAAGAAAGTTGGGAGGTATGGGGGTGTGGTATGCCGTTCCGACAGTCATTAGCCCGATGTTGGGATCCCGACTGCCCATACTCAGACAGCATGGCCAGCGTGACAAAGCCACCTATTCTATTCTCCCTTTATGGGAGTCGTGGATCCCCACAAGGGAGAATAGCCGGTGGCCGTCGGGAACCCGGCCGTCTGTGTTTTAACAGTCGGGATCCCGACGTCGGGTTAATGACTGTCGGGATCCCGACTGTCAGGATCCCATCCGGCACCCATCTAGATGATGCATGGATAATGTCTAGGTCAACGGTCAATACTTATGGTGAAAATCAGGACAGTTGCGACATGTGCAGTTATTCTAGGTAGTTATTTTTATTATTATTATTATTATTACTATTATTATTATTATCATCCTTTATTTATATAGTGCCACATGGATCTGCAGCACCCAGTTACAAAGTACATAAACAAATAAGCAAAACAAGAAACAGTACAGTATAGCCTTACAGTACAAGACACCGTGGGGCACATTTACGCATATTTGTGGCTCATAGTTGGTGTTTTTGATGATTAGCCACAAATATTAGGTATATGTAGGAGGGAATGCATCAGGAAACTCCCATCCCTGCTGCAATCCCGCCCTCTCCTCTCGCAACTGCATCCTCCATAGGTTTCTATGGGTGATGTGATGCTGCCCATCGTACGGGGTGCCAGGGCTGCCCCCATTCTGAGACGGCGGTAATCTATTGAAGCCTATGGGCAACAGAGCGCACACGGCGCTCAGCATGGGTCAGCCGGAGGTCAGAACTGTGCACCCGGGCAGAGCAGTTTGCAGGGACTGGCTACTTTTGGAACCTCTGTCCTTGCGTCTGGCCAGTATTACATCCAGACGGTAGGTTCACATATTGCAATGCGATCATGAGCGGTAGATCCCACCCACATCGCATTGCATATGCAATCATATGGTACAGGGGCCCATGTAGGACAAGTACAGGGTATACAGACAGGTGCATCAATGTTTTTCCCAATAAGATGCACATGGGTGGGGTTTGATATTGTTTGATATGTTTGACCAATAGTAAACTCTGTATTACACCTGTAATGTATAATGATTATCTTTTGATGCCTTTTATGGCTTGTACATGTACTGGTTGCCAGCAGCTACTCTCTGTTACCCACTTTTTCTCTCTCTCTCTCCAAGCTTTGATCAATATTTCCCTTTGTCTCTTTCCATATAATCTTTGACCAGATTTAATCTCCCCCATATCAGGAGTCATTAGATTATATCAGCCTAGTGAGGTCATATTAGATTACACAGATCTTACACAATCAACAATTTACTGTCAAGAGTTTAGAAAGAACCCATGGATATTACTGTAGTTGTCAGTGGGGTGTGATGTAGACTAATTCACAAATTGAACAATTTAACCAGGGTTGACATTTACTGACCATCAGGAACAGGATGCAGGTAACACAAGGGTTAATACAGGTATAAACAGCAGGTATGTACAGTACAAGAGGCGGGCAGGAACATTTGGCACAGGACAGTACTCATGGTAGTAGTGGCTCAGCTATATACTACCCAGTGGTATCTGGTATAATATGTGTAGCAAGGCCGGATTAAAGGGGCGGCAAAGGGGGTCAGTACCCCTGGGCCCCTCTTTAGCTAGGGGCCCCCTGTGGTTGGCATGTATTTTTTATTTTTTTTGCAAAAAGGGTTTGTGCATGGGAGTGGGGTAGTGCTGCAGCTTCACGTACTGTATCTGCCAATGTGACAATGACTGATGGTGCTGAGCATCGGGTGCCAAGGCACACTGACTGCTCAAGTGCATTACTGGGAGTTGACTAAGTCCCATGACACTTTGCACAAGAGGGCAGAGGCTGAGAGGTTTGTGCTGAGCTCTGATTGGTGGAGTTCATTACATGTTTCTCAAGCCCATGGAGAACAGCAGCAGCAGCCCAGTCATGAGAGGGTTTTTAATCAGAGGCAGCACTGAGCCCGTGAGGTCTCCTACAGTCCTACAGAGTAAGGTACAGAGGGACAAACACAGGCTTTTCATGTGGTATGTATGTATGTATGTATGTATGTATGTATGTATGTATATCCCCCCTGCAGTTACCATTGACCAAGTTTATACTGCCTTTACTTGTGTTTTGACAGTGTAATATTCTCCCATGCAGTTTGCGGCCAGTAATGACAAGTACAAGGGGGCCCTCCTGTCTAAAGTGGGGCCCCCCGAAGGCTTAATCTGTCACTGATGTGTAGGGTCTTTTATCATCAAAACAGTTTCATCTACACAGTCTCCGATATATAGGAGGAAACACATCTGCAGGCAGGGGCGTAACTACATTTTGGCCGCCCCCCCGCCGTTAAAGGGAGGGCGCCCGCTCACCCCGCCGCATCAACCCCGCCGCATCAACCCCGCCATCCCCCGCAGTCTTACCTACGTTCAGTACGCGGCGCTGGTCCCGGCTCCCTTCTTCTGCTAGGACTACCACAAAATGTCCGCCCCCGTACAGCAGACAGTTTCAGAGAACTGTCCGCTAAATGGGGGCGGACATTTTGTGCTGGTCCTCATAGCAGAAGAAGGGAGCCGGGACCAGCGCCGCGTACTGAAGACAGGTAAAGACTGCAGGGGATGCCGGCGGGGCGGCGGGGTGTAACTATAGCACTGCAGCCCCCAGTGGCAAACTCAGGATTTTCAGAAGGGGGTTTCCAGAGGGGAGGAGCAAAGCATGGAAATGGACACTTAGGTGACCCAGTATATGCCGGGTCAGTTAAAGTATTATAGATAGATCAAATGTACATAAATAATAATAATAATAATAATAAAAAAAAAATATATATATATATATATATATATACACATACATACATATATATATATATATATATATATATATATATACATACATACATACAGGGGCGTCAACAGCAGTGTAGACCCCTGGGCATAGCATTGTATTGGGGCCCCTACCGATCCTCCAGCGGTAGGGGTGGGGAAAGCTTTGATGTCCCGCGGGTAGTAGGGGGTATTATATCAACCGCTCAGCATGTAGGGCCTGGATCAGTCATTTCCACTAATTACCACTTTACTGCACAGATGGTGGGAGATGGGGTGGGAGAAGGGGGCATTGGGCTGAATGAAGGGGCCCTGATACATAACTTCCAGGGTGGTAGAGGATGTTTAATACGCAGAGGAGGGGTGTATAGTGGAGTGGGCTTATTATTCATAATTTTCTGGTGGGAGGACAGCTTGCTTGACTGCAGATATCTCCAGTTCCCGGAAATAAATTTCTTAGATTTTAATGGAATTAAAAACTAGAGAATCCCACCTACCAAATGGTATTGGGGACTAGGGGATCAAATTTCAGGAGGCAGAGCAATCTGCCAACGAGAATATAAAACTACATACCAGGTGTGTGGAGCTGGAGCAGTAACCAGCTGCTGGAAGGCTGATATCGTTTCTCCGCCTTAGTAACGCTCGGCGGCTTTCTCAGCTGAGGAAGCCGCCGAGCGTTACTAAGGCGGAGAAACGCGTCTTGGAAGCCCGGTACCAGTACCCTGTTACGCTGCAATTATCAGCAAATCCATCACTGACATCTGGTGAGCACAATTGGCCACAAAGCCTAAAGGAGAGTATTTTCTGGACACTTAAACCTGGAGCCGGTCCAATAACATTAGGACCCATGTGAATTGCTCGGATATAGGAAAAAGTGGACACAACCTCCAAAAAATCACCGCAATTATAAGGAACATCATTAAGGGACTGGTAACTATTGTCTAAAAGCCTCAGGAATACATTTGAATATCATATAAGCCTCTAATTGAAATATTACCTCGCTTTGCATAGTTAATATATGCCTTATGTGTTATATGTTGCTTGTCTTGTATGTATATTTGAGTGTTCATGAATTGTATTTTAATATGTCTTTTTTATTAAATAAGTGAAAATCACAAATAATGTGTAACTGTACTTTGTGGTAAAACAGCGCCACCTTGTGATAGTTTTCTATCACTCCCAATATTGTTCTTTCAGCAGAGGAACACAATACCTCTGACAGGGGGCTGCAGTTATACCCAAAGGGAATAATAATATATATATTTTTTTTTAATTAACAGTTTGGTAAATACATATGTAAGGGAATTTGAAATTGTGTAGATACACTTGCGCTCCTGTGCGACCCTAGGGTCACCTTTTCCTTTTTTTTACCTAATATTGGACCTATCTTTCCCTTAGATACATATGGTGGAGTCGAATCCTGGACACTTTGCTTCCTCTCTTGTGACTTCATTCATCCACTATGATTATGAGGATCGGTCTTGTGATGATGAAGAACACGCTCAGAAGATCTTAGCCATAGTCAGGGGTAAAGGGCTACAGTTTTCTGGCTGTATGGCATTCTGGGATGAGTGCACTATACTCGCTGCTATATTGAGTCGCTTACTAGGGCTTCCCGGCCCACCCCCCAGTGCTGTGAGGTTGGCCAAGCGCAAGACACAAACACAACTGAGTCTCCTCAACATGACATCTCCAACTCCACCATTTCCCTATGCTGGAGCATTTGCTGTGCCCTGCTATCCATTAGGTCCGGGAACAGGAGGTGTGGCGGAAGCAGAGTCCATTCTCTCCTACCCACTGGTTATTAAACCAGAGTCTGGAGCAGGAGCAGTTGGAGTGAGGCTAGTCCAGAACGCCGAAGAGTGTAGAAGATTAGTTAAAAATATGGGGTTGGAGCCAGAAGCTGGTAAACCAAGTAGTGATAGACCATCCGCGTCAGATGTGGGTGGAATCTGCTGTACAGAAAACGATTGTAAACTAATAAATGGGATGAATTGTGAACCAGCAGTGGCCGAGATAGTATTAGAGAACGGAGAAAGTGATGACACAATAAGAGGCGTATCTCCGACGCCACCCCGGTCACTTCTAGCAGAGTACATCACCGGCACTGAGCATGACGTGGATCTGGTGTTGGGTCCCAGAGGTCGCCTTTTAGCGGCATATGTGTCAGATAATGGGCCAACGTTACTCCCTGGGTTTACGGAAACCGCAGCTGCCCTCCCGTCCCGTCTTAGCCCAGAACGCCGCTGCCAGTTAGTTCAGGCCGCCAGTCGCAGTTGTAAAGCCCTAGGCCTCTATCCCGGAGTCTTTAATGTGGAGCTCAAACTGATTGAATCTGGCCCAAGGTTGCTGGAGATCAATCCTCGGATGGGTGGATTTTATCTGCGTGACTGGATCCGCCATATCTATGGCACTGACCTGGTGCTTGTGGCTTTGGCACTCTCTTGCGGGCTGGAGCCAGCATTGCCAGGAAGAGGTGCCCAGGAAGGTGCTGTGCTAGTCGGGGTCATGTGCACTGGAGAGTCTCACGAGGAGGCCCTAAATAGCACAGCAAAGCCGCAGAGATTGGCAGAGTTGCACAATGCGGGACACATTAGATTTAACCGCCTGGAGGGCAGTGCAGTACATGGTCCAGATCAGGAACCGTATGGAAATGTGGCCTGTCAGGGACAGAGCCAGAAGGAGGCCAGGGAAAGGCTTCTGGGAGTGTGCTCTGTGCTTGGTCTCGATTTAGAGGCATATCCGGTTCATTATCTGACTGGAGAGTTCCAGTGAGGGAAAGACTCAGGGAAGCGTGTTGGAGGTGGAGGTGATTAAGATGTGAGAGAGATGTGGGGTAAATAATATGAGGGGAATGAACAAATTAGAAAATGCCAACACCTCAATACCCCACTAACCTCACTGACACTTATTATTGCAGTACACTGAATGTGCGACCTAGTGCCCTGACTGATTGGGAGGGGGGGGGGGGGGGGGGGGGGGTAGTCATTTTAATAAAGTCTAATTGTATAGAATCTGTGTGAAAGTCTCTTAACCTGTGCATGATTACTACATTAGAGCTTATCACTGCTGACCCCACTGAAATGAGTTGACCATTTTTGAGGGGGTATCAAATCAAAGATGATCTCACCCATCTACTACATGCATTTGTATGCATTATGGACTAAATGTGTTCGAAATCGGTATGCCGTACGCCATTATGTTCCTAGCGTAATAAGTAATGTATAGTGAGCTCTCGTTGTCAGCTTTGCAGATGTATATGTTTAAAGCTTGGGGCAATGTGGGTCTAGGATTGTAATCCTTTAATTCCAATTGAATGAATGCTAGCCGCACCGGAACACTTCACCAGGGGCAATTGATACACACTTATATATTGCTGATCTTCGCCATTGCTGCAGCTTGCAAACACAAAAATGCATGCTGGGAAATATGACTTAAGGCCGTATTTACCATATATATATATATATATATATATATATATATATATATATATATATATATATATCCAACCCAGCACAGGTTATAGGGCAACATAGAGATTGTTTTATGTTTAATTTATACTGTATTTAACACTGAATTTTCTATGTCACTGCATCTGTTTCTTTTATTACTTTGTACTGGTTATCCCTCTGTCCGGTATACCCAGTGCAAATTACCCGGTGGGACGCAGAGTTACTAATGTAGGGCACATGCACTTAATGCTAACCTTGAATACAGCCCAGCACGTATAGAAAGTACACAACAGCTGTGTCCATTTTTGTGATTTCATTCAAAATGATGCTGTATACTTCTGTAATCAGTGATCCCTACTTTTTAAATCCATGAAATAAAATAACTTTTCATAAATCTCTGTCTATGCATGTGAGCGTGATAAATGGTTTTCCCACATCATCCGTGATGATGCTTCTCAAAGTAAAGGCCCCCATACACTAGGGCGACTTGTCCTTAGGACAAGTCGCCCCGACTTCCCCCTGAGCTTCCCCGGCTGCTCCCCGGGGGAGCTTGATTAGATTGGCACTTGATGTGCCATTTTTTACATGTGATAAATCGTCTCGATTTATCACATGTAAAAAACCCGGGGAGCAGCGGGGGGGGCTACAGAGGTGGGAGCTGGTGGGAGCAGGGGGGCGGGGGACACGTCTGTGTCCCCCGCTGCTGGGGACAGCGTCGGTGCGAGGCGGTAGAGGCAGCAGGGGGGGCTGGGGACGCTGCGGGGGACACGTCTGTGTCCCCCGCTGCTGGGGACGCTGCGGGGGACAGCGTCTGTGCGAGGCGGTAGAGGGAGCAGGGGGGCTGGGGACGCTGCGGGGGACACAGGCGGCAAAGAGCCGGGCAGGGGGAGCCGGCCGGGAGCTGTCAGTAATGAATAAAAAAAAAAAAGCCCATACAATGAATGGGCAGCCTGTGATTGGCTGCTGAGCGCTCTCTTAGCCAATTGCTGACTGGCTGAGAGAGCGCTCAGCCAATCACAGGCCGCCCATTCATTGTATGGGCTTTTTTTTTTTTTATTCATTACTGACAGCTCCCGGCCGGCTCCCCCTGCCCGGCTCTATGCCGCCTGTGTCCCCCGCAGCGTCCCCAGCCCCCCCTGCTCCCTCCACCGCCGCGCCGCCCCGCCCCACTAGGTCCCAAGTCGGGTGGTCGGACGTGCAGCAGGTCCGACCACCCGACGCAGATCCGATGCGCACGCGACCGCGCATCGGATCTGAGGGGACATCAAAACTAGCCGATTTTGGTCCGATTTCGGCCAGATCCGACTGATCTGGCTGAAATCTGACCAAAATCGGCTAGTGTATGGGGGCCTTTATACCCCTTTTAGACATACTACCCGGGATTTTGGCCAGGTTTACCCGGGATTTTCAACCCAGGTCACTCCCAGGATTTTAGTAACAGACCCCCTTTCACACTACACCTCAAATCTGGGAAATACCCGGGTATACCCCTTTCACACATAAGCCAGGCTTTCAAGCATTTCAGTGTTTCGTCATTAAAATGGGAGACGCCCCAGCAGCAAAAAAAAGCAACATCACATGTTTAAAACTGAAAAACCCGGGTAAACCCATTCAGACATAAGCCGGGTACTATACCCGGGAGTTAAATACCGGGAAAAACCCTGGTCAATTGCAGGTGCTCAGTATCCGGGAGTGAAATCCCGGGTATACCTTTTCAGACATAAGCTAGTCCCGGGTTTGGGCACGTTCATGTGAAAAAACCCGGGATTTTCGCGTATGTCTGAAAGGGGTATAAGAGGAGCTTTGAAATAGAAGCTGCATATATACACAGTGCATACATACATACATACATACATACACACACACACATATACACATACATTTATGTATTGTAACAAGGAATCGCATGAACTGGATAAGATGGAAAGTCTTGGTCTTTATTTTATAGCAGGTAAACAGCATACCAGGTAAACAGCTTAGGCAAGTATGGTTACAGCATTGCAGCATACAGGTGTCACAGCATAGTACAAACTCTTCAGTATGTTCCAGTGGTCCCTACCATAGCCCACAGCCCAGGCCTATCACCTGGGCAGCTGTTCCACCATCAGGAACATTGACCCTCTGCCCTGGAAACACTTATATCAGGAAAGCACAGGTGCTGCTAATCAGCCCAACTCTGATCGCATCATTTTACTGCTGCTGCTTTAAAACCTGGACCAGGTCCTCTACATTACCTTCATGTGGAGGTATGTTGTCCCTGCCACAGTATATACAAACAAACATATATATTTTGGTCCATGCTTTCATTAGCGCATTCATGCTGGAGATCGCGTGTTACACAGCATCCGGATTAATGATCCATACTGAATTTGATGGTGCGTCTAAAGCACCAGACTGTAATACAGCATCTGACAGATGTGTGAATGTACACCAGAGAAGAGGAGGACTTTCCACAAGCCAACATAGGTGCCTGCCTAAGGGCCAGCAGGTCAAAAAGGGCCCCTTAAAGATATCCTGGCTACCCAAAACTTTCCCAGAGGAGCTTAGAACTACTACTGCATGATGTCATGGCATCAATCAGACCTGGGCATGCTCCAAATTAGAGAGTGCTTAAACGGTGGCAATGCATGCTGGGATGTGTAGTTTCACAGCAGCTGGAGAGCCACAGGTTGGTCAAGCCTGACCTAGATCCTAATTCAGATTTGCAGGAAATGCCGATGTTTACACATATTGGGCCGGATTCTCTAAGCTTCAAAAGTGATGAAATGGAGAGTGATAAACAGCCAGCCAATCAGCTCCCACCTGCCGTGTCACAGACTGGGTTTGAAAAATGTCAGGCAGGATTTGATTTGCTGGCTGTTTATCACTCTCCATTTTATCACTTTTGAAGCTTAGAGAATCTGGCCCTTGACCATTTATCGGTAGCTTGTGAATGTGCCAGGGTACTCTATCGATGTTGACTACAATCAGCAGCAACAATACACAGATGAGCCACTCTCATCTATCCCTTTAATAGGATTAAGTGAGCCGTCTGACTTAATGCTCTGCTAATCCCCTACTGTATTGTTCTATGTGTTGTATTGCAGCTGATAACAATAGATGATAATAAACCTTGGCTCGCCATTGCTCTCCAGAGAAGGCTAGTTGAAAAAGGCTACATCTGTAGTGCTATGGATTGTTTGAGCAAGGAGGGCCAATATCTTTGCCTAGGGCCCCATGAGGTCTAAGAGGGGAACATCCCGACAGATGGAATCCTGGGTGGTTTTGTTTGATTGTAACTCGACAGCTGAAATTCAATATTCCAGCTGTCGAGTGTCGGAAACTCAGTGGATCAGCGAAAATGGGAGCGGATTGGAGCAATCCATGGCCGTTTCCGACAAAACAGATCCAACTTGTTTTAAAGTTGGAACTGTTTTGTCGGAAACTGCTTTCAATTCTGCCGGAAAAATGTCAGCATTGAATAGACGAGGGCCGCTATTTCCCTTGGCGTATATAGCGGCTGAGATTGAATAGCCCTCTAAATCCGCCTCTGGGGTTTGCAGCAGCATTACCATAATATGTCAGATGCAACTGCGTCCGATTCAGAATCGGGCTCTATATACCACTGGAGTATCCATGGCAACCCATCAAGACCTACAGAACAAGCCATTAGATAGGGAGAGGGAGACGTCACTGTACTATAACACACTGGAGAAAAAAAAAGTAAGTTCAGACACTGCGAGGGTCCAGCCCTACCCTCATCCACCAACTGAAACTTTTATTACTCATGCTCTAGGTATAACAGCCTGATTCAGAGTTGATCTCAAATGTTAAATATTTCTCAAATGGACAAAACCACTGCAGGTGGGGCAGATGTAACAGGCGCAGAGAGAGTTAGATTTCGGTGAGTTATTTTGTTCTGTGGAGGGTAAATATTGGATGCTTTACACAGCAATTTAGATTTCAGTTTGAACACATCCACCCAAATCTAACTCTCTGCACATGTTACATCTGCTCCATCTGCAGTGCAGCATGGTTTTGCTCATTTGAGAAAGATTTCACATTTGCGATCAACTCTGAATCAGGCCCTAGGTTGTATATAATGTGTTTTTTTTCCAACTGTCATAATTGGTTCCTTATACAGTAAGCAAGTTACTAGCTTAGATTGCCCGTGGCTCATTCAGAATGGTAGCACCTCCTACCCAAACTGGTGCCAGAATAATGCTACTTTCAGGGCCGCCGATAGGGGGGTGCCCTGGGTACAGCTGTCCCGGGCCCCGGCCTCTGGAGCCCCACAGCCCCCCACGCACCGCCTCCCCCACCCGAGGCTTAGGACACAGAGGGGCTCGGCGCTCTGCAGGCTGCACTGTTCAGTGTGCGCTCCGGACCTGACCGTGGAGGCTGAAGGAGGCGGAGGAAGATGCTGCAATGCGGGTGATTGTAAGTAATCGTAATGGGGAATGCACGCGCGCGGGGGGGGGGGGGGCGGCTGGAGTTTTGGCGCTGTGCCGCTGGGGTCCCGGACTGTAGGTCAGTCCCAGGCCCCAACATTTCTAGTGGCGCCCCTGGCTACTTTTATAAGTCACACTCAAGACAGTGAAGTAATGTGAAAGACTAACACATATCAAGGATTGATTTCTCTAGCCTATATTTACCTTTCAGATACCCGCTATCCGCCGAAATGGGATAGTCACGGGAGGTGTGGGGTGTGGTTGGCCTGGATGGCTTTAGTGTGGCAGAACATTACATTCTATTAACACTTAACACTTATTATCACTTTCTGAATATGGCTTCGGCTTCCTAATGGTGTGTACACACGGTGAGATTCCCGAGTGCTATACAATCTTTTTACATACAATTCATACAATCTGCACTATATAGTCATTGCTGCCCTGTCTATCTGGCTTCGATTTGTGCTGTCTCAGGAGCGCGCATCGGGATCGCAAGGATAAAAAACCTGTGCGATCTGCATACGATCTGCATGCGATTTTGACTATATAGTCAAAATCTCATGCTGGATTGTACCGTGTGTACACAGCATGACACTAATATATATTAACACTATAGTATTATCACTGATGCGCTACCCTGGGCTTTCTGGCTTATGCTGTTTTTTGGGTTGCCGCACCCTGCACCTAGATATAGCACTAGGGACCCCTAATACACAGAGAAGCCTTGACGACGGCTTGGGGGCTTACAAATAAATTTGCACATATATTTAAATATATTAAAATATATTTAACCAAGATCTCTGAATTCTGTTACCATATAGGATTTATATCTTGTTACTGGTATCATTCAGGGTGCTGGGGGAACACAAACTGTGTCTTCCTTACTCAGCATTACCCCTCCCTTGCGAGCACCTTATCACTAAACTAATTGAGCATCTGCCAATATATATGTCCTCTGCAAAGTTGCAGATGACTGCAACTAATATCCTCTGCTCAGAAAATGGGCGGTCACCACCGCGATTAGATCTATTCACTGTTTCTGTCAGTACTATGCATGCAACAATCGCTATGCCATTGATAATCACAAGGATTGTGCATTCTCACCTCGGCGATCAACTCTGAATAACCCCTTAAGCCTTGAAAAGTGATAAAGTGGAGAGAGATAAAGTGCCAGCCAGTCAGCTCCTAACTGCCATTTCACATGCTGTATTTTCAAAAATGACAGTTGTGAGCTGATTGGTTGGTCATTTAACACTCTCCATTTTATCACTTTTCAAAGCTTAGTACATTTGGACTGATAGCTTGATGCAATGTTGAAAACTGGTGTTCATCATTAACCCAAAAACCTGTTTTAATGGCAATGGCTGCTGATATGGTTCAGTGTATGGTTTACTATACTGGGGCTGTCTCTTGTCAGGACAGATGTAATGCCGGTCTCAGTATTTGGCTGCACATCATTTTTTACCATTCCATATAAGATGGATACTGACTTTTTGTCTGCGCTTTGCGCTGTATATATAATATATTAGGCATATTCTATGAACCATGTCACTTTTAAATAAATGGATAGTGGATAGTGGGGTAATGAGCAAGCCCTGCAGCAAGCTGCGCTCGCCACTCTTCGGGGTGGCGTGGATAGTGGGGGGTGCGTTAAACCTATTTTTGGGACATACAATCATATGATTGTATACCTAATGTCATGGCATCGCACACCCTATAAAATCGCATGCGATCGCATGCGTTTTGTGGCAGATGCGATGCGATGGCTGGGGTCTGAGAGAGCAGTGAATAAATTACATAGGAAAATTGCATCGCGCATCGCATGGCCCTAAAATGGCCCATGCGATGCAATGCGATGCGATTTCCCTACACAGAATAGACCACTAAGCAAATTGATTAGTGGGCGCCGTTCTAGGAAACAAGTACCAATTTTTTTTTTTGCGAAGCAGCCTGCAGGGGGTGAGCAGGGCCCCGGCAGCTCTTCTCCCTTCTCCTGCCTGGCTTCTAATGCGACTCTCCTCCTACTCCCTTCACCCAGAATGGGGAATGTACGGGACTAGGGAGAAAAAGGTCACTGGTCCGGGCAGCACACCAGAAGGCTGTCCGGACACAGGTGAGGGGGGGAGCTGTGGGGATCCGTGCAGGGCGGTGGAGGATGCACTTCAAAGCTCATTGGCGGTACCTCCTGCAGCATTAACACAGTGTGCTGGTTTTCCTGCATACCAAAATGCGGTACAACAGGGTTTTTACTGCATTTTAGTGATATTACATCCTGCCCCTAGCACGCATCACAAATCAAGCCTTAACAATGCCAGGCTACTTAAATCATTATACACTGTTTATCCATAATGCGAATTACACCCCACACCATGATGCCCATTACACATTATGCCCACACCATAATTATGCCCCACACCATGATGCCCATTACACAATATGCCCCACACCATATTGCTTATTACACATTATGCCCACAAAATAATGCCCAATACACATTATGCCCCACAGCGTAATTCCCATTACACATTATGCCCCACAGCGTAATGCCAATTACACAATACACCCCACAGGTGATGCCAATTGCACATGACGCCTGACACGTGATGCCAATTACATATTATGCCCCACATGGTGATGCCCATTACATATTATGCCCCACAGCATTATGCCGATTACACATTATGCCTCACAGCGTAATACTCATTACACAATATGCCCCACGCCATAATGGCCATTATACATTATGTCACATAAGTGCCACTTACCTACATGGTGGTTGCCAGGAGTTACATGCTCCTTGCCATGGGGGATTTCCTGCTTGTGGCCATGGAGTGACTACATGCTCGTTGCTAAGAGGGATTTTCTGCTTGTTGCCATGGGATGATTAATGCCCTGAGGAAGCTCCTATGTCTATAGCCCCGTACACACAGGGGAGATATATTGCTCAGTAATATATTGCTCAATTTCTCCTTTTCATCAGTGACCAGAGATGGTCGCTGATGAGAAGGAACCTCTGCCGGGTGGTGCCACAGAGGTAAACAGCTGGTCGAAGGAGCAAGCTCCTGGGACCAGCAATTAGAATGGGGCTGAAAACGGGAGTGCGCACCCGGCGATTTATCGCCAGGGCACGCTCCCATCACTGGCAATATGGTCGCCAGCGACCATATTCCCAGCGATTTCAGCCCCTATCGCCCCCGTGTGTACACAGCTTAAGTTTTAAAAATGTGTGTGAATATATGTTAAGAGCTTAGATGTGTTAACTAATTCCTAGAGTTAATAGTTGCAGACAGGCAGCAAGCAGAGTGACGACGTGAGCTTAATCTTAGCCGACTCACAACCGGACTACGCCTGTGGTACACGGGCGTTACATTCAAACACCCGATTCGACACCCGAATCTCATAGAGCCGCCTAAGCAGCAGATAGAGCGGCTCATATGAGCCGCGATTAGTCCGTGATACACGGGCAGTAAGCTAAGCACCCGGCAAGTGGCAGTTACACTGCCGAGATCTTATAGCGGCATACGGCAGCTGCAAAAAATATGTATTATATGAGGATAAACGAAACTATATCAGTGACACTTGCATTTACAGG
Source organism: Crinia signifera (assembly GCF_055691185.1). Lineage (NCBI taxonomy): Eukaryota > Metazoa > Chordata > Amphibia > Anura > Myobatrachidae > Crinia > Crinia signifera. Next base: position 43,915,196 of record NC_139222.1, read on the forward strand.
CTGCTATAAGAACTGCACAGATTAAACCTTGTTACTTTACACAGCTCAGTAACCATTTACTGTCAGAGACACTCTGCAGTATAACTGCCTGTTACTGCATTAGGTCAGTGGGGTATAGAGATAACAGGTGTGGTACAGGGGTCCGACAATCATTAGCCCATGTCCGGATCCTGACTGGCAGGACCCAGACAGCATGGTGAGTGCAACTAAGCCCCTTGCGGGCACAGTGGCTCGCTACGTGAGCCACCTATTCTGTTCTCACTCTATGGGGGTCGTGGACCCCCATGAGGGAAAATAGCCGGTGGTCGTCGGGAACCCGGCTGTCGGTGTTTTGACAGTCGGGATCCCGACGTCGGGTAAATGCCTGTCGGGATCCGGACTGTCGGTACCCCGTTCGGCAACCAGAGATAACACATGCTGTGGAATCAATATGCTGATACAGTGAGAGTTTTTTCCTGATTATCACCAATTTACCACTGTTTATAAAAAAAAACACTATTACTGCTGGAATCAAGAACTAGTGAATATATATGAGCGTATCTGTGAACCTATTCATGGGGAAGCGGTACATCTGTCAGAACAAACTTAGGTCTACAGTCATTAGGTCGACCCCGGAAGGTCGACTGTCCCCAAGGTCGACAGGGTTAAAGGTCGACATGGCTCAAGGTCGACATGACTTAAGGTCGACATGGTTTTAGGTCGACAGTCATTAGGTTGACATGAGTTTTTCACTGTTTTTTTGACCCGAATGTCGACACAGTCGACATGGACACAGTTGGAGTCGCACCGCAGCCCCTCGCATCGCTCGCTTCGCTCACAATGACCGTTTCCCCACAAAATATATGTATCAAGCAAGATAAGCTCCGATCTATTTAGTACATATTAAAAGCATTTAAGTGCCATCCAGCCCAAGTGATAGTGATCTTGAATAAAAGGATACTATTACCTTCTTTTCTTGTAACAAAAAATGCAAGAAAAGTAACATTTATTTTTTGTGATACAATATTCAGAAAGCAAGCATCTTACTGCAACACCATTGAAAACATACAGGGATAATTTATCCCGGCAAATTCAGGACATAGTTGAGCTGTGGTCATTTTTGTTTTAAATCTAATATTTTCTATTCTATATTTTCCATTCTATTAAATTTGAATATTTCACCGATTTTATTGAAAAACATTAAAAGCTATATTTTATGAGTTATTATTAGATTTTCAGTGCACCTACATTATACTTACCTTTTCTTGTTCCTGATATATGTCTATAATTAAGTAGTAGGTAGCACCTCCTATTTCCCAATCTGTGGGATACTATTCCCTGTAAATATTTGTATTAGAGGAGAAAAGAGAGTCTGATTACTAGTATAATACTAGAAACCTGGAGCGGGAATCATTTCTGTTTGTCCGTGATTACATGCTTGTTGCCACAGGGGATTTCCTGCTTGTTGCCATAGGGTGATTACATGCTCATTGCCACTGGGGATTTAATTGCCCAGGAGGTTATTGGCTAGGATCAATAAAACTAGCCGAGGATCGCAGCTGCCAGGAGCTCCCCGCTGCCAGGAGCAAGTGGGGGGCAGAGAATAGCCAGCGGAGGCGAGCGCCTTCCTCCGCTGTGATGACATGGCGCTCTGGCTTCTACAGTGGGTCATGGGGGAGCTGGCAGACAAGTTGTGCCACGTGGTGGCAGGGGCAGTGCCCCGTGCAGCTTAATGTTTTTGTATCTGACTAAATAATGTAAAAAAAAAAATCTGCAATTGGGGCTGGAATAAATGTTAATTTATATAATTCTCTGAAACTTCCTATTTAGTTACCATAGCACTTGTTATTAGCCACATTTTTAACCACAAGTAAACAGCATATTACATTATGTGCTGCCATCTGCTGGTATGTACATGTGTCTACACCATGGTGGTCATTCTAATTTGATTGCTCCCCCGTGCGTTGGTACAGGGGGGATGTTTAGCTTCTGCGCATTTCTGTGCATGTGGAGATGCTTGGTGCAAGTGGGCACGGCGAATTGGTTATTCGCCTTCCCATACCCATGGTAATTCAGCGATGACGTGGGTGCCGGCAGGGCCGGCGCCACCACTAGGCAGCCTTAGGCATTTGCCTAGGGCGCCGGCCGCTGGAGGGCGGCAGTTTGGAGCTGCCCCCCCCCCATCCCCATCACCCAGCAAGCAGTCCCATCCCCGGGGAGCGTCATGGCATGGCGACCTGTATCACCCGGCAAGCTCCCCCCCCCACCTGGAAAGTCACAGCACCGGACCGGACCCAGCAAGCCCCCCTCCCCTCCCCTCCCCTCCCTGGGCAGCGTTGTGGCGGCTAGCGCCGAATTGCACAGCAAGCGCCCCCCCCCCGGAATGTCACGGCGCCACTCGCCGCATCGCTGAACCCGGCAAGCCCCCCCCCTCCCTGGGGAGTGTCGCCGCGGCGGCCAGCATCGCACGGGTAAGTGATTGAGCACCGGGGCGCCCCCCCTCCCTGCCTGGGGCGCTCCGGTGCCTAGCACCGGCCCTGGGTGCCGGGGGCGCCCTCTTCCCATACAAGGTAGCAGAGTACAAGGTAGAGAGTCTTATGCTGTGTACACACGGTGAGATTTGACATTAGATTTTGACTATATAGTCAATATCGCATGCAGATCATATGCAGATCGCACAGGTTTTTTTTACCTTGCCATCGCGTGACAGCACAAATCGAAACCCCGATAGACAGGGCAGCAATAACTATATAGTGCAAATCGAATGCGGATTGTATGATTTTGTATGTAAATAGTACAGTTAGCAAAGATTGCATAGCACTCGAATCTTAAAGTCGAATAGCAAGGGAATCTCACCGTGTGTACACAGCGTTAAGGCCGCCATACACTATGCGATTTGGCCCCGATTTCACCCGATCCAGATGGATCGGGCAGTGAAATCGGACCAAATCGCAGGTTTTGACACCCGGTCCGACCCGATGCGCGGTCCCGTGCGCATCGGGTCAGAGTCGGGACGTCGGACCGGCTGCACATAAGATAAATCTTATGTGCAGCCGTGGGGACTCTGAGGACGCCGGCGAGGGAGGGGGGCGGGAGACGCCGGCGAGGGAGGGGGGGCGGCAGGGGGAGCCGTAGCAGGGAGCTGTCATGCTCCGTCCGGGTAGGGGCGGGGGGACACGGTGCTAGGAGTGCGGACGCTGCGGGGGACACAGGCGGCAGTGACATAGAGCCGGGCGGGGGGAGCCGGGAGCTGTCAGCACTGAAAAAAAAAAAACCCATACAATGAATGGGCAGCCTGTGATTGGCTGAGCGCTCTCTCAGCCTGTCAGCAATTGGCTGAGAGAGCGCTCCCCCCGCCCGGCTCTATGTTACTGCCGCCTGTGTCCCCCACTACTAGCAGCTTGCGTCTGTCCCCCCAGCCGCCTTGCAGCATCCCCCGCCCGCCACCTCGATGTCCCCGGCCCCCCTGCTCGCTCCACATTGCAGCTCCCCGGGAGTTGCAAATGATACATCGCATGCGATGTATCATTTGCAAAACTTGGCACATCAAGTGCCTGGGTCTGATGGAGAGGTCTGATGGAGGGGCCCCGGGACCTGCGCCCCCCTCCACCGCTACAGGAAGCCAGGCAGTGGGAGTAGAGGACAGGCTGCTGCTGCAGCACAGACTCTCTCCTCAGCTCAGCACACGCTGATAAGTGCCGTATTCTGAGCGGGGGAGAGATGCAACTGAGTCTTCTCTCTCCCAGAGCGGGTGTCTCTAGTTATTTTCTATCCACTGCAGGGACCCCGCCGGCCGCCGCCAGCTTTGTACACAATGACAGCGCCGCAGGTACCCCCGCGGCACGGACACCCCTGCCCGCTCCAGCACTGCAGGGACGCCGGCACCGCAAGTTTTTTACACAGTTCGCTAACCCTCCATACTGGGGGTGAGGGGCGAACTGCCGCCCTCCAGGTGCCGGCGCCCTAGGCAAATGTCTAGAGCTGCCTAGTGGTGGCGCCGGCCCTGAACCCTAGGCATAGGACGGATCGCAGCAGGGATCAGAGATTCTTAAATTCGGGGAATAATTAATATTTGTGGCTTGTTTTTGGGGAATTTGCCTCAAATGAAATGATAAATGCTCTGCAGGTCATCTGAATCACTGTAATGAAACATGCAGTTCTCCCTACATCCAGTAGATGGCAGTAATCTAAAAGGTTTGCCTGACCACAGCTAGGTCGCGCATTGACACTCGGAGCACCAACTGCAGTGCTGAAGAATGGATGCAAGAGGACATGATTCCGGAGACCTCGCTCATATGATGCAATATCAAACGAAGACAACAGGAGCGGTTATCTTTTGCCCCGTCACTAAACCCGAGTAGTTAAATTCTGAAAGTGTCTGCACTGCTGATGCACGTTGGCAACGTTGGCGGCCATTTTGCCGAAGCCCAATCATATGTTAAGTCTACGTAAGACTGGAGACAGGAAGTCATTAGCATGCATTTGTCACTCATTACGGCTGGCGCAGTAACTATAAGAACATGGACCCGGAAATAGCGCGCTCCTTTTGTTCCGGTATAAGGCAGCAATGGCAGCTGTCTTTGATCTGGACCTGGAGACGGAGGAGAAGAGCGAAGACAATGACCCCGTGAGAGTTGCTGGGGAGAATGGGGGAGGGACTCACTGTACCCCGAGAATGTGGGTGGAGCCTAAAGTGGGTGGAGCTTAGTAAATGGGTGCTGTGAGCTGGCTGGTATGAGGGGGTATTGTGTTGTGTGTAGACTTCCTGGGGCCCTGGGCTCAGTATAACTTCTGTCCTTAGTGAATTCACCAAACACAGTGACCATAGTGGGGCAGAGGGAGGGATAATGCAGACAGTATGCCACACAGGAAGCTAAACGAGAGCTACAGTAGGTTACCTTGGAATAAAACAAATAACCAGGCCCGCAATCTAAATATGCAAAGCAATCATTGATGTAAACCTAGTCTGTATTTCATCTTATCCTTAGGATACATGCTTAAAAAGTACAATCTGCTTACTTGCGCAAGCAAAGAGAAGACAGATCATACATGCAGTGCGTATGATCTGAAGTGCGACCTCTCGACCCGCGGGACTGTGCGTCATACCTATATTATACTTCACAATGTGCACACAATCGATGGCATGACCTGTCAAAATTGTGCATTTGTACACAATATCGCTCTGGTTTATGGCCAGCTGAAGCACTATTACAAACTATATCACTTATTTTTGGGCCTCCTGAGCAATATCGTTTTGTAATATTGATTAGTGTGTGCGATCAATATCGTTCACGATGTCCACCTTCGTCTGTACATACAGCTGCGTTTTGACTAGTCAACAACTGCATGTACGGAGCGGGGACTGGGTGACATCACTAAATAATATCATTCACTGTAACATTCACCTGGTAGTTCAAAGGAAATCATTGATGATACTTGCAAATGGTGTTGTCTAGCGTGCATGAGTCACAATACGGACGAGCGACTGCAAATTTTTCCGTTAGTCAATGGAACACAGTATCTGTAAATTTTACATTTCTGACCAGCACCTGGGAGGTGTCCACGCAATTGAACTGGTTCCGATTGATGGGTCGACAGTGTCTCGGTCATCCACTATTGACACATGAAAAAAGGTCGACATGCAATAGGTCACCATTGACAAAATATTGACACAAACAAAAGGTTGACATGGCAAAGTTTGACCTTTGAAAAGGTTGACTTGAATTTTTCTTGATTTTATTTTTTAAACCTACGTGTGACGGATTTTTTACACCTAACATGGTGTAAGTCCTAAGGATGAACATCGGAAGAGCACCATCAAATGATGGCTGGGCTTCCGCCATTGAATCTTTCGATGCGATGGTAACTGACATCAGTCGGCGACCATTGAATGATTTCACTCCGGCTGCATGCGAAGGGATGTGTTCTCGTACACATCCCCTCGCTTTTTACCAAGGGGATGAGCTGTAGTGATGGGTAGTTCGTGAATGATTAGATCAAAATGAACTAATCTTCAAAGTGAACTAAATCGTTCAGATCACTGCTCTGGCAAAGATTAGTTCATTTAGTTCACCAGGAAGTAAAGCAAGTGGGAGGTGTAACACAGACAGACAGAGCCCAGCAGCTCCATAAGGCTCATTTACTGGATCTTTACTTCCTGAATCTAAAGTTAAAAGTACAACAAAGCCCAGCAAATACAGATCTAATAAAATATAAATATGAACTGCCTAGACAAAGTTGTGTGGTGTGTCTGAGTGAGAATGTGTGCTCATGCTGCTCACCTTTATGTGATGCTATCATTATATGATTAGTTCAGATGTCCAAACACTTGGTGCTGCTTCTGGTACTGGGTCCTGAGCATACTGCTGTGCTAAATCTTCTGCTGGGATCTGTGTAGGAGCTTCTGCAGCAGCCATGTTATCAGCTCTCATGCAATACACAGGAGGCAGTACATGGTAGCTGCCAAAGATGGCAGTGCTGAGCTCAGACATGGTCTGGACTCTGCGGATCCAAATGAACTACATTGTCCTGATGACTCATGAGTCCTGCAAATAGTTCAGTAGTTCAATTAGTTCACGGATCATACAGATCCCTGAACTAATCTCTGACTATACACCATAATGAGACTGTACAGTACCTGTGAGCTACCATGTGTGGCACTGCTGTGCTTAGGCACAGGTATTGTGTGTATGCAGCCACAGACACAGTGCTGGCTGCTGCATGTTATACAGTATACTGTAGTAGCTCTGTTTACTCCACATTACAGTCAGAGATGGATATGTATGAACCTTCATGATGCATACAGTGGAGCAGTTGCCCCTAGCAACCAATCAGCAACTGGTTACTTTGCAAAGTCTCTACTTTATCTCTCTAAGGTCAGTTACATTGGGGCAATGAGACATGTTTTTTTTCTAATTACTGTATTTTAAAAGCAGAAAAAAATTGACTTATTAAATTACTCTGAATTTGGGTATTTTACTTGCATATTATGGAATGTAAAATAATAACCACAATGGGATTAATATTGCAGAGCTAAACAATAAGCATGTCACTAGAAGGTGCTGCATAATTTATTGCTTTTCTAAACTAGAAAATAATCTGATTTATTAAACATACAGTATATGATCACTCTAACAAGACTAAACTCCTACAATGAGCTAGTATTACAATGCCTGCTCTGTGTGTCATAATCTAGTCTAGTTCATCTAGCTCCATGCACTCCTCTCAGTCTCTGAGTCAGTGCTGGAATAATGAACTAAATGAACTAGATGAACTAATCTTCTGATCTAATCTTTTGGGTGAACTAGATCATAATGAACTAGTCACCAAAACGAACTAGATTTCCCATCACTAATGAGCTGGGGAGGGGACAGGGCGGCGCGGATCTGTTGGCTAGGCTGCGAGTATATTTTAATTTGCAAGAATAACGTTTACTTAGGGATGGACATCGCTGGATTAACCATCGATGGTACGATTGATGGATAACCATCTGTAAGGTAAATCTGGATTTCACCCAAATTTACTGATCAGTGTAAGAAAAAACAACAGGTGATCATAGGCGCTGTAACCCCACTATATGAGATGAGTCCTTGTAAAATGTTTTGCCACTTCAACTGGACTCCCCAATAATTGTACTTGTACTAAGTTGAAGTACAATCAAAAGGTGGACATGGGGTTTTTCAGTTTTTGGACCCGATTGTCAACACAGTCAACATGGACACAGTTTGAAGTGCACCGCATCGCTCGCAATGCTTCGGACACGGTGCGTTTTATTCTCCCACCATGCCCTAGTGGATGGTAGGGCATGAAATGCTGCCTTTCGGCTCAAAAAACAGTGGAAAACCCCATGTCGACCTAATGCTTGTGTCGACCTAGACACATGTCGACCTTGTTGCCTGTCGACCTAGTGGTGTCAACCCAATGCTTGTCGACCTAGTTGCTCTAGACCTAGGGCCTTATTTTGGTTCATTCTTTCTGACAAAATCCTTCTTAGATGGACAAAACCATGTGCACTGCAGGGGGGGCAGATGTAACATGTGCAGAGAGCATTAGATTTGGGTGTGTAATTTTGTTTCTGTGCAGGGAAAATACTGACTGCTTTATTTTTACACTGCAATATAGATCTCACTTTAAAGTAAAACCCCACCCAAATCTAATTCTCTTTGCACATGTTACATCTGCCCCACCTGCAGTGCACATGGTTTTGCCCATCTAAGAAGGATTTTGTCAGAAAGAATGAACCAAAATAAGGCCCCTAGTGACCATATCAAGCATGGAGGTAGTGGCGTTATGACGTGGGGATGTTGTAGCTGGTTTGGCGGAGGTCCACTACTAATGCTTTGTCATATTAACTCTGAGATGTTCTCTAACTCTGGGCACCCTACGCTGTGGTAGTTCTAAGTCAAACATTTTATCGGTGCGACCGTGCCACCTGTTGTGTTTCAAGGGCTACGCAGAACTGGTATAATATATATAACCCCATTAGTACTTCCTGCTCAATCATTTCCCTTTATTGCTACTGGTCGGCCATATTCTGCGGTGTTCACCGATTGGCTGTGCTGCTCCCATTGCCTGTAACAGCTGCAGCAATATGACTCTGTATTCCCCTTTATGTAACATAGGGTATTCTCTCTAAATATTTTTCCTTTTGTTCCAGGATGATGACTCGGACCTAATAGGATTTTGTGATGTGTAAGTACGATTTTGTTCTAACTATTGTTTTAAAATTAATTGGTACTTATATGTTAGTTGGGCGCCCACTAAGCTATTTGCTTAGTTTTCCACATCCCCTCGTGGGGCTTGCCACGCTTCGGGCTCGGTGGCTCGCTACGCTCGCCACACTATATAAAATCAACTCCATGCCGACATGGATAGTGGGGGTATGAGCGTAGTAACTATAGTGGGCGCCCAACTAACATATAAGTTCCAAATAATCTGTATGAAGTGAAATTGTTACTTGGTTCTTTAAAACCTGCTATTAAAGAGTTTCTGAACCGTTCACTAAATGCTTACTTGACCTGGTGTTTTCCCTCTAGGTCAGACACACCTTGTACGGAGTATGATCTATCAGACAGCAGCATCTGTCCCAGCCAGGAGACCCTCTCTCCTCAGTGCTTTCACATCCTACGTGTGCTTGGTAATGGAAGCTATGGAAAGGTAAATATCTTCTAATGCCTTGCTCTATACACTAGTAGCAAGTAAACAAACGTCCTGGATATGGAGAGAGGGAACTGTGAAAACAGAGTGGAGGAAGGAGAAGATGGGGACTAAGCCATCATTTTGACGGGCTTTTAACCAGTAGTTCATAAAAGTCAATGTTCTTTATTCCTTGTGAGAAGGTAGATGAAGATGTGTCCTCTCTATAGCCGTCTTCTGCAATGGTTCTCCCGATACATAAAATAAACACACATTAGACAATGGTGTAATACGTTTTCAGAATGGATGGTGTCCTCCCTTAATGTGCAGGGAGTGTCAAATACTCTGCACCAGTGATTACATCCTCCACCTTTTATCTATAAAATATAGGGTGGTGTACTGTACTCGCACAATGGTTTTGTATGTTTCACAGTGCAGGCAGATAAAACGGGATATTCTGCAGTGTCAAAATGTGTGACAAATATCATAATGGATTATTGGTGGCGAATAATGTTTTTTTTTTTTTAACCTTATGTGTGTAAATGCATGCGTGTGTATAATATATTACACACACACATTGGCAATAAAGTGCAACGTATTTTCCATTAGAATTGTTTTTGCCATCCTTACTGATAAAAAGGCTGCGGCCTTGAAACATTGATGACATCTCATGTATGGCTGTTTAGTCACTGTGTGAGTCATACACTATACTTTTTGAAATCTGAGTCCAGCCTAAGAAATGTGTATCAGCATCTTTACGAGAAATGCACTCCGGTGATTCAGTAAATTATCCAGAGTGCCAGATTATAAATGAATTTCTTTTTGGTCACCCCTCAATTAATTTCCTCCTGAAACCCACAGATTCGGTGAAACCTGTGTGTTTTCACTGGAAACCGGGGCATCCTTCAGGGATTTTGCTTTGCCTGCCTGATGTAAGTGACACAAAATCCCTGATAAGCCAGTACTCGCACCAGTTTATACCATCCCAACTTTTTTAAGAATACAATCTCTGTGGAAATACACCTTTTTAGTATACAATAAAAAAATAGCAATTTTAAAATTCTGAGTGCTGTCAATATCCTGCTTTTAGATTTCAGTGACTATGGGGGAAATGTATCAATATTTTGGGAAAGACTAAGTGTAGAGGTTGCCCATGGCAACCAATCAGCTATCCTTTTATAGACTTAAGGTGGCCATATACTAATGCAATGTCTCACAGCAGTATATGGCCATCCCATCCCCCTTGAAGTCCTTTCACATGCAACCCCACTGCCGGGAGGGGGTCCGAGATGGATGGGCAGCAGGTCCGAACTCCGGTCCGATGCACATCGGACCCGATGGGATGTCGTACACATGCGATTTGAGACCGATCTGTTGGAATCCAGTGAAGTCAGGCCAAAATCGCGTAGTGTACAGGGGCCTTTATGCTAGATACATAATGTATAAAAGCTGATCAGCTACTTCTTCACTTTGTCACTCTCAAAGATTTGCTACATCGCCCCCTTGTGAGTTAATTATAATTCCGTGCGAGTTTACCTATTCTAATGCTCCACCAACACCCTCTTAGGTGTTTCAGGTGCGGAAGGTGACCGGTTCCAATTCTGGCAGAATTTTTGCTATGAAGGTGCTGCAAAAGGTAAGCCTGTTATGTCCTACTCTAGAATCTGGAATGCTTACTTTACTCCAATTATCTCATCCATGTGGTCAATCCAGTGAGTTGCGAGTCATTTCAAGAATTCTCCAATCCAATTAAAAATGCCTTTTCATGGTACCCGCGGCCAGGTTTTGCAAATTTTCTGCAAAATGCAATGTGAGAAGTGCAAGAAAAATTGTAAGCTTGCGAGCAGTGCCCTGCTTCCCATCGGTCTGTTACTACCCACTTTTTTTAATGACTGTTGTTCCAATTGTATAGCGCAATGGAACATGCTGCGCTATATAAGAAACTAAATTAATCTATAAAAAGTTGAGGAAATTTCCTTACCACCATTTTCTTTTGTAGAATTCTACCTAACCCATCCATAAGTAAAGTATTAGAGTTTTTAAACTGTTTAATTGCTGATTGTGCATTTAAAAAAAAATTAAATAAAAATGTAAAAAGAAAAAAAACAAAACAATTTTTCAGAAAAATAAAAAATTTGGGGTGCATGAAGAAACACTGCAGTTTATTTTTGCGGTCAATTGAGACAGTTTTTTTTTTTTTTTTTTTTTAACACCCCCTGAGTAGCCATTAGGGGGAGGGGTGAGTGTCCAAGGAGTTCTGCCTGGTGTTCTGACATTAACTGGTAATATAAGGAATTTCTCTGCCGTCTGCCTCCGTGTTGTAGATGTATGGAGACGTGGCCCATGGCAACCAATCAGCTGCTTTGTATAATTTTTTTATAATGTCCAAATTATAGATGTTACTTCAGTGCTGGTTGGTTGCTATGGTCCACTTCCCCTCTGGCTCACTTCTTCTCCCTTATCACTGCTTCATACATCTACCCCCCCAGTGAGGTGCAAACAGACAAGTGTGAGTTTACTGTGACTGCTTCAGTACGAGTTTCTAACTGGATTGCACCTCACATTCTGCAACTTACACCTCATTATATTGACCCCCCCATGTTCTTGTAAGGTAATTCTTTCAGTAACGTTCTAGCTGAGAAGATAGAAGTAAATACAATAAGGGAAATAACATTATTAGTTATGTTAGCTGTATGATTAATCAACCAATCATTGTCCCGCTATACCTGTGGCTATTCAGCTGTTGAACTAAAACAGCATGCTTTATTGGCTGATAGTTTCACAACAGCTGGAAAGCTTCAGGTTGGCCAGGACTGCTCTATGCTGTAAGTGTGAATAGGTACAGAGAACATAGAATGTTGTCTACAGTTACATGTATTATTATTTACTCAGGCACGGCTGATTATTCATGCTAAAGACACGGAACATGCAACAGCAGAGCGTAGTGTCCTGGAATCTGTGAGACATCCCTTCATTGTGGATTTAGTGTATGCCTTCCAAACGTATGGGAAACTGTACCTAATCCTGGAGTGTCTCAGCGGTAACTATTCTTCCATTCATTTTGTCTCCCAAAGCTTATTCTACTTGCATGTTCTGCATTCATGTGATGTTTGTAGGAAGGTGCAACAGGATTCAAATGCTTATTACAGGACCTGAAGGGGGAAATTTAACTAAGATCGACTGGGTACAAATGCAGCCATTTGTACCCATTCGATGTAAAATACCCATTGGCAAATTTACTATCAGCCTAATTCGTATGATTTGCTTATAAGGATCTGGCTGTTAACATGAATACACCATCAATAGAACTCGGCCATATGTGTGATTGGCAAACTCACTATCCATTCGTATGCTGAATGGCTAAGAATGCAGCTCAAAATACACATGGAAAATACGATGCATATTGCTGAAGCCTGCAGCGATCCATCGGATCCCTCGAGACTTCCTCGAGATAGGAAGTTTAAAAAAAAAATGAGTGGTCCCCCTGCCGGCTATAACCAGCCCCGGCCTCTTAGAGCCGATCGATCCCGGTTACAGACATACAGGGGGCAAAAAAGCTTGGGTCCCTCTGTATTTCTTAAACCATCACCGGGCGCATGGCCCAGCCCTAGTTCCCAAAATACAGGGGACTAGAGGTCCCCCAGTATTTCGGCAGCCAGCACCGGGCTCAAACTGCCAGCAGGCTAATTCCACAGCTGGGGGAGACTTTTTACACAAGCTCCCCCCCCACCAAAGCATCAACTTGTGGCCGGTCAGCCCTGTAGGAGAGGGGTTTCCCCTCCTCCAGGGCAACCCTGGCCTGAAGGCCAAGGGCTGTGTAAAAAATAGAATAAAGTATTGGGTTCTGTTGTGGAACAAAGTCCCAGCAAGCCACCTCCTCATGCAGGGACTTTGAGAACCAGCATGCGGGGCATTCTTGGGCCCACTGGTTCTTGTAGTTCCACAACAGTACCAATACCTAAATAAAACACAAACCTACCGTAATCTAGTATAACTTTATTACATACCCCATACACACATTCACCTATAGGGTCCACCGTAGAGCCATCCTCTTCTCCATGCAGAATCAATAGGGTACCTATGAAAATAAACCATACTCACCACCCCTCCGGCATAGATCGCGTCCTTTTCTGTCCATGTAAACAATCCACAGGTAAAAAAAAAAAAAATGCAAAGTTACTTGAATCCAGCAGACATTGAGGGGCTGTTTGTTTACACAAGCAGCCCCTCCATGAGACAGAGGGAAGTCCTTGTGACTTCAGTCATGGGGAATTTCTCAATCAGGCGAGAGCTCCGCACCTGATTGGCAACTCCATAGACGCACATGTTATGACTTTCTAACATGGGTGTCTATGAGCGGTTCTCACCATAGGGTGCAATTTTAACGATTTAACATGGCAGTTTATGGTGGGAACCGGCAAATGAGTCTGGCCGCAAAGTCAAGATTGTGGTTAAACCTGATTGACTTTGTGGTCAACCTCGTTAGCTGGTAAAATTTTACAACTGCATCGCTATTATGCGAGCACTTTGCTACAGAATGAAGAGGTGATGTCATGGCAGTTGTAGCCTTCTGGCTCTGAAGCCAGGTACAGGCCCTCCTTCTTTATCGCGTCGTGGAACGTCAAATGGCATGCAAAAAAAAAAATAGCACTTTTTGTTAATGTACAAATAAAGCTGAATTAGGCCCAGAATGTTGTCCAGAAGCTAAAATTGTCAGTTAACTTCCTTTGAGAATGTTGGCTTCTGCAATATACTTTCACTTTGAGCTATGACCGTTTTAAGCCCACCAACTCTCCACCCCTCCCCCAGTCCCTATCGTCTGTTTTCTCCGCTCCCTCTCTCTCCATATCCAGTAAGTTTGAAACCGACCCATGTCCCTGCAAAAATTGCTTTCACTTTCTGTTATGACCTCTTTTAGCACACAAAGAAGTAATTTGGTCTGTCTAGTGGCCTCTAGTTGTCAGTGGCGGTACTTCACCTCATGAGTACATATGCATTAGTCATGTCCATCGTAACCTGCAGAAGTGATGGCAGATTCCCCCATTATATAACATATATGCATTTGCTACAGGCGGGGAGCTGTTCTTGCACTTGGAACGTGAAGGGATCTTCATGGAGGACACAGCCTGGTGGGTAGAACTTCCCGTGGCCGCCGTGCCTGTGAGTTGTTGGGTCGGGGTTTGTCTTACAGAGTGACAGTGTTTTGTTTGTCACCTAGTTTCTACTTGGCTGAGATCACACTTGCTCTGGGACACCTGCACTCCCTGGGGATCATATACAGGGACCTGAAACCGGAGAACGTGATGCTGAGCGCCCTCGGTAGGTGAACACCTGTTTATTTGCATAGATCAGAACTAATGATGATCTCACTTTCCTGGTAACTTATTATTGTGACACCGTGTATGGTTCATTTGCCGTATTAATGATAAAAATGGAACCTGACGCCATTTTGAATAGAAATAAATGATCTAGAACCAACACTTCCAGTTATATACATTATACATCAGGCTCCCATACACTATTTTGTCTCTAATTTCCGCATCGGTATCCTCTGTATTTTCCAGTTTTACATAGTGTTAACCTGCATGATTCCTATCCTACATTATATAGCACATGCTTCTTACCTGGTCATGCCTGTTACAACGTAACATACATGATAATGTTCCAATGTAAGCAATGATTGATACTTGTTTGGTATTAAATGTTCTAGTGTCACCCGGAATACGATGTATTACGGTACTGGGAGAAGGATTTCTTTCTGGTTACATCATCGGAGAATTATAGCCAGAAACTGCTTTTAAAATATTACACAGATGCACTTTGGCTGTCCCCATGGGTTATTGGGTTACACCCCTTTTCAGATTGCAATCCCGGGTCCGGCATATTCACATTAAACACTGCTTGCCCGTTATGAAGAAGGTTATAACCCTGGTTGAAATGCCGGGTTGGTCGACCCAGTTTTTGGCATGTGCACCTCGACCCGTTGGTTGACACATTACCAACCTGGGTCTGACCCAGGTTATTTGTGTGAAGTAAAAGGGGTATTCTAGAACTCTTCCTGTGTGTGTTGGCTGATCAGGGCTGCTGTGTGGTTGGAAGGGGTATGGTACTGTAAATATTAAGCACAAAGAAACGGATATGGTTAGCAGACAAGACTTAAGCTGGGTACATACTTCTACAATCCATGGCCTGATCGTCCTATATCTGGTGAACAGGTTCGTGGTGATATACTGTAGGTGCGTATGCAGGTCCATTAGCCAATAAATGGTTTAAAATGCTCTAAGGTCGCACCTCATGTATGTTTAACCCTTTCAGTGCCAACGATGCTGTGAGATGTGCCAAAAAGGCCAGAGTCAAAGTCGAGGAATGTGGATCACTTTTGTTATTGCCGGCACATGATCCGCAGTCAATTAATTGAATTATTTAACAGTCGATATGAGCAAGGCTGGCATCTTCAGCAGATGCTTTTCACGTCTCGCTGCAAAGTTGGTACTCAAAGGGTTAAGAACTGTCAATCGACCTTATGCCATAGAACAGTGGTTCCCAACCTCGGTCCACAAGTACCCCCAACGGTTTGTTTTCCATGTCTGCACACAAAATTACAAGTGAAGTCATTAGCTCCACCTGTTGATTTCTTTTAAAATGTGTCAGTGACTAATGAGTGCACCTGCCGAGTGACCTGGAAAACTTGAACTGTTGGGGGCAAGGTACGGAACCACTGCCATAGAAGGTCGTAAATACTGTACTATTTCTTGTACAGTGTATATTGGGCTCAGAGGGGGAAATCCGGGCACACTGTACTTGGCTGTTGTGGGTTTACATCACATAACATAACACTACTTGAATTCAGTGAGCTGGAGTGAGAACACTTTAACTAGAGCAGGGGTTCTCAAACTCTGTCCTCAGGACCCCCAATAGTTCACGTTTTCAAGGTCACCTGACAGGTGCCCTCATTAATCATTGACCCGCATTCTAAAAGATCCACAGGTGGAGCTAATTATTTCACTTGTGATTCTGAGAGGAGACCTGCAAAACCCTCACTGTGTGGGGTCCTTAGGACCGAGTTTGAGAACCTGTGAACTAAAGAGATGGCCATAGTAAATATACATGTGAGCAGCAATGCATGTCTTGTTTAATGCAGAGCAGCTATAGCCTCATTGCCACGGGCTTCTTTATAACGTTTTCTATTACCATGGGCAGGATGTAATGCCGCCAGAGATCAGCGGTCCTGCAGGATACCAGCGGAACTCGGACATGTTATCGAAAGGGGCAATCACTTACAAGGCAGAACCATGTCTTATAAGGGATTGCCCCTTTAAAAAAAAAAAAAGTCAGCGTTCAGCCTGGTATCCCGCATGACTGCCAAACTCTGGCAGCATTACATCCGGCCCTAAGTCTCCAGGTGGTTGAAGTTGGTTAAGTACTGTCCATTGGTATATGGTAGATTAGAGGAATGGGTACTTATGTATTATCTGGGCGCCCGATTTTTTCATTGCATGCCACTACTTAAGGCATGCGATGCGATTTTTATTTTTCATTGTAAAGACCCGATTTTTAATTGTGTAGTAGTCAACCATGGGTGATTTCATACCCCCACTATCCAACTACACATGGAGTTGATTTTATATAGTGTGGCGAGTGCAGCGAGCCACCGAGCCCGAAGCGTGGTGAGCGCAGCGGATTACTTTACATGTATTCTGCGTCCCCTCGCAGGGCTGCTGCGCTCGCCACGCTTCGGGCTCGCTGCGCTCGCCTCACTATATAAAATCAACTCCATGCGTAGTTGGATAGTGGGGGTATGAAATCACCCATGGGTGACTATACAATTAAAAATCGGGTCTTTACAATGAAAAATCGCATCGCATGAATTGTATGCCACTATATTGCATGTGATGCGATGAGAAAATCGGGCGCCCAGATAATACATAAGTACCGAGGAATGTGTTCGGTCTTGGGGTGTGGTGCTTTTCCTCCTGTGGTATGAAGTGTGGCCCAGGTTCAGACCTGATCGCACAGCCAGTGCTCAGTTAAGACGCCATCCCGCTACAGTGGAATCCCGCATACACATCCTTTCACAGCCTTGTAAATATGTCCTAAACCCAATCTAACCGGCTTACCATAGAATGATTTTTACACTGGGCACCAGTCATCGCAGGCTCAGAGTAGCCAGAATCTTACTTAGCGGTGCAATGAAAAAAGGCATATCCAGGCTGGAGCTGACGTCGCTCCCTTAAACTGCTCAGGCACACCTAGCCATTTCTCAGACACTCCCAGCAGTGTTTTTAGCAATCCCACTAAATGGCTGGTTTCCACCCCCAGGCGCCTACTTCCTGTCTGTAACCTTGCAATCTGCGTACAACTAGAAATGTTAGTAGGATTTCATTGCAGCATGGCCTTGCACATGTGTTCTGCGAACCGAATGCATGCCCAGGGTTTGATAATCGCCCCCCATGGGAATTCCCAGCCATGCAATTCCTTTGCAGCTGCTAATGCTGTAGCCACCCAAAAATATATTGAGGCAGCATTGCGGATCCTTGGATAATTGGGTGTGGTATAGGGTTCCAACAGTGGGGATCCCAACAGTCATTAGCCCGATGTTGGGATCCCGACTGGGCAGACTCAGACAGCATGGCGAGCGCAACAAAGCCCCTTGCGGGGCTCGCTGCGCTCGCCATGTGCGGGCACGGTGACTCGCTGAGCTCACCACCTATTGTAGTCTCTCTATGGGGGTCGTGGACCCCCATGAGGGAGAATGGCCGGTGGCCGTCGGGAACCTGTCTGTCTGTGTTTTAACAGTCGGGATCCTGACGTCCGGATCCCGTCCTGCACCCGGATAATTGACTACCCAAGTATCCCTATGATCGTGCACAATGGGTGTGGGAATTGAGATGCTGGCACCATGTTTTGGGCATATGTGATCATAGTTGTAGGCTGAGACAGGATTGTAGCATGCCTGCGTTGTTGCTATGGTTACCTCCCACAAACTCTCCCTCATTGTCTCTCCCTCTGCATATAAATCCTTGGCTCGTGCGTATGTGACACATGCGCAGATGGCCGATAAACGTTCAACTCCATAAATATCGGCATTGCTTACATCTATGAATCGGACCTTATGTTCAATCCATTCAAAAACCAGTGCCCTTGTTCTGGGATGAGCCATGAGTGTCACCTGACGGCCTCTCTACTCCCTCACAAGCCCACAATAGAAGCGTCATTCTATAGTGGTGTTTGGAGCCCTTTTGATAGTTTCTAGAACACTTGTGCTCCTGGATGGGTGTGATATATTAGGTTGACGGGAGTTTTTCACTTATTTTGGTGCCAATGGCGACACCGGAGCATGTGGCCCTCCAGTTAGGGTATGGGTTGTTAGGTTGGCATTGTCTAGGTTGACAGTCAAACAGGTCAGCATGCATTAAGTCGACACAAGCTAAAGGTTGATAAGAAAAAGAAAGAAAACCAAAGGGGGGTGCTCTGTCATGCAGGATGACCTATTGAACTAGACATTGTTGCGCTACCGCCCGGTTCCCTTCCTGGACGACCTGCTCAGACGTTAAGGTAGCACGCAGACCCTTTTATATAACTGTGTAAGCAGCTTTTCTGTGTCCTTTTCTTTATCTATCACACGTAAATCTTGTCAGGGTTCCCCCCCTTTTTTCTCTTTTCTCTGTGCTGCCTATCTCTCATGGGCTGCCTGGTATGCTGAAGACTTTAAACCTGATGGAAACCTACTTTTAGGGGTAAGCATCGCTCTGTCAGGAACTGAGAGCTGGAACCATGAACACTAGAAAATGCCTTTTTTATATATTAGATCCACTTGTATTTTATTTTTAGCTATCCTTTAGCTTGCTAATCCCTCATTAGCGTGTACCAGCTGTCCATTCTTGTGTCTCTTTAGGTCACATTAAGCTCACAGACTTTGGAATGTGCAAGGAGTCCATTCACGGAGATAGCGTGACACACACCTTCTGCGGAACTGTGGAGTACATGTATGTACATTGCTAGAACCTGTATATTAACATCCAAAATTGTGCGGCCACTATTCCTTCCTACCCACCAGTAGGATTTTTAAGAAAATAAATTGTATATTCAAAACCTTTTTATATCAGTGACTAGGGGGCATATGTATGAACTAGTGCATATCTGCACTTAACGCTAGTTAACTGGGGGGGGGTTATGTTTTTTATATGTATTATAAGTAAAGCTCAGCGGGGCTGTCCCCTGCAATCCCCCAGCAGGTAGCGGGCAGGATGATGTATTAACAGCCTTCAAGGTTTTAAATTGCCCCTGCCGCTTCGCCAGCCCAGGGCTAACGTTGTCCAATCCCCACTGCAGGGACAACGCTAGCTCTGCTGCTGGGGCCAGGCTATGGCGAGATCTCGCGTATGTGCAGTGAGCCGCCCGGGCAGGCAGAGACCGCGCATCAGTGTGAACTGTTTCCAGGAGGGGGACATCGCCGGAGGGGTGAGTTTACGCTCCCCCGCTTCGGCGGGCAAGATGATAGTACATCTTGTCGGTCTCCCCTCCTGCTTCCCCCTCGTTTATGAAGTGAAGCAGGAAGTATTATAGCGGCGCGCCCCTTTATCAGTTGTATCTTTTACCTTTTATCTCCTATAGGGTCTGTAAAAACACCATTACATTTGTGTGAGACGACCAATTCCATCAAATTTTAAGACAAGAAAAAAATGTGTGAATGAAACCAGCGCTGTGATAAGCTTCAATGGGAGTATTCTGTGGAAATGGCAAACAGCATGAATCCTACTTTAAGAACGTCCCAATGATGTTTATGCAGGTACAGTAACTTGTAAAGCAGTTGGGATTAGGAATGTCCCCTATCGGCAGACACTTACTTTCAAGTTCTGACCCGCATACACGTAACAGTATCTTTGTATCTTCTATAAATCCCCACGTCTGTACATAAGCAAATGGAATTGAGCTTACTAATTGTTTCTGTCACGAGTGCACGTAACAGGTTCTTTAAGCCAAACGCCCCACTCCTCTGAGGGTAAAAACGATTTATTCTCCAGACACACGGTAAGACAGGGGAAATGTACACGGGAACAAGTTGAATGAATAGAAGGACGCGGCGAGGCGAATGTCAAGTGAGCCGGTCAGCAGCGCTGCAGACGCTGTGGTTTCCGTCTTCTGATCTGCGCCCCTGTCCTTCTTTCAGTAATGTCGGCATTAACGCGTTTCGGAAGATGTTTTCCTTTGTCAAGATATGCCGCTTTCCTTCCTTCCCGGGCTTCTTTTAAAGGGAGGCTTGTTGGTCATGTGATGTTTGCCTACCAATAAGCGATACCTAGCCCGGCTTGTATTGTTAAACATATCTACCTACTTTTTAACACACTTGGTACGATTTATATAGGCAGGTGATATTAATACAATGATAAAAAGATGTCTAAAAACATTATTTTAATACATGTTATAAAAAAAAATCCTAAAACATACTAAAAACAAAGTATCAGATAAAACTTCATTACATCTCGCCTAACTCTCTACAAGCCGGTGTTTGCATAAAATTGCCGGGCATTGGAGATAGAGAAGACAAAGACAGAAAAAGGGGGACATAGTTAGTATAAAGCTATAAAATAGACATTCCAAAAACCATTTACATTCAAAGTCTAAATTAAGACCGCTAGGGGAGAGTGTTCTGAGATCAAAAATAGTTCTCATCTCCAATCTTGCCAGATCGCTCTCCGCGTTGCGTGTC
Organism: Crinia signifera; assembly: GCF_055691185.1. NCBI lineage: Eukaryota > Metazoa > Chordata > Amphibia > Anura > Myobatrachidae > Crinia > Crinia signifera. Next base: position 43,936,020 of record NC_139222.1, read on the forward strand.
CTCCAATTTTTGTTGCACAGTTTTATACCGCAGAAAGAATTGAGATGTTTTATATCACAAGCGTGTTTCTCCTTGAAATGCAGCGACACGCTGTGAAGATCATACCCTTTTTTTATATCACGGGTATGCTCTGCTAGTCTCTCCTTTAACATGCGGCCAGTGCGACCTACATATTGTAGCCCGCATACACACTCCAGAAGGTAGACTACATTTTTAGACCCACAAGTAATGAAATCTTTGATCTCATATTCCATATCAGTAACCCTGGATTTGTACCTGGTTATTTTACTTTCGGTTTTGCAGGCTTTGCAGATATTGCATTGCCCGCATCGGTAAAATCCCTTGGAGGTGATGCGGGAGGGCCTTTTGTCTATGGGTATTGCACTTTTGACAAGTAGGCTTTTTAAATTGTCTGCTCTTTTGTATACAAATCTTGGTTTTTCACCCAAAAAATCTTTTAGGACAGGGTCTCTAATGAGAATTCCCCAATGTTTCTTAATAATTTTTTATACTGTGTGATGTTGAGACGAGCATTTTGTAATAAATAGGATTTCCTCATTTACTTTTTTGTTAGTGGGTTCTTTGTTCTTTAGTGTCTCTGCTCTATCTAATTTGGTACATTTTTCCAAAGACCTATTGACAGCATGAAGATCATAGCCCTTCTCTATGAAATCCTTTTTTTTATTTCCAGCGCTTGTGCTTCAAAGATGTCTAAGTCACTGCAGTTCCTCCTTAGCCTCTGGAACTGGCTATTAGGGATACTGCGGATCCAATTGGAGTGGTGATTGTAATGCTTACATAGGGTTTGAGAGCAATCACCACTCCAATTGGATCCGCAGTATCCCTAATAGCCAGTTCCAGAGGCTAAGGAGGAACTGCAGTGACTTAGACATCTTTGAAGCACAAGCGCTGGAAATGAAAAAGGATTTCATAGAGAAGGGCTATGATCTTCATGCTGTCAATAGGTCTTTGGAAAAATGTACCAAATTAGATAGAGCAGAGACACTAAAGAACAAAGAACCCACTAACAAAAAAGTAAATGAGGAAATCCTATTTATTACAAAATGCTCGTCTCAACATCACACAGTATAAAAAATTATTAAGAAACATTGGGGAATTCTCATTAGAGACCCTGTCCTAAAAGATTTTTTGGGTGAAAAACCAAGATTTGTATACAAAAGAGCAGACAATTTAAAAAGCCTACTTGTCAAAAGTGCAATACCCATAGACAAAAGGCCCTCCCGCATCACCTCCAAGGGATTTTACCGATGCGGGCAATGCAATATCTGCAAAGCCTGCAAAACCGAAAGTAAAATAACCAGGTACAAATCCAGGGTTACTGATATGGAATATGAGATCAAAGATTTCATTACTTGTGGGTCTAAAAATGTAGTCTACCTTCTGGAGTGTGTATGCGGGCTACAATATGTAGGTCGCACTGGCCGCATGTTAAAGGAGAGACTAGCAGAGCATACCCGTGATATAAAAAAAGGGTATGATCTTCACAGCGTGTCGCTGCATTTCAAGGAGAAACACGCTTGTGATATAAAACATCTCAATTCTTTCTGCGGTATAAAACTGTGCAACAAAAATTGGAGGACACGCAACGCGGAGAGCGATCTGGCAAGATTGGAGATGAGAACTATTTTTGATCTCAGAACACTCTCCCCTAGCGGTCTTAATTTAGACTTTGAATGTAAATGGTTTTTGGAATGTCTATTTTATAGCTTTATACTAACTATGTCCCCCTTTTTCTGTCTTTGTCTTCTCTATCTCCAATGCCCGGCAATTTTATGCAAACACCGGCTTGTAGAGAATTAGGCGAGATGTAATGAAGTTTTATCTGACACTTTGTTTTTAGTATGTTTTTAGGATTTTTTTTTATAACATGTATTAAAATAATGTTTTTAGACATCTTTTTATCATTGTATTAATATAACCTGCCTATATAAATCGTACCAAGTGTGTTAAAAAGTAGGTAGATATGTTTAACAATACAAGCCGGGCTAGGTATCGCTTATTGGTAGGCAAACATCACATGACCAACAAGCCTCCCTTGGAAGGAAAGCGGCATATCTTGACAAAGGAAAACATCTTCCGAAACGCGTTGATGCCGAAATTACTGAAAGAAGGACAGGGGCGCAGATCAGACGGAAACCACAGCGTCTGCAGCGCTGCTGACCGGCTCACTTGACATTCGCCTCGCCGCGTCCTTCTATTCATTCAACTTGTTCCCGTGTACATTTCCCCTGTCTTACCGTGTGTCTGGAGAATAAATCGTTTTTACCCTCAGAGGAGTGGGGTGTTTGGCTTAAAGAACCTGTTATGTGCACTCGTGACAGAAACAATTAGTAAGCTCAATTCCATTTGCTTATGTACAGACGTGGGGATTTATAGAAGATACAAAGATACTGTTACGTGTATGCGGGTTAGAACTTGAAAGTAAGTGTCTGCCGATAGGGGACATTCCTGATCCCAACTGCTTTACAAGTTACTGTACCTGCATAAACATCATTGGGACGTTCTTAAAGTAGGATTCATGCGGTTTGCCATTTCCACAGAATACTCCCATTGAAGCTCATCACAGCGCTGGTTTCATTCACACATTTTTTTCTTGTCTTACGGTTCCTGAGTTGGGGAAGTGGATGGTCCCCTGAATCAAACCAGCTGCTTGCTATTTAATTAGCACTTGACATCTGCGCCAGATTAGGAGTACTTTGTCCATCAAATTATGCCCGCAATAAAAGGACTAGTTCAGACCTGTTTGCTAGGCTGCGTACACTCGCCCTGTCGCCTGCATCACCTCACTAGCATGCGAGGGGATGTGCACGAGAACACCTCCCCTTTGGTAATGTCTGTCAGAAGTGACTTATTTCGGAGATTGGGTGGGTGCTGATGTCATGTGATGTCAGCCGTCCTCCCCCGAGCTCTGATCATTGAGAGCCCACCTGTTGCATGATATCAGGAGATTGAGGAAAAGATTTGACATCTTGGCTGAGGAATAAATGAAGGCGTGCCTATTGTGGACATGTTTTCTTGGGTTTATCAGCAAAACCTCAATCCTTCATACACACTAAACGATAAGCTGCGGTGACCAATGATCTATTAGCTAATCAGTCCAAGAATAGTGTGGACCTAGCTTTAGGTTAGGCCAGGCATGTCCAAACTGTGGCCCTCCAGCTGTTGTGGGACTACACATCCCAGCATGCTTTGCCATAATTTTAGCATTCCCTAATAGCAAAACTGTGTCAAGGCATGATGGGACTTGTAGTTTCACAACAGCTGGAGGGCCATTGGTTTAAAAAAAAAAAACATTCTGTACAGGAAATATTCTCTTTTTTTCTTTGATTAATGATGTCAGCAGTTAGCATTCACAGATTAAGTAGATATGTGATTGTTCGATTTATAAAACCGTATGGACTTTTATTTAGTTAGAACAGTGGTTCCCAACGCTGGTCCTCAAGTACCCCCAACAGTGCATGTTTTGCAGGTCTCCACACAGAATCACAGGTGACATAATTAGCTCCACCTGTGATTTTTTTTTTTTTAAATGTGCCTGAATAATGAGTGCACCTGCCGGGTGACCTGGAAAACGTGCACTGTTGGGGGGTACTTGAGGACCAGGGTTGGGAACCACTGAGTTAGAACATTGCTGACAGCAGACCGAATGGGTGTAGGAGCGGCCACCTTCCCTCGGACCATCAGTCTGGTTACGGGTATGTCTGTTAAATAAACTGTATGCTAATAATTGTTCTCTTGTCTTAGGGCTCCTGAAGTTCTGTTGCACAAAGGCCACAACCGAGCAGTGGACTGGTGGAGTTTGGGGATTCTGCTATATGACATGCTTACTGGCTCGGTGTGTACTGTGGTGACTGCGTCTCATGCTACTTATAGCAGGAGCTGTATAAAGGGATGCTTCTGTTTATTAGTTTTAAACAACACTTTTATACCATACACCTTGCATTATTATTCCATCCACAAAGCAATCTTATAGGAGCTATGGCTATTCAATGCTGCCGTTAACGACCAACATTGAAGGGTGTCCAACTTTTTTTTTTTTTTTAAAGGCGGATTTGCTTTTGTAGGAAATGGCCGCTGATTGTCGAATTCACGTCTGTTTTTTCATTAACTCCATGAGTGGTGGGTTTGTCCTGCCCCAGAAAATCTCTCCATTCAAGGTGCAGCCGCTGGTCTTCTCCAGCAGCCCCTGCTCCCCTGGAAGAGGTTAATCTGTGGCTGTTTTCACCGATCCACAGGGTTTCCAACACTCGACCACCGCAACATTGAATTCTGACTGAGTTACTGTTGGAAGAAAAGAAAACGGCCCGGGATTTAGACTGTCAGAATCCCATAATGAATACCCCCTTAAATCTAGGCTTACTTAAACAATAGACTTTGAATCGTATACCGTTGTAACCAGACACCATTGAATTTCCTTTTTTGGCTATATGTCGGTTCTAGAGGGATTTTTATTTGGTAGTGAGAGTTCATACATTTACTTTGTACCATAAAAAGTATAAAATGCAATGTATATAAAAATCTAGGTCCCATGCAACTCTGCTTGGATGTGCATTTTTAGTTGTAAAACTGATGTGACAAAAATGCATGACAAGACTGCACTGATTATTTTGCTATGCAACACTTGTACATCTGTGTGAGGGCTGTTTTGTCTGAGTCTGGTGAGAATTCCAGCAAACAGGGCCGGTGTAAGGCTTCTCTGCACCATATGGTTTTAGGCCCTAAAACTAAATCCTATCATAAGTTTTTTTGCCTCCGACTAGAAGTCCTGTTTTTGGTCTGCCCTAGCTCCATCATTGGTAGATTATTTTAATCTGGAAACAGGCATTAGATCTACCAGCATACACAAGCAGGGGAGAACTGAGGAGTCCCCCCGGTAGCCCCGTCATTTGCTTTCCATGATGCCGCAATTGGCCAAGAATCAAAATGACCATACCTGCCAAAGTCGCGAGTGTGAGAGAGAGAAGGGAATCATGTACTTCAGAACATGAGCGGCCATGATTGACTAGTTGAGAGAATAGAACAAGTGAAATTGTGAGAGCTTAAGCCTCATACACACAATAGGCCATATTCTCTAAGCTTCAAAAGGGATAAAATGGAGAGTGATAAACAGCCAGCCAATCAGCTCATGTGTGACATTTTTCAAACACAGTCTGTGACATGATAGGTAGGAGCTGATTGGCTTGCTGTTTATCACTCTCCATTTTATCACTTTTTAAGCTTAGAGAATCTGGCCCTAGATGAGAAAGTAAAAGATCTGTCTCAGAAGGGCCCTTCTGTGTTGTATCTTGTACTTTTTTGTAAAGTGTGTACACTTAGGACCTTATTCAGGTCTGTTTGCTCGAACCCCTTCGTTTGCAAGGGGTCCAATGTTCGGCGCAGGTAATTTCTGCACATGGGTGCGTGCATCCACGGTGAACAGGATGTTTGGGGGACGGAAAGGGGTGGTGGGCCGGTCCATTAGCATATGGGAATGCCTAGTGTTTCATGGGCGTTCTATGCTGAGGGTGGCATCACCAGATGTCAGCTGCCCGCCCACTCCCCCCCCCCCCCCCCCCCCCAAATCTTCCACGCATATATAAGTTACTTCAGAGGCACTTTTATATGCGTGCGCCTTCGCCGTCATTCGTTGGTCGTCGACCATCGAATGATGTGGGGTGATCCCACAAGACTGCGACTGGATGTACTGTGTAACATCCATTTGCAGGCCCTGTGAGTGAATCGCCCGTGCAAATGGTGGGCCGGCGTATCGCCATTCTCAAGGCGGGATCTGTTTAACTCACAAAGATGCGAATTCACATCTGAGCAAATCAACCAGAATAATAACGCAGTGTGTGCGTGACCCAGAACCAACTCCGCCTGCGCGATCGAAACAGGCTGACAGGCCGGAGCTGATGTCACACACCCTCACTGAAAAGGTATCGGCACACCAACGTTTTCCCTGACACTCAGGAATGATGGACGGTTACCACACACAAACGCCGGCTTCCTGTCAGTCAAACAGCGGCCGGCTTGTGGTTTAAAAAAAATTGCTGTTTTCTTGTTGCTATCTGGTGTCACACATGCTAATTGTGGTCCGTACGCATGTGCAGTCATTTTAGAATCGGATGCTGTGCAAATCACCACAAAAGTAATCAAGTCTGAATGACCCCCTATATTTAGGACTTAGTCATAATTTACAATGATATACTGCTACTGCTTGCTGGTCCAGTTCCACAAATTTATAGTCCAATCAAAATCTGTGTATTCTGGATTATGTGATTAGAAGACGAATATGTTCTTGGTAGACTATGTATGCATATTAGGTGTATTCACTTTTTTTTTTTTTCTATCTTCTCTCCATCATCTCTTGTCATTATCCTCTATATACATAATCAGCCTCCCTTCACGGGAAACAACAGGAAGAAAGTAACTGACAGGATTCTAAAAGGAAAACCATCTTTCCCGCCATATCTAACACCGGATGCCTGTGACCTTCTGAAAAAGGTAACTGACTGAAGTGCATTACATGTGAGCAGCCATTTTGTTTTTGTTTCTTATGCAATTAATTCTTCATTTTACCTCCTTCAGCTGTTGAAGAAAAACCCAGCTCAGAGGCTGGGGTCCGGAGAGGCTGATGTGGCAGATTTACAGGTTCCATTACATTTTTCATCTCAACCTGTTTAGTTGTAGTATTTTGTGTGTGTTTGGTGTTTTTTTTTTTTTTTTAAACCGTCTTATTGTAGTTAGTTGTGGTTTACTGCCTTGTATTTCTGCATGGTTTGTCATGCTTCCTGTGCATTCATTGTAGCATGATCTCTGCCCTCAGAGACATTACATATCTTGTAGTTTATTTTCCGGTCGACCCTCACTTTCTTTTCTCATTAATGCACAGAAACACCCGTTCTTCAGACAAATCCACTGGGAGGATCTTCTGCAGTGTAAGATAGAGCCGCCATACAAACCCAACTTGGTAAGTTCATGAATAGGGCAGTGATTAGAGGAGGTGGACTTGTAGATTAGTACTGTAGTTCTTTGACCGTTAAGAAAATTAGTAGCACCTAGAGCAGCGGTTCCAAACCTTTTCACTCCCCCGTACCCCTTGATTAGGCTTTTCATTTGTGAGTACCTCTTCCACCCAATTTGAAATATCCGCAGTGCTTATGAGTGGAGTGGGATGGGTGTCCTTATATAAAGGTGTAGCGGAGTAGTGTGCAGTCAGGAATCGGGTCCCTCTGTCTGGATGTGTGCTGTCTACAGGGTTCCCGCTAACGCTTGTAAGATTAATTCTGCTGCTTCCGCAACCCATGTCGACTCGCTTACGTCTGAGGGCAGCGCACCTTGCTCCAGTGAATTGCTGGCTGCAAAACAGCACGAGCAGATGCTGATTGTGCTGCAGACGGAACCGGAAGGGACTCCACATGGTTCATCTTCATTGCAATGGGAGACTTCTTCCTCTTCTGCCATTACCAATATTATTTTCAGTAACCTCCAACTGGTCTGCAGAGTACCCCCAGGGGTTGGGAACCACGGTTCTTAAGGATAATCGCTAAAATCTGGTTGCTGTCAGCAATATCTCTCACTCAGAAAAACCTCACACTGTAGTCAATTTACCGCATATTGTCAAATGTGTTTTCTGAAACAAATGTGTAAAGTGCACCACTACGAAGTGGCAACAGAAATGTAACGTAAGTAAGCTAGTTCTATGTACATGGCAATCTGTAAAGCGGAGTGCGGTCTGCTGGTTTATGCCACCAGGATCTGGCCTAGGACTTCCTGGAGCTGACTTCAGCTCAACGGGGGAACTAAACACTGAGGGCAAAAGTCCATCGCAATAAAAAAGAATACTACTTCCTGACCAGCTAGTTTTAGGGCCCAGTGGGGGTTGCTGGGGTTTGCAGTTAATAAAAAAAAAAAATAGAGTGTAAAGAGTATAGCTTATAAAGGCAATGTGTGTGGCTCCGACAGTCGTTATACCGATGTCTGAATCCGACCGCCGGTACTCTGACAGGGGGCGAGTGCAGAGAAGCCCCTTGCGGGCTCACTGGCTCGCCACAGGTTCTAGTCTCCCTTGTGGGGGTTGTGGGATCCCGACTGACAAGCATTTTACAGTCGGGATTCCAATGTCTGTGTACTGACAGTCAGAATCCCGACTGTCGGGATTTCATCTGGCACCCAAAGGCAATATCTGTCATTATTAGAAATCCTATAGATGGAATTTGTAGATGGACTTAAGCTGTGTACACATACTGTGCGATTTGGTCGCTGTGCGATTTTGGCTTAAAATCGCTCTGCAATATATTGCTCCGTGTACCGTTTTCATCAGCGACCAGCGATTTTGGCTGAAAATTGCAAGCTGTTCTGTCTCTACCTCATTTTGACTAGAAATCTCCAGCGATTTTTAGCCATAATCTGAGGAGCATGCTCCTGCGACCAGCGATTATGCAGGGCTGGCAGCTGGAGCGCGCTCCTGGTGATTTATCTCCCTCAGCACATGAAGTCACTGGCACTATGGTCGCTCAGCCACCATATTGCCAGAGATATGTGCTGAAATCGCCCCGTGTGTACACAGCTTTATGCAGACACTACTAATTTGAAACCTTTCGGTCTTTGATGTTCTTCCTATGGACTCTTAGATCTCGGAAGACGATACGAGCCACTTTGGTGTCCACTTCACCCGGCAGGCACCTATAGACAGTCCTGATAATGCAATCAGTGAGAGCGCAAACCAGGCATTTTTGGTAAGTGGCGACTAATGTCCGTGGCCTATAATTAGTGGTTCTCTATCGAACATCAGCTGTTACCAGAAATTCTCATTCTCATCTTATTACTGTTGTTTTAGGGCTTCACTTACATAGCGCCTTCAGTATTGGAAGGTCTGCGCAAGGTCTTCAGCTTCCAGTCTTGGCATCAGACTAACTTCCAGCCACCAAGGTCAGTGCTTTTCACTCATTCAAATATATAAGAATTAAGAGAACCTGGTTTTGGTCGACCCAATTTAAGTTGACATGCATTTAGGTCGACGTGAGTTTTTACGTTTTATTTTTTGTCCCAAATGACAACATAGTCAACATGGACAGGGTCTAATGTATACCAAATCTCCTCGCATCGCTCACTGCGCTCGCCATGCTTCGCGGCACACTATTTTACTCTCCCGCCACGCCGTAGTGGATGGTTGGGCATGAACTACCGCCTGTCGGCTCAAAAAAAGGGGAATTACTAGTGTCGACCTTTTTACTGTCGACCTTCCCATTAAGCAATGCAAATGCAGGAGTAGGTGCATACCACCCTCTGTCTGCATTTGTGATCACATCGAACATTGCATTCATGGCTTGTGGTGTCCCTCTGTGACTGCATCCTCAGTAAATCTAACCTTACTCAGGCTGCCTGTCGCAGTCTGGCTTGTGAGGCCAAGGAAACTGTCCAGCAGCGCAGTTCTTGGCCCGGCCACGCTCAGGAAATGCCGTAATTGTAGCACGTGCCCAGTTTGCCGATACTCACTGTTGTGTGAAAATTGGCCATTGCGTATAAACATTTAATAAGCCCTGTGTGTCAGGGTGCTGTAAGGGCAAAATTAGTGGGAGACGCCAGGGAAGTGGTGGTGAAAAAGAAGGGTAATCTATTGCTGGGGAGAGTGGAATATATATTACATTTCTGTCAGTCGGCTGATCTCTTCTTTACAGCAAAAATAATCTATTTTATCTCCTGGGTGCATTTGCAAACCCCTCTTTATGACCCAGCCGGTTCGCTGCACAATGCTGGTAGCTGCTGGAACCTGTGCATGTGGTAAAGATCTGGCTTCCTGCACGGTCTTGTTCTCTACCTGTTCCTGTGGTTGGCTGCATTACTTCCTGCTCTGTGGTTTTGCTAAGCAAAGTCAAATGTCAGTTGTTTTTAGTGATTTGTAGATCTCACTTGTTTTATTATACATTGCTCCTGCAGCTACTGAAATCCTAACTTTATGCTCTGTGGTAAATGTACTCTGTGATTTTCCCCGTTCCAGAGTAAATGCATTAGGGTGGCTGAAATGGGATACGGTCGGTTGGTCGACAGGCGGTATTTCATGCCCTACCATCCACTAAGGCGCGGTGGGAGAATAAAATAGTGTGCCCGACGCATGGTGAGCGCAGCGGCGCTACGTTTCAGTGTCTATGTCGACATTCTGGACCAAAAAAGAGAACAAACCCCATGTCGACCTAGTTGCGGTCTACCCAATGACCCATACCCGAAGAGTCTCACCATCCCAATGCAAATCTTCAGATACAGTGTAGAGAGCAATACTTCACAGCGCAACTGCTTCATGTTCCTAGCCTTGTGATCGAGGGCAAATATGTCGTCCTGGTTGCAGTATGATTGGCCTGCAAACGGTGGTACAGGTGTCTAATCCACCAGGGTCGTCCCGCTTAGCCCCTACCGATGACCTTTGGATTATCTATAAATGATCTATAAATTTGTGGTCTTTAAGGAACGACCTTTATCATTGGATCATCAAAGCATTTAGAGCAATTTGCTCATGCCGTCACCACAGCTGTGCAGTAGAGATGAGGGGAAGTTCCCTCTAAGCTCTCAGTATAGACAGACCTACATAGAGTGCAGCCCCAACACCCACACACTGAATCAGCACTGCCTGCACTAGGACGTGAGGCTGAAGCCACACTGTGGGGGCTCGAGGTTGTGGAAAAATTTGATTGAAGGATTGAGACCCATTTATCATCGCATATTCAAAGGGATCTGGGTGTGATTATTAGCGCCCAGGATCGCATCGCATTATGCAACTACAAATGTAATAACCTGCAGGAACAGGGTGCTCATCCCTGCAGTGTGCTGTAAGGGCTGCCAGTGCTTCTCCACATCAGCAGCCCAACTGACCTCACATGCACTAGTGTTTATTCTAGCACTTGCCGACTGAAACCCCATGCAGTTCCTGTTCCCTGCCTGGGGTGTCACTGTCTGCTGTAGTGTTTCTAGAACAGTGTGGTCTGTATATCAGCACAGACCTGTGCTAGAAACACCACAGCAGACAGCGACACCCCAGGCAGGGAACAGGAACTGCATGGGTTTTCAAAGCTGGCGGGTGCTAGAATGAACACTAATGCACAGTGCCAAGGGTTCTGGGGGAATCCTCCGGAACTATATCCACATGTGTAGGCCATAGGTTACAACTTCAGTTGGTAAATTTTTCAGCATTGCATTCCCCTATAGAAACGTATAAAGGATGGGGCTATGCAGGAATGACGGTGATTTTGGGATCCCTGCAAAGGATATTTTCAGGTATTAAGACTAAAATATACATTATACACCGAAACACAGAGGTCTTTATGTATTTGCCCTGACTTTTGGAATGTCAAGCAATATAAGATAGAAATTTTGGTGAAGTTCCACCACTGACCAAACTTATTGCCACTTGTTTTCTGCCTCAAACAAATGTGTGACATTAAAATTCCCTCTTTTATTTTTGTTAGTCCTGGAAGCGTTTCTCATGTCCCGTCGGATGAAATAAAGACCCAGAAAGCCTCTGAACCGCTCACAATAACAGCAAAAAGCAAGAAAAAGAAGGGAAAGCGGGGAGTGTGAGAGAAACGGACTGCTACAAGATCATTCACAAGACACTGAAATCAGTCGGCGACCAGTAAGATGACTGTCTATATACATGCCGCCTGAGGTGGCTCCAAGCTTTCAGTGAGCGCACTCAGGGAAATCTGCTTCACTACAAAATATTAATACTCTAATGAAATGCATTATGGGAAGTGGCCTGCTCTATATTCACAAACCTCTTCAGCAGAGTAATGTATTTACCTCGTTTTCACTCAACCATGCGTTCTCCCTACAACTTGCTTGAGTATAGAAATGTATAGTGCTCTATGCCTTAACAAGATGGACACCTTGACGTTGGAACTAACAGCAGCAGAACACATTACTGCCACGTTGTGCTGAGCCCACGGGAAAGGAGAAACTGTGCCAAGTTACTGCCCCAGTATTTGGGACATGGCGTTCACTCAGCTGGTATGTGTTTACTTAAGTAGGCCTGAGCCTTGTGTGGAAATCTTCTGCAACGATGCCATATTGCTTTTGAGTGCTTCTATGTAAGTTTCTGAATTAACCAATCAAGTCCTACTTTGGTAAAAGTAAGGGACTTCTGGGCATCTCTCAGTCACTGCCCAATCCAGTGTGCTATTAAAGGAAGATATAGAAGATCTCCAGATTCTCTCATGAAAATGTAGCTATGAACGTCTGACTTTTGTCATACTACTTTTTGAAGTTCTACCTTGGACAAATTTATACAGCAGCAGGTTCTAACATCTACGGTTGGGGCATGGGTGTCCATGAAATTGTGATCGTGCCAGCGTTTGGAAACCTCGTCAGTCCTCCTGGGATAGTGGGCGGGGTGTACTAGGACCAGACTCTCATCAACTTGCTACATGGGGACAAAGAGGAGAGGTGGACGAACCAGGATGGACAAGCCTCCTCCTGTTTAAGACGTGAGCTATGTTTCTTTTCTACATGAAGCTGAAGAATCTTTTACTGCAGATAATGAGGATGTATATAAAGTAACAAAGAAACTATATTGATGAACTCACAGGCTGGGTCTCTTTATACAGATTACTAAAGGCCAGAGAAATGTCGAACATTGATCAATGTCCTGATCGACATTACAACCTATTTCTAAAATGGAACTATATATATATATTTTTTATTTCTCTATTTAAATAATGGAAATACATGTCAAGTATTGGGACATATTTCTGTGTCACAGAATTATGTGGTATGTGTCACACGAATGTACGTGCAGTAGTAAACTCTCTCAGGTGGCACGAACCTGTCACCAGCATCTCCCTCTGTCACTAGGGGTCTGGTCACTGTACAGTCATTTCAGATGGAGCGGGAGGCGATATAAATGTATTTATTTCCATTCCAATTTTATTTTGTAACCTTTTTTTTTTTTGCACAGGTGTGCGACAGGAAGTAATAACGAGGCCGATCTGATCCCTAGATTATAGTGGGGAATGGGTTATTTAAATAAATGGGAAATGTATTTTAGTAGAACTATGCACCATGATTATCTGTATTGCCCAGTGCATGTTTCTTGCAATTTTATTGGATATGAAAAAGCCTTGGCCATTTGCACAGATCTACTTATTCAGAAAGTGTTATGTTATTGGGTAGCTTTTTACTATGGCATGTGTATGGGGAAAAGCACCATAGATTTAACCTCTAAAGTCACCTTGCCCTTTCCACTATATAAGCGTTGAGATCATTGGGCCGACCAAATGATGGTCGACACCGTTGGGTCGACATATGGCAAGGTTGACAGGTATGTAGGTTGACACGTGTCTAGGTCAAAACATGGGTTAGTTCCACTGTCAAACTATCGACATGGGGTTTTTCACCGTTTTTTTTAACTCAACAGTCGACATGGGCGCCATTTTGAGTGCACCGTGTCCACTCCCATGGCGAGCGCAGCGAGCCATGCTTCAGGCACGGTGCCTTGCAACGATTGGCACACTATTTTATTCTCCCACCATGCCCTAGTGGATGGTAGGGCAAAAAATACCGCCTGTCGGCACGTCGGCTCAAAAACAGTGAAAAATCCCATGTCAACTTTTTGACTGTCGACCTAACGCATGTCGACCTAGACCCCTGTCTACCTTGAGCCATGTCAACCTAGACACCTGTCGACCTTGCTGTATGTCGACCCAATGGTGGACCTAATGACTGTTGACCATTAAGTCGACCTGTCCCCTATATAATACTCCAATTTCATAAAAGGTGCTGTATGAGCCATATAACATGGCAGGAGTGTAATGAATGAGCGGACATGTAGAAAAACATTGACTGACTCAGCTTAGGGGATTTGAGTCCGAATTCGTCCCCGATTTTGTTCTGGGTTTGCGCATGCACGATTATGCTCATGTACAAACTTTGGGAGCGAATGGGAGGGCCGGGGGGCGGCAGCAAGGGAACGCCCAGTGTTTTATGGACGTCCCCATAAAAACTCTTGGCGCTCCACCTAGGAACGCAGGCGTGGCAATACCTGCTTGGTGTGGGGGCGGCTGACATCACATGACGCCAGTGCCCACCCCGACAGCAGCCGAAATAAGTCTCTCTAGACTGACGGTTATTACTGAAGGGGAGAAAAATCATTTGATGTTGCGACCATCAAATTATTTCTCTCCCATTCGCCCACATGCGAGGGAATGTGTTGCCAAACACCTCACATTGCGTGTTGGAGAGGGGATTCGTGCGGCGTGGGGGAAGACAAGAGTTGGGACAGGCAGTTTACCTGTTCTCTAGTCTACGGACACACGCAGGTCTGAATCAGGCCCTTGGTTAGTGAAGCAAAAAGACGCACACCGCTGCGGATTTCTTTTGCCCAGTTGTGTGCTTTTTTTTTTTCCTTTGCTGAATCTGGCCCTTGGTTGGGAAAACATTTCTATTTTGCATGAAATATTTATTTGAGAGTTTATATTGCCTATTTTCCAGTATTCTAAAACCATAGTCCTATCCCTAGGTTCTTGGGGTTTGCCTATAAACCACTTCTCAGGATAAGTTTTTAAAGCAACAGCTTTAATCCTACCTACAAAGTTCTACTCCCACAATCCCATGGGAGCAGTACAAGTCCTTTATTGCAACGCTGTAAGTATTAAAGACAACTAACTTTAGTGGGACTGAACACCAAAAAATCTAAACCTACTACAATTGTATGCCAATAAGTCACATATATATGAGATTTGTCATGAACATATAACCGTGTTGCAGGTTCATTATTGCTAGGAGCTAACATGAAGATTTGTCGTGTATACAGCCAGGAAATAATACAGCTCAATGTGAATTGCTAAGATCTCTAATAAAATATTCTGTAGCAGAACATGTCTACTGTGTGTATTTTTGTTGTTGTTGTTGTTGTTGTTATAATATCCTGTTTTTTGTTTGGTTTGTTTTCTATGTTTAGGATTTGTATGCGCCATATACCCATTTCCTGCTTCTCCGTTGCTGACAATGGCTGTAGTTGTAGATCCGCTTCCCTATATTGCTGCTTTTGGAACATTTTGGGTACTTGTGTATTATCACGGCGCCCATCGCATACCAGTAAATAAGGAATGCGATGGTATGGACCCGGAATGTACAATTAAATATGGCATGCAATGTGATTTTTTTAATTGTACAAGCACCCTTATGGGTTGCTCGCTGCGCTCACCACACTATCTAAAATCAACTCCACGCGGACGTGGATAGTGGGGGTATGAAATGGTCAGAGGATGCGTACCGCCGCCATGCTTCGGGTTGGCGTTGATAGTGGGGGTGGCGTTGACAATGGGGGTGCATTTAACATTGTAAGCACCCATCAGGGTGCTTGTACAATTAAAAATTGCATTGCATGCCGCTATATTGCATGCGATGCAGTACGAGGAACATCGTGGGCGCCGTGATAAGTACCACATTTTGTTTCTAGATGCTGTATTTGAATGTAAGCTAGAAGGGGGGGGGGGTGTTTAATTCACTGCAGCTAATTGCACCCACCCCTTGGGCTCTTTACTTGTCCCCGATGCGGACTGTCATCTGAGATGTTTTTCTTCCCCTGCATGAGATAGATGAAGAAAAAATGCCGGAGAGGGGATCATGCGGGCGCTGGCGCTGTGAGACGCTCACTAGGCTTGCCAGTGACACCGGGAACAGAGATGCAGTTCCCGTCAACAGTGCGGTGAGTAGCTGCCTCACGGGGCACTACGCTGAATACGCATGGTTGCCGTGGAGGTACTATGCTGACTACGCTAGGCAGCCGTTGGGCTACGCTAATAAGGCTGCCGCCGTGAACTACACAAGTCAATGCAACCGTTGGGCTACGCTAATAACGTAGCTTCAAACATAGTGTAAGCTGTGGCCGTGAAACTACACAAGTACCACATAAGGTATGTCAACCTTCCTTTGGTTGACCTAGTGACCATATACGGTCCAGGCAGGGCTGCCATCGGAAATTGTTGAACACCTGGTGAGACCTCCGTCTGCACCACTCAACCTCTACATTGCTTCAAGGTAAATGTAAGCTTTGTTCATGAAAAGTTATACTTGATAAACTCCAGTCCTTTTTTTACAAAAATATCTTATTTCATTAAGACAAAACAAGGTTTTGCTGGTCGCACTGGATGGGTAATGTTGTTTTTTTATTTTTATAACCCCCTTAGAAACAGATTTATATTCTGTGGTATAATTGTATCATGGACGTGTGCTACCACTAGACAATAGGCAAGTAGTAAACAAAGACAGAAAAACATTGTCTCTTTGTGGACCTGCCGGGAGCATGTCTTCAGCCGCTTACCACTGTCATTGTACAGCCACAATTTGATATTAACCCCGTGCAGGTAGACACGCAGAATTGAATCTTTGATTGGTGCTATAACCTTCCATTATACAGGAAGGTAGTACTCTCATCTCTCATGTTGAAGCACCCACATTGCTGAATAAATACTTAGGGCTTTTCACTTTATTCCATGACTTCTAGTTTTCCCTTGTACTCTATAAGTGGACAGCAAGTCAAATTATCTGCTGCATTAATTTAAAACCCTTGTTTACCACATAGGAATAGTGGAATTTGCCCCAATATTTGGCGCAACCAGTTATTGAGAATGGACACAAAATCCATGCACAAAACATGGTTGATAGTTTTCACACAGGTTGTACCTCTAAGACAGCTTAAGCAGGCTATCTTAGATCTAACCTATTGAATATATAGTCCCATTGCAGGACAGTATTAAGAGATGTTTTCACCCCTATATGTTATTGGTTTTATATGTCACTCTTTTTAACTAATTTTGAATAAAAGTTAATTTTTATTGTATTCCCTCTTGGTGCACCACAAAGACCATCATATTCTGTCTTTGTTTATCTGATTAACACTTTCATGGGAGTCTAGTTGGACTCGCAAGCAATAACCTACCTAATATTTTTACCTCCAACTAATAGATACTGTAGTACATGTTGTTATAATACAACAAAAGATTTATTTCATAAAAAGATGTGCCTCATATAGGCAATAATAAAATAGGCTTATCTGAGCAATGCTGGAAACTGGTAGATGTTTTTCCTAAAGCCTTGCAGACATTCCAAGGTAGGCCAGGACTTGTGGTAGAGCATGGAAACACAGGGGGTGGTTCTGGTTGACACGCAGCGCTGCATGTCTTTTAAATCCTGCTAGCAGAAATTCTGTGCCGCCCCCCTCCACACCCCCCCCCCCCCTCACATGTAGGTATCCCCGAATGGATGTTTTGCATAAACTTTCATTCTCAGCCTACAGGGCCAAACCCACATCACTTGATGGTCATGCCCATCAAATAATGTGGAAGGTACATGCAAAACTAAAGGTGCCCATACACGTTACAATTATAGTATACAATATCGCATCTCATCGCATCTCGGTTTTGCGATGAGCTGAGATCTAGTACAAAAAGTGTGTGCTGCACATACTTTTTGAACTAGATCTCATCGCAAAACCGATATGCAATGAGATGCGATATTGTATACAATAATTGTAACGTGTATGGGCACCTTTAGACACTCTCAGGTGTTGTTGGTTTGCGTGTGTTTTGCAGGGGAACATGGCGGAGCAGCTGACATCCGGTGATGTCAGCTGCCTGCACCTGTGTCACGGGATTATTACCATGGGAATGCCCATGAAACGCTGGCATGCCTCCCATGCTCCCCCCCCCCCCCCCCCCACAGTGTTGTGTGCAAGCGCCCGGCGAACATTCTGTTTGCCAAGGCCACTTGCACACAGCGCATGCACATGTGCAAAAATGCCCATGCGCACTTGTAAAACATTGTGTACCCGTGCGAATGGACCAGAATAAGGTCCACAGTCAGATGCAGGGACTTGAATGCATTTCATCCTGGCAGGACTTTAGCAAAGTTTTCCAGTTCTCAAGAAGATCTTACATTCATTCCTTTATATCTCCACCTGCCCTTGCTGTACCATCACACTCCTCCACAACTCTAAGGGTGTTCTCACACACCTCTATTTGCCCTTTATGCTAAATATGTGCCTAATTTACCTCTCTTGCTGATGTCCATGCAGACAGGTTGGACAGCAAACTATCCTCCAATGGCACTAATTGGATAATACTCTTAATTGTGCCCGCACAGCGTTGTTTAGAGGAAGAAATCACGACACACAGCCTGCCACCGTTGCAATGGCACCAGGGCTTAAAGTGGTCCTGGAGAGGTGGAGGAACTCAATTCCCTCTGCCAACTAATTCCTCACATTCTTCTACCCAGGTCTTCTGCCTGATATATGGGCAC
Organism: Crinia signifera; assembly: GCF_055691185.1. Taxonomy (NCBI): domain Eukaryota; kingdom Metazoa; phylum Chordata; class Amphibia; order Anura; family Myobatrachidae; genus Crinia; species Crinia signifera. Next base: position 43,954,308 of record NC_139222.1, read on the forward strand.
TTTTAAGTCCGGTTCCCCTAAAGGACGATATGCTGGCCAGACAAGTTGACCTGAGGCATCAATGATCGGTGATCAATTGGGGATTTTAGAAAATTTGTGATTCCACGATTCAAGCAGAAAACGGTTGGGATCGTGATTTTTAACCATGTTTAATATCTGATTCCCCGGCATGACTGACTTGGGGATCGCACCATTGCTCCACTGTATGGGGTAGATTGGGGTTTCACTTTTATGTGTCAAAATATCAAAACAAAAGAAAATCTGACATCTTAAAACATTCACTTCAGGCTTTTTTTTTTTAAGATTGAATTAAGAGTATGCCTACTTCAGAAGAACACAAGGTATAGGAAATACATTGGCTATAACTATTAGAAGCAGGTGTGGCATTTTTACAGCTAAAACTGTTATTTTGAATCTAATAGACTAACAAACTTTAAAAATATATATATATATTTTAAATAGAAACTGAAAAATATACTTGAACAATTCAAAACTACCAGAGTAATTCCATGCTAATTTCATTATATTCTGATTTTCTATCTGCATGTAGACACAATCTAAGGCTCCTCCCACAATGCTGTAAGCTTCTTGTCCACTCCGCCATGCTATAAAGCTGTGATATCCGGTTCCTCCTCATGCGGCACTGACTCAGCTGCTTCATTTTCCCTATAGCCTGCTATGCTTCCCTCCTCTTCCTCTTGTTCTTCCTCGTTGTACCATCGGTTCTTTACATTCTGTGACATTTCCTGTGCCCTTCCCCACAGCTTCTGTGGGTGGTAGTCTTCACCGCCGTCAATGTGGATGAGTCTTTTCCATGCCAAGATGAGGGTAACACAGAGTACAACCAGCAGCAGTACAAGAAAGACAACCGTCAGGGTGCTGTCACTGCTCTCCTTACTATTGGATGAGGCGAGTGTGGCCTGAAGGAACAGCAGCAGGATAGAAGAAGATCTCACAAATGGGGGCATCTGAGGAGAAAGAGACCGGATAAGAGTAATCACAGCAACCGCCACAACTCTACTAAATCCACTACTGATGGTTCTTCAGTACAGCTGGGAGTGAATGAGTTATTAAGCCTAGAATACAAGTTGAATGAGAATTTTAATAATTTTATTTGATTTCTTATACAAAAAAGTATTTTGTTATCAGGGCGTACCATAAAACCGCGATACCTAATGAAATTTGGGAATCACAATAGATCACGGTAGTCTTGTGGGTTAGTATTGGGAGAGAACGTTCCCGAGAATAACTTGTTTAAATCTAGCCTTTCAGAGTTGGGTTCATGTCATGCCCCTTCACACAGAGCCTAGAGCCCGGGTTACTGTTTGGCCGAACCGATGCAACCCAGGTCAAGACTCTGTGTGAAAGGGTCGACACGGTTCTTGCATCTTAGGTCAGGCACCAAGGTTATTCCCGGGTCCGACCTGCGTCAGCTGCAGTGTGAAAGGTGAACCTGAATTATTTAGGATTCAGGTCATGTCTAAAAGGCTTGCCAAAGGGTTGGCTCAGGAGTTCTTGGAGATTATGTCATCTCCAAACATCCTATTGTGAGTGGCTATGACCCAGGTCCAGGTGGCAGTGTGAAAGCGGTAAGTACAGCTGAACTTCTTGCTCAGACTCATATTTACTATCCCGGGTCTGACACGGGTCGGAGTCATGACTTCAGAGTGAAATGAATTTAGTAATACATGAGTCCAATGTGAGTACTGTATGTGGAGATCCTGCCAGACTACTGCTGATAAATGTGTTGTGACTTGTGCATCTATTCTGGGATTTTGTAATGACCAAAGGCCAAGGCCCAGAACATGCCAGCCCACAATGCACTTGGGTGACACTCGATTGGGATTGAGAATTTACTTCCCACTATTGCCAGTTCTTAAGCTCATTTAGTAATCCAAGCGTCAGGTTGTGTGTGCACCATCTGTCCTTTCAGCCATTAGATTGATGAGAATAGTTTTAGAACAGTTTGGAACAGTTTGGAAATCAGACTTTTTCTGACACTGGGCCTTTTGCATAGTCGGGCAAAAAATTGTGGTTAATTCTAATGTAAAATGCATTCCACCACCCCCCCCCCCCCCCCCCCCCAAAAAAAATTAATTCTGCAGCTTCAGTGAAGTTGACTACACAAGATGCGGTACTTGTGTAGTTTCACGGCGCCCGATATATCGCATGTGATATCGGCCGATATATCGGATGCGATATTGGCCGATATATCGATGCAATCCTATGCAATTTTTGGTACTTGTTTCCTAGCACGGCCACAATCGCGGGCATCGGGTGTAATTTTTAGTGGTCTGCGACGCGACCGACGCGATGCCCCCGATTTCCCATTGAAATGCATTGAAAAAAGTCAAAATCGGGTCGGTCGCATCGCAGGCAGCTAAAAAAGGCTTAAATGGTCCAGACGCGATGCCCCCGATTTCCCATAGGCTTAAATGCCCCCGATTTCCCATAGGGAACAATGTTAAATGCCTCAATTTACCCAAATCATCAAAGGGAACAATGGTAAATGGGCCAGAAACCCTCCAAAACACCCCTGAACAGTGAAATGGCCCCCCAAAAATTAGTTTACGCCACCCCACGATCAACGTGAACCCGAAGCGTGGCGAGCGCAGCGAGCCCGCGAGGGGCGGCGGTACGCGTCCTCCGACCTTTTCATACCCCCACTATCCACGTCGGCGTGGAGTTGAGAATAGAATAGTGTGGCGAGCGCAGCGAGCCACCGAGCCCGAAGCGTGGCGAGGGGATGCGGATACCTTCACAGGTAAACGCGTCCCTTCGCGGGCTTCACAGGTATCCGCGTCCCCTCGCGGGGCTCGGTGGCTCGCTGCGTTCGCCACACTATTCTATTCTCAACTCCACGCCGACGTGGATAGTGGGGGTATGAAAAGGTCGGAGGACGCGTACCGCCGCCCCTCGCGGGCTCGCTGCGCTCGCCACGCTTCGGGTTCACGTTGATCGTGGGGTGGCGTAAACTAATTTTGGGGGGGCCATTTCACTGTTCAGGGGTGTTTTTGGGGGGTTCTGGACCATTTACCATTGTTCCCTATGATGATTTGAGTAAATTGAGGCATTTAACATTGTTCCCTATGGGAAATCGCGGGCATCGCGTCGGTACCATCGCACCCGATTTTTTTAGTGCATACGATGCCCGCGATTTTTACTAACGATGCCCACGATCATGATCGGTGTGGCCGTTCTAGGAAACAAGCACCCAATTTTTTACCTGTTCATAACCCCACTATCCACTACGCATGGAGTTGATTTTATATAGTGTGGCAAGCGCAGTAATCTGTGTCCCCTCGCGGGGCTCGCCACGCTTCGGGCTCGCCACACTATATAAAATCAACTCCATGCGTAGTGGATAGTGGGGTTGTGAACAGATAAAAAATCGCATAGGATTGCATCGATATATCGGCCTATATCGCATCCGATATATCGGGCACCGTGAAACTACACAACTACCCAAGTTGCAACCAACTCTGCCTAGGTAGCAAAATGTTTCCTAACTGGATGCACATCTGTGATTGCATGCAACTTGTGTTGAAGCAGAGAGATGCACCCCCGGGATCTGATCAACAATATTCTTTATATAGAACAACCACTTCTAGTGGGGGTATTGCAAAAAATGTGGGTTACCCCTCACAAAAGTGTGGGCTACCACCATTAAGTTTGACAGCCATGGCTATACTTACACGGGAATTGTTCAATGTTAGTGCAGGGTTGCCTACATTTAAAGTCCCCTCTCCGATAGAAGCTACTGTCAGCAGGACTTTGGGGGATGTGGCCTGATGTAGACACCATCAAGCCCGAATGCACAAATCCCGCAATCCGCAGGTCTTCAAACAGAGAGTGGGGCTAAATGATGCAATTTGCATCTTTAGCCCCACCCCTCCCTCCCGAAAAGTTGTGAACCGTGGGAAAATAATGCTGCCGCAGGGGAGGGCTGCTGGTATACACCGTAGTTTTGCCCACCTTTCCGGGGGGGGGGGGGGGGGGAAAGCCAGGAGGGTTGGCAACCCTGTGTTAAGTGTTGAACCTTGTGGTTGAACCCTGTGGTAAGTAGTTACTACTAACCAATCAGAGTGGTTTTTCACAGTAATGACAGACACTAAGGGGTAAGTTTAATAAGGCTTTAAAAAATAGGGATGTTGCCCATCGCAACCAATCAGATTCTGTCTGCCATTTTCTAGGGTTCAAATAGAGAAATGATAGCTACAATTTGATTGGTTGCTATGATTAAGGGTTCCAGCCACCCTAGGCTAATACAGAAATGGTCACTGTCCCCCACCACCAATTCTCTTGCTCATGTTCAGCTAAAACTGCAAGTCTTCCCCCTTCAAATGTATCTATCATGAGAATAAGTTTTTGAAAATACTGTTTCAATATTGTATCACTCTTGTTCTTCAAGAAAGGAAACAATTGAAACAAATAACACAATTCCTTGCAGAAAGTCATCTGGGCAAAATGCCAAAGATCCTTAAATGAAATAATAAGTTGCAATTCAGCAAGCCTGCAGAGATACCAGCGTCTATTCTCCTCCAAATAAAACGATACATGATCAGTGGCACAGGCAGGCTCAAATCTCAGTGATTTTGAAACACTATAAACACTGTCATTCTTTTTGAGCACAACTTATGTTGTATTGTCTGTAATTGTAACCTCTTATATTTCACCCCTACGACGTTCCCCCTTTTGCCCCAATAAAGGAAGGAACTAAATTTTTATTAAAACCAAATAAAAGTTAAATAGGTACTCTTTACCTAGAAGGGCGCCCACGTTTTTGATCTTGGGCATCGTAAGGTAAAAAAATCGCGTCGGTCGCATCGCATGCGACCAAAAAATCGCATGCGATGTGACCGGCGCGATTACCACGATTTCCCATAGGGAACGATGTTAAATGTCCCAATTGACCCAATTTTCCATAGGGAACAATGTTAAATGGCCCACAGGGGCCAAATAGGCACCCTGAAGTGTGAAATGGCCCCCCCAATTGTTAACGCCACCCCACGGTCAACGTGAGCCCGCGAGGGGCGGCGGTACGCGTCCCACAACCTTTTCATACCCCCACTATCCATGTCGGCGTGGAGTTGAGAATAGAAAGTGTGGTGAGTGCAGCGAGCCACCGAGCCCGAAGCGTGGCGAGCACAGGCGAACACCTTCACAGGTATACGCGTCCCCTCGCGGGCTTCACAGGTGTCCGCGGGGCTCGCTGCGCTCGCCACGCTTCGGGCTCGGTGGCAAGCTGCGCTCGCCACACTTTCTATTCTCAACTCCACGCCGACGTGGATAGTGGGGGTATGAAAAGGTCGTAGGACGCGTACCGCCGCCCCTTGCGGGCTCGCTGCGCTCGCAACGCTTCGGGTTCACGTTGATCGTGGGGTGGCGTTAACAATTGGGGGGGCCATTTCACACTTCAGGGTGCCTATTTGGCCTCTGTGGGCCTTTTAACATTGTTCCCTATGGAAAATCGGGTCAATTGGGACATTTAACATTGTTCCCTATGGGAAATCGCGGTAATCGCGTCGGTCGCATCGCATGCAATTTTTTGGTACATGCGATGCCCGCCCTTCTAGGTAAAGAGTAACGTTAAATATAATATAAAATATTATAAGAAATGTACCTTACGGTGTTATACATCGTGTACCTTACTTATACATATTTAAACACATTGCAAGAAAACATATCACATTACATTCGTACGAGAAATCTGTGAATCTCTCCGCTGAGAAGAGATTTAGCCCGTAAATCAGACCTGATCGTGCGGCTGCAAATTCGCACTGTGGCCGATTATCGATAAACTACACATGCATATGGCCCATATGACACATACGCAAGGCCGCCCTGTGAGTAAGTCCAGCTACTTTTTCTATTCGCACACCATTCCCAAGGTGATGACAGGAAGTCTGGTGGTGGAAACCGGCCTTTAAGTGGGAGCGCTAAGAAAAAAGCTGGTGAATTTGTGGCCGTGCGACCAGATCTGAATTACCCCTTAGTTTAATGCACACAATCACACTATTATTGCAGCGTGCCTTACCATATTCCTGGATGTACTGTGCACCTTGCCGGATCCGTTTTCTTTATTGTTTCCTGTTTATACAGATTGAAGCAATTTACATGGTTACAGTGTACAATGGCAGCATTAGGAGTATGCGATAGAGGCTGTAAATTACACATAAAAAAAAAATATATATTTTACAAATGACAAAGATGTAACATAACAGCGAAGTGCTTGTACAATCACCACTGGTGTTTGTTATTTATTCGAGTGCTGCCGTATCCTAGTATAGTTTTATGGGCACCATATAGTATTTCCTTTTTCATTTTCTAGATAGATAGATAGATAGATAGATAGATATTATATACAGTATAGATACATATATATATATATATATATATATATATATATCGATATAGATATTATATTATATGTAATTATCTCCTATATATTTGGCTACATCTGTCACTCAAAGTGGGTGTCTGTGTCTATAACGCTCTGTTCCTGGACTTTCCTCTTAATGTGTGATTGCCTTCATCTGTGCTGAACACCTTTCTGAGAAATTAACCTGTTTAAAACAGGTGATGGCAATCATACTTTAAGGGGAAGTCTAGAAACAGAGCATTGTGTCCCTCCTGGAGAGGGTCATGTTGGGAGGTATGTGACAGAGAACCAGCCCAGTGAGCCCACAGACAGTGCCAGACACCCACTGCCTTCCCATGTTGCCCAGCACTGCTACTCCACAGCCACCAGGTGAGCGCCCCCCTCCCGCGATTTGCGGCAAACCCCCCCCCCCCCGCGCGCCCCCCCCTCCCGCGATTCGCGGCAAAAACACCCGCTCCCCCGCGACCCCCCCTCCCGCGATTCGCTGCAAAAAGAACCCCCCCCACGACCCCTCCCGCAATTCGCGGCATAACCACCACCCCGCGACCCCCCCTCCCGCGGCAAACCCTCCCCCGTGACCCCCCCCCCCCGATTCGCGGAAAAACCCCCCTCCCCGCGACCTCCCTCCCGCGATTCGCGGCAAAAAGAACCCCCCCGCGACCCCCCCTTGCACGATTGGCGGCACCACCCTGCGACCCCCCTCCCGCGATTCGCGGCACCCCCCCCCGCAATTCGCAGCAGCCCCAGGATTAAATGGCACATGCAAAACACTGAAATGGCTATGGTCGACAATGAAAAAGGTTGACATGAGTTTTTTGAAGATTTATTTTTAATTTTTTTAATTTTTTCATATTCATTGTCATGTGTCGACATGGACACCAATGAAGTGGCACACTTATGTTAACATTTACATGTGTTGACCTTTCTGTGTTGATTTTTTCTTGTGGCGATTCGCGTCACACCCCCCGCAACCCCCCCTCCCGCGATTCGCGGCACCCCCCGTGACCCCCCACCTCCCGCAATTCGCGGCAACCCCCCACCGGAACCCCTGTGAACCCCGTCCTCCCGCGATTCGCGGCACCCACCCCCGCGACCCTCCCTCCCGCAATTCGCGGCACCCCCCCGTGATTCGCTGCAGCTCCAGAATTAAATTGCACATGGAAAACACTGACATGGCTATGGTCGACAATGAAAAAGGTTGACATGAGTTTTTGAAGTTTTTTTGTCATTTTTTGAATATTTTCATATTCATTCTCATGTGTCGACATGAACACCAATGAAGTGCCACACTTATGTCAACATTTACATGTGTTGACCTTTCTGTGTTGATTTTTTTCTTGTGGCGATTCGCGTCACACCCCCCGCAACCCCCCCTCCGGCGATTCCCGGCACCCCCCCGTGACCCCCCACCTCCCGCAATTCGCGGCAACCCCCCACCGGAACCCCTGTGAACCCCGCCCTCCCGCGATTCGCGGCACCCAACCCCGCAAACCCCCCCTCCCGCAATTCGCGGCACCCCCCGTGATTAGCGGCAGCTCCAGAATTAAATTGCACATGGAAAACACTGACATGGCTATGGTCGACAATGAAAAAGGTTGACATGAGTTTTTGAAGTTTGTTTTTTCATTTTTTGAATATTTTCATATTCATTCTCATGTGTCGACATGGACACCAATGAAGTGCCACACTTATGTCAACATTTACATATGTTGACCTTTCTGTGTTGATTTTTTCTTGTGGCGATTTGCGTCACAAACCCCCCGTAACCCCCCCTCCCACAACCCCCACTCCCGCGATTCACGGCACACACACACAACCTCCCCCGCGATTCTCGGCACCCCACCCCGTGACCCCCCCTCCCGTGATTCACGGCACACCCCCGCGACCCCCCCTCCCATGATTCGCCGCAACCCCCGCCCCGTAACCCCCCCTCCCGCGATTCGCGGCACCCACCCCCGCGACCCCCCCTCCCGCAATTCGCGGCACCCCCCCGCGATTCGCGGCAGCTCCAGAATTAAATTGCACATGGAAAACACTGACATGGCTATGGTCGACAATGAAAAAGGTTGACATGAGTTTTTGAAGTTTTTTTTTTTCATTTTTTGAATGTTTTCATATTCATTCTCATGTGTCGACATGGACACCAATGAAGTGCCACACTTATGTCAACATTTACATGTGTTGACCTTTCTGTGTGGATTTTTTCTTGTGGTGATTCGCGTCACACCCCCCCCACCCCCCCCGCAACCCCCACTCCCGCGATTCACGGCACACACACACCCCCCCGCGATTCTCGGCACCCCACCCCGTGACCCCCCCTCCCGTGATTCACGGCACACCCCCCGCGACCCCCCCTACCATGATTCGCCGCAACCCCCGCCCCCGTAACCCCCCTCCCGCGATTTGCGGCAACCCACCCCGCGACCCCCCTCCCGCGATTCTCTGCAATCCCTCCCCTCCCGCGATTCGCAGCATCCACCCCCCCACAACCCCCCCTCCTGCAATTCGCGGCACCCCCCGCGACCCCCCCTCCTGCAATTCGCGGCACCCTCCGCGACCCCCCCTCCCGCAATTCGCGGACACCTAAGTTGCAATACAGGGCATCTTTCATACAATTCTAACCATATTTCTCATATACAAACGTTCACAAATTAAGGGGGCGCAGCCCCTTACGACGGTGTGAAGAGCGCCCGTAGGGCGCGATGAATCACCTAGTCTATATATATATATATATATATCTATATATATATATATCTCTATATATATATATATATATATATATATATATATGTATATATACTTTAAAAATATATATTTTAATATATCAATTAGGGCAGATATAGGTTACAGCATCAATGACAACAAACAATAAATACAGAAATAATAAATATACAATTCAGTAAGAATTCCATACAGAATAAATTACAAGCATAAAAGAGAGAATGTCCAAAAAAATGGAGCATAAAAACGATCAAATATATCATAAAATACAACATTGGGGAGCAACAACATAAAGTACCATTCTAAACACTAACCCACAACAGGGATGTATAATGCTGAAGAGCAATCAAAGGGGGCTAGTGGGCATCCAATAGGAGCACTGCAGTGCTATTAGGTCATAGTATTGGTGAAAAACATGCAGGTTGTGGTAAAATCAAGACCTAGAGTAGGACTAACATCCTATTTTCCATGAAATAATAAAAACGACCGGTACCAGGCGAGAGTTTTAAGAACTCATGTCAGAGACCAATATAAGTAGTAAGATTTTTGGCTCAAGTGACTCAATGTAGGCGCCCCACTTCCTGTAAAAGGAAGCAACCCCAGTCTCATTGGCTGGGAAATTACTTGTCTATCTTAATAAAGGGCCTGATTCAGTAAGGCTCGCTAATAAGTTCGACTTTTCCCCTGTTGAATCCCCTTGGTTCCATGCCAGGGCATGTGTTCAAGAACACATCCCCCTCATGCAGCCGTAGCGGAGAAAAATCATTTGATGTCTCTGAGCACAACTGTACATATACCACACATCACACACAGTACACCGCAGACGCACACTACACACATATATACATAGTGCACCTCACACACTTACACAGTGGACAGATACACACAACACACATAACACACCACATGCAGTACAACACACACCCACATACACTACAACACACACCCAAAAACAGTACTACACACACAAACACACAGTACACACACACTTAAACGTTGCATAGATATGCAAAAACACACACTTAAACATTGCACATATACACAGCACACACACACACAAATATATATATATATATGCATAGGTGTGCGCAGCCCATTTTATTAGGGGGTGCATCATTGTAGGGGCGTGTCTGTCACCACCTACTGGGCGTATCTATCACCGCCTACTGGGAGTGTCTGTCACCACCTACTGGACATCAATGCAACCTTAATATAGGGAATTATATTAGAGTGTACAGTGTTGGCTGGCACTCATGCAGATGATTGCTAATGGCAAAAGCTGTAAGCCTGGGTGCTCACTGGCATCTGGAAGATGCCCCCAAATCAGCATATACTGTATATTGGATTTCCTGTTTAGTGAATAGCTAAGAACGTTATGCCAGCCTACTTCCCCCAACCCCCAGCATGGCACATACCCAGCCTCCTTCCCCCAAATTGGCACATACCCAAGCCCCATAATGGCACATAATACCACCAGCCTCCTTTCACCCCCCAGGATTGCACACACCCAGCCTCAGCCTGGCACATACCCCCATCCCCCTAGCAGGGCAAATACCCTTCCTTCATAACCCTGCATTGCATATTGAACAGGCATCCATGCCCATCAGACAACAGTATTGTAACCAGTGAGCAACGTGTGGGAAGCCACTGACTTGGCCATACAGCTCTATCTCTTAAAGCCAGCCAGACAGCTCTCTCTAGATTTTTTATTGTACAGCCACCCTGATGGGTGATTAATATGTTAAATGCACCCCCAGACCCGATTTTTAATTGTACAGCCACCCTAATGGGTGCTTGCAATGTTAAATGCAACTCCACGCCACCCCCACTATCAATGCCAACCCGGCGTGGAGTCGATTTTATATAGTGTGGCGAGCGCAGCGAGCCACCGAGCACGAAGCGTGGCGAGCGCAGCGATGGCGAGCGCTTACAATGGCATGCGATGCGACGCAATATTACAATTGTACAGTGCAGCTCTTAAAACCAAAGTACCAAAAAAACACAATTGACTTTAACGTAGTAAAGTGACCAAAGCAGTATCCAGGCATCCAGCACTTTGGTCATCTGAGAAATACCTGGCAAAAATGAAGACAACAGAGACGTTAATGTTACAGAAATATTCACACCTAAATATTTCAAATGACTAGTATTCACACGAAAGGGACCAAAATCCGTGGTGAATAACAGGAACAACAACGACCAGCTCCGACTTGTGTAGATTGATTTTATATCCCGCAAAGGAGCTAAACCTAGTCATTATGGCTAGAACTGATGGTTTGAGGTCAGAGACCTGCAAATAGGGATCACTTAAGTTCAACAGCTCCAATAATAATGCCTTTATAATCAGCTGAGACCAGGAGGGTAGCTGCCAGGGGTTCCAATGTGACAGACAGGAAGCTATTGTTTGAGGTTGGTAACCGGCCGTTATCTGGGAGGGTCAGAAAAAAATGCAGGTGTGCCCAGGTGTTTGAAGGGAGGGGCTGTGACGTCAGCTCCGGCCTTGATCAACCTGACTCTGTTGCAGAGTTGTGGATTGGTCAGTCTTACATTTACACAGACTAGAATATCCTTTTGATGGTTCTGAAATTGAAAATGTATGATAGTGATCTATTTTCGCAATTCACTTGCAGATTTGCACAGGTCATTTTCTCTTTCTGTTTGAGAGGCTGCTATGTACTTGCAGTCATCTCCAACTTTGACATGTTAGAGTAGACAAAAAGGAAATAGATTTAGCTGGAAAGCCAAATTGTACTAAATTGTGGTAAAGATGGTCCCATGCCTTCTTGGCATCCATGGAAATAATAGCCTGTTAGAAAATAAAACAGGCGACTGTAAAACCTGGAGCACCTTATGTATATTTACAGAGTGGAATGGTGACCCCAAATAAAACTAGTTTGGTCAGGAGCAATAATAGAGGGCAACATCATTTTTCATGAACATTTGTAGTATACATCTAATTAGGGATGGCCATCGACCATCGATGATTTGAAATCATCGATGGTTTATGGCCAATGTCGAATACTTTTACCATCCATGTAGGAGAATCAGATGGTTTCCCTACATGGAAGGCATGGATGGCAAAGGAGAACCAATGTTTCCTTCTTTTTTTTTTTTCAAGGTGCCGGGACATGGAGCATAGCTCCGCCTACCAACACCCAGAAGTCCCACCCCCAAGTTCTGATTGGCTCACAGGACATTCAGTTAAATATAATGGATCACCATCAATAGCTAAAACTATCGATGGAAAGGCAACAAATAGTTTACCACTATAGATGGCTGAAGGCAGAACTGCCATTGATGGCATCTGCACCGATAGCCATCTATCTAATAAGTATATCGTCCTATAGGATTTAGGAAACAGCGTGCCTCTGAACTGTAATAATCGAAGAGAGGATTGGTTGTACAAAATGTACCCAGACCCAAAGGGTGTGGTATAATTACCCGACAGTCGGGATTCCGCCAGTCATTACTCAGACGTCGGAATCCCGACTGCACAGCGGGGGGAGCGCAATGAAGCCCCTTGCGGGCTCGCTGCTCTTGCCCCGCTGCGGGCATGGTGGCGAGCTGCGCTCGCCTCCTATCTTATTCTCCCTCTATGGGGGTCGTGGACCCCCACGAGGGAGCAGTCGGGATTTCGACGTCGGAGTATTGACTGTCGGAATCCCGACTGTCGGGGAGCCGTCCGGCACCCGACCCAAAGCCTTTGAAGATTTTTATTTATTTTTACTACAGATGTACGCCGGCCTGCGTCATGGGTTCTAGGTCTCCTTTGTGTTTTGCATCTGTATTTGGTTTTGCCAAAACCTCCCTTGTGGGTTTTGGTTTTGGTTCTTTTTTTTTTTTTTTAAAGGCTAAAATGGTGGCCTTTTTTTGTTCCTACAGTATTATTAACCTCAATAACATTCATTTCCACTCATTTCACTTTTGACCACCTCACAACAATATTGTTTTCATCCAGTTTAGGCCAAAAGGTTGCACCGAGGTAGCTGGGTGTCTAATACCCAATTCATACCGCAAATGCCGGGGTCACTCCTGGGACAAGGACATGGGTCCATTCCAGAAGCGCCAAACTTATTGCGTTGACGTCACATGGGAGCGGGGCAGGGCGCCGGTGCATAGTCGAGGGGCCGGGAGGAGGCAGCGCTTGGAGCTGACAGCGCTGTCTCCTCCATACTTTGAATGGGACCCGGGTTGCTCGACCTGAGTTACTTGTTCACACTGCGCCATACCTCGGGAAGATCCCAGGAGCAACCCTGGTAGCTACCAGGGTTGAAATGCCGGGGCATGGCTCCCGAGATTTTGGCCCGGGACCCATTCACACCAGCACTACACCAGGGTTGTTCCCGGTCCCATCCCGGGAAAAAAAGGCTGGTGTGAATGGGGTATAAGGTAAGCGACAGCAGTGAGTAGCAAAAATATGTGGCACGTAATTATCCAACATGGCACATCACATCTAGTTAAAAGAATGGCACTGTAGTGACAGACAGGGTGGCATTTTTATAAACCTCCTACCCATATGCACAAACTGGGTCTACATAGACAAGATGTCATCATCATCATCCAATTCCTCACCCCATCAGTGAGTTACATCCTCTTCACACACTATTAATTCATCCCCGCTGGAATCCAGCTTCAGAGCCTGGGGATAGACCACCCCCAGTGTTACAATACATGTCTGACCCCCAGTGTTACAATACATGTCTGACCCGCAGTGTTACAATACATGTCTGACCCCCAGTGTTACAATACATGTTTGACCAGCAGTGTTACAATACATGTCTGACCAGCAATGTTACAATACATGTCTGACCCCCAGTGTTACAATACATGTCTGACCAGCAGTGTTACAATACATGTCTGACCCGCAGTGTTAAAATACATGTCTGACCCCCAGTGTTACAATACATGTCTGACCCGCAGTGTTACAATACATGTCTGACCCGCAGTGTTAAAATACATGTCTGGCCCCCACTGTTACAATACATGTCTGACCCCCAGTGTTACAATACATGTCTGACCCGCAGTGTTACAATACATGTCTGACCCGCAGTGTTACAATACATGTCTGACCCGCAGTGTTACAATACATGTCTGACCCCCAGTGTTACAATACATGTCTGACCCGCAGTGTTACAATACATGTCTGACCCGCAGTGTTAAAATACATGTCTGACCCCCAGTGTTACAATACAAGTCTGACCCCAAGTGTTACAATACTTGTCTGACCCCCAGTGTTACAATACATGTCTGAACCCCAGTGTTACAATACATGTCTGACCCGTAGTGTTACAATACATGTCTGACCCCCAGTGTTACAATACATGTCTGACCAGCAGTGTTACAATACATGTCTGGCCCCCACTGTTACAATACATGTCTGACCCCCAGTGTTACAATACATGTCTGACCCCCAGTGTTACAATACATGTCTGACCCCCAGTGTTACAATACATGTCTGGCCCCCAGTGTTACAATACATGTCTGACCCCCAGTGTTACAATACATGTCTGACCCGCAGTGTTACAATACATGTCTGACCCCCAGTGTTACAATACATGTCTGACCAGCAGTGTTACAATACATGTCTGACCCGCAGTGTTACAATACATGTCTGACCCCCAGTGTTACAATACATGTCTGACCCCCAGTGTTACAATACATGTCTGACCCCCAGTGTTACAATACATGTCTGACCCCCAGTGTTACAATACATGTCTGACCCCCAGTGTTACAATACATGTCTGACCCCCAGTGTTACAATACATGTCTGACCCCCAGTGTTACAATACATGTCTGACCAGCAGTGTTACAATACATGTCTGACCCGCAGTGTTACAATACATGTCTGACCCCCAGTGTTACAATACATGTCTGACCCCCAGTGTTACAATACATGTCTGACCCCCAGTGTTACAATACATGTCTGACCCCCAGTGTTACAATACATGTCTGACCAGCAGTGTTACAATACATGTCTGACCAGCAGTGTTACAATACATGTCTGACCAGCAGTGTTACAATACATGTCTGACCAGCAGTGTTACAATACATGTCTGACCCCCAGCAGAGGCGGATTTGTGCCTAGGCCCGTGAGGCACGGGCCTCAGGGCGGCACTAATCTAGGGCGGCACTTGCGGACTGCCATGCTTTTAAATAGCAGCATGGCAGAGCGGGTGGGAAGCGGCAAGTGACAAGCGGCGCCGCCGCTGACATGATTCATCATCATATGTCAGCGGCAGCGACGCTCGTTACCCGCCGCTACCCTCCCGCTCTGCCATGCACACAGTAGTATGTACATCACCGGCGGCGGCTCGCTGCTGTCACTGCCAGGCTGTGTATGTGTATCCATGGTTCCCCCCAGGCTGCGTCTTCGTCGATTGAGCTGATTTGCTCAGGCTCACTGCCTCCAGCGCCCATTGGCTACTGTATACACACAGTCTATTGGCTGCTGTGTATCCAATGGGCGTGGAAAGCAGCTGAGCTGAGCTCATCTTGCGCTGCTCTCAGTCAGTGTCTGAGTGAGAGACTGACTGAGACAGTCATAGCACATACAGTTAATACTCCACGTTATGAGGTGGGCTACAGTTACATTTGAATGAAGTATATATATATATATATATATATATATATATATATATATATATATATATATATATATATATATAATGTTTGTGTATATATAAATATATATATATATATATATACACATATACATGTGTATATATTATATATATATATATATTTATATACATATGTTTATGTGTGTGTGTGTGTATATATATATATATATATATATATATATATATATATATATATATATATATATATATATATATATATAAAATAGGGGGGGGGGCGGCCAAAAATGTTGTGCCTAGGGGCGGCCTGACCCCTAAATTCGCCCCTGACCCCCAGTGTTACAATACATGTCTGACCAGCAGTGTTAAAATACATGTCTGACCCACAGTGTTACAATACATGTCTGACCCCCAGTGTTACAATACATGTCTGACCAGCAGTGTTACAGTACATGTCTGACCCCCAGTGTTACAATACATGTCTGACCAGCAGTGTTACAATACATGTCTGACCCCCAGTGTTACAATACATGTCTGACCCCCAGTGTTACAATACATGTCTGACCCCCAGTGTTACAATACATGTCTGACCCCCAGTGTTACAATACATGTCTGACCCACAGTGTTACAATACATGTCTGACCAGCAGTGTTACAATACATGTCTGACCAGCAGTGTTACAATACATGTCTGACCCGCAGTGTTACAATACATGTCTGACCCCCAGTGTTACAATACATGTCTGACCAGCAGTGTTACAATACATGTCTGACCAGCAGTGTTACAATACTTGTCTGACCCGCAGTGTTACAATACATGTCTGACCAGCAGTGTTACAATACATGTCTGACCCGCAGTGTTACAATACATGTCTGACCCCCAGTGTTACAATACATGTCTGACCCCCAGTGTTACAATACATGTCTGACCAGCAGTGTTACAATACATGTCTGACCCCCAGTGTTACAATACATGTCTGACCAGCAGTGTTACAATACATGTCTGAACCCCAGTGTTACAATACATGTCTGACCCCCAGTGTTACAATACATGTCTGACCAGCAGTGTAACAATACATGTCTGACCAGCAGTGTAACAATACATGTCTGAACCCCAGTGTTACAATACATGTCTGACCCCCAGTGTTACAATACATGTCTGACCAGCAGTGTTACAATACATGTCTGACCCCCAGTGTTACAATACATGTCTGACCCCCAGTGTTACAATACATGTCTGACCCCCAGTGTTACAATACATGTCTGACCCCCAGTGTTACAATACATGTCTGACCAGCAGTGTTACAATACATGTCTGACCAGCAGTGTTACAATACATGTCTGACCCCCAGTGTTACAATACATGTCTGACCCCCAGTGTTACAATACATGTCTGACCCCCAGTGTTACAATACATGTCTGACCAGTAGTGTTACAATACATGTCTGACCAGCAGTGTTACAATACATGTCTGACCCCCAATGTTACAATACATGTCTGACCAGCAGTGTTACAATACATGTCTGACCAGCAGTGTTACAATACATGTCTGACCCCCAGTGTTACAATACATGTCTGACCAGCAGTGTTACAATACATGTCTGACCAGCAGTGTTACAATACATGTCTGACCCCCAGTGTTACAATACATGTCTGAACCCCAGTGTTACAATACGTGTCTGACCCCCAGTGTTACAATTCGTGTCTGACCAGCAGTGTTACAATACATGTCTGAACCCCAGTGTTACAATACATGTCTGACCCCCAGTGTTACAATACATGTCTGACCAGCAGTGTTACAATACATGTCTGACCCCCAGTGTTACAATACATGTCTGACCCCCAGTGTTACAATACATGTCTGACCCCCAGTGTTACAATACATATCTGACCAGCAGTGTTACAATACATGTCTGACCCCCAGTGTTACAATACATGTCTGATCAGCAGTGTTACAATACATGTCTGACCCGCAGTGTTACAATATATGTCTGACCCCCAGTGTTACAATACATGTCTGACCCCCAGTGTTACAATACATGTCTGACCCCCAGTGTTACAATACATGTCTGACCCCCAGTGTTACAATACATGTCTGACCCCCAGTGTTACAATACATGTCTGACCCCCAGTGTTACAATACATGTCTGACCAGCAGTGTTACAATACATGTCTGACCAGCAGTGTTACAATACATGTCTGACCCCCAGTGTTACAATACATGTCTGACCCCCAGTGTTACAATACATGTCAGACCCCCAGTGTTACAATACATGTCTGACCCCCAGTGTTACAATACATGTCTGACCCCCAGTGTTACAATACATGTCTGACCCCCAGTGTTACAATACATGTCTGACCAGCAGTGTTACAATACATGTCTGACCAGCAGTGTTACAATACATGTCTGACCCCCAGTGTTACAATACATGTCTGACCCCCCAGTGTTACAATACATGTCTGACCAGCAGTATTACAATAGATGTCTGACCCCCAGTGTTACAATACATGTCTGACCAGCAGTATTACAATACATGTCTGACCCCCAGTATTACAATACATGTCTGACCAGCAGTATTACAATACATGTCTGACCAGCAGTGTTACAATACATGTCTGACCCCCAGTGTTACAATACATGTCTGACCCCCAGTGTTACAATACATGTCTGACCCCCAGTGTTACAATACATGTCTGACCCCTAGTGTTACAATACATGTCTGACCCCCAGTGTTACAATACATGTCTGACCAGCAGTGTTACAATACATGTCTGACCAGCAGTGTTACAATACATGTCTGACCCCCAGTGTTACAATACATGTCTGACCAGCAGTGTTACAATACATATCTGACCAGCAGTGTTACAATACATGTCTGACTGTTACAATACATGTCTGACCAGCAGTGTTACAATAAATGTCTGACTGTTACAATACATGTCTGACCCCCAGTGTTACAATACATGTCTGACCAGCAGTGTTACAATACATGTCTGACCAGCAGTGTTACAATACATGTCTGACCCCCAGTGTTATAATACATGTCTGACCCCCAGTGTTACAATACATGTCTGACCCCCAGTGTTACAATACATGTCTGACCCCCAGTGTTACAATACATGTCTGACCCCCAGTGTTACAATACATGTCTGACCCCCAGTGTTACAATATATGTCTGACCAGCAGTGTTACAATACATGTCTGACCAGCAGTGTTACAATACATGTCTGACCCCCAGTGTTACAATACATGTCTGACCCCCAGTGTTACAATACATGTCTGATCCCCAGTGTTACAATACATGTCTGACCCCCAGTGTTACAATACATGTCTGACCCCCAGTGTTACAATACATGTCTGACCCCCAGTGTTACAATACATGTCTGACCAGCAGTGTTACAATACATGTCTGACCCCCAGTGTTACAATACATGTCTGACCAGCAGTGTTACAATACATGTCTGACCAGCAGTGTTACAATACATGTCTGACCCCCAGTGTTACAATACATGTCTGACCAGCACAGTGTTACAATACATGTCTGACCCCCAGTGTTACAATACATGTCTGACCAGCAGTGTTACAATACATATCTGACCAGCAGTGTTACAATACATGTCTGACTGTTACAATACATGTCTGACCAGCAGTGTTACAATACATGTCTGACTGTTACAATACATGTCTGACCCCCAGTGTTACAATACATGTCTGACCAGCAGTGTTACAATACATGTCTGACCCCCCAGTGTTACAATACATGTCTGACCAGCAGTGTTTCAATACATGTCTGACCCCCAGTGTTACAATACATGTCTGACCCCCAGTGTTACAATACATGTCTGACCAGCAGTGTTACAATACATGTCTGACCCCCAGTGTTACAATACATGTCTGACCCCCAGTGTTACAATACATGTCTGACCCCCAGTGTTACAATACATGTCTGACCCCCAGTGTTACAATACATGTCTGTCCCCCAGTGTTACAATACATGTCTGACCCCCAGTGTTACAATACATGTCTGACCCGCAGTGTTACAATACATGTCTGACCCCCAGTGTTACAATACATGTCTGACCCCCAGTGTTACAATACATGTCTGACCAGCAGTGTTACAATACATGTCTGACCAGCAGTGTTACAATACATGTCTGACCCCCAGTGTTACAATACATGTCTGACCCCCCAGTGTTACAATACATGTCTGACCAGCAGTATTACAATAGATGTCTGACCCCCAGTGTTACAATACATGTCTGACCAGCAGTATTACAATACATGTCTGACCCCCAGTATTACAATACATGTCTGACCAGCAGTATTACAATACATGTCTGACCAGCAGTGTTACAATACATGTCTGACCCCCAGTGTTACAATACATGTCTGACCCCCAGTGTTACAATACATGTCTGACCCCCAGTGTTACAATACATGTCTGACCCCTAGTGTTACAATACATGTCTGACCCCCAGTGTTACAATACATGTCTGACCAGCAGTGTTACAATACATGTCTGACCAGCAGTGTTACAATACATGTCTGACCCCCAGTGTTACAATACATGTCTGACCAGCAGTGTTACAATACATATCTGACCAGCAGTGTTACAATACATGTCTGACTGTTACAATACATGTCTGACCAGCAGTGTTACAATACATGTCTGACTGTTACAATACATGTCTGACCCCCAGTGTTACAATACATGTCTGACCAGCAGTGTTACAATACATGTCTGACCAGCAGTGTTACAATACATGTCTGACCAGCAGTGTTATAATACATGTCTGACCCCCAGTGTTACAATACATGTCTGACCCCCAGTGTTACAATACATGTCTGACCCCCAGTGTTACAATACATGTCTGACCCCCAGTGTTACAATACATGTCTGACCCCCAGTGTTACAATACATGTCTGACCAGCAGTGTTACAATACATGTCTGACCAGCAGTGTTACAATACATGTCTGACCCCCAGTGTCACAATACATGTCTGACCCCCAGTGTTACAATACATGTCTGACCCCCAGTGTTACAATACATGTCTGACCCCCAGTGTTACAATACATGTCTGACCCCCAGTGTTACAATACATGTCTGACCCCCAGTGTTACAATACATGTCTGACCCCTAGTGTTACAATACATGTCTGACCCCCAGTGTTACAATACATGTCTGACCAGCAGTGTTACAATACATGTCTGACCAGCAGTGTTACAATACATGTCTGACCCCCAGTGTTACAATACATGTCTGACCAGCACAGTGTTACAATACATGTCTGACCCCCAGTGTTACAATACATGTCTGACCAGCAGTGTTACAATACATGTCTGACCAGCAGTGTTACAATACATGTCTGACCCCCCAGTGTTACAATACATGTCTGACCAGCAGTGTTTCAATACATGTCTGACCCCCAGTGTTACAATACATGTCTGACCCCCAGTGTTACAATACATGTCTGACCAGCAGTGTTACAATACATGTCTGACCCCCAGTGTTACAATACATGTCTGACCCCCAGTGTTACAATACATGTCTGACCCCCAGTGTTACAATACATGTCTGTCCCCCAGTGTTACAATACATGTCTGACCCCCAGTGTTACAATACATGTCTGACCCGCAGTGTTACAATACATGTCTGACCAGCAGTGTTACAATACATGTCTGACCAGCAGTGTTACAATACATGTCTGACCAGCAGTGTTACAATACATGTCTGACCCCCAGTGTTACAATACATGTCTGACCCCCAGTGTTACAATACATGTCTGACCCCCAGTGTTACAATACATGTCTGACCCCCAGTGTTACAATACATGTCTGACCCCCAGTGGTGCAGAAATTGTTCGGATTTTTAAAATCACATATTTAGCTTTTATTGTGTTTAAACTGGGACAGAGCACCCCTGGATAAAACAGCAACCCCCTTATGGAGGGTCAGAGAACCCCCGGAGGACGTGGCAACCCCTGTATGGACACAACATGGACAGAACAACCCTGGACTCTTATGGACGGATAGAGCAACTGTTTCAGGGGGTCTGTAAAATTAGATCCACTTGTACAATGTTTTATGTATAAAGTTGTGAATATATAAGGAGATCTGTTTTGTGGAGTCCATACGTGTGAACACATTTATTTTGAACATTTTCTATACGCATGTTAGTTTGATATGTTCCCCTTATCTATGACTAGCTAACCACATCCTGTTTCTGAATATTTACATGAGGGGACCAATGTTTCCAGATAGAGAATTAATGCACAGCTAGGGCCTGATTCTGAGTCACATGCAATGCAGATAGGCCCTGATTCAGGTTTGCTCAGAACATTGCAGCTTACCGAGCAAGTGAGACACCGCCCAGCCGAAGATCCGCCCCCACAGACGACTCCCCTTTGGAAACATGCAAGAGTATGGAACACACCTCCTCGCATGAGCTGCTAGCAGGAGAATTGATTGATTTGTCCTGCCTTCGCAAATAAAAGCCAGTCTCAAATGAGTGCCGGGACGAAGACGGGGCGGGCACGCACCTTCAGCTCATGCAAATGTCCCTCCTCCACTACCAACAATGTTGGGAGGTAAAAGCAAAATAAGAGGCCAATTCAGGATCACTCGCAGCGATCTGAATTCGGCCCCTGCCTCGATGGTTACGGTAGCGAACACGTGCAAACCCAGACTGAGAATGGCCTTGGTGATTTACAGTGTCCCCGAACTGTTCGCGGCGGGGAGGGAGTGGACAGGGGCAGTGGCGGTGCTGGGACATGGGAACGCCCAGCGTTTCATGGTCGTCCCCCATTAAAATGCTGGGCATTCCCATGGGTATGTGGGCAGACCGATGACTGCTGGGGGCAGGCGGCTGATGTCACATGATGTCAGCTGCCAGCGCTGTCTTCATCCCAGATGTGCCGCAAATATAAGTCAGTCTCCACTGACTTATATTTGTGAAGGCAGGAGAAATCATTGGCTGGTCACCGACATGTGAGGGGGTGTGTCTTTGTAACACATCCCCTCGCATGGTTGCAGGCAGATACTGCGGGGGCGTCACAGGGACTCAGTATGCTCCGAGCTTCGCAGCTTACCAAGTCACTTAGAATGACCCCCTAATACCCCTTTCAGACAGAAAAATCTTAAAAACCCAGGTATTTCCTGGATACTTTAACCCGAGAGATACCCCGTTCTCATTGCCGCAAAAACCCGGGTATTTTCCGGGGAAAGCGGAAATTTCCTGTGTCGCGTCTCTGTGTGAAAGGGTCTTTTGTGAAATTCCCGGGTGTTATGCCCCGGGAATTACACACAGGTTTTTTTGCAGGTTTTATCCTGGGTAATACACGGGTGTGTGGCAGTTTGAACAGGTTAGAACCGGGTTTTTCTCACAAAATGCAAAAAAAGCAAGTTCATTGCATTGCTCGAAGCTGCTTTTTAAACAGCCAATCAAAGAAGCTCTTAGATGCCACACACTTGATGGCAGGCATACCAGGGGAAGCAGTGTGAACGGGGCAGACACGGGAATTTCCCGGGTCTAAGGTGCAGTATGAATGGGGTCTGTAAAGCTGAGATGCTCTGTGCCCCGCCAAAACACGGGATTTTGCAGGGGCGGCAATGAGAAAGTGGTATAAGACTAAGCTAAAAGCTCTGACCCACTTTCACACAGCACAAAAAACGCAGGTATTTCCCCTGCCGACCCCTTTCACACAGAAGCGTGATTTTTTTTTTGCAATATACTGTGTGTCATTAGAAAAGGACAGTTTTAAAGGCACGCCGAGATGAAGTCATGAAAAGTGGGTGGTGACTGCTCACTGCATTGCATTAACCATGGCATGACACAAGGATAAGTTGTAAACAAGTTTTATTGTTTTTATATACTGGAAGGTACATGTTACCTCACATGGTTGTCAGTATATTTGTAATGTTTGAGTACACTGTGGCATCTTTGACTGTCCCAGTAATTTGTTTGCCGATCTCCTCTCCTCTCACTGCCAGCAGCTCTCACCTCTTGCTTCTTCCAGTGGGCCATGCTGTCCTTTCTTCAGCTCCCTCTCAGAGGCCAGCCCCAATGCCATGCCCTCCCAGCCAATCAGAGAGGCCCATCCTCACAACCAATCAGCCAGCAACCCACCAGGAGAGCCAATCAGTGCCTAACAATGTGTAATAATCCCCAAAACCTGGGTCGCACCCTTTCAGACAGCTGTTGACCTGGGTTATTGGAATTCAGACCCAGGTTCAACCTTTCAGACAGAAAAAAAAACCCGGGTCTACCCTTCTGGACCACGGTAATTCCTGGGTCTTTTTCTGTCTGAAAGGGGTATTAGAATGCCACTAGAATAGTGTCATTACCTATACAAAGAACTTATTAGACTGTTTACAAAATCTGCTGCAACTATTACCCTGGCTCTCAAATAAGATATTTTTGTTGCCAGTTACAGAAGTAAAGTGACACATGAACGACACACAATAATTTTGTTGCAAATATATACTTAGTGACAACACCGTTGCACACCAATCTCTGTACACTATCTGATTTTCAATTAATTCTATTTGTACATCTGAGTAACACTTTATAGTTGTATAATTCCTATAACAATTGTTCTGACCCATCTTCTGCAACTCTTCAATAAGTGTTACGGGACCAACTCTCTTGTCATCATACAGTTACCACAGATTATACTATAGAACACAGTACTGTGAAAAATTATTTTGACAAATGTGCACAACACATTAGTCAACTGCAGCTGTACATATTAATCCATACATATATTTAAAAAAAATTGTATTAATTATTACTAGCGCCAAACTTATTTCCGTTGGTTCTTTATTAAGTGTGCAAAACTCCACAAAAACCAAGACATCCTTAGTAGTGGTGTCTGTTTTCCTTTTTTCTTTTTTTTTCGCAAGCTTATATATAAATATAAATACAATGTATCCCCACCCTCCCTACAAAGGGCGATGACCTGATTAACAAATGATTCAACTTGACAAGTGATAATTAATTAATCCATGCAATATGCTATCTATGTATACTGTATACCTCCCCTTGTTGTGTTGTCTCCTGGCAGTTGCGTTGTAACCGGAAAACAATTCCTAGTATACAAAAGTATACATGGCCAATAAAGCTGATTCGTAGATTTATTAAGCTCAGTGAAGTGATAAACTGTCTGGTTTCACTTTATTGATGGCACAGCATAACTAAACACACACACACACAAACACACACAGCCAACCACACCTATGGCCAACACTCCGCCAGCAGCCACATCCCCCCCATGTATCAGCATCGGAAAGCGTCATATTTGCTGACGATTCACAATGAAAATAAGAACTCAGTGGAGGGAACCATTGGCAGACCACATCTCTTCTCCTAGCATATTGCTAGGAGCGGTGATATGGTCTGCCTATGGCCACATCTGCGGCAACCAGCAGTGAGGAAAAGGGGAACCAAATAAAATCAAACTAGAGTACTTCTGAAAACAAGAATCAGGGGGATAACAGTATGATGCGACTCGCATATGGTGAGTCTATGCTTAAAAGCTTGTTGTTGTACGAAATGTCAATATAAACATTAGTAGCAATATATTTTGGGAAGTTTATGCCCCTTTGCCACTGCAGCTCTTAAACGGTATATTGCTGTTTTTTCCCCACAATTTACCGTTTAAGGCTGCAGTGGGAAAGCGCCAGAGTTGAAATACCGGTTAAAGTTAACCGGTATTTCAACCCGTTTTAAAAGCAGAGTCCTACACGTTTAAATACCGTTTTTAAGGCAGTGGGAATGCCTCTGAAACGGTATTTAGTAAAAATAAAAAAATCGGCGTGGGGTCCCCCCCACTGCCATAACCAGCACCAAGCTGAAAGAGCCGGGGCTGATATAAAAAAAATCAGGAAACCCGGCAAATAGGGCTTCGCTGATTTTTTAAGACCAGCCCCAGACTCAAGGGCCAGGGCTGGTTCCCAAAATACGGGGGACAAAATGAGTAGGGGTCCCCCGTATTTTAAGAACCAGCCCCAGGCACAACCAGCCAGCAGGGTAATGCCACAGCCCGGGGACACTTATTATATAAGGTCCCGCGGCCAAAGCATTAACCCTACCGACCAGTCAGCCTGGCCAGGGGTCCTGGGGGAGTGGGGACCCCCCCAATTAAGGGGTCCCCCCCTCCAGGACTTACCTGACCGGGCTGAAGCCTGGTGCTGTCCTCGATGCCCCTGGGCGGTGGGCATCGAGCTGATCTTTGTGTAAAAAAATTGATGAAAAAACTATTGTTTTAAACTGTGGAACTATGAGTCCCAGCAAGCCTCCCCCACAAGCTGGGACTTGAAGAACCACAAGCCCCAGCCTGCGGGGCATTAAAGGGCCCGCTGGGTCTAGTAGTTACACAGTAAAAAAAATAGTTAAATAAACACACTGACAAGCTAGAAGAATAAAAGTTTAATACATACATTACACAAACACACTGATACTTACCTATCTTGATCCCGTAGGTAGGTCCCAGGGTCCGGTGGCTTGGTTCCGGGGCTGGTCCGGGGCTCCAGGGCTGAAGAGTCTGGGGTCCTGGATCCGTAGTAATCCAAAGGGTTACCTGGGGAGAGAAATCCTACTCACCTGTCCTCTGGCGTCCACCCCGGCATCTTCACTTCAAGTCTCGCTGCTCCCGGCTGCAGTGGTACCCGCTCCGCTGTACACTAGAGACGCAGAGATCCTTCATCCTCGGCGTCTCTACTCAGAATGAATTCATTCTGAGTAGAGACGCCGAGGATGAAGGATCTCTGCGTCTCTCCAGTGTCCAGCGGAGCGGGTGCCAGCAGCCGGGAGCAGCGCGACTTGAAGTGAAGATGCCGGGGTGGACG
The DNA here is from genome assembly GCF_055691185.1 of Crinia signifera. Taxonomy (NCBI): domain Eukaryota; kingdom Metazoa; phylum Chordata; class Amphibia; order Anura; family Myobatrachidae; genus Crinia; species Crinia signifera. The sequence continues at coordinate 43,980,835 of NC_139222.1, forward strand.
CCAGAGGACAGGTGAGTAGGATTTCCTTCCCCAGGTAACCCTTTGGATTACTACGGATCCAGGACCCCGGACTCTTCAGCCCTGGAGCCCCGAACTCGAACCAGCCCCGGAACCAAGGCAGGGCCGAAACTAGGGTTTCTGGTGCCCGGGGCAAGACATTCATTTAGTGCCCCCCCCCCCCCAAAAAAAAATAATTATATATATATATATTTATGTGCTTACAGACAACAGAAGGGTTATATTAAACCAACAAACAAGACAATATATAATATATTATTATATATACACTGTTTTCTGAAATGAAATATATATTTATAAATTATCCCTCAACTGGTCCACTTGCATAAAAATACATATATACTAGAAACTATATGAACCGCAAAACAGGGATAGTGCGCGTCAAAGGCGCGCAGTAAAAATTTAGGGCATGTTTTTTTTTTGGGGGGGGGGGGGGGGGGGAGGAGAAGTGGTGTGGTCACATAGTAGTATCAATTCACATTATAGCACACACCGTAATGCCCAGTACACATTACAGCACACACCGTTATGCCCAGTACACATTCCAGCACACACCGTAAAGCCCAGAGCACATTACACCACAAACCGTAATGCCCAGTACACATTATAGCACACACCGTTATGCCCCCCAGTACACATTATAAGCAATGGTTAATTGCTGCTGCCACTGGATAGAACACTGTCCCTGAATGATACACAATATGCCACAAACATACATCCCAACACTGGAGGCAGAGGAGAGGAGACATCTGCGCGTGCCTTCGGCACGCGCCAAAAATTAGAGGGTTCACCTACTACCGTGGAACTCCTGCGAGGCTACATCCCCCATTTTTTCCACTATGAGGGCATGGTCAGCTCTCTAAGAGCTGTAGCCACATGGGGTGCCCCCAATAGTGCAGTTCCAGATACACATGACCCCAAAAGTGCAGTCCGTGATGCCCATTATACCTATGCCGCATACTGTGATGCCCATTATAAATATGATCCGCACCGTGATGCTCCATTATACATATGCCCCACACCTGGAGCTTTATGGTCCCCATAGCACTTCACTGCATGCATCATGGCACTGCAGTTAGTCACCAGGGGCCACACTGACACACAAACACACATTGTATACGCACCAGGGGCACACTGACCCACACATTGCATGGGCACCAGGGACACAGAGACACACACATTGCATGGGCACCAGGGGCACACACACACATTGTATAGGCACCAGGAGCATACTGACACACACACATTGCATTGGCATACTGACACACACAAACACACACATTGCATGGGCACCAGGGGCACACTGACACACACAAACATTGCATGGGCACACTGACACACACATACATTGCATGGGCACACGGACACACACACATTGCATGGGCATACTGACACACACAAACATACACTGCAGGGGCATACAGACACATATTGCATGGGCACATTGACAAACACATTGCATGGGCACACGCATATATTATAGACCAGGGGTGTGCATTCCCTCTCCCTCCAAAAGAAAAATACCTCTTTGCTGAGCTGCCGTGCCTGCCTTGTGAGTCCTAACAAGTAGCTGGACTGGGGAGCACAGGAGCAGTCAGAAGGCAAAGGAGCACTGCTTACAGTATATGATATATCTGGCACACTAAACTTGGAGACTGTGCCTGGCTTGTGCCTGGCTTGTGCCTGGCTTGTACCTGTAGAGTAGACATTGCTGCTTCCTTCCCCTTAGGGTTACCACCTTTTTGTTGAGAGATTCCCGGACATTGGCCCGCCCCTTGACACACCCACTGCCCCGCCCCCAGCCCCGCCCTTTGACCCGCCTTTTGTTGATTTTTTTTTTTACCCTTTGCTTCACTTTCATTCTTGATTTTGCCTACCATAATGCCAGTTACATGTTACATCACACACAGTAATGCCCATTACACGTTATGCCACACACCGTGATGCCCATTACATGTTACGCCATTCACCACAATGCCCATTATATGTTATGCCAGGACTCAAAACGTTTTTTTGTAAAGGAGGAATAGTATGGACAGTGCAAAAATTTTCAACATAATGCCGATTACATGTCACACACCCATTACATAGTATACAAAATGCCATAGTATACCACATGTCATAATGCCCATTACATGTTATGCCACACCATGATGCCCATTACATATTATGCTTATTACTTGTTATGCCAGTAAAATAGGGACAACATGGACACTGTAACGCCGATTACACATCACACACCCATTACATAGTATACCAAATGCCATAATGTCAATTACATGTTATGCCACACATCGTAATGCCTATTAAATGTTATACCAAACACCATAATGCCCATTACACATTATACCAAACACCGTAATGCCATTATATGTTATACCAAACACCGTAATGCCAATTACACATTATATTAAACACCATAATGCCCATTACACGTTATTCCAAACACCGTAATGCCCATTGCACATTACACCACACACCGTGATGCCCATTACATGTTACGCCTCACATGATGCCCATTACATCACACATACTGTAATGCCCATTACACATTATGCGACACACTGTGATGCCCACACACACATGGGGTGACAGAGCTGCATACACAGGGTGACGGGGGCACACACAGGGTGATAGGGGGCACACACAGGGTGATAGGGGGCACACACAGGGTGACAGATAAAGGGACAGTAGTAAGAGAGAGGGATAGGTTCACATATATATACTGCGTGACAGAGGGGCAAAGCTTACAAAAACTCCCTAGCATGTCGCAGCCTGCAGAGAACCCGAACCTCCACACCCCCACCCAGGTGACAGCAACAATACAGACCCTCTATCCTTACCAGGTGCTCCATGCATGCTCCTCTGCATGCATGTTCTGGAGTAGGGCAGGCAAGTGAGAGCATTGGAGGGCGCCGAACAGGGGTAACTTCACTGTCCAGGAGAGATAGCCGTGGCGCAAGACCTGCTTGTCAGTCCTGGCATTTCAAATTTTGCGCCCCCCGCCAATAGGAGCTCGCATCCGGGCAACCAATCAGGAGCAGCAGTGGTGGCGTGGCTAATCCCCCCCCCCCCACACCCGCTGGACTGGAACACCACCCATCCGGACTCCGGGTTTAATTACCGGACTGTCCGCGTCCGGAGTAATCCCGGATGGGTGGTAACCCTAGGGAATCGGCATATGCAGGGGGGGGAGGGGTTCGTCGGTCCATTGAATCCAGACAGCTGAGCTTGCCCCCAGCATAGATTATAATATACCCCAGTATATTTAGAATATTAATAAAGCTTAAGTTAGCTGATATTTATTTTAAAGGTGCTGGGCTGGCTGGGCCTGGGGAGGTTGGCTGGGGCCTGGGCTGGGCCAGGCACATTGCCCAGCAGGTGACCTGGGCTGGGTGTGCAGAAGGGGGACTGCCTGGCAAGTTACAACCCTGGCTGCCCTGGTGATTGGCTGCGCTGCTGCTGTAGGTAGCTAGGTAGGCTGTGTGTACCACTGGACAATTACACCACAAACTCACACTGCACCGTGCGCCTACCAGAGATGCTGAGTGAGTACTCGCGTCACCTGTGTGTCTCACAGGTCACAGGTCACATCGCCGTAGCCTGCAGGAGGAGCCGGACGAGTGACACTCATACTGTCACTCTGACTCTGTGTCCCGCCTCCTCCCTTCTTCTCCCAGCCAGCCAGCGCAGCGCCGCAGCGGAGTGTGTGTCACTCAGCAACAACAGAGACAGTGACACTGAAGGAGGAGGAGTAGGAGGACGGTCCTACTCTCTCCCTCCCCCGGATTCCTCACGTGGGTTACGGGCTGCCCCGCTGCCGGGTATGTAGCTGACTGTCAACTTGTCACCGGGCACCGGCAGGCAGCCGCGGGGGGATCAATTACCGGACAAACTATAGTCCGGGACAGCCACCCTTCCGGACTCCGGACGCCGGTCTGTATTACCGGACTGTCCGGAGTAATCCCGGACGGGTGGTAACCCTACTTCCCCTGCCTCCTCTGACACGTTCATCCGAGGCCACGCCCCCACCCGCCGTCCCATTGGACAGCCCGCTCGCATTCCCTCCCTCCCATTGGACAATGTTTTTTTTTTTATGACACTGACAGACACAGTGTCATGGCCGCGCCCGCGCTGACTCGCCTGTGATCAGCAAGCGCACGGGCAGCGGCAGACGGCGGCCCTGTCACAAGTTCAACACCTCAAGCAGGCAGTGTAGTGAGTGCTACATCAGTCCCCAGCGCCCCCCCCCCCTCCAGCGCCCGGTGCACGTGCCCCCCCAGCCCCCCCTAGTTACGGCCCTGACCAAGGCCCCGGAACCAAGCCACCGGACCGGACCCTGGGAACTACCTACGGGATTAAGATAGGTAAGTATCAGTGTGTTTGTGTAATGTATGTATTAAACTTTTATTTTTCTGGCTTGTCAGTGTGTTTGTTTAACAATTTTTTTACTGTGGAACTAAAAGACCCAGCGGGCCCTTTAATGCCCCGCAGGCTGGGACTTGTGGTTCTCCAAGTCCCAGCTTGCGGGGGAGGCTTGCTGGGACTCATAGTTCCACAGTTTAAAAAAATAGTTTTTTCATCTATTTTTTTACACCAAGATCAACCCGGTGGCCACCGCACAGGGCCACCAGGGACAGCACCAGGCTTCAGCCTGGTCAGGTAAGTCCTGGAGGGGGGGACCCCTTTATTGGGGGGGTCCCCATTCCCCCAGGACCCCTGGCCAGGCTGACTGGTCGGTAGGGTTAATGCTTTGGCCGCGGGACCTTATATAATAAGTGTCCCCCGGCTGTGGCATTACCCTGCTGGCTGGTTGTGCCTGGGGCAGGTTCTTAAAATGGGGGGGACCCCTACTCATTTTGTCCCCCGTATTTTGGGAACCAGCCCTGGCCCTTGAGCCTGGGGCTGGTTTTCTTGTGGGAAATCTGGCTCTGACTGTGATATTTCTTTTATTCTCACCCGGCACAATATACATGATAAATGCATACCTCCCATCTGTCCCTATTTTTTTTTTTTGGGGGGGGGGGGGGGGGGGGGGGGGGTCCGTGGCCGGCAGTGTCCCATGGTGGGGGGCAGTTGGGAGCCCCCCTGTCAGCAGAACAGCGGGGAAAAGATGCTGTGCGCAAAGTGTCTATTCAGGGAGACAGAGGGAATGGGGGCATGGCCAGCAGCTCACACAGAACTGGCCATGTACCCAACAGTGCCGAAAAACAAGGATCCGGCTTTGCGATCGTGGACATTACACATTTTGCAGCGATCCGTGCGAGGTTCGACTAAGGTTGGTCGACCATAACATGATTAATCTAGAAAGCTACCTAGTTACCAATATACATGCCTAGCAACACCGCAACACTTCCATAGATGCCCATAGATATGTCACATGAGTGGCATGAATACCCACTAACTGATATCTAAGGGTACACATGGCAGAGACATTTGCACCTCTGCCCGGTATTCCACATCCACATATACTGTACATACTTCATACCATTATGAAAGCACATCAAATAGTCTGTTGCATACATACACAATGCTTGCACACAAACAGACCAGTGACCCAGATTGCCATGTGATCCGTGGCGCAACTAAATACATGTGGGCCCCATAGCAAAAGTTTGTAAGGGCCCCTATTTATCACCTAATGCTGAAAAATGTATACAGCACATGATACTTTGACAGGTAAAGTGGGCCCCTCACAGCTCTGGGCCCCATAGCAGCTGCATCCCCTGCACCTATGGTAGTTACACCCTTGCATGTGATCCCTTTCAGAACACACTGGAATCTGCATAAGAGATGAACAGATAGCATAGTAAAAAGAAGAGATAAAGTACTGTAATAGCACAATGCTCAGAGAAGCCGACTGCTACAGGAGGTCAGATATAAGACAGCAATGTGATAGAGACCATATAAGGAAGAGGGCAAGGTACTGACCAGTCACATAGAATGGCTAATATCCCTCCAGCTCTCTCGTTTCTTCTCTGTGAGATACTTCCTACGCTCATATTTTTTAATATACTTCCTGTGGGTTTTTTCGTCTTGACACCACGCCCGAGAGCAGACAAGTGACAGGATATTTGGGCTGTGGTGCATCTGTTTACAGAGACAACAAGAGCAGATACTGTTCAGGGGTGAGATACATCGATAAAATGCCATGGTTTCATCATTTCAGCACACAGACACTGGCCAAGTCAGAAGCATAGAGTAAGGATGGCCTGGATTTCAGGTGCACATATACTTACAGGGTCTGATTCAGAGGTGAGCACTGCTGTGTCTGCTCTAACATCTAGTTATGTTGCAGTGATATTCAAATACTACTTTCAGGCTTTCCCTTGTATACTAGTGCGCCCCTGATTTTGTTCCCCCCTCCAGCCGTTCCTCCACATTCCTTGACAACTGCGCTGCCTGGTTTCCCCACTTCCTTGCCTCTGACCTCCCCTCTAACATCCTTGATGACTTTAACCCTATCCTTATTGACATCACAAACCCAGCTTCCATTAATCTTCTCACCTTCTCCTCCATTGGCCTTTCTTAATGGACATCTATCTCTATTGAATGTCTCAGCCACTCCCTTGAACTTGTCTTCAACCACCGGTATGATAAATCTTACTCCGACAACTTCTCCCTTCGTCCTCTCTGTTCACCATCTACTCTCTTTCATTCTTTCATTCTCCTCCTCTCCTCCCCACACTAAGACTTGTCCTCACCTGATGCAATCTCATGTCTCTTGACCCTACTTTCCTATCCTCACTTGATACTCTCCTTTTTCCTTTATCCGCCATTGGCTGCCCCAACCAGATGCAGGGCTGGCATCAGGAATTTTGGGGCCCGGGACTCATTTCCAGTCTGGACCACAGGTCCCCCCCTCCTCACTTGATTTACCGTAACTCAGCTCCTGCTCCCCATCTCCTCTTGCACTGAGGTCCCACAGCAAAGGTACTTCAACTCAGGATGCTGGTGGCCAATTAAAATGCAGCACCAGCTGGTGAACCAATCAGAGCTCACGTACCGGCACCCGCTTGGATTGGCTGCCAGTACGCGAGCTCTGATTGGCTCAAAAGCCGGTGCAGCATTTTAATTGCCCACCAGCATCCTTGGTTAAATAAGCCTGCTCTCTGGGACCTGCTTTGTTCAATGCACTGAGCGCAGCCATGGCAGTCAGGGGGTTGCAGTGGGCTAAATGAGCTGCCCGGGCCCTTCCAGAGGCTGGGGCCTGGGAGAGCTGTACCCACAGCACAGCAGCCTCCTATTGGCGGCCCTGGCCAGATGGCCTCATTTCACCCTCACCCCTGCTCTCGTTCTGTATCAACCCTGGTTCTAAACTCCAAAACTTCAAAACTGTCAAAGTTCCTGCAAAAACGCTTACTTATAACTGAGCTCCTCTAAAGGAAATCTAGCTTTCTGGCAGAACATTTCAAGTTTATTTTCTTTCCCTACAGCTCTGCTCTCTCCTGTGCAAAGCTATACTTTTTCCAATCACTCATCTCTTATCAGTCCTCCAGTCTCCTCTGCTTCTTTGATACTGTCAACACTCTCCTTCGCCACCCTCCCAATTCCCTTTCCATCCATTCTCATTGACACTGACTTTGCCTATTTCTTCTCCTACAAAATTGAGGCAATTTTACACGAAAATGTCTCCCGCCTCCCTCCAGCCTTCACACCTTGTGCTTCTTCCACCCCTCCACAGACAAGGAAGTTTACTCCCTCATCTTCTCCTCCCCCCTCCACCTGGACCCCTTTCCATCCCACCTGCTCCACTCCCTCTGCCTGCTTTCGAGAACCTTGCTCAGCTCTTCAACCTTTCACTACTTTGCAGCATCTTTCCCTTGCCATTCAAATATGCTCTTGTGTCAGCTTTTTTTTTTTAAATGAGCCCTGACCCTTCCTCACCCCCTAGCTACTGCCTCATCTTTCTTCTCCCTTTTGCCTAAAAACTACTTGAGCAACTTGTATAAACCTCTCTGACAACTAAATTCTTTATCCTCTTCAATCTGGCTTTCACCCACTCCACTCCACTCCACTGGAACTGCCCTGGCCAAAATCTGACAATCTGGATCATCCTATTCTACTCTTCCACACCTTCAGATCATTGGCCTCTCTAGCACTGTTCTACCCTGGCTCACATCTTACCTCACTAACTGCTTGTTTTGTCCTAGAGCTTCTTCTCTTCTCCCTGTACACCTCTTCCCTTGCTGCCCTCATCAGTGTCTTTGACATTTAATACTAACTCTATTTTGAAGACACACAGCTATACCTCTCCTCTTCCCTCTGTCCTCTCTTAGGTATCCAGCTGACTCTCTACCATCTCCCCCTGGATGTCTGAGTGCTCCCTCAAGCTCAACATGGACAAAACTTGAACTCATTATTTTCCACCATCTATAATCTCCACCCCCCCCCCCCACACACACACACCCACCAACACTATCATCTCCACTGTTCGCCAACTACTCTGCTTGGTTGTCACTCTTGACTCCTACCACTCCTTTGCCTTTCACTTCGGTGACTCAATTCTGATGGTTCCGGCTACGCAACATTGCTTTCATCTGGCAGTTTCTCTTCCAGAGTGCATCTAAACTAATTATCCACTCTAGTGAGCAGGGCCCTCTTTCCTCATGTGCTTTACCAACTCTTACTTAAACTATCTTCTATTTCATACTCCCTTTGAAGACATTTAATCCTTTGGTTTTCTGCCTCCCTGAAACTTATTTTAGTGTAATATGCTTATGTAGCTGATACCCCGTACCTGTCCTATTGTCTTGTACTGTAACACTTTATTTTGCCTATTTGTTTATGTACTCTAAAATTGGGTGATGCGGATCCCTTCTGGCACCACATAATAAAGGATAATAATAATCTACTTACTGGCCATCGCATTCTCTTCACTGGTCCCCCATGTTCCCATCTGTTCTCAACTGTGCAGCTAGACTTATTTTCCTCTTCCTCCACTCAACTTCTGCCAAGCCCCCTTTAACAAACTCGGCTGCCCTTCTTCCCTTGTCTGAAAAGTTGGGAGGTAGGCTATAGTAGTTCATCTACTGCAATGCACTTAAACCTCAATCCAAAATTGCTTGATAACATTGAAATCTCACAAACAATAATCTAATGATCTAAAATGAATCACGTTTTGGACATGCTGAGGATTTTGCTAAAGCCCACAAGGTGACAAGGCTTGGAGGAGAGATGTCCTCTATAAAATAGTCTGTAGAACATTTCCCTATAAATCGATCCAATTTAGCCAGTGTTTTAAAGTGACAAAACGATTGCCATTGTGCAGGCTGTTACATTCCACCCTAAGGGACTGATTCAGACCAGCACCGCCCCACCGAGAACACATCCCCTCGCATTTGGCCAAAGGCAAGAGAAATCAATCGATGTTCACTGACCATCAAATAATTTTTCTCCCCTTTGGAAATAAAAATCGGTCTAAACTGCCTTTTACTTCCGCCGCTGATTGCCGAATACGGGGCGGGTGCTGGTGCCAAGGTGAGCCACTCCTGTGCTCCCAGGGTATCACCCAGTATTTTATGGGGACCCCCATAAAAAAACGAGGCGTTTCCCTGATGCCGCAACCCTGCCACTGCAAATGCTTTGGCGAGTGTGATATTCCCCAAAGTCGTCTGCACAGGGGGTCTGCACATGCACTGTCCCCCAACCATAGAAAACTGGTCAAATTCGGGCCTGCAACAGGCAATTAGGCTTACTTTGGTTCCAGGCCAAAAATGGACAAGAACGCCTTTAGTGCAGCTTAGCTGTCCCACGGATTATATTTTATAATTAATTGACCATGGATCTCAACCTAAGCTAATAAACCGCAGTGCAATTCTAACCCCGAGCAATGTGTAATACACATGTACTGTATGTAGACAGGTTATAAATAATTTGTAGTGCACAATCTCTGTGTGTTACGTATAGTCAGGTACAGGTCACATGTCCTAACTCTAAGCTCTTTAAAGTCTTTAACGTAGCTCAGAACAAGTTGTTGTTATTAGATTACTGTTAATCCCCTGTTTGCTCTACTGCTCTGAACCACGCTCAATCCCAGGAAGCCACTGACCGTCCAACTAAGACCATCTTATGTCTCACAGCACCGGAGCCAAGACATCCAGCACCCCAGAAAGAGACGTGGCCAAAAGCCACCATGGGGCAAGGAGCAAAGCTGGAGGAGAGTCTGGTGGCAAGAAAGGAACAACAGAGGGACATGAAGGAGACCGCAAGAGTCTAGGGGGTGGTGGAGGCCATGAGAGAAAGACGCATCACCATCACCACGGGCATGATGAAGGCCACCACTCTAGTGGTAAAGGGCACCACAAGGGGAAAAGAGTGAGCGACACCCAGAGTATCACAACCAAGACGTACTCTCCCTTCCTGAATTCACTTTTCAGCAAGGTAGGTGGCCATGTAGGCAAACAGGGCGACTGAACATTTGTATATGGCTAACTGGGAGAAAAATGTATCTTGCGCGTTACCAGGAAGCAATGTGGAACTTTAGGGTAACCGTTGTTATATTCTTTGTAAGGTGTAAAACATTTCTCATAGCAATAAAGTGAAAATGTTGCCCATAGCAACAGTACGGGTGGTGTAATGGTTAGCATTATTGCCTCACAGCGCTGAGGTCTTGAGTTTGACTCCCACCATGGCCCTAACTGTGCAAAGTTTGTATATTCTCCCCGTACTTGTGTGGGTTTCCTCCCACAATCCAAAAATATACTGGTAGGTTATTTGGCTCCTAACAAAATCAACCCTAGAATGTCTGTGTGTGCGTGTAGATTGTAAGCTCCACTGGGGCAGGGACTGAGGTGAATGTTCAAATATTCTCTGTAAAGCGCTGCGAAATATGTGTGCGCTATATAAGATATTAAATAAATGGTACTCTTTACCTAGAAGGGCGCCCATCGCGGGCATCGCATGCCATTATAATGGCATGCGATGCGACCGATGCGATGCCCGCGATTTTACATAGAAACACATGGTAAAATGTAAATCGCGTCGGTCGCATCGCATGCGACCAAAAAATCGCATGCGATGCGACCGACGCGATTACCGCGATTTCCCATAGGGAACAATGTTAAATGGCCCACAGAGGCCCTCACAATTGTTAACGCCACCCCACGATCAACATCAACCCGAAGCGCGGCGAGCGCAGCGAGCCCGCGAGGAGCGGCGGTACGCGTTCTACGACCTTTTCATACCCCCACTATCCACGTCGGCGTGGAGTTGAGAATAGAAAGTGTGGCGAGCGCAGCGAGCCACCGAGCCCGAAGCGTAGCGAGCCCCGCGAGGGGACGCGGATACCTTCACAGGTATACGCGTCCCCTCGCGGGCTTCACAGGTGTCCGCTGCGCTCGCCACGCTTCGGGCTCGGTGGCTCGCTGCGCTTGCCACACTTTCTATTCTCAACTCCACGCCGACGTGGATAGTGGGGGTATGAAAAGGTCGTAGGACGCGTACCGCTGCGCTCGCCACGCTTCGGGTTCACGTTGATCGTGGGGTGGCGTTAACAATTGGGGGGCCATTTCACACTTCAGGGTGCCTATTTGGCCTCTGTGGGCCATTTAACATTGTTCCCTATGGAAAATCGGGTCAATTGGGACATTTAACATTGTTCCCTATGGGAAATCGCGGTAATCGCGTCAATCGCATGCAATTTTTTTGGTCGCATGCGATGCGACCGACGCGATTTTTTACCTTGCGATGCCCAAGACCAAATCGTGGGCGCCCTTCTAGGTAAAGAGTACCAAATAAATAATAGCAGCCAGGTTCTACTGTCATATAAAAACTGTGGGGCAAATGTATTAACCCTTAATAAGTAATAAAGTGAAGGGTGATAAAGGGCCAGATGTACTAAGCCTGTAAAAGTGATAAAATGGAGAGTTATAAACCACCAACCAATCAGCTCGGTCAGGAGTTCATTGGCTGGTGGTATATCATTTATCAATTTTCAAGCTTGGTACATCTGGCCTAAAGAGAGATAAAGGACCAGCCAATCAGCTCCTAACTGCCATGCTGCAGGCTGTGTTTGAATAAAATATAAGTTAGAAGCTAATACATTTGGTACTTTATCATTTTTTATCACCCTCCCCTTTATCACGTGTTAAGGCTTATTACATCTGGCCCTGTTCTAGATAAATGACAGAAGCTGACTGGTTCCTCTGTGATCCTGATTACGTGACTATGATAATATTTACATGACCAGGTAATAGCGTGCGCCATCTATGCGAGGCAGTAATCAAGTGTTTGCTCCCATTAATGAATGCATGTGGTGTGACAGAAACCATGCAATAGTACTAATACCGAGCCTCTCTGTTTCTAATAATGGGGGCAATTTACTAAGACGGGAGATCTATTTCATATGGGCAACCAATCAGAATCTTCTTCTTATTTATTTAGCACCCTCTAGAACAGGGGTGTTCAACCGGTCCGAGGTAAAGAGCCGAAAAATATCGGCAATCAAGCCAAAGAGCCAACATCATGCCTTTGGCGCGCGCTGCAAAACAGGGGTGTGGTCAGGGGCGTGGTCAGGGGAGTAGTCATATGACTCAAGGGGGAGTGGCTACATGACAAAACTTTATGCCCCCAGTGCCAGATATGTCCCCCACAGTGCTAGGTATGCCCCCAGTGCTACACATATATGCCCCACGGTGCCAGATATGCCCCCCAGTGCTACACATATATGCCCCACGGTGCCAGATATGCCCCCAGTGCCACACATATATGCCCCACGGTGCCACACATATGCCCCCACAGTGCTAGTTATGCGTCCAGTGCCATATATACCCCCACAATGCCACACATATGCCCCCACAGTGCTAGTTATGCGCCCAGTGCCAGGTATGTCCCCACAATGCCACACATATGCCCCCACAGTGCTAGTTATGTGCCCAGTGCCAGATATGTTACCACAATGCCACATATGCCCCCCCCACAGTGCTAGTTATGCCCCCCGTGATAATTTCCCAGCATCAGCACTCACCGTTGTTGCTGCTGCTGCTGCCGGGCGGGGAGAGGACAGTCTGGCGTCCCCCTGCAGTCCGACTCCTGCATGTCACGGAGGGGAGGAGAGCACAGCACACGTCTCCTTCCCCCCTCACTTCCCTGTGACTGGTCCATCCACGAATCAAAGCTCGCGGGCCGGCTCCTGATTGGCTGCCGGCCCGCGAGCTCTGATTGGCGGACGGCCCAGTCACAATGATGCACACTAAGGGGTAGGAGAGATGCGAAATAGAACTTCTTAGTACATTTTTTCCCAATGTGTCTCACTGTGCACATTAGTATGACCACATTCCAGTGTTTGGAACTAGCCCTGTGGTTACTTTAGCTAAGCACAGCGTCTATTCTATTAGATTGGGGGGTCTCCCAACTGCCATTCCCCGCAGTGGGACAATGCCTGCCGCGGGTGGGACAGCGGGACAGGACCGAAAATCGGGACTGTCCCGCTGTAATCGTGACAGTTGGGAAGTATGCACATGGCAGCATTGTGGAGTCTAAACTAACAGACAATTAAACAGATGTTTCAGACTCCTTGAATCACTGACTGGGATAGAAAAGTCATCAGCGTGATGGTCTGCAACATGGCGTCGTGACCCCATGCTGAGAAGGTCGGGACCCACTTTGGGGTCAGGACCCACAGTTTGAGAACCGCTGCTTTAGCTAGATAGGCACATGAAATGTAATATAAAACACCATGTTGAAGCACTACAACTTCATTTACTGTATTTCACCTTCTTCCATTTATTGCCTAATTACTGATTGGTTTAGCGTTATTTAGGTTTTAAGCCAGGCATGTCCAAACTAAAGCCCTCCAACTGTTGCGAAACTACAAGTCCCATCATGCCTTGCCACAATTTTGCTATAAGGGAATGCTAAAACTGTGGCAAGGCATGCTGGGATGTGTAGTTTCACAACAGCTGGAGAGCCACAATTTTAAGCAAATTGCGAGATCATGACTAATATATGTATTTATTACAATGGGACTGATTCAGATATGTTCACTAGACTGCGAATGTTTGCAACCTAGGCATTGACGCATAATCACGCTTGCGCAGACCACCACCATCGGGGACAGGGATGAATTCGGACATGTGCGCACAGGTCTGATACGGCCTCTATAAGTGGATTTATAGAGGCCTATTACAAGCATTTACAAGCTGCCTATTCTCTGTGATTTTGTCCCAGAATTAAAAAAAAGGCAATAATATTAAATGCAAAGCCAGTGGCGTCACTCGGGGATACAGGGGTGCACCCGGATGTCACCCGCCAAGAGGTGTTACCTCAGTGGCAGGAGCTGGCACTGCAGACTGACTGGTCACTGGGTGCAGCCCAGCATCTCTGCAGTGCTTGGTCACGCCCTATTGTCCCGCCGCTCCAGGTGTTGATAAAGGAAGGGTCCGGGAAGCCGCCCTGCCTCTCATTATGTCCAGTTTCTTGATTTATAGAAAATTATTTGTTTTACTTTTATAACAATATTGTGAGCAGTTCCCTTTTATTTGAAAATTGTATATAATATATAATATATATATCATAGTTATCTAACCTCCTGCATTCTGCAGGAGACTCCATGAAATAGCAGCAATCTCCCTCTCTCCCTCATTAGTCTAGTAATCTCCCTCATGTCACCTAGTCCACATTACACTGTTACATTTTTTGGGGAAAAAAGGAATGAGAGACAGATACATTTACATTGAATCATCAGCACCATTTCCCAGCACTTTACCAAGTATAGTATCTCTTACTAACTGGGGCTCATCTACATTGTATATAAGTCATTTAAAAAGATTTCTCTCAGATGTAGCAGTAAAAACAGTGGCAAACGCAGGATTTTCAGAAGGGGGTTTCCAGAGGGGCGGAGCAAAGCACGGAGATGGACACTTAGGTGACACAGTATATGCTGGGTCAGTTAAAGTATTATAGATAGACCAAATATATATAAATAATAATAATAATAATATAAAATATATATATATATATATATATATATATATATATATATATACATACAGGGACGTCAACAGCAGTGTAGACCCCTGGGCATAGCAATGTATTGGGGCCCCTACCGATCCCCAGATAGGGGTAGGGAAAGCTTTGATGTCCCGCGGGTGGTAGGTGGTATTATATAAACCGCTCAGCATGTAGGGCCTGGATCAGTAATTTCCACTAATTACCCCTTTACTGCACAGATGGTGGGAGATGAGGTGGGAGAAAGGGGCATTGGGCTGAATGAAGGGGCCCTGATACATAACTTCCAGGGTGGTAGAGGATGTTTAATATGCAGAGGAGGGGTGTATAGTGGAGTGGGCTTATAATTCATAATTTTCTGGTGGGAGGACAGCTTGCTTGACTGCAGATATCTCCAGTTCCCAGAAATATATTTCATATATATATATATATATATATATATATATATATATATATATTTTTTTTTTTTTTTTAATGGAATTAAAAACTAGAGAATCCCATCTACCAAATGGTATTGGGGACTAGGGGATCAGAGTTCAGGAGGCAGAGCAATCTGCCAATGAGCAAATAAAACTACATACCAGGTGTGTGGAGCTGGAGCAGTAACCAGCTGCTGGAAGGCAGATATCTCTGGTTCTGGGAATAGTAGAGACAAGCTACTAGTGTCCATCAAAGGGGGAGAGTCCCAGCTTTTGGAATATACCCTCAGAAAAACTCTACATCAGACAGAACCTGAAATATCTGACTGGGAAAAGCAATTAACAGGCTTGGATGGGGACCACTGCTTTGAAGTCAGATATCTCCGGTTCCCAAGGGCCGATTTTTTTAATTTTTGTATCCCTGGAAAGAGGAGACCCTCAGCTTTCAGGCTAGGACCCTTAGACTCCTGGGGGGGGTTCTGGGTACTCAGAAACCCCCCCCTGCGTGCGCTACTGAAAAAACCTAAGCTTCTAGGTGCCCTGTTCACAATCTCTTTTCACAATCTCACCATATATGGAACTAGACACACCCCTTGGGTCGAGCAGGACACGCCCCCTCAATGGGGCGCTGTGCAAAATTCTCCTACCAACTATAATCTCCCTGAAACTAGTTTTCGAAAGTAGGCAAGTATGATATATATATATATATATATATATATATATTTATTTTTGGAACATCAGAAGAAATTCAAGTTGCTTTCATTTACTGGAAACAGAAACTGACTTGTAACTATTGAGTATGAACAGAGTATAGATTTGCTTGCTTCCTGTATATATATATATATATATATATATATATATATATATATACATATATACAGTCTATTGTTTATCTTTTTGTGTTTCTTTTTTATACCAAACCATTTAATAAATTTTTTTATTAAAACTATGGGGTCAGTCTATGGCCCATATTCAATGCAGCTGGCGAGGGGGTTAAACGACGGGGATTGCAGAAAACAAGCGCTGTTTAACCCCTGTGCCGGCTGCTCACCCTAATCAATGCTGCAGGGAAATCCTTGCTGTCAGAGGACAATGAGGATTCCCCCAAACAGCAAGGCTCGCGGCTAATGCAGGGAGCCCGCTGCATTTAGCCACGAGGCTCGCTGTTTCAGATCCGCACACGGTCCCTTACTCGCTCCAAAAACACAGCATGGGGAAAACAGCGTATGCAGGGGGGTCAGTTGAATACTGACCCTGCAAGCTGTGGCAGCGAGCCCCCAGCATTGAATACACCCCATTGTGTGTGAAGAGTGCAATGTGCAATAGGCGCAGTGTTTCAATGCAGGCAACGGCACCCCAAATCCCCCCACCACCTTGCGGCCTGATTTCTGCTTGAATTCTCTCTGAAGTTTTGTGCAGGTTCAGAGTGCTTTAATATGAAAGCTGTCATACATTTTCACTGACCACTAATGGGGAGGTGTAGCAAAAGTCCAAACAATTCTTATTCTGGTTAACTCGCAAAGGCAAATTCTCAAATGGACAAAACCATGTGCACTGCAGGGGGGGGGGGGGGGGGGGGGCAGTTGTAACTTGTGCAGAGAGAATTAGATTTGGGTGGGGTTTTACTTCAAAGTGAGATCTATATTGCAGTGTAAAAATAAAGCAGTCAGTATTTTCCCTGCACAGAAACAAAATAACTCACCCAAATCTAACTCTCTCTGAACATGTTGCATCTGCCCCCCTGCAGTGCACACAATTTTGTCCATTTTGCCTGATCGCCGCGCTGGGCTGCTAGGCTGCCCCCAGCTCCCTTGCACCCCCGCTCGCGAGGTGAATGGACACAGGCATCCATTCACCTCCTCCCTGCCTCTGCCGCTGTCTGCAGAGTACAGCAGACAGCAGCAGAGGCTGTCTGCACCCCCCCCCCCCCCTGCAGGTCGCTGCTGACCGGAGGTTGGCCTTCCCCCATTGATGTAAATGGGAACTGCCCTCTACCCAGGTCCTAGCCGTGTTGACCCATTTACACTGCCGCTGACCTGGGTCTGACCCCCCCCGCTGACCCGGGTTTTTGCGGCAGTGTAAAAGGGGTATTACTATTCCCACAAGCTGGGTGCCTGATTAACCAATGGCTGATTAGGCTGCAGCCCAGGGCACCAGGACTGGGGGGAAACACCTGCCAGTGACGTGCAGTGAGGACAGTGGATGGTCAGGCACCTGCATCCCCCCCCCCCCCACTGCTCCTGGATTTGGAGCCGGCCCTGGTTCCCAAAATATGGGGCACAAAATTAGTAGGGGTCTCCCGTATTCTAGCAACCAGCACCGGGCTCCAGTAGCAGGGGGTGTACTGCCATAGCCAGAGAAGTGCTTGATGGGGTCCCATGGCCAAAACATTACCCACCCTAACTAGTATTGCTCAGGCCAGAAGTTTTTGAAGTGGCCCCCCCCCCCCCCAAATAAAGGGTGCCTCTCTAGGGAACCCCAGGCTTGGGCTGAAGCCCAGGGCTGTTGGTGCGGGGTTGATAGCTGGTTTTAAAAAAAGTTATATTGTCCTTTACAGTAGGACTATAGGTCCCAGCAAGCCTGCACCACATGCTGGTACATGGGAGAACCACAGGTACCAGCATTAAAGGCCTGCTGGTACCTATAGCCCCCCATTAAAGGAAATATTAAAATAAAACCACAAACACTGTTTTTTTTTTATATTTTATTAAACTGCATCTTATTTTGTTCACCCAGGGGGGGCTTCTGCGGTGTCTTCACCTGGGGGCCGTGGCCTTTAAAGCTCTTTTGCATGGCCGCTGCCTCCCAGGGGCCCATTTATCATTCAATATATCAAGACATGTCTCAGTACATGGCGCCCAGCTCAGCACATCACAGGGACAAGCTCTGCGTGGCAGGGATGATACAGACCACCGTTAGGATCACATTTTACTGTCTCTAATTTTGTGACAGTCAGACTCAGGGGTGCCCCCAAGATTCTGGAGCCCCTAGACAGCTGCCTAGTGGAAGAGCTAGCCCTGTCCACAGCATGCTGAACAGCTTTAGAAACTGCACAATGCTACAAGCTTTCACATGCCTCCCAACTTCAGTTCAGCGAAGAGGGATGTTTGCATGTGCCACAGAAAAAATGGGGCATGGCCTCAAGACCAGGGGGTGTGGCCTATGATTTTGGGGCTCCCGCGAGGCCATGCCCCGTTTTCTCTGCAGTGGGGGCATGGTCAGCCCCCTGTAAAGTTTTGGCCAAGCTCCCAGCCTTACAGTGTCGATTTACTGCACTGACTGGGAGGGACTTCCAACTGTCCCCCACCCCCACCATGGTACACTGCTGGCCCCGGGTGGGAGAGTCCCAAAAAATAAACTGGACTGTTGGGAGGTATGGCTCTCAGTATGACTGTGCTGGCGGGGAACCAGCATGGTGGAGAACCTCTGCTACCCACGGCTCATAGTGTTGGAATCAGATTTTGGACTTTTTATATTAACCGAAAATGCATAACAAACAAACCAAAAACCTCAGTTTTTCCTCTGTACTTTTTCTTTACAAGTTAAAAAATAAAAAAGGAACCCCTAACCATGATATAAGGTCTCACATTCCCCTCACTTCCTTAATAGAACTGTTATCCTAAAGCACTCTGCAATCAGTTGTTGTTTTAAGTCATACTTGCCTACTTTTAAAATCTAATTTCAGGGAGATTATAGTTGGTAGTAGAATTTTGGGTACTTGTTTCCTAGCACCGTGCCAGCAATTTTAATTGTATCCATCAGGTCCGAAAAAATCGCGTCGATCGCATCACATGCAACCAAATCGCATGCGATGCGATCAACGCGATCGATTCGATTTTTACATTGGAACCAATGTAAAATGGTCCCTGAGACCCAATTTTACATTGGACCCAATGTTAAATGCCCCCCAGACCCCAATTTGCATTGTATACCCACCCTGATGGGTCAAATGCCCCCTTTTTGTTAACGCCACCTCACGATGAATGCCAACCCAAAGAGTGGCGAGCGCAGCGAGCCCGCGAGGGGCGGCAGTACGCGTCCTCTGACCTTTTCATACCCCCACTATCCACGTCGGGGTGGAATTGATTTTATATAGTGTGGCAAGCGCAGCGAGCCATCAAGCCGAAAGCGTGGCGAGCGCAGCGAGCCCCGCTTCGGGCTCGGAGGATCGCTGCGCTTGCCACACTATATAAAATCAACTCTACGCTGACGTGGATAGTGGGGGTATGAAAAGGTCGGAGGACGCGTACCGCCGCCCCTTGCAGGATCGCTGCGCTCGCCACGCTTCGGGTTGCCGTTCATCGTGGGGTGGCATTAACAATGGGGGGGCATTTGACATACAATTTACCCATCAGGGTGGGTATACAATAAAAAATCTGGTCCATTGGCCGTTCCCTGTAAAATCGGGTCCATCGCATTGTATGCCATTATAATGGCATACAATGGACCCGATTTTACATAGGAATTTAACATTGATACAATGCATTCAATGTTAAATCGCGCCGGTCACATCGCATGCCATTATAATGGCATGCGATGGACCCGATTTTTTAATTGTCGGGGAAAAGGCTAAAAATAGCCCAAAATCCCATCGGACGCGTCCATCGCATACCTTAACTTGCGATGACCCACGATGGGCACCGTGCTAGGAATCAAGTACCGAATTTTGCATGGCGCCCCATTGAGCTGGCGTGTCATGCTCCACCCAATGGGTGTGTCTATTTCCATATATGGAGAGATTGTGAACTTGGCACCTAGAAGCGTGAATTTGTACTGCTACATCTGAATCTTTAAAATGACTTACAAACAAATGTAGATGAGCCCCAAAGTTAGTAAGAGCTACTATACTTGGTAAAGTGCTGGGAAATGGTGCTGATGATTCAATGTAAATGTATCTGTCTCTCATTCCTTTTTTCCCCAAAAATTTACCAGTGTAATGTGGGCTAGGTGAAATGAGGGAGATTGCTAGACTAATGAGGGAGAGAGGGAGATTGCTGTTATTTCAGGGAGTCTCCTGCAGAATGCAGGAGAGTATGAAGCTATGTTTTAAATCACGGCACCCTAGAGTGGGTGTGGTATGGTATTTAAAATGTTTCTTAAAACGGGTCTGAGCAAGTTATTGTAAACAGTAAATTACCGTTTAATTACCATTTTTGTACCTTTCATACTGAACCCATTTCACCCATAGAAAACAGGTGGGCTGTTTGGTGCACACCCGAACACTCCCCCCCAAGCACAGTGCATATTTAATGAGTGGGTCCCCGCCCCGTGCATATGTAATGAGCAGGACCCGCTCATTATATATGCACGGCGACACACTCATTAAATATGCACTGCGCTTGTGTCCCCGCTCATTAGTTATGCACGGAGCTGGACCAGCTCACTGCCTGGGTACTAAATACCGGTTCAGACTTGTTCACACTACACAAAAAACAGGTCTGAACCATGTAGGGTGCTTATTTTTTAACGTTTTCAAATAACGGTTTTCAGGAACTGGTACATTTACTATCGCGCAGCTATTACCGTTTTAAAACTTTTTATAAAATACCGAGTTTAAGCTTCATTGTGAAAGGGTATTAGAATCTAGCTGTAGGCCAACATGGATCGTGAAAAAATATCACTGTTGTTCTTTTCACGTTTTGACCATTGACCTTTTGTCAATGTCGTCATGTCAACATTTTCATGTGTTGATCTATCGTATGTCGACCATAGACCCCTAACATTGGGGACGGGGTCAAATTCAGACCGTATGAACATGTCTGAATCGGCCCCAAAGTACCAGCCAATGAGCATGTTGTGTTTGAATGACAGAAGCTGATTGGTTGGTACTTTATCTCTCTCAAAGATTTGATACATCTCCCCCTGAATGTTGCTTGGTTTCTGTGGTTCCGCACAAATGTTGTACCTAAATGGAACATTAGTTTATGAGAACTGCAAGTCTTGCCCATTTCTTCTGTATTATAGTTGGGGACTTTTCATATGCTTAGCAATCCTGTATTTTGGGATTGCTCTATTTCCACCAATGCTCCAAAAACATACGGGGCCTGACTATGATGTGGTTGGAGGTGCTACCGCGGTGATAGCACTAATATGGTAATGCAGGAGGCGGAGCCTTATAAAGGTAGACACCTCCTGCTTCTTCAGAGATCTAAACAGCAGCATTGTATCACCTGCTCCATTATAAGCATCCACAGAACCCATGGAGCCACACAAGCTGGCTGCTGCACATCCAGGAAAACATAATCTTCCTATAGAGATCCCATTTTGGTAAACGTGTTGGGAGTTGGTGGCTGACGCTTCCCCCAGAGGGCAGTAGGGATGGCTATAGGTGCTATCGCCATTGATGGTTGCCATTACAAATAGTCACCGATGGCAGCATAATATCTAATATCTAATGGATGACCATCAATGGTTTTTTACTATCGATGGTCATCTATTTTCTTTGACATGGTTCTAAGGCGAAATGGTTCTAGGTCGACATGGGTCTAGGTTGACATGGGTCTAGGTTGACAGGTCAATAGGCCAACACAAGCATTAGGTCGACAGTGTCTAGATCTAAAGTCAAAAGGTCGACATGGGGTTTTTCACTGTTTTTTTACCCGAATGTCGACACAGTCGACATGGACTCAGTGTTCCGTGCACCGCATCCCCTTGCATCGCTTGCAATGCTTTGGGCACTCTATTTTATTCTCCCACCATGGTTGGGCATGAAATACTGCCTGTCGGCACATGGCTCAAAAAGAAGTGAAAAACCCCATGTCGACCTTTTGACTGTCGACCTAATGTTTGTGTTGACCTAATGTCCTGTCGACCTAAACCCATGTCGACCTAACGGTGTCGACCCAATGCTTGTCGACCAACATGCAATGACTGTATCCCCTGCTTCTACCTCCAATCTCTGTCTTCACAGCTCCTTCTCCTTATCCAGCAAGTTTGAAAAACATCAGTGTCCCTGGAAAAATTGTTTTCACTTTCTGTTATGACATCTTTTAACACCCACATGAGTTATTTGGTCTGTGGAGTGGCCTCTAGTGGTCAGTGTTGGTATTCACCTCACAGAAGTGAAGCATTGTTAGCCTATATATGTCTGTGGAGTGGCCTCTAGTGGTCAGTGTTGGTACTTCACCTCACAGAAGTGAAGCATTGTTAGCCTATATATATCTGTGGAGTGGCCTCTAGTGGTCAGTGTTGGTACTGCACCTCACAGAAGTGAAGCATTGTTAGCCTATATATGTCTGTGGAGTGGCCTCTAGTGGTCAGTGTTGGTACTTTACCTCACAGAAGTGAAGCATTGTTATCCTTTATATAATATATAAAAAGGGGTTTGCAGATGAGATCTATAGACACCATATAAATAACTAGAAACATATAAAGGTACATGGCATGTATTACACAGACTTCATATACTGTATGCCTTACATATTCTCCAATCTTTTCCCCCATCTAGGAGAGAGATTTGGCCCCAGAAGAAATGGATGGTGAGTATCCAGCTGTTCATAGCACAACCTCTGATTCCTTCTGTCTGTAGTATGCAGGGACAAAGCGGAGTCAACACATTGGTGTTAAATGATTCTTTTTATTTACATTTTCTCTTTGATTTGTTATATCTTGTTTAAGAATCTGATTCCCGTTTTTGCAAGGAATAATCTAGAAACTGATCATTAAAGTTAAAGGCCACACTCCCATGGCCTGATCCAAGGATGGGTGACAGGGTATAAAACATCTGCAGTTTAGGTCTACAGCATATGGTCAACAGTGTCTAAAGGTTGACCTTGAAAAGGTTGACAGGATCCAAAGGTGGACACTCCAAAGGTGGACAGGGTCCAAAGGTTGACAGGTGAAAAGTCGACCGGGTTCAAAGGTCAACAGTGAAAAAGTTGACAGGGTCAAAAGGTCAACATAAAAAGGTTGACATGGTCAAAATTTCAACATGGAAAAAGGTACACATGCGTTTTAATGGATTTAGGGTGTCGATGTCGACATGGACACCGTCTAAGTGTACCGCTTCCCCTCGCATAGCTCGCCATGCTTTGGACTCGGTGCCTCGCTGCGCTCAGCAAACTAGTATATCCGCCCTCCGTGCCCAAGTGGATGGCAGGTCATGAAATACTGCCTGTTGGCACATGCCGGCTCAAAATTTAGTAAAAAAAATGCATGTCGACCTTTCGGCCATGTCGACATATTGTTTGTTGACCTTTTGACTGTCAACCTTTAA
Source organism: Crinia signifera (assembly GCF_055691185.1). Classification (NCBI taxonomy): domain Eukaryota; kingdom Metazoa; phylum Chordata; class Amphibia; order Anura; family Myobatrachidae; genus Crinia; species Crinia signifera. The sequence continues at coordinate 44,004,436 of NC_139222.1, forward strand.
ACCCTGTCGACCTTTAGACTGTCGACAAATAGTGTTCGACTTTATGACGGTCGACCTAGATTAATTCTATGATCAGTCCGGATACAGGGTGACAGGGGCAGTCGCCCCAGGGCCCCCACACTCTCCTCCTGAGTCAGGCACAATATATATATATATATATATATATATATATATATATACACACACACACATTTATATGACCTTTATTTTTCGCAAATGTATAAAGAGTCCACTTTTGTTCCCATTTTTGTGAATCCATTACTTGTTATTTTTATTTTGTTAGAATTAATGCACCAAAGATCCATTGATGCATTCCAAGAAAATGCTTATAAGTAATGGATTAATAGATAATTGCCGATGCAGATTTGTGTTATTCTGTATATTATGCAAGATATCTGGAACATTAGGGTTAGGGATGCCAATCCCGGGATCAGCAGGATCGAGGGATTTAGGGCATTTTTGGCCGGGATTTGAATCCCGGGATTGGAGGTTTCAATCCCGGGATTACGGATTTACACATTTGAGCCCCTTCTCCCGTGTAACACTGAGCGGGCCGTGGAGGAGGCAGGTAACTCAGAGTCCGGGCAGACGAGGCCGTATGGGAACACTGTGTGGTTGCGCAGCGTGACCTCTAACATCATGCTGCGCTGCCTGGTAACAAGGTTGTGTGGCTGCGCAGTGTGATGTTAGAGACCACATCACATTGCGCAGCCACACACTGTTTCCCACGCCACCGCATCTGCCCGACACTGAGTTACCCGCCTCCTGTCCGGCCCGCAGAGTCACCTCGCCACCTTTTCTACCACATCTCATGTGGCCAGAGAGGTAACTTATACCCCTTTCACACCAGCCTAAATTCCCGGGTTGGGTCTGGGAACAACCCGGGACTAGCTCTGGTGTGAAAGGTTCCAGGGACAAATTCCCGGGTTAATTTGCCGGCAATGCAACCCTGCTAGGTAGCAGGGTTGCTCCCGGGTCCTTCCAGGGTTACTGGCTGGTGTGAAAGGTGCAGGGACATGTCCCTGCTTCCCGTGTTGCCTCTGCTAGTGCTGATTTGCTAGCAGGGCAACTTCCTGTTGTGGTGGACGCTCACAGACACGCCCAGAGACAGCATACAGCGTACAGGGAGACACTGTGCATGTTCTGTGGCACCACAGACCCCAGAAGTGCATTTTTAACCCCTGAAAGCCTGCAATGTGTGCCATGTCTTGGACAAATGAGGAGGTGAGAGAGCTATTAATCATTAGAGGGGAAGATACTTTTATATGCCTTATATTTTGTTTGTTTTTTCAAGTAAACAAAGGCTGAAACACTACAAATGTTTTGTGTCTTAATTATTATTAATCAATATTCTAATGTGATCCTAAAAAAGGCCATTTTCAATGCTTTTCTCATAGAAATGCAGGGTCATCCAAGGTTGTGTGAAAGGTGCCGACCCGGGTTGTCCCTGCTTCAAAAGCATGTGTGAATGGGTCCCAACCCAGGAATGTCCCTGCTTGTCCCTGGAATTTAATTCCCGAGTTTGTCTCTGCATTTCTGGTGTGAAAGGGGTATTATTCATCATTGGGCATATCAGGAGGCCAATCCCAGGATCCCGGGATTGACAGTTTTTCAATCCCGAATCCCGGGATTGGCCTCCCTAATTAAGGTACATTTTGCTAAGTGTGATTTGGATTTTAGTTTAAAAAAAAAAAGGTACTTGTTTCCTAGCACGGCCACACCGATTTGCATCGGGGTGGTCGTGTCGAAAAAATCGCGTCGGTCGCATCGCATGCGACCAAATCACATGCGATGCGACCGACGCGATGGACCGGATTTTTACATTGAATCAAATGTGAATAGGGTCCCTGGGACCCTATTTTACATTGGATTCAATGTAAAATATTCCCCAGACCCCCAATTTTACCCCCTCAACGCCGCCACCCCACCATTGACGCCAACCCGAAGCGTGGCGAGCGCAGCGAGCCCGCGAGGGGCGGCGGTGCGCGTCCTCCGACCTTTTCATACCCCTACTATCCACATCGGCGTGGAGTTGAGAATATAAAGTGTGGCGAGCGCAGCGAGCCACCGAGCCCGAATCGTGGCGAGCGCAGCGAGCCCCGCGAGGGGACGCGTATAACTTCAGAGGTATACGCGTCCCCTCGCGGGGCTCGCCACACTTTATATTCTCAACTCCACTCCGACGTGGATAGTAGGGGTATGAAAAGGTCGGAGGACGCGCACCGCCGCCCCTCGCGGGCTCGCTGCGCTCGCCATGCTTCGGGTTGGCGTCAATCGTGGGGTGACGACGGGGCCATATACAATGTGAAATGGGTCATATTGGCCCATTTCAAATTGTTTCCTATGTGAGATGGACTTAATCAAGTCCATCTCATCTTGTGCCATTATAATGGCACAAGACCGACGCGATGCTCCCGATTTCAATGTTAAAAAATATTTTAACATTGAAGCCTATGGCAAAATCGCGGGCATTGCGTCGGGGGCCATGTTAATGGCTGCGACCGACGCGATGCCCCCGATTTTGCCTTTGACGGTTTCAAAGGAAATCGGGTCCATCGCGGGCATCGTGTACCTTAACTTTAAGGTACACGATGCCCACGATTGTGGCCGTTCTAGGAAACAAGTACCAAAAAAAATACTATGTGCAAAATGTAGTAATGTGTGACATATTTATCCAAAAACGGGCAAATTCGCATGTTTACCAATATTCGAACATGTAATAACGTGATAATAAAGAAATCGCACATTAAAAATTGCATGCTAGAAAACAACAACATCGCAAATGTAATAGGGTGAGAATTTTCTACTGGTACTCTGGTCTAGCCTGGTGAGTTTGACATAACTATGCACAGATCAGTGAGAAAACGTGTAAAAAGTTAAAATTAAAAAAACAAAAATAAAAAACGGCTGCCTTATCAAATCAGACTGTTTGAGCAATTTGGTTGGCTTGTTATTATGGTTTAGCATTATCCGTGTGATTAATAACATATTTGGCAATGACGCAGGTGTGTAAGAACAACATGATCTGTTATTGATTCTTCCGTAGTCGTATACCCTATCCATACTTTTCATATGTCTTTATATCCTTGCTCAGAACTACATGCTGCATTTCTGGAGTTCGACGCTGATCAAGATGGATTCATTGGATATAAAGAACTTGGCGAGTGCATGAGGACAATGGGTTATATGCCAACCGAGATGGAATTGATAGAGATCTCCCAGCATATAAAAATGAGAAGTGAGTACTCTACTGTACTGTTTTTTTTTTTTTTTTTTAAAGATCATGTTATATGAAGACAATAGGATCTATTGCAGTATAAAAAATAAAGCAGCCAGTATTTACCCTCTGCCCCACCTGCAGTGCAGCATGGTTTATCTCATTTGAGAAAGATTTTGCATTTGTGATCAACTCTGAATCAAGCCACTGATTCGGAGTGGCACTCTGCACCGGCATGCATTGAGGGGTGAATTTATGAAGCTTGGAGAAGTGTTATCTATCCCCATAAAGAACGTTATGAGCAAGGTGATAATGGTTCAGCCAATCAGCTACAATATGTAAATTGACAGGTAAGAGCTGATTGGCTGAACCATTATCACCTTGCTCATAACGTTCTTTATGGGGATAGATAACACTTCTCCAAGCTTCATAAATTCACCCCTCAGTTGGCTGATGTTTTAAGCACTGTACTTGCATTTGAAGGCAGCACACAAAAATGTGTCAGTAATAGTTATTTTCCAGTAAGACAATCATCTGCAGGATATGTGTGAGGCAAATATACACTGAGGAGAGGTTTGGAGGCGGATGCCGTGAATAGATCAAAATCACTCTCGAATGGACAAAACCATGTGCACTGCAGTTGGGGCTGATGTAACCTGTGCAGAGAGAGTTAAATTTTGGTGGGGTTTGTACTTCAAACTGATATCTATATTGCAGTGTAAAACTAAAGCAGCCAGTATTTACCCTGCACAGAAACAATAAAACACCCAAATCTAAAGCCCCGTGCACACGGGGGAGATATATTGCTGAGCAATATATTGCTCTGTGTCTCCAGCATTCATCAGCGACCAGAGATGGTTGCTGATGAAAAAGAAACTGCCGAGGGAGCCGCAGAGGTAATCAGCTGGTCGCAGGAGCATGTTCCTGCGACCAGCAATCACTACAGGGGAAAAAAACGTGAGCGCGCACCCGGCGATATATATCGCTGGTGCACACTCCCATCGCAGGCAATATGGTCGCTCAGCGACCATATTTCCTGCGATATTACACAAAATCGCCCCCGTGTGTACACAGCTTAACTCTCTCTGCATATGTTACATCAGCCCCACCTGCAGTGCATATGGTTTTGTCCATTAGAGTGATTGTGCCTTTCCGAGTGAATCGGAATAACACCCACAGTGTATGTGTGTGATCAGGAACGTAACTAGATATTCGTAGGCCCCATAGCAAAAGTTTTTATGAGCCTCATATTTAGCAACTGATTGTGATAAATGTGTGTAAAACATTACTTAAACAGTAATGATGGGCCCCCTTCAGCTCTGGGCCCCATAGCAGCTGTACCCTTTGCACCTATTGTAGTTATGCCCTTGTCTGTGATCAGTGACAGACAATGCCTGTTGGTCTGTGCAACCCTTGTTTGTGATCTGAAAGGGTATGTGAGAGTGATGTCACGGTGTTATTCTGAATCAATTCAGCGTTAGCCATCAGCTATTTTGCAGCCCTGCAGTAGGGTCTGAATTAGGCCTACATGCCGCAAGCTTCGTCTAAACCAAAATCTGGCTAACAGGGATCTGGCATTGACACTAGTATTAATTTCTTGCTTCATGCAGCAGTATAAATATACTCAAATAATGAAAAATGTAAAAAGGAGACTTTTTAATTTGGAAAGGGAAGATTTGTGATTAACTAGCGAGCAAAAATGATCCAATAGGCAAGAGAAAGTACATGAAGGATACAATAACATTCTACTAAGGATCATAGGTTAGGCTAAAGCTGTGTACACACGGGCAAAAATCGCTGGCAATACGGTCGCTGAGCGACCATATTGCCAGTGATTGGAGTGTGCCCCAGCGATAATTTGCCGGGTGCGCGCTCCCGTTTTTAGCCCCCTTATTATCGCTGGTCTCAGGAGCTTGCTTCTTCCCTTTCATCAGTGACCATCTCTGGTCGCTGATGACAACCGGACACTGAGCGATATATCGCCCATCAATATATCGCCCTGTGTGTACGCACCTTTAGATTCTATTGTCATGTATCAGCAATTTTTAAAAGGTAGGCCATTCATTTGGGTCTGGTATAGCAGGACAGCATTGGGGATGTCAACAGAATCACAATGTTGACATGTCCAAAACGTTGATAATATTAATGTTCAGTAAGCATTTCAACAGCCCTATTGGACCCTAAAATGTTCATAATGTCGACATGTGGAATGTCAACATCCTGATCAAATCTGTTGACATTCTGAATGTGGCTACATAACAATTCTGTATTTGCCCAGTGAAAGCATTCTATGTTGTCAAGTGGAATAATTTACATAGAACAGTTTCTACATCTAGACCAGGGGTGTCAAACTCAAATTCATCGGCGGCCGCATAAGCAGTTTGGTCACCCTCAAAGGGCCAGTTGTATCTGTAGGTCCCCCTGTATAATTATAATGCCATGACACCACAGGCTGCTCCCTCTGTATAATAATAATAATGCCATGACACCACAGGCTGCTCCCCCTGTATAATATAAAATGAATGCCATGACACCACAGGCTGCTCCCCCTGTATAATAATAATGCCATGACACCACAGGCTGCTCCCCCTGTATAATATAAAATGAATGCCATGACACCACAGGCTGCTCCCCCTGTATAATAATAATACCATGACACCACAGGCTGCTCCCCCTGTATAATATAAAATGAATGCCATGACACCACAGGCTGCTCCCCCTGTATAATAATAATGCCATAACACCACAGACTGCTCCCCCTGTATAATATAATAAAAGTAATGCCATGACACATGAATGATTATACAGCAGGAGCAGCCTGTGGTGTCATGGCATTATTATTATTATGGCATTATTATTATACACAGGGACATTTTATTGTGAGTGTGATCCTCATCCTCACTTACTATTTCTCCGTCTGTCCTGCAGCTGCTGCAGCTTCCAGCTTTTCTTCACTGCTTGCTGCGGCCACACTGTCCCCGACTCCCGGTCCAGCTTCCCTGCCTGCTCCTACTTCTCTACAGACGCATGGGCAGGCGTCGTCATGACATCCTCACCTAGTGTCTGTCACTGCCGGGCATCAGAGGGAACAGGCGGCCGGGCCCTCCTCTACGTAGCCGTGGAGGCCGGCGGCCATGTTTCTGTAGCCGCATACATATGTGCCTACAGGAACATGGCCGCCGACAGTGGAGGAACAGGTAAGGCGGCCACGGACGTGGACGCAGCCCGCAGCACTCCTGTTTTAGACACACTGCCCCTGCGTGCTATCTCCTCGCGCGGGCCACATGACGAGGTCTGGCGGGCCTTGTGTTTGACACCCGTGATCTAAACACACCTGTTAAACTGATGGGTATATGGTCATTGCGTCGGCCAAATTTAGGTAGACATACATTGGGTCAACCACTAAAGGTGGACAGGGCTTACGTTGATAACTAAAATAGGTTGACATGTTTTTTATTTTTTCCTGTTCCGAATGTCAACACAGTCAAAGTGTGCCACGTGCACTCGCCATGCTTGGGGCATGGTGCCTCGCTGCGCTCGCCATGCTTTGGCTTTACCGACAGCATTGAAGGCAGATTACGACAAAATAGCTCCGGGGTTTACACAAGTTGGAACTGTTCTGTTGGAAATGGCCACGGATTGTCGAGGTCACTGCTGTTTTTACGACATGTTCACTTTCCGACACTTGACAGCCGGTACATTGAATCCCGGCTGTCGAGTTACAGTGGATCGGAGCAAAAATGGCACTGGATTCTAACTGTCGGGACGTTCCGACAGTCAGAATCCCGGATTGAACACCCCTCACCTTAATCTCACAGTAAGGAGGATAGTGCAGATATTTATCACATGGGTATTACAATACATAAGATCAAAAAACACTGTAAAAAAAAAAAAAAAAAAAAAAAAGTACTTATGTAATATCTGGGCGCCCGATTTTTTCATCACATCGCATCGCATGCAATATAGTGGCATACAATTCATGCGATGGGATTTTTCATTGTAAAGACCCGATTTTTAATTGTATAGTCACCCATGGGTGATTTCATACCCCCATTACCCAACTACGCATGGAGTTTATTTTATATAGTTTGGCGAGTGCAGCGAGCCACCGAGCCCGAAGCGCGGCGAGCGGATGCAGAATACATGTAAAGTAATCCGTGTGCGCTCGCCACACTATATAAAATAAACTCCATGCATAGTTGGATAGTGGGGGTATGAAATCACCCATGGGTGACTATACAATTAAAAATCGGGGGTACTCTTTACCTAGAAGGGCACCCATCGCGGCCATCGCATGCACTAAAAAATCGGGTGCGATGCGACCGACGCGATGCCCGCGATTTCCCATAGGGAACAATGTTAAATGTCTCAATTGACCCGATTTTTCCATAGGAAACAATGTTAAATGGGCCACAAAGGCCAAATAGGCACCCTAAAGTGTGAAATGGCCACCCCAATTGTTAACACCACCCCACGATCAACGTGAACCCGAAGCGTCGCGAGCAGAGCGAGCCCGCGAGGGGCGGCGGTACGCGTCCTACGACCTTTTCATACCCCCACTATCCACATCGGTGTGGAGTTGAGAATAGAAAGTGTGGCGAGCGCAGCGAGGGGACGCGGATACCTTCACAGGTATCCGCGTCCCCTCGCGGGCTTCACAGCTGTCCGCGTGCCACGCTTCGGGCTCGGTGGCTCGCTGCGCTCGCCACACTTTCTATTCTCAACTCCACGCCGACGTGGATAGTGGGGGTATGAAAAGGTCGTAGGACGCGTACCGCCGCCGCTCGCCACGCTTCGGGTTCACGTTGATCGTGGGGTGGCGTTAACAATTGTGGGGGCCATTTCACACTTCAGGGTGCCTATTTGGCCTCTGTGGGCCATTTAACATTGTTTCCTATGGAAAAATTGGGTCAATTGAGGCATTGAACAGGAAAATCGGGTCAATTGAGACATTTAACATTGTTCCCTATGGGAAATCGCGGGCATCGCGTCGGTCGCATCGCACCCGATTTTTTAGTGCATGCGATGCCCGCAATTTTTTACTAACGATGCCCACAATTAAAATCGTGGTCGCCGTTCTAAGTAAAGAGTACCAAATCGGGTCTTTACAATGAAAAATCGCATCGCATGCCTTAAGTCGTGGCATGCAATGAAAAAATCGGACGCCCAGATAATACATAAGTACCAAAAAAAAATTACACAATTTTATAAGAAAATCACAAAGTTCTACTGTGACATATATATTGTTGTAGTAGGGGCCTGATTCTGGTTGACGCGCAAAAGCAAGTCTCTCTCTAATGGACAAAACCACGCTGCACTGAAGTTGGGGCAGATGTAACGGTACTTATGTAGTAACTGGGCTGCCGATTTTGAAATCGGGTCCATCGCATCGCATCGCACCCGACCATATCGCATGCGATGCGATGCGATGCGATGGACCCGATTTTTCCATAGGATTTAATGTTAAAATGGACTGAGTCCATTTTAACATGGAATTCAATGGGAAAAGGGGTCCTTTTCATACCCCTACTATCCAAGTGGGCATGGAGTTGGATATAAACCTGTGGCGAGCGTAGCGCGCCACCGAGCCCGAAGCGTGGCGAGCGTAGCGAGCCCCGCGAGGGGACACAGAATACCGTTCGCTCGCCACGCTTCGGGCTCGGTGGCTCGCTACGCTCGCCACAGGTTTATATCCAACTCCATGCCCACTTGGATAGTAGGGGTATGAAAAGGACCCCTTTTTCCCATTGAATTCCATGTTAAAATGGACTCAGTCCATTTTAACATTGAATCCTATGGAAAAATCGGGTCATCGCATCGCATCGCATCGCATCGCATCTGATTGTATGCCTTAACTTAAGGCATACAATCAAAAAATCGGCAGCCCAGATACTACATAAGTACCGATGTAACATGTTCAGAGAGTTAGATTTGGTTGGGATGTGTTCAAACTGATATCTATATTGCAGTGTAAACATAAAGCAGCCAGTATTTACTCTGCACAGAAACAACAACAACAAAAAAACTCACCCAAATCTAATGGTGTGTACACACGGTGGATGTGCCTTAAGATCCTATCCACTATCTGATCAGATAGGATCGTGGATAGGATCTTAAGGCACATCCGATTTGCATCCTATCTTGACTATATAGTGCAGATCTGCACTATATAGACAAGGCAGCCAAGACTTTCTGGCTTCCGATACGTGAACGCGCATCGGGATTGGATCGGGATCGCAAGGGTTAAAACCCTTGCGATCTGCATCCGATGTTGATCCGATGTTGACTATATCGTCAACATCGGAAAGGAAATCGGACCGTGTGTACACAGCATTACTTTTTGCACGTTACATCTGCCCCACCTGCAGTGCACCTTGTCCATAAGAGAGAGAATTTTCTTTTGTGAGTGAACCAGAATTAGGCTCTAGGTTTGGATGATTCTCTTATGTTTACATTCTATTATTTTTCCCATAGTGGGTGGCCGGGTGGACTTTGAAGATTTTGTGGAACTGATTGGACCAAAGATGCTGGCGGAAACTGAAAATATGGTGGGAGTAAGGGAGCTGAAGATTGCATTCAGAGAAGTAAGAGAATAGGTTGATGATGACAAGTCCTAGGTATATACCACCTATACGTACAAGTTTTCAGTATATATATCTCTTATATATTTAGCCAGATCTATCACTCAACCCCTGTGGAGAACGATCCTGTGGAGAACAGTTTCACTTTCATGTGTGTGACGTTCCACCCCCTTGACATCACCTCCCCCCGCCCAGCCAGGGCTACAGTACACGCCCACCATCCACCATTACTCCACAGCCACCATCCACCATTACTCCTGCACATCCCTACCCTCTGCCAGGACCTGCGCGACCCCCCCCCTCCCGCGATTTGCAGGACCCCCCCCCTCCTGCGATTTGCGGGACCCCCGCCCCCCCGCGATTCGCGGGACCCCCGCCACCCCCCCTTCCCGCGATTCGCGGGACCCCCGCCACCCCCCCTTCCCGCGATTCGCGGGACCCCCGCGACCCCCCCTCCCGCGATTTGCGCGACCCCCCCTCCCGCGATTTGCGGAACCCCTGTGACCCCCCCTCCCACCATTCGCGGGACCCCGCACCTCCCCTCCCGCGATTCGCGGGACCCCCGCATTCCACCCTCCCGCGAGTCTCGGGACCCCGCGACCCCCCCTCCCGTGATTCGCGGGACCCCCGTGAACCCCCCCTCCCGCGATTCGCGTGACCCCCGCGACCCCCCTCCCGCGATTCGCGGGACCCCCCCGGTATCCGGACTATTGTTAGACAGCACTTACATCGACAGCCATTACATCTACACCATTAGTTCGACAGCTCAATAGGTCGACATGGTTTTAGGTCAACATACCATTAGGTCGACATGTCATTATGTCGACAGCTCATTAGGTCGACAGCTCATTAGGTCGACAGCTCATTAGGTCGACATGTTTTTAGGTCGACACTGCCATTAGGTCCACAGTGTCTAAGTCGACAGTCAAAAGGTCGACATGGGTTTTTTCACTGTTTATTGAGCCGACATGTGCCGACAGGAGGTATTTCATGCCCTACTATCCACTAGGGCGTGGTGGGAGAATAAAATAGTGTGCCGAGCGCAGCGATGCACCGTGCCCAAAGCATAGCGAGCAGCTGCGGTACACTTCAAACTGTGTCCATGTCGACTGTGTCTACATTTCGGCCAAAAAACAGTGAAAAAACCCATGTCGACCTTTTGACTGTCGACATAGACTCTGTCGACCTAATGGCAGTGTCGACCTAAAAACATGTCGACCTAATGAGCTGTCGACCTAATGAGCTGTCGACCTAATGACATGTCGACCTAATGGTATGTCGACCTAAAACCATGTCGACCTATTGAGCTGTCGATGTAATGGCTGTCAATGTAAGTGCTGTCTAATATCCGTCCCAGACCCGACCACCCCCTCCCGCGATTCGCTGGACCTCCGCGACCACCCCCTCCCGCGAAACGCGGGACCCCCACGACCCTCCCGAAAATCGCGGGACCCCAGCGACCCCTCCCTCCCGCGAGCCCCCTCCCGCGATTCGCGGGACCCCTGCGACCCCCCCTCCCGGCATTAAAAGGGCCCCCCACGACCCCCCCTCCCGCGATTCACGGCACCCCCCCCCCTACTGTGATTTGCGACCCCCCTCCCGCAATTCGCGCCGCCCCCTCCCGCGATTCACGGAACCCCCCGTAGCGCCCCCCTCCCGCGATTTGCGGGCCCCCTTGGCACTTCTCGCAATTTGCGACCGCCCCCTAATTCACACATTCGGGGACCCCCCCTCCCGCGATTCATGCCCCCCTCACGCAATTCACGGCACCCCCCACACCCCCCTTCCTGCGATTCGCAACCCCCCACGACCCCCCCTCCCGCGATTCACGAAACCCCCCGTAGCGCCCCCCTCCCACGATTTGCGGGCCCCCTCGGCACCTCTCGCGATTTGCGACCGCCCCGTAATTCACACATTCGGGGACCCCCCCTCCCGCGATTCATGCCCCCCTCACGCAATTCACGGCACCCCCCATACCCCCCTTCCTGCGATTCATGCCCCCTCCCGCGATTCACGGACCCCCGCACCACCCCCCTGCGCCCACCCTCCCTTGATTCACGCCCCCCTCATGCAATTCACGGCAACCCCCCACACCCCCCCTCCTGCGATTCACAGCCCCCCCACGACCCCCCCCTCCTGCGATTCATGACCCCTCCCGTGATTCACAGACCCCCGCACCACCCCCCCTTGACTCACGGCACCCCACGCGCCCCTCCCGCAATTCACGGACCTCCGCAACCCCCCCTCCCGCAATTCACTAACCCCGACAACCCCCCTCCCGCAATTTGCGGACCCCCCTTCCCACGATTCAAGCCCCCCCCGCGCCCCCGCCCACGATTTGCGGACCCCCCCCCTCCCGCTAACCGCGGATCCCCACACACCACCCCCCCTCCCGCAATTTGCAGACCCCCCAGACCCCCTTCCGGCAATTCCACCCCCCAGTGGACCACCGTGGCCCCCGCATTTCACGTACCCCCGTGACAATGGGGGATCCTGTACAACCACAAGCAGGTACCGCCCCTAGGTGGGAAATCCGGCCCTGGCTGCCGCACTGCAGGTTTCCCCACTGCCCTCTGCACCAGCGCCACAACTTTTATCAATGTCTTGCCCACATACCACTATTATACAGCCTCCTGCTCTCATGCACGCTCACTCCCTCCCAGTGGGAGGAGACGCTCACCCACTGCCGGGAGCTGCATACTGTCCCCCACCCTCCTCCAGTTCTAGGGATGCCCATCGACCATCAATGATTTTCAAATAATCGATGGTTTATGGCCGATGTTGAATACTTTTGCCATCAATGTGGGAGGACACTGCCCTGCCTCCTGTTCTCCTGCCCCGTAACTTCCGTCAGTGGAGACCCGCTCACCCTGTGTTGCCCACATTCCCCTATCATGCTTTACCGCCCAGCCTCCTGCTCCCATGCACCCTAACTCCCACCCAGTCGGAGGAGACACTGACTCCTGTATTTCTGTGCTGCCACGCTGGACCCTCACCCACTGGCAGAAGCTGCACAGTGTCCACCACCCTCTTTAGTCCCCCGTATGCCCACACACCCCTATCACTACCCAGCTTCCTGCTCTCCTAAACCGTAACTTCCACCACTGGGTAATCGCTGACGCTGTGTTGCCCACATACCCCTATCATGCCTCATATCCCAGCCTCCTGCTCTCATGCACCCTAACTCCCACCCAGTAGGAGGAGACACTGACTCAGGGCCACCGTCCGGTACTCCTGTGCTGCCACGCTGGACCCTCACCCACTGCCAGAAGCTGCAATACAGGGCATCTTTCATACAATTCTAACCATATTTCTCACAATACAAATGTTCACAAATTAAGGGGCGTAGCCCCTTACGCCGGTGTGAAGAGCACCCGTAGGGCGCGATGAATCACCTAGTATATATATATATATAAAAAAAAAAAAAAAAAAACACATCAGCAAAAATATACAGACAAAGCAGAGGACAGGTCCTGATCACAAGGTTACAATCTCAAAAAAATAAAATAAATGTTGACAACCACAAATACACAACAAATGGTACTTCCTCATCTTTGCAGCCACAGCTTACTCCAGTTATGGTAGCCGCTTTCAGCATAGCACCCTTGTTCATTCGCCACGCTTCGGGCTCGGTGTCTCGTCCGCTTGCCACAACTTTACTAAAGGTAATAGATGGTGGCGTGGATCCAGGGTGGTGCGGTTTACTGCGAGGAAGTACCCTACAAATAGAGGCAACACCCCCTACTAACACTCCTAGGCCCCAATTCATTTTTGTACACAATGGCAATGATCACACAACATGCTGCCTAGCAAGCAGGTAAATCAGGCCCTGGTCAACCAATAGCTATAGCTCTATACAGATCCACAAATGTGCACACAGCTACCGTTATGTATAAAAGCAGGAATCACAACTGATAAATAGCACTAGCTATACCAGGCAAAAACATGTGCACTGCATCAGTTACTTCTCCGTCCCACTCTCATTGCACAATGCCGCTTTCGAATATCCCCATCTGTTAATGCGTTTCCTTGCAACTTTTTCATTAAATCTTGAGATGCAAGGATTTCAATGTATGAGGATTAAATATAAAATCCGCACCATTTCATTTATGTATTTGGATTGAACAGCAAATCCCACCGTAAATCAGACGGACATATCTTAATCTGCTTTCTCCCATCTCTCCCAGTTCGATGTCAATGGAGATGGCCACATTAGTGTACTAGAGTTGAGAGATGCTGCACAGAGTTTCTTAGGAGAACCGCTGAATCCCAGCGACATCCAGGAAATTATTCATGATGTAGACCTCAATGGAGACGGAAGAGTTGACTTTGATGGTACAGTGGATTTTGACATTTTTTACATTTATATTTTCTTACGTTATTTAAGAATTTATTCTTGATCAAAGCAAAATTCTCTTTGGAGGAAAATGTACTATTCAGCCTTTTAAAAAAAGGAGCAATAATATTAAATATAAAAGCAGGAAAGTTTTGTATCGAACTATTATTGTTCCTTTAAATCCAATGACCGATACTCGTGAAGACATGCCTCCATTGAAAAATGTTGATAGATGCTGAATTTCCCCATTAGACATTTAAGCCCAGATGTAACAAACTTCAAAAAGTGATAAATGAATTAAATGGACAAAAAAACCAAATGCACTGCAGGGGGGCAGATGTAAACTGTGCAGAGAGAATTAGATTTGGGTGAGTTATTTTGTTTCTATGCAGGGAAAATACTGGCTGCTTTATTTTTACACTGCAATATAGATCTCACTTTGACGTAAAACCCCACGCAAATATAATTCTCTCTGCACAAGTAGCATCTACCCCACCTGCAGTAAACATGGTTTTGTCCATTCCTGAAAGAATTTGCCAGAAAGAGTGAACCAGAATAACCCCCTAGATCTTAATGAAGCACGCAATGGTACCACATATCGTATAGTTTGCATGGGGCTTAACCGATTGGGTGGTATGCTGCAGCGGGCTGTCCCGGAAAATTTCCAGGCATACCACTTTGCATTAGGTGCGCGACAGTGGTGCCTCCAGCGGAGCACCACTGGCGCACTACCTTTAGGGGTCCTCCTCCAGCGATCGTACACCTGAGCTCCCCTGCCGCCATTCACTGTATGCATCAGTGACGTACCGTCAGCCTCGGGGATGGTCGGCGCGACTTGGGGTGACTTGGGAGAGTTCAGGCACCCGAGTCCTCCCAAGCTGCCGTGAAATATCCCCGAGCCTGCCGCCTGTGTGATGACTGGCAGGGGGAAGCGGTGGCAGGGGAGCTTCAGCGTACTAACGCCGTAGCGGAGGTGAGGGTGGTGGGTTTTGCTGGGGCAGGACAATCCTGCCCTAGTTGCTGGGGCAGGACAAACCTGCCCTAGTAGGTTTGTCCTGCCCCAGTAAAACCCACTACTCAAGCCACCTGTTTTTACAAATACTTATAAATATTAATTACTTTATAGTCGTAAAAGAGTGGAGAAGTGGACAAAAAGTTGTTCCTAGCAAACAGACATTTCATAAAACAGAATTGAAATAAAAAAAAATTAACCTAGAAGCTGACTGTTTTCAATGGCCAACTTCACTTCCTGCTCTATTAATCATATACTTGAGGAAAAACATGTGAGCGAAGTTTCTGTATTGTTCTAATAGTGTCCAAGTGGTTCTAGGAATACAATCATAGTTTCTTTGTCCCCATTTGCTTATAATCCCCATTGAACAGCCAGTGTTAGAGAAATAGGAACGCAACTTATTTTCTCTGCTTATCACTGGCCAAAGTTCTGTAAAAACATATAAATCTATATTATGTGCCCCTAGGGAGGAAAACCAATCTGCTGACAGCATAGCAAATGGAGAATGTATTTCCTGCTAAACACATTACACATGGGTAGAAAATGCCAGTGAATTCTGAGCATCGTGCCTTCTAGAAGGAGAGATTTCTTGATGGCCATGCACCAACCTTCACCGCATGTGACCTTTATTTCATGGTCGCAGAAGGATTTTACTTTTGTTGGTTTTTGTTTACATATTTGAAATGAGTGTACACTCATTTGGCAGCACAGTAAGCAACAGGCATTGGTTGTATGGCTTTAGGTTAACATTCTAAGCAATTACCAAAATATGCACACACCCCATGGCTATTTAACATGGGTACATCATTTAGGTAAACTAAAAATTGAATAAACACCTCCTAACAATCCTGGTTGTAAACTTGAAAATACTGGTTAAATAGGATGTTTTCGGCATACCGGCTTTCGGGATGTCGACAGTTGAAATACCAACACCAGGACTCGGACTCTGCTTGGAAGATAGTCAGCAGAACTCTGGCATTCCGGATAATGCCGTTGCAGGAATTTGGACTGTTGATGTCCTGAACAGAAGTATGGGCTGGTACCGGACAAGCAGCAGGGGAGGGGGCACTGAGATTCAGACAGTATAGGGGAAGTTTGGTGTGTGTGTGTGGTAGGCTTAGGTACTAAAAATGGAAGGTTAGGCAGAAAGGTGGAAGGGTTATGGGTTAGGCTGCAGAAGGTGAGGATAGTGAATGTGGGGTAGGTTGTGCAAATGGGTGGAGGGGATAAGACCCACATCCTTTATAGCCACATATCTAGCAGGTTGTAGAATACTGTGGTTGGTCTTCTGACCACCAGCATCCCATACCCAACCCAGTTAAAACTTTTTTAAATGCTGCCCAAGGTGTAACACTTTATTCTAAAGAACTATGATTAGGAGTTACCACATTCTTTTCCATGCCATGCACAAAACAGCAAATTTTCCCCTCACAAAGATTATAAATGATCATTGAGCATAAATATCAAAACACAGGAAATCCTTGCGAGTGTGAAGTGAGACACCCCCCCTCCCCCATATCTCTCCGTACTTCTAAAGATTTGTTGGAGAGTTAGCAATGTGTGAAAACCAGAACTACATAAGAGGCTGTATCTTGACAGCTAGGCGCCGATTGCCTGGTGCTTGGTCACCCTTCACTTTACCAAACTTAATACATCTGCGCCTGTGTGTGAGGTATTAAAAATATAACACACTATGGGATAGATGTATGAAACAGTGATAAGGGAGAAGTTGGCTAATAGCAACCAACCAGCACTGAAGTAACATCTATAGTTTGCATAATATAAAATTATACAGAGCAGCCAATTGGTTGCAATTGGCCACTTCTCTGGCTCCCTTCTCCTCCCTATCACTGCTTCATACATCTAGCCCTAAACAAACACTTGAATTGCTTTGTTGGGTGCCATTTTGTAGCAGCCAGAGTGCAAACCACTTGAAATGCACCTCCCCACCCTATATAGGCAAGGAACTCTTATTAAATAGGATTAGCTCTGCTTTATGAGCAAAAAAAAACAAAAACTTGCTGGGTAATCAAAACTATTGAACAAAGTTTCTAAAATCCAGAAATAGCGTTGTGTAAGAGAAATGGTACCTCAGTTTTGTTTTCACCTTCTATAAAGCAGATTCTTATGAATTGCTTTTCCTCTGATGTTCATCAAAACCATATTTATAATGCCATTGGTAATATTGAATGTTCATTCTAGCACCATATATCTTCAAAACCATTGCAATTCCTCTTCCCTGCCTGGGGTACCATCCTCTGCTGTGTTGCTCCTAGCGCAGTGTTGTCTGTATTTCAGTACTGATTTGCAGACCAGAACTGTGCTAGAAGCCACACAGCAGAGTGTGATACCCCAGGCAGTGAAAAGGAACTGCACTGGTTTTGAAAGGTGCACAGTGAACAATTAGGGCCAGGTGTATCAAGCTTCAAAAAGTGATAAAGTGGAGAGTGATAAGTCAGCCAATCAGCCCCTACCTGTCATTTTTCAAACCCAGCCCTTAACATGGCAGTGAGGATCACTTTTTGAAGCTTGAAACGCCCTGAATACTAAAGGAGAACTGCGGTACACAAACTAAATGCACTGGTTTCCTTTGTTTTAACCATGATAAGTGTTTTTTCTTCATGTAGCTCTCTCATGATGCTCTGTCTTCTGTTTTCCAGAGTTTGTCATGATGCTGTCATCTAGATAACGTCGGCTGCTGCGGTGAAGGAAAAGTCCTGTAACCCGTACCCATTCCTCTTCCAGTGATTGAGTTGCAGTTTGTGTACAACAAAGTGCATACAATATTTTTGTCGTAAAATGTTTCCGTTTAGTAAGCAATGTATTAAACAATTACAAAACAATGTAAAAAAAAAAAAAGGTTTTAAGTTAAAAAAGGCAAAATCCTGTGACAGTCTTAAAAATGTTGGTCACAGAAACATTGGCTACATAGGTGAAAGTGTCACCGTAGGTTAAGATCCTGAGAGAAGCAGCATTCACAGAGCAGGGCACTGCCCCCTAGTGGCCCATGTCCATCTCAGTCTGAGCCCTTAGTGGTTCCATAGTGTTGTGGTAATTCAGTGTGTTCAAAAGTCAGAAGTTCTTGTGGTTAGGTCACTTGTCAAAATACGGGAGGTAGAAGAACTGGAAACCATGTTTTCCTTTCACAGCACAATATATAAAAATGACATGATACACTGCAAAGAGACAGAAGAGAAGAAACATTAGGGGAAACACAAAGTCGATATCTGTTTTTATGGTCTGGCTACTCTGCCCTTCTATGGTAACTATTACAAACAGTGTAGCACCGAAGGAGTTGCTGCTCCTAGAGGTGAGTGTGTGGTTAACCATGCAATGCTGTTTCCAAGACAAACAACAAGACAGTGCCTCACCTCCTGGAATCAGCAGTAGTAGCCCAGGTACAAAGAAGATGGCACTGGAAATCGCTGCGGAGAAAGAGGAACACCACCATTGGTCATCCATGCTGACATGACTATATTTATGGTGTACAATTACTATACATAGGCTATTACATACCTGGCGACGGGCTGACTTGTAGCCCTATACCAACAAACACGAAAACTGTAGGACACAAAAGAAAGCATTAGTGTCCGTTATCCAAGCAGGGGAACCGGAAGAGAGTCTGGGGGGAAATGAAGAATGTCGGGAAGAGTACTCACTCAAGCCTAGAAGCAGCAGCAGAAAAGATGACAGGACGACTTTCTTGTTTTTCTGCACAAGAGGGTGTCTGGTCCAGCTGTGAACACAATGAGGCGAGGGAGGGGGCATTGTAAGCAGGGTCATCGTAAAACAGGTGCGGGAAACATTAATAGGTAGCTTGTAATGTATGCAGTTCAATAAAAAGTATCACAACCACACCAGGTAAATGTTTTTTTTTTTTTACAAAACTGTTCAACTTGTTTGGCTACACACAATGGAGTGTAACAGTAAGAATTAATAGGCTGTTTTTGTATTCACAGGAACATTATTGCGACAATGCTTCCATTACAACAATATGGGCCTGATGTAACGCATGTGCGAGTCCGGCAGCCGTGCGCGAGTCCGGCTGAACGCGGTGGTTTTCGTTTTAAAGGGGCAGTCATTTACAAGGAATGGTTTTGCCTTGTAAATGACTGCTCCTTTAAAACAAACAATTTTTATTTTTTTTTTAAAACAGCATTTGGCTGGCATCGAGCACGGTTGTCGGACTTGCACCGCAATACACCTGGCCCATTATGTGTTTGTGGAGCCAATTATGGAAAAAATAACAATTCTCTCTCTAATGGACAAAACCATGCTGCACTGCTGCAGTTGGGGCTGATGTAACATGTGCAGAGTTAGGTTTGGGTATTATTTTATTTCTGTGCAGAGTAAATACTGGCTGCTTTATTTTTACACTGCAATTTAGGTATCAGTTTGAAGTATAAACGCCCTCTGCACATGTTACATCTGCCGCACCTGCAGTGCACATGGTTTAAAGAGAGAATTAACTTTTGCGAGTGAACCAGAATCAGGGCCCTACTGTAATATCAGATATACGGAACACGACACACCAACATTGTAATAAGACTGGTATAGCCAGGGCCTAACAAAGGTTCCAGGTGCCCCAGGCTAATAAACATGTAGCTCCCCTTGTAGTGCACCTTAAGAACTTTACCCCCCACAGTACATTGGGCCGGGTGATAACGAACAAGCATGGAATAAATTAGGCCTTAATATTATTCCTTGGCCGTCACCTGCAAGCATTCCATTTTATTTTAATTCACATGACTGACAAATGATATTTATTTATTCATTTTTACACTGTGTGGTGAGTATTCTATAACTTTCTCATAATCTATGCAATAATTCTACAAGGTCTCTCCCAAGTCAGCCCAGCACAGTTGGAGCAGTTAGTACTCCACGCCACACCCAGAAGGAGGCAGGGTTGGGTCTGTGGAACCATGCAGCCTGGGTAGTAGGAGCAGGACTCCTTGGCACATTAAATGATGGGTCCATTATGCTCATATTCCTATTCGGTAGCATCTTTATTATTGTATTGAGTCCATTATCTTTATTCTTTTGTAAATTATTCCTAGGTAGCATCCTTCCTATTACCCCATTTCCACCAACTTTAAAATGACATGAACACGCACAGACCCGGGTCAGTGTAAATGGCGTAAATGGGTGAAAAACCCAGGAACCAAGCAGGGTGTTAGCAGGTTTAACACGGGTAACGAGCGGTGGAAACGGCTCTTACCCGGGAAGGGGAAGCTGCCATTGCCCAGGCGCCTCCCGCCATTGATCAGGCATCCCGTCCCCCCCATCGCTGACCCCCTCCTGGTGTCCCATCTCACCCTGCTTTCCCAGGTTTCCCTTTTCAGTGGAAAAGGGATGAACCGGAAAAAAAGGCAGTGAAATCAGGGACCATGGAGGGGATCCTCCAAAATCCAGAGTGTCTGACCCGGTATTTTGGTGGAAAAACGGTATAATATTAAGTTACTATGGATACCCAGAGTAAGACATATAAGTTGTCTCCATCTTTATTTAGATGGGCAGAGAGGGACATTACCTGAAGCACTGCTGATTGGATAGCTGGGTACTGTCGCTTATGGTACTGAACGAACACTGCGAGCTTCGAGAAGAAAGGGTTGGAAGCCCACTGTAAGCAAGGCAGAAAGGGAAAATAAATGAGCTGTATTTGTCAAAGGATGCAGTGACATTCTTTGTACAAAACTAATGAGCTTCAGGATTTTATGTCACAAGAACACAACCTCACAAACTAAAGAAAAAAATATAACAAAACCGGCCAAATCCCACAAGAGTTACGTTAGGAATGCTAAAATGTGTTGCATAAGCACATTCTAAAAAAGAACACTGTGCCCATACACTCAATGCCCTCGGGTATTACACTAGAAATATCATCTTTTTCTGATGTGAACCGTACAATTACATAAAACTGATCGGTTTAAGACACACATGCAAACACAGGAAAAAGTTACGAGACGGGGAGGGTGGGTGTTAGCCAAGGTGCAGGTTTTACAAACTACAATTATTTACAAACAAATATTATTTGTATCTCTTCTATTGCTGCAGAGGAGCTGGCATCCATGGTCCACACCTTTCTAAATCTTTAATTTGCACATGTTCCGTCTCTTCATCATTCTCCAAGTTCTAAGACAAACAAACAAAAAAAAAGAACATAAAACGAAAAGGTCAAAATAGTACGACAGCAGCAGAGAATGTGACTTGTGTGAAAAGAATCAAAAACTGTTTAGGAATGCGTGTGGTACAGACTCACTGCATTCATTACACTCACATCTACATGTCTCTCTGAAAGGAGACTCGGTGTACAGAGGAGGGTAATTACTTATACCATTTTACACCTTAAAAGCTGGGTCACACCCAGGTTTTTGGACCCGGCTCCTACCCAGCTTTTAACCCCTTTTACACTGCGTCCCCACCAGGCATAATGCTGGGCAGGTGATGTCACTGGAGGTGTGGCCTGAGCTGGCGCTGGGAGAGGACAGTTTCAACTTTTCCATCAATCCAGGTTACCCGTTTACACTACACCCCGATCCAGGTTGAACCAGTGTTCAACCCGGAACATTTGCTGGGTTGAAATCCTGGGTCCCATCACCCGGGTTAGAGCTTTCATACCAACTGCAAACCCAGTTTTTTGCATGCTCCCGTGCAAACGCCCGGGTTATAAAGGGCTGGTGTAAAAGGGGTATTACAGTACAAGTGCCAATTCGGCATCCAGCTATGCTGGGCTATTTTAGATCTGCACTTATAAGTGTTAATGGTCTGAGAAGCTGGAGGTGTGGGGGAGTTTGTCAGAGAATGACCATATTTTTAAAGCGGCAATCAGTTACAAGGCAAAACCGATTTGGCTTTTTAAAAATAGGGTCTCGCCGTGCAGTTGATTTTAGGAGAAAGGTGCTGGAAAGAGATTCACTTTGGACATCATTTCTAAATAAAAAACCGTGGTTCTCAGGAGGGGCTGCTTCAGGTAACAACTTCCAAATACAGGTCAGTTACAAGTAATCCTCTAGTTGATCCAATGTGAAGACAATAATTACATAATTGCCAAATTTGTAAAAGTTCCTTTAACTAAGCTTTAAGGGATTTCAAATGACCTACAGTCTGATTTGTGCATGGTAATCCATAATCGGAAGGGAGAATACTCTCTGCATACAACGGGGAATGTCTGCAGCTCGGAGTGTACGGGACTACATTTTTACTATCCTCATCGGTTATTTAGATGGTGCCACCAGTGCTACAAGGATATTTGTCATTTGAATACGACCCTGGTCCTAGTGGAGTTTTTGCCAGAAACCAATTAACCTACCAGTAGGTTCTTGGTTTGTGGGAAGAAATTCGGCACACAGAGAAAACCAATGCAAAAATATGAGGGACCTACAAACTCCACACAGATCCCGCAGCAATTATACGCATACATTGAAGCCGAATTGCCCTTACTCAAGAGCATGTTCTCACAGTTGTCCTCTTTATTAGTGCCCACTTGCAACAGGCCTACTCTGGGTAAAATATTAATGTAAAAACAGGCATATTTACGCATATACCCTCTGTGAAAATGCCTGGTTATGCCCACTTTGTTACCAGGGACGTGCGGTAGGGTAAATGGCTGAGGAGTCCCTGGCAAATACAAGATCCAGATTGCACACAATGTATGAGCCCAGGGGTACATGCCGGCATTATACACAAGTGCAGCAGAATACACTGCTGGAGAGTCGCTGAGTTTTGATAAAGAGATGTGCAGAAAAGGTCCCCAGGTGAGGCATTGCCTCACCTGCCATAGACTTTTTACTCCAGAGTTTTGACTATAAAAAATTATTAGAATAATAAAAATATATTTTTTATATATATATTCTTTGTATTTTTGACATACTTTATAAATTCAAAACTACGGCATATATGTTAGTATGACAGGAAAGGCTGTGCCTCACGCCACTGTTAGTTAGTGGAGATGCGTCTCTAATATGTACAATCCTACACTGCCCACAGTTGTGCGCGACTGGCCCTGGGCATGCCTAGATACGCTCAGCAAATGGACAGGTTTAATTCCTCATCAGCCGCAAGGTGTTTTCAAGTTCTATTTCTGGCATTTTAGGTCACTAGCATCTAGCCCAGGCCTGGCCAACCTGTGGCTCTCCAGCTGTTGTGAAACAACAAATACCAGCATGCATTGCCAAAGGTTTAGCATGGTTTTAGAAGCTTTAGTAAATCTGCTCCTAATACAACCTTCAGATATCCTCCAAAATCCTAGGTTTTTTCACATGAATGCGCATCAACCCAGGATTTTGTTATGTCTGAAAGGCACCAACCCGGGATTGCCTAGCCTGCAATTGAACTGTATCAGGTCTTTCTTCCTGGGTTGATGACCTGGGTTAATAAATTGACAGGGGAATTTGCTCTCTGGGTGCATGAAAACAGTTTTAATTGGCCACCTTTGCATGACCTCATTATTGTGTGCCTGCACATCCTCCCCTTATGATGACACGGCTTTAAAATCTAAGAACAGTGTATGAAGGGGGCGTGGCCAGATGCGGGGCTGAAACTCTGTGCTGTATTTGGCCCCGCCCCTGCATTGCAATCAGGGCTGTGGAGTCGGAGGAAATTTCGAGTACCTGGAGTCAGAGTCAGCAAACAATGCAGCGACTCTGACTATTATAATTAATCACTTCTCTACTGTAAGAGCAAAGACCAATGCATGCAGTGCCTCACGTAACCGCAAAACGAACACGTTAAGTGACCGTGAAAAAGCATGCTTTTCATGTGCTTCACTATATGGCACGCAACGCACAATTCGGAGCACCAATACTTATAAATGTATTCTCCCTTGTAGTTTACAACTTATTTCCAACGTTCAATAAGGTTTTCAATACCTCGTCGGTAGAAATCACCTGGTGTAGACTCGAAAAATTCATTCAACCAAGCTCTCCAACCATACGCACAACATCTTTATACGCGGATGAAGATCTTGTTTCATGCGCGGGGTCGTTTGTTTACCTTGGCTAAGCCATTCCTTACGCTGGTTCATATTGATGTACAGGCACCATTTTTCGTCGCCAGTAAAGATTCGGTAAAGAAATAGTTCCTTGTGTCCATGAATTGAACGGTGACGAGCAAGCAAACCAGCGGAGATTGTGGCTCGTTGATTTTTGTAGTCGTCACAAAGCATGCGGAACTCATGCTCCACACTTCTGAACCTTTCCTATTGTTTTTGTTCCCAAAACAACCAAATAATGTGGTTTTTATCTTTGAACTGGTAAAGTTCCTGTTCCTGATGTTTATGCCTACTGCTACAATCCAGCAATTTAATTAATTAATAAAAAAAATTAATACAAATTTTTTTCATTGTGTTTGTCCTTTGCTTAAACTGTTCAATACAGTAGACTGTTGGCTTTCCAGCCTCTAGTTTCTGTAGTAATAATATGTATGTTGTCTTTCTTACCTTTAAGGAATGTATCAAATACATTCGCATATTAATACAGAGGAGTCGGAGTCGAGGAGTCGGCGTCAGAAGTACGAGGAGTCGGAACATTTATCAACCGACTCTACAGCCCTAATTGCAATGCCAGTATTTCAGTGACAATGAGATGATATGCGTCATTGGGAATTGCGGGAGGCGGACCCGATTTCCGGGAGGGTAGGCAACCCTGCTGTTATCTTACAGAGTCCATTCTCTATTAAAACACCTAAAATATATAAAATGTCCAATAATGGAACTCAAGAGGACTGAAAATGGAATAATGAGAGCAAGTTATGGTTTCTTTCTAGAACTTTTTTCGCATGTTTTAAAAGTGACCAGGACTTGAGCGTCACATATCACAGTTTAGTCTACATGTGTGTGGTTCTTGGTCTTCTCTGTACTCTTACAGATATGGTGGCGCAAGTTTACCTAAACTAGAGAGGCCTACACACAGGGAGATTTGCTGAGTGTTCTTAGCACACAGCGATGTGTCAACACTGTGAGCCGAGCGACCTGTCAGGGCCAGTGTTCTCCGGTGAGAACACTGGCCCTGCCCCGTGATTAACTAGATGTAACCAGCATGCTGAATAGTAATCACTGGGCGATAGCGACGTACATGGTCCCGCATCGCTATGGCCCCTACACAAGGAGTGATGTAGGGGTATTTTCTAAGCAATCGATTGAGATTGCATAGAAAATGCCCTGAAATCACCCCGTGTGTAGGCCCCATAATGCTGGGCCAAATTCAGAGACGTAATGCAAAATAATAATAAAGATAGAAAAGGGTCTTCTTTGCAATATCAAAGCTGCACAACCACTTAGGTGAAAGATTTTACTAAGCCGCCACTCCCCTCTTCATCCAGGATTTAAGATAAGCACAAAGAGCTTTAGACTCATTTTGAATTACAAAACCACTCCACTTAAGGAAATACTGAACTGACATGCACGCTCCCGCTGTTCTCTGGTTGCTTTAAAATGCCATACACTGGACATCCAGGCAGCTCTGTCACAGTTAGGCCAGTACACATGGGGCGGCGGTGCCTGTGCTGAGTGATGCACCAGCGATGGGTGCTGAGCGGCCTGACTAGATCTTGACTGCATGCAGTCAAGATCTAGTCAGGCGATAGCGATGTGCGGGACTGCGCAAGCCATCGCTGGGGTATACACGCAGGGCAATGTGTGCTTCATTTCTAAGCGATTTAGTCAGATTGCTTAGAAATAGCCCTAAAATCACCCACCCTTTACGGCCCTTGGAAACCACAGCAAGCAAGGGGACTCCAATACCATAAGCAGTAATAGAAGATAGATTCAGCTCTGCATTACGGGTCTAACTAAACTCTGGATTCCACAGACAACACTCAGAGGACTTGAAGAAGAAAATAAGTATTTGTAGTCATGGGCTCACATATATATTTGAGATTGAAGATTTTCAACAAGCACTACGGTTTCTTAATGGCAAAGGGAGGAGGGGGGAGAAAGATAACCTGTTTTAACCATATGTCTAACCATCTGGACAGTTTTTTTCCCTTCAATACTTTTGCCATTATATAACACAACCAGCCAGTGTGTAGTACCACTGGAGCTTGTGTCATCAGCAACCTCATTCAAATCCATGAACAAATAAAAATCACCTTGTATTTGTGCCGATTCTGCTGAGCCTCGTTGTCCCCACCAAAGTGTAACGCCCCAAACCTGGGCCCTGCGTCCTCAACAGACATCTCAAACGCATCGTCAATGGTAAAGTTACCCATGAACCTTGGTCAAAGAGGCTGTGGTAAGACCTGCAGGGTATAGATCCATATTAATAATAACATACAACATGAGACCAGTACTGCACATCACAGACCCCCAGACTCCACAAACCTGTACTCCAAATTAAAGAGATATAGTGCTTTATTAGAGGTGCAAAAGGTACTTATTTCCTAGCACGGTGCCCATCACATAAGATTGTATGCCTTAATTAAGGCATACAATTGAAAAGATTTTTAATTGTATGTACAATATCGCATCTTATGGATCTCATGCCTCCATAAGATAAAAGATCCATCAATACCAACCCAAAGCGTGGCGAGTGCAGCGAGCCTGCGAGGGGCGGCGGCACGTGTCCTCCGACCTTTTCATACCCCCACTATCCACGTCGGCGTGGAGTTGATTTTATATAGTGTGGCGAACGCAGCGAGCCACCGAGCCCGAAGCGTGGCGAGCGCAGCGAGCCCCGCGTGGGGACACATAATACCTGTGAAGTAATGCGCGTCCGCTCGCCACGCTTCGGGCTTGGTGGCTCGCCACACTATATAAAATCAACTCCACGTTTATAAACTGACGAACTACTCGACCCAGAACAGCTGCTTGGCTGACCTAATTCACTTTAGACAACAAGGGAAGAGGCATCAAGACTTGGGGCCAGATCCAGCTCCTAAAGGTCATCTTACAGACTGGGTTTTAAAAATGACAGGTAGGAGCTGATTGGCTGGTTGTTTACCAATCTCCACTTTATCACTTTTTGAAGCTTAATACATCTGGGCCTTTGGAGAGATCATTTACCTAGCACGGCCTATTAAAAGAATATAGATTGTGAGCAGAGACCTGCTACCTCTATTGGCAGTTAAGGATTCGCTGCACTTTCGCAGGGCTCCGGAGGGCCGGAGCATATTCGCTGCCAGCCCTCAATGTCACCCTATTCAATGCCACAGGGGCTCGCTGCCCCTGATGGCGGCAAGAAGGGAGATGGAAGCCTCCCTGCCTGCCCCAGAATGCCTGGGGGGGCTTTCCCATGGACACAGGTAGCAGAAGCTGCCCCCCCCAGAGAGCTGGCAGGGGACACAGGTAGGGAGCCGCTGCACTGCTCCCACTCGTGCATATGTAGTGAGTGTGAAGTGAATATATGAATATGTAATGAGCGGCTCCCTGCTGGCAATTTTTTTTTTTTTTAAATCAAAATTAAATATATATATATTCATGTGCTTCAAGCACATGAATAAAAATAGCATGCCCCTCCACTAAAAAAATTCTGATTTCTTTTTTTTTTTTTAACACCAAACCCCCCCCCCCCCTTTATTTTAAAAGATCACTATCCAGTTCACCTTTAAAAGATGTTGAATGAAAAACAGAGAATCACAGAAAAAAAAAAAAAAAAAAAAAAAAAAATCACTGGAGAAAGCAATTTTCCATTTGAGCATTGAATACACTCTTGGCGAATTGGACTAAAAACCCCATTGAAAAACAACGGCAAATTGCAGAGAATCGCACACGTCGAATCGTCAGACATTCGCTGTTCGCTCGCAGCGAATTGTCTTCATTGAATCGTTTTTTTCAGAGAGAACACTTGCCGTTACCCCGGAGTAATGCCAGATTCACTGTAAACTACGGCGAATATGAGGCACTGAATACTGGCCTATGTCTGTCTGTGATTACCCAGTAATCATAAATGTTGATTCAAATTGTAAAGTGCAACAGAATATGTTGCACTATATAAGAAACTTAATAAATAAAATCTTTGAGATTAAGCACACATGTCCTTCTTTGTCCGCTGAAGTTTGGAATCTGGCATCTAGTCAGAGGTTTCAAGCACATACTAGAAATAGTGACTGTGGTCTTTGCCCATTGTGCAATGAGAACTTTAAGGTCACGAACAGGAAAACCGGTGTCAGAGCCAAGCATAAATTGCCCACTGCTGTGTGCATGTATATCTGTAATTGTGTCCCTCTGCGTAGTGTGCAGATTATTTGCAGGGGTTAAAGCGGGGGAACCGAGTTACACCACCTGGTTTGGTAGGGGGAACTCAGTTCTACCTCCAACACAAACCTGCACAGTAATTCAAACAGAAAAGCCTGTCCCAGCGGCTTCCTTTTCTGGCACGGTGTATTTGATGTCGACCGTCACTGCTACTGAAGGGAAGAAAAGCCACTAAGAGGAGCCGGCTTTGTGCAGGCTGAAGACAATGGGGGTTATTCTGGTTCACTTGGAAAGGCACAATCATTCTCTAATGGACAAAACCATATGCACTGCTGGTGGGGCTGATCTAACATGTGCAGAGATAGTGAGATTTGGGTGTTTTATGGTTTCTGTGCAGGGTAAATACTGGCTGCTTTATTTTTACACTGCAAGATAGATATAAGTTTGAAGTACAAACCCCACCCAAATCTAACTCTCTCTGCACATGTTACATCAGCACCACCAGCAGTGCACATGGGATTGTCCATCTGAGCGTGAATGTGCCTTTGCGAGTGAACCAGAATAACCCGTATATGTATCCCCTTATACGCGTATGTGTGGCATACATGTATGAGGAGTACTACTGTGTAGCGTAACTTGAATTTGGGGCACTGCTGTTTGTTTCATAACAGGACTACTATGTGGTGTAATATGAATCAAGGGCACTACATGTGGTCAATATGATTGTGCTTTGCGGCGTAATTTGAATTGGGGGCAATATTGTGTGACCACACCCCTCCCTTTGAGACCACTGTCCTTTTATAAAATATGGCAAGTAGGGCACACATTTGTAGTTAGTAGGGGGTGCGATAACAACCCTGGCACTGATCCGGTCTCTGCCTAATAAGAGGGGGGGGGGGCAGTTTCAGGGAAAATGAGTTTCTAAAGTGGTATGGGACCACAACTCCATTAAAGGGGTATGAGTCATGGGGTCAACATGCATTGGGTCGACCACTGAAGGTCGACATACATCAAGGTCCACATTGGGTTAGGTCAACAGGGACATTAAGTTGACACATGCATTAGGTCAACAATGTTTTTAATCCTGAGTGTTGACACAGTCGACATGGACACTAAAACAGTGCACCGCTGTGCTCGCAATGTTTCAGGCGTGGTTTCTTTACTCTCCCATCAGGCCCTGGTCGGCTCGAAACATTGTTGTCCTAATGACTACATGATTTCAGGGCCACACCCACGCACAGCTGAAGTGGACATACCCCCAGGGATGTTTAATTTGCATATGAAGCATTAATCATCCCCAACAACATTCCCCTGCAAATACTGCATGTAGTGTTCCCGCTAAGCTTATTTTGCAAACCTGCTGAATGCGCCCTGCCCTTTTACTGCTTCCATCTACTCCGGACCACTGCCCACCGCCGCGCTGACAGCCTCACACGCCACTGAGCCTTAGCGGCATGTCAGCGCGACGGGGAGCACCTGAATGAAATCACCACGCTGTAAACAGAATCTGTCAGCTCTTCCAGGTGCCCCGCGCTGCTCTGAGGAGTAGGTGAGCGTGGTAACCGTAGTGTTCATTCTAGCACCCGCTATATTTGAAAACCCATGCAGTTCCTCTTCCCTGCCTGGGGTGTCACGGTCTGCTCTGGTGTTTCTAGCACAGGTCTGGTTTGCATATCAGTGCTGATATACAGACCACACTGTGCTAGGAGCACTACAGCAGACAGCAACACCCCAGGCAGGGAAGAGGAACTGCCTGGGTTTTCAAATATGGCGGGTGCTAGAATGAACACTAAACCGTACACGTGCATTGGTGACAGCATCTCAGAGGAGGCAGAGTTTTGCAGCAGGGGTACAGGATGGTAATTTGCAGGTAAGGTCGGGATTGTTCCTGGCTGGGTGCTGGCTGCCAAGTGCATGCTCCCATAGCGCCACCACCCCTCCTGTATACACTTGCTTTGCACTGTCCCCCTCCCCTGGCCAAGTGGCGTGTCACTGATCGATCAGCGCGTTACCAGCGGGTACAGGGGGAGTACTTATGTAAAGTGCCCTGCTGGGGCCATTACATCTGCTGCTGGAGGTACTTATGGTAGGCAACGCTGCTGGGGCCATGTGTCTGCGCTGCTCTGCAGGCTCCCCAATTGTTACAATGCCTCCACTGGCCTGGGCACAGGTCGGAGGTGTCACTGCCCTGAGCAATGCTGGGAGATGTGGAGCACACTAGGGGGGCATGAGCATGCTTATCAATTAATTTATTTATTTTAAGGCAGTGACTATTGACACCCCCAGATTTGCAGCAGGCCTCACCGCTCAGTGTTATCCCTGCAGCATGTACTATTATTGTTTGGCCAGCATTTACACTTGGGGCCTTATTCTAGTTCACTGACTGCTTCAATGATGGCAATATCTCAATAGGGCTCTTGGACTAGCAAATGCTGATCTATAGGTTAACAAAGATTGTGAAATTGCTCCTCCTCCATTGGTTGTGTTCTTTCCAGAGTCTTATTCCTCAAAAATCTAGGCAATGTAAGGACCAGTGTGTCCATATAGGGTGAAGGTGCCCATACACTAGGGTGACTTCTGCGTGGACAGAGGTTGCCCGCAATCTCCCTTGAACTTCCCGGGCAGCAGGACTGCATACAATACACCGTACACAGTCTTTTTGCATATGATGTAATGTATGCAATCCCAGCCAAGGCTGCCTGAGGCTTGGTGACTGTTATACCTGTAGTGCAGCCCGTGCAATCTTCAGGCTCTGATGTGATGCTCAGTGTGTCATGCCTGATGTCAAACGCATGGGATTGACTCTCACCAAAATCGGACGAAAAAAGTGACCAAATTGCTGTGGAATCGCCCTAGTGTATAGACACCTTTACTGTCAGTTACAATGGTGCGTCTGGAGGCTCTAAACACCATGAATAAATACTTTGGTTTGTTTTCACTATATTGGACAAGATTGTGATCAGCAGATTCCAATAATTGAATTGTGTGTGCACAAATTTAATCCACACCCACTAATCTTATGTATAGAAATTATTATATTTTTGTTTTCTTTCAGTTGTTTTTTTTTACTATGTTGTTATCTATTTCAGTATTGTATGCGTGGCACTATGCAAGGTCTTTCTTTTCTTATAGAACAGTATGTCTGAAGAATGACAGTAATGCCCAATGATATCCTTAACAACATCAGCGGCGCCGGAAAACAAACGATTTGCAGGTAAAACAAGTAACAATATTGTTCTGGGGGAATGAATGAAAGGGAGTAATGTGGCACAACTTCACATTGTATAGGATTATGGTAGAATTGTAATGCAGGGTACACACCAGAACAACCATGATCGTGCGATTATTGTTAAATCATTTCCTGAAATCCTATGATGGTTGCAGGATTGGATTGGAGTACAGGATATGCATACGATCAGTACCCAATCCAATGTATATGATGAAGCTTTAGGCTGGTTTCACACACTCCGGCTCCTGCCGGACGGCGAAAACCCGTACGGCCAGGGAGCCGTGCCGCACACAGTAGATTATTATGGAAGGGATGGCCACAGCCCGGCAGCCGTCCCTTCCAGTGGCAGGATCCGGCTGCAGCCGTGCGGCCGGGCCGTGGCCGTCCCGTGTGAATGGAAATAATAGTGTCCATTCACAACTACTGTGTGCGGCACTGCTCCCTGGATGTGCGGGATCTCGCCATCCGGCAGGAGCCGGAGTGTGTGAAATCGGCCTAAGTGCAGCAGGTCAAATCTCCAAAGCAACGCACATCAGAATCACATTGAAAACATGTAGAATTCTGCTCTTATTACATACAATCGGTCGGTAGACACGCCGAAATTGGGGGGAATTGAGCACAAATCATTTTGGTGTGTACCCAGCATTACACGTTTCCCAAATGGACTTATGCTGCCCATACATATGTGAGATCTCGCATCCAATCCTTCGATTTCGACCGCATCTGGCCGAGAAATCGAATGATTGTATGCATTTTTATGGGGACATTCGACGTGATGCGCGGGCACGCCGGTCGAATGTCGGGTCTCAAGATCTTATGTGCTGCACATAATATCTATCAAATCGCAGGAGCGATCGCATGTGGTTTTTAGCGCAGGTGGAGGGAACGCTTTTTCATCAGCGTGGGGATGGGGAGAGGGCGGGGGTCAGTCAGCGGTGGGGGCAGAATTGTTTAAACACTGGGCAGCCCTCAGATTGGCTGAGCTATCTCAGCGCAGCGCTAGAGCTTCTTGCGCTACATAACGCCGCCCTGTGCCCGCCCTCTTCCAGCACCCGATGTGCCATCTCAAGATGGCATGCGACATCGGGTGCTGCAAAGGGGACACTTTAGGACCACAAGATGCAATCGGGTTCAATGGACATCGCACTGCGATGTCGCATCGAATCCGATCGCACATATGTATGGGCAGCATTAAACTTCCCCTTGATTGTATACAGTAACAACTTAACATTTATCTTTTTACATTTCTCAACCAGCAATTTGAATTAAGGGCCTAGTATGGGTTACAAGGTTAAAAGTGGTCTGGCTAAACACCTTCAGATATAAACAGAATTGTGCCACCTCTGGAAAGTACATTTTACTGTATTTCTCCATCTCAATACAGAGCAGACCTGGGCAGTGGGCACAATTTTGATGGGTCACTGAAATGCAAAACGAATACGCTTCTCTATCCACATTTACACAAACACAGGATATTCAATTTTATTTTTACTTATTAGTCATTGCGAAATCAATCAGTAGCGCCAGAATCTCTCTAGAAGTACGATAATATTAAATACCTATATTCCCGATGGTAGCGAAGATTTTTTTTTCTTCTTCATAGTGAAGACAAAACACAATGTTTATTCTTTAGTGACTACACATGACAAAGTGTAACTATGACTACACTCACATGCAATACACATCCCAGGACATTAGTAATACACCACAACTTTGCAACACGTTTTTTGTAATGAACATGCTGATGTTATCGTGCAGAGCATTTTTTGGACTTATTACTTCCAAATATTTTTTTTTTTAATCATAGCAACAGCGCCAAACATTAATAATTCATCCTGAAGTCCAGATTCAGCAACAAACTAAACATTACTTTTGTGTATTATCACAAAATTTTAAGATTTTAAAAACAGGGGATCATGCAATAAGACCACAGGGACTGGCCCTGACTATAAATGCAATAAGACCACAGGGACATGCAATAAGACCACAGGGACTGGCCCTGACTATAAACGTGAAGACTCACATATTAAATACCTATAAGTACTGTTGATAACTATACCCACAATCCCCTTGCGCTCAACAACCAGTCCCATATACTCTATGTAACCCCACTGGCAATAGGCAAGTGTGATCTTAACTCTACTAGTTGTATGCATCCTAATGGGCATATATTTTAGTGCATAGCTCTTATAATGACCAGACCCTCAGAAGCCCTCCCTAAAGACCTATACAATGTACCATATGAGCACACAGTACTGCTACACCAAGTACTATTAAGGTAAGAGTAACCGAGAGAGCACATACCATGCACCCACCTGATGTGTCTGCTACAGGGAGGACATAGCCTGGCACACACACTGGCTGCTCCAGTGAGTCTGTGTGGTCATAACCCCGTGTCCTCGGCCTCCTCCTCCTCTCCCCCCTGCCTGCCTGAGCTGTCCCATCCCCTAGCCCAGGAAACCTCAGGAAGCCCCGCCCACCGCGCCGATTGGTGGGCGTGGTCTGCCCTGTCAAGTGATGCCCTGGAAGGGGTGACGCAGCCGCACCACCGTCACGTTATCCTTTATGTAAGCGTGCGTTGTACATATTTTACAAGTGGGGTCTTTTGCGGATATGCCCGCTCACTGCGAGTCGACAGACAGCAGCGCAGGCTCCTCAGTTCTCTGTTTACATCACAACAAAATGGCCGGCCAGGGGAGGGCGAAGAGACGCCAGTGCGCATGCGCGGGGCAGTGAGGACGCTACGCATGCGCACACGGGACGCTGAGCGTTTAGCGGCGCATGGACGCGGCAGCGCTAGTGACGTCAGTAGCCGAGAAGGAAGATGGCGGCGGGGGCAGCAGTGGCTCTTGGTGATGGGATTAGGAAGCGCATCACGTCACCCAGCATAGCTGCGTTGTCCGAATTCCGCGATGGCACTAAGGTCAGTAGGCGACCCATCTGGAGTGGCCAACTGCGACACTTGTTCGCTTACCGCATCACCACGGCCGCTGCTTGTCGTATGACGCAGTCGCTGAGGTGACGTCATATATGACCGAGCTGGTGTCAGTGCAGTAAGGAGTCTCAGGTAGTACGCTCCTCTCCTGCAGCCGGGTGCTGCTGGTCGCAGGAGAGAATCTGCGGCATTAGCCCAGTACTGCAGCATACACTGACATTACGCTGCCCTGGGTGCGGGTACAGTGACAGCCCTAGAACCGATAGCGAGAACATATCCACTACACCCTACTTCTAGCATCTTCTGCTTCTGTCCCTCCCTCCCTCTTACTGCATCCACTGCCCTCCCTCCTCCTCCTCACCCTTACTGCATCCACTGCTCTCCCTCCTCACCCTTCCTGCACCCACTGCCCTCCCTCCTCACCCTTCCTGCACCCACTGCCCTCCCTCCTCACCCTTCCTGCACCCACTGCCCTCCCTCCTCACCCTTCCTGCACCCACTGCCCTCCCTCCTCACCCTTCCTGCATCCACTGCCCTCCCTACTCACCCTTCCTGCATCCACTGCCTCCCCTCCTCACCCTTCCTGCCTCCCCTCCTCACCCTTCCTGCCTCCCCTCCTCACCCTTCCTGCCTCCCCTCCTCCTCACCCTTCCTGAATCCACTGCCTCCCCTCCTCCTCACCCTTCCTGAATCTACTGCCTCCCCTCCTCCTCACCCTTCCAGCATCCACTGCCTTCCCTCCTTCCAGCATCCACTGCCCCCCTCCTCCTCGCCCTTCCAGCATCCACTGACCCCCCTCCTCCTCCTCCCAGCATCCACTGACCCCCCCCCTCCTCTTAGCATCCACTGACCCCCCCCTCCTCCCAGCATCCACTGCCCCCCCCTCCTCCCAGCATCCACTGCCCCCCTCCTCCTCCTAGAATCCACTGCCCATCTCCTCCTCGCCCTTCCAGCATCCACTGACCCCCCCTCCTCCTTCCAGCATCCACTGACCCCCCCCCTCCTCCTTCCAGCATCCACTGACCCCCCCCCCTCCTCCTTCCAGCATCCACTGACCCCCCCCCCCCCTCCTCCTTCCAGCATCCACTGACCCCCCCCTCCTCCCAGCATCCACTGACCCCCCCCTCCTCCTCCTTCCAGCATCCACTGACCCCCCCTCCTCCTCCTTCCAGCATCCACTGACCCCCCCCTCCTCCTCCTTCCAGCATCCACTGACCCCCCCTCCTCCTCCTCCTCCTCCTCCTTCCAGCATCCACTGACCCCCCCTCCTCCCAGCATCCACTGACCCCCCCTCCTCCTTCCAGCATCCACTGACCCCCCTCCTCCTTCCAGCATCCACTGCCCCTCCTCCTCCTCCCAGCATCCACTGCCCCCCTCCTCCTCCTCCCAGCATCCACTGCCCCCCCCTCCTCCTCCCAGCATCCACTGCCCCCCCCTCCTCCTCCCAGCATCCACTGCCCCCCCCTCCTCCTCCCAGCATCCACTGCCCCCCCTCCTCCTCCCAGCATCCACTGCCCCCCTCCTCCTTCCAGCATCCACTGCCCCCCCTCCTCCTCCTCCCAGCATCCACTGCCCCCCTCCTCCCAGCATCCACTGCCCCCCTCCTCCTCCTCCTAGAATCCACTGCCCCCCCCTCCTCCTCCTTCCAGCATCCACTGACCCCCCCCCTCCTCTTCCTAGAATCCACTGCCCCCCTCCTCCTCGCCCTTCCAGCATCCACTGCCCCCCCTCCTCCTCCTTCCAGCATCCACTGCCCCCCCTCCTCCTCCTTCCAGCATCCACTGCCCCCCCTCCTCCTCCTCCTTCCAGCATCCACTGACCCCCCCTCCTCCTCCTTCCAGCATCCACTGACCCCCCCCCCTCCTTCCAGCATCCACCGCCCCCCCTCCTCCTCCTCACCCTTTCTGCCTCCCCTCCTCACCCTTCCTGCCTGCCCTCCTCCTCACCCTTCCTGCCTCCCATCCTCCTCACCCTTCCTGAATCCACTGCCTCCCCATCTCCTCACCCTTCCTGAATCCACTGCCTCCCCTCCTCCTCACCCTTCCAGCATCCACTGCCTTCCCTCCTTCCAGCATCCACTGCCTCCCCTTCTCCACCCATTCTGCATCCACTGCCCCCTCCTCCTCGCCCTTCCAGCATCCACTGCCCCCCTCCTCCCAGCATCCACTGCCCCCCTCCTCCCAGCATCCACTGCCCCCTCCTCCTCCTAGAATCCACTGCCCCCCCTCCTCCTCCTCCCAGCATCCACTGACCCCCCTCCTCCTCCTCCCAGCATCCACTGCTCCCCTCCTCCTCCTAAAATCCACTGCCCCCCTCCTCCTCCTCGCCCTTCCAGCATCCACTGCCCCTCCTCCTCCTTCCAGCATCCACTGACCCTCCCTCCTCCTTCCAGCATCCACTGCCCCTCCTCCTCCTCCCAGCATCCACTGCCCCCCCCCTCCTCCTAGCATCCACTGCCCCCCTCCTCCCAGCATCCACTGCCCCCCTCCTCCCAGCATCCACTGCCCCCCCTCCTCCTCCCCCCAGCATCCACTGCCCCCCTCCTCCTCCTCCTTCCAGCATCCACTGCCCCCCTCCTCCTCCCAGCATCCACTGCCGCCCCCCTCCTCCTCCTCCCAGCATCCACTGCCCCCCTCCTCCTCCTCCCAGCATCCACTGCCCCCCTCCTCCTTCCAGCATCCACTGCCCCCCTCCTCCTCCCAGCATCCACTGCCCCCCTCCTCCTCCCAGCATCCACTGCCCCCCTCCTCCTCCTAGAATCCACTGCCCCCCCCTCCTCCTCCTTCCAGCATCCACTGACCCCCCCCCTCCTCCCAGCATCCACTGCCCCCCTCCTCCTCCTAGAATCCACTGCCCCCCTCCTCCTCCTAGAATCCACTGCCCCCCTCCTCCTCGCCCTTCCAGCATCCACTGACCCCCCCCTCCTTCCAGCATCCACTGACCCCCCCCTCCTTCCAGCATCCACTGACCCCCCCTCCTTCCAGCATCCACTGACCCCCCCCTCCTCCTAGCATCCACTGACCCCCCCTCCTCCTCCTCCTTCCAGAATCCACTGACCCTCCCTCCTCCTTCCAGAATCCACTGACCCCCCCCTCCTCCTCCTTCCAGCATCCACTGACCCCCCCCTCCTTCCAGCATCCACCGCCCCCCCTCCTCCTCCTCACCCTTCCTGCATCCACTGCCTCCCCTCCTCCACACCCTTCCTGCATCCAGCTTATTTTCCTTCGAGCTACCTCCCTTTCCTTCAAGAATCCATTGCCTCCCCTTCCCATTTCCTTTCAGCATCCATTGCCCCAATGTGTTTGGGTATTGTCTGTTAAGCAAACTGATTGTTTGAGTGCTTTAAAGGAAAAGTTGACAATCAGCGACATATTAATGTGCACTTTTTGGTGTATGTGTCCTGCAGCATTTTTGTTTGTTTTTCTAGTGTTAGCTGCAGCAAAAATATCTGCTGGCTGTGCTTGACATCTGGATTTATTCTCCTTTCTGATAACATGTGAGGATTGTATTAAGGCAGGGGTGGGCTATTATTGGTTTGGTTAATTGATCGGAAAAGCCTCTGATTGCCTGGGAGGCAACTCCCACTATTTGTCCCCTTATGACATAAAACCACCTAATTTTCCCTCAGTTCTTTATGTCAATGTCCCATCAGTTTACTCCTTCCAATATTAATTCTGTCATTCCTGGAACAATTTCTGGTTGTACAAATAAAATTAGGGAACAGTAAGTCTCCCCCAAAATCTGGAATCCTGCTTGACATCAGCACCAGCAATTGCATACAGTGGTAAAATACCACAGATATAATGTATGCGATTGTGGAAACCATTCTGTACCATCCTTACCCATTGTATGCAGTGATACTGGGAACCCACTATCGGAACTAAAGGTGCCCATCCACTAGTCCGATTTGGGCCCTCTTCATCCAATTTTTGAAGGCTCGGGCCGAAAAATCGTCCAAAAAGTGTCAAATCAGGTAACAGATTGGAGCCGGGGCTCGGACCTGCTGCACCACCGATCTATCGGCTCCCAGAGCCATGACTCGAATCATATACGATACATCGTATGGGTGAGTTGGTGGGATATCCTTGCATGCAATACCTTGGGGATGCAGTTACGATCCCGGCGGTCAGGATCCCGGCATTCAGAATCCCGACCGCCGAAATGCCAACACTTTCTCCCTCCTGGGGTGTCCACGACACCCCTGGAGGGAGAATAAATTAGTGTGCCGAGCGTAGCGAGGCACCGGGCCCGCTGCGTGGCGACCGCAGCGAGCCCGCAAGGGGGGGCGATCCACGTCCCCCCCTTGTCGGCATTTCGGCTGTTGGGATTCCGGCGTCGGGATTCTGAACGCCGGGATCCCGACCGCCGGGATTCAATACTGAATCCATACCTTGCAGTCGTGGATGGTCACCATAAGGCCCCCCCATACACCAGGCCAATTTTTGCCACTTTTCACCCAATTCAGACAGATTGGGATGAGAAATTGTGTTTCACATCTGATGCATCAGTGTAGGAGTTCGGACCTGCTGCACATCCTACCTCTGACTCGGACCACATCCCGGTAGCAGGGACAGACGTTGAATGTGATACATCACGTCAGAGCACTGAGGGGGATTGGATGGCTCTACACTCAGTGTAGGACCACCTTAAGTGGACAATGCGTGTCAGCACTGCAAACTCAAAATTAAATCTAAAAACCAGTGACTACCAGTCATCACTTACCGATGTCCCTGACTTATGCTATCACATGAAATAAATCCAGAGTATGCAGTACTGATTTAAGTCTGTGTAAAGCACTTTATTTTCCTCATAGTGTTAGCATTTCCCTTTTTCAGTATGTTTCTTACTATAACAAGGCCACAACTTCTTGACCATTTCATACATGAATAGAACAGTCAGAAATTAGTGACTTTCTGCTTGTTTTTGTTTTGGTGATATAATTTAGAAAAATAATTGTTTCCTGAAAGTGGTATATCAAGGACACATCACATATTTTTTTTCCCCTTACAGGCCACATTTCACTATAAGACGTTGCTATGTGATGACGAGCGCACAATGATTGATGACAGCTCGAACAGAGAGAAGCCCATGGAGTTAATAATTGGCAAAAAGTTCAAATTGCCTGTATGGGAGACTATTCTCCAGAGCATGAGGGAGGGAGAAGTGGCAGAGTTTCTGTGTGACATCCCGGTATGTATTGGTATAAAACAATGATAATATGGAAATGATCACTGCGTTATCCCTCTAACGTAGGCTTTGTAACAAGAGAATGGGGCACAGCTAGGTTCTGTTTGATAAGTAGCAAACTTCCTATATAGCATTACCTCTTAATGTTTATAAAAAAAAAAAAGGACTCAGGAGACTTATTTCTTCCCCCCGCCTTCTGAGTTAGCAGGCAGTAATGTGCAAGTGTCCTGTTTGGATGTTGAAATGGCAGTTTACGGTGGTGCTTTAGTAGCTAAATCCAGTCTAATTTGACTACTCCAATAATTAATGGGCACCCATTAATTATTGGGCTGTTTTAACAGTTGAAATGCCTAAAGTGGAGGAGCAAATCCTAATGATTCTAGGGTTAAGCTAAAGGTGCATACACACTAGGAGTTTTTGCCCACCGTGTATGCACAGCAATGATGGGGAAAATTGCTAGGCTGAAAATCGCGCAATGCATACACACTGAGTGATTTTCGCCCATCTAAGCGGGTTTTTCTGGGGGTGGACGGCTTTGTATAGCAGGATGCTATGGAAAGCCACCCACCCGGTTGCTCATCTGCTGGTAGGTGATTATGCGGCAACGTGCATCACTGCTCATCGCCGGGCTGTACACACTGGGCGGCTATTCAGCTAAAACCGCAAAACTCCCAACTCAAAATCGCCCAGTGTGTATGGGCCTTAAACTTATATTTTTTGACATTATAAATTTGATATATTTTTGCTATTGGTAGTATTTAATCCAAACTGTAATTAAGATGCTACCTCTCATCACCCAGCTGCAGTATTTTTTACACCACTACCCCTTCAGAGAAGACAAAACGAAGTGGTGGTCGGGTAGGTATAGCTGGGTCTTATTATTCACAGCAACCAGACTATTGTTATTTCCTAAGCATTAGAGCACTTGTAAGAAAGAAAAAACACCATGTATCCCCCCTCTTTATGTAAAAATAAGACCGGCTTTATCTAATTGCCATATCACGTGCCAAAGCTTGTTGAAGGGTCCATTACCACATATGTTGTGAAAGGCTTAAGGTGGCCATACAGCTACAGATCGTTTGTCAGATTGGAACAAAACCCTGGTAATGGATGAGTGACAGCTTTCCACCATTTCAAAGCAAATGGTCAACTGGCATTTACTCTCATCCATTACCAGGTTTTTGTTCCAACCAGCCCAATCTGACAATAGATCTGTAGATGTATGGCCAGATTTAGCTGCTCCCTTTAATAAAAAGCCTGGTGAGTGAATAAAGAAATGAGTGCGCATCGAATAGGTTAGCAAGATTTCCTTTAGGCTGTATTTGGGGCAATGAATTCTCACCTATGGAAATGCCCATTGCTTTTTTTCAGCATGTCGTTGAATACCCCCAAGTGTCTCGCAGTTTGCGGCAGATTGCAGCGGGACAGGACCCCCGAGAGGGCCAAAGGCATTGCTGTGGAGGAATTGCACAGCTTCATGACCATTCTCTCGGGTATTCAGACCTAGATGCTCTGCAGAAGGACCCTCAGCCCCTGATATTTGTCATCACTCTTGTAAAGGTAATACTCTGGGGAATATAAGCTTTAGTGGCATTACTACGGTACTTATGTTAGCCAAGCACCCGGCTACGCTACAGACAACGTAGCCATTGCCGGGCAGCCAGCTAATACCGGGGGCGCCGGACGGGGATTCTGCGGCCGGGGGGGGTTTACTTACATCGTCCGTGTTGAAGGACGGGCAGCGTGGATTCAGCGGCGGCTGGGGGTGAAACATCTAGGCGGCGGTGCAGCAATGGCGGCGATTTAGCGTAGTCACTGCTGGGGGAGCATCACATGATTTCCCAGCTCCCCCAGCGGCACTATGCTAATAGAGTACATGCCTGGCGCAGGGGAGGACTGTCATGGCGGGCGGGACTGCTGGGAGCCGAGTGCCGGAGACATTGTGGATGGTAAGTATTATATCCCCACTATCCACGTCATACCCCCAGTGTCCACATGGGCGTGGAGTTAATTTTAGAAAGTGTGGCAAGCCCCTTGTATCCGCGTGCGCTCGTCACGCTTCTGGCTCAGTGGCTCACCACAGTTTCTACAATTAACTCCACACCCACGTGGACACTGGGGGTATGAGCCTTTATGTATTAACTGAGCTCCAGTTATGTAATGTGCGTAAATTACGTAGCCAGCATAGTGGTGTATTGGTATTCTCAATACACCACTACGTAAGGGGCGCCGAGCTAACATAAGTACCTACTTCACTAATGGAAATGAAGTGCAAAAACAATGCGAAGATGTAACCCTGTATGTCCGATTCTCTACAAGCAACAA
The DNA here is from genome assembly GCF_055691185.1 of Crinia signifera. Taxonomy (NCBI): domain Eukaryota; kingdom Metazoa; phylum Chordata; class Amphibia; order Anura; family Myobatrachidae; genus Crinia; species Crinia signifera. Next base: position 44,046,387 of record NC_139222.1, read on the forward strand.
ATCTTTAATCAACACGCATTTTTTAATATAGAATTGCTCATGAGTGCTAATTAATCTTAAGTGCTATCCATTTTCTGACTTTTTTAATGCCCCTTTTTATAAAATATCTTTCTCTTTCAATGGTCCTGGTGACACAGCTTCACATTGGGATGTAGGAGGGTCCGCAGGAGCCAGGCACCTATCCTAAAGCTTTTGGAGGGTAGGCTCCTCCCCTACTGCATCCCAGATTCCTCAGTTCGTGTTAGGTGCCCACTGGAGTGGGTGCTATTCTAAAGGGCTGCTGGAGCAGCCGAAGGAGTAGAGTTAGTTAGGGTTTTTATTATTTTATTAACTTCTACACTAGCTAGGTAGGCACAGTGTGAGGATTCTCATTAGTGAATCCTCACACTGCTAGCGCAGCAGGAGCTGACAGAAACGAGTCCTGTCAGCTCACTGTGCACGAGGGAGACGCTGTCTGGCCTCCCTGTGCAGCGCTTACAGCTTCTTTTAAGAAGCTGCCTGGGCTCCGGAGCGCTCTGAAACCGGCTTCACGCTAGGTGGGGATCATGGGGGACAGGCGCTCCGTGATGGCGGCGGCCATTTTCTGCGGAGCTTACACACTGAGCTCCTATACTGAGAGGACAGCAGTGTTGTTACAGGCATGTTCCGAGTGGTCCCCAGCTGAGGGGGAGATACTGGAACGAGGAGATCCTACAATGGGAGCGGCTGTCTGGGGGTAGTTGGCGCCAAAAGTCACAGACCCCGCAGCAGCAGGGACTTGGTCCCTTCCCTCACTCTGTTTTTGGCGCCATTCAGAACGCTTGCAGCGGAGCTGAGCTGGCTTACTGATCCTGACAGAGTGATTGGATTTCCTGGGTTTCGCTTTCCCCATTCTGAAGACTACAGAAAGCTAAGTGGCTGAGTACACTGTATATAATGTATGTACATTTAATGCTGTGACTGTGTTATTGAGAACATCATGTCTGAGCAACAGTCTGTGGTTTTGGGGGAGGGAGCCTTTAATGCAATGAGCGCTTGCAGTGGTTGTACACTGAAATTTGTCCCTAAGGGGGGCTTTTGTATGTTATGCGCTGCAGTGAAACCCATGGGGAGTGAACCCCAGAGGGTAGTGCATCGGACCTTGCGAGGGTTAAGTCCCTGAGACAGGTCGGAAAATGCTTTGGTGCATTACTGGACAGGCAGAGTGATGGCTGGTAATTTTCCTAGACCAGGGCCATTCTCTCAGCAGTCCGGCCAGCTCTTTGCCTCGGACCCAGACAGATCCTGACTTATACAAGTCATGCAGGATACTGCTATGGGAATCAGCAGGTTTAAATTACTTGTTTGACAAGCTTTATGGTTACTCTGGGGGGACCCCTAAAAGGTCTGATTCAGTGCCATTATTAGCTGCTGATGAGGAGGGAGAGTACACAGACATACCCTGGGTTCAGGGTGATGTTTCTGAAGAGTCCTCACCCTCAGGGGTGGAGGATTTGATTACTGCTGTAAACAGGCATTGAATTTGTCTGTGAAGTAAAAAACTCCTGCTAAGGTTGTTTTTAAGAGACAGCGTGAGGGAAATGATATCTCTCTGCAGACAAGGGTTTACAAGATTTATTGGAAAACCCCTGATATCTCTCTGCAGACAAGGGTTTACAAGATTTATTGGAAAACCCCTGACAAAAGGCTTTAGATGCCAAAATAGATGGTTAAGTCTGTATCCCATGCCTGAGGATCATGCAGACCTCTGGGAGAAAGTTCCAGTGGTAGAGGCTTCTGTGGTATACTTGTCAAAAACCAACTGTGCTACCAGTGCAAGCCTTCAAGCAAGCAAGTCCTCTGATTGGCTTCAGTCTGGGTCTCTAAGGCCAGGATTGGTGGGTCAGTGACCTGTGCTCTAGTTGACATACTGTCTTTTGTGTGTTGTTACTAGGCAGAGAAGTATAATGCTGCTGCAGAAATGTGATTCAGGCTGAGCAGGAAGCTCTCAAAATGGCTGCCAGAGTTTCCTCAGTGTTTGGAATGCCAGGAGAGTGCTCTGGCTTATAGCTTGGAAGGCAGATAACAAGTCTAAAAAGGCTTAGAGGCATTTGCTTTTAAAGGAAAGCTGTTATTGGTTTACAACTGGAAGAGATTAATAAGCAGGCCACAGGTGGAAAAAAAGCACTTTCCTGCCTACCCCTGCAGCCAAAGCAGACATCAAGGTTTTCTGCTTTCAGGCCATCCTTTCGGCCCTCCCCTAGAGGAGGTGCGTCCTTTTGAGGACAGTCTTTTAAGGGATAGTCTGTCCTCCAGGGGCAAGGCCCCAAAGTCAAAATTTGGTTCTTTTATAAGAAACCATAGGAGAGGAAAAATCCTCCGCATACTGCCAGGGGTTTTGCCCGGCGGTGTTTAAGGAGGGGGGACGTCTGTCACTGTTCAGAGACGCAGGGGCACTGTTAAGACCGGAACGCTTGGGTTAGAAATATAACCCAGGGTTAAAAGATTCCCTTCAAAGTTCTTCCACCGAGAAGGTTCATTCCTACACCACTGCCAAAGGAGGCTCGGCTCCGTACAGCTCTCTTGGGAGCGGCTCATTCTCTTTTAGAGAAGGGTGTGGTAGTCCCGGTCCCCAGAGCGGAGGGAAGAAAGGCTTTTATTTCACTCTGTTTTTGGTGCCCAAACCAGACGGGTCTTTCAGCTGATCCTAAACTTAAAGGCATTAATAGCTTTTTGTGGGTAGACCATTTCAAAATAGAGTCTCTACGGTCTGTGCTGCTAAGCCGGGACCAGGGAGAATTTTTAGCGTCCATGAAGGTCCAGGACGCATACTTGCAGGTTCCTATCCACCCGGAACTATTGGGGTGTGCAATAGGAGACCTTCTCCTGTAATTACAGGCGTTGCCTTTTGGTCTGGCCACAGCGTCAAGGGTATTCACCAAATAATGTCAGAAATGGCGGATGTGCTTCGACTGACGGAAATCATGGTTATTCCATTTTTGGACGACCTGCGGTTTAAAGCGGAGTCAGCAGACAAGTGAAGAGTCACTTGGCAGAAACCATCAGGTTTTGCAGATTCACGGCTGGCTTTTAAATTTACAAAAATCTCAATCGGTGCCGTCACAGAGACTCCAATTCTTGGGGATTGGTCTGGATACCCAGTTGCATTGGGTGTTTCTACCAGAGGCATAGGCCAGGGATCTGGCTGCCTTGGTACAGGAGATCCTAGGGTCTCAGAGCACAGCAGTATGGAGGTGACTCAAACTGCTGGGGAAGATGATGGCGTCTTTCGAGACGTTACAGTTCACCAGGTTCCACTCTAGAGTGTCCCAGCGGACAGGGAACTCTCAGACCATGAGGTCAGAACAAATGGTGTTGTTTTCAGAAACTCGATCCTTCCTAAAATGGTGGATGGAGGTGGATTCCCTTCGGGGGAGTCGGTCCCTGCAGTCCTGGAGCTGGGTGGTAGTCACTACCGACGCCAGTCTCAGAGGCTGAGGGGCAGTTGTCGTGGACCTGCGTCTGCAGGGCTTGTGGACTTTAGAGCAGAAAGACTGATACTTTACAGTCTGCCTTACTGATCAACATCTTGGAACTGAGGGCTGTGTGGAAGAGGTTTTCTCTGGCGGGAGAAAAGATTACAAGAGCTCCCTTTTAGGCATTCAGACCGACAACGTCACAGCTGTGGCGTATCTGAATCACCAGGGAGGCACACACAGCAATCTGGCCATGTGGGAGGTGTCCCGAATCTTCTTGTGGGCGGAACAGAATGTTCTAGCATTATCAGCAATCTTCATACCAGGAGTGGAGAATATAGAGGCCGACTTCCTGAGCAGGGAGAAACTGATGGAAGGAAAATGGAGGCTGAATCCACAAGTATTCCACTAGATTACAATAAGGGGGAAACCCCGGATAGGGACCTGAAGGCATACAGGTTCATCCATCAGGTACCCAGGTTGTATGACAGGACGTGGGATCCACTGGCAGAAGCAGTGGATGCCATGACTATCCCCTGGGAGGGGAATCTTCTTTATGATTTAACGCCAGTTCCAATGCTGGCAAGAGAGTTGAAAACAATACAGGCCCAGACAATTCCAGTAATTTTAGTGGCCCCAGATTGGCCAGGGAGATCCTGGTACTCGAGGCTTCAGAGATTCTCTGTGGACTCGTGGCGTCTACCTCTGAGGTCAGACCTTCTAAAACAAGGACCGTTCAACCAGCTGGATTCAGCTCGATTAATTTTGACGGTCTGGCTGTTGAAAACGCCATTTTGAGGAATATAGGATTCTCAAAGGCGGTGGTTAACGCAATAGGAAAGCCAGAAAGTCAGTGTCTTCTGTAAATTATTTTGGGGCCTGGAAGACCTATATTTGGTGGTGTGTAAGACAGAGGTCACGCACATCGAGATTTAAAATGGCTAAATTGTTGGAGTTTTTTACAGGAGGGCCTTTCCTCTGGGTTAGGCCTTCAGTCACTCAGAGTACATATCTCGACCGTGTCAATTTTTTTTTCCAAAGAAGGATTGCGTTAGAACCAGAAGTACAGACCTTCCTGCAGGGGGTTTATCTATTGAAACCTCCCTACAACCAACCAGTAGCGCCAGGGGAATTATCTCTGGTTCTGGAGTACCTTAAAGAGGCGCCTTTTGAGCCGTTAAGGTCGGTTGACCTTAGTTTCCTTTCAGGGAAGCTGGTATTTTTGTTGGCGGTGGCGTCAAGGAAAAAAAAAAAAAAAAAAAATATCGGAGTTGATTGCTTTGTTCTTCAAGTCTTCCTCCCTTATATGTCACGATGATAGGGCTGCCTTTCGGACAGTACCCCTAGATTTTTACCAAAAGTAGTCTCTGCTTTTCATCTAAATCAGGAGATTGTTCTGCCTGTGTTTCAACCCTCAGAGGGTTGTTAGGAAAAGGGACAAATTAAGGAATTTGGATGTTGTGCGCGTCTTGCGCGTTTATGTGGACAGAGTTAAGAGTGTCAGAAAGACTGATACTTTACTGGTTTGTATGACATACACAAACTTAGTTGGCCTGCTTCTAAGCAGACCATTGCTAGGTGGTTGCGCTCTGTTATTGCGTTTGCATATACTAAAGTTGGTAGGCCTGTACCGGCCAGGATTAATGCGCATACCACCAGGTCGGTTGCCACCTCTTGGGCGGTTCGACATGGGGCAACAGCTGAGCAGGTTTGCAGGGCTGCCACTTGGTCTTCTGTTCATACTTTTGCCAAATTCGATAGGTTCCGTGAGTTCGCGTCGGTGGACGCATCATTCGGGCAAGCAGTGATGAAAACTGCAGACCTGAGCGTACCCACCCAAAAGGACCGGCTCTGGAACGTCCCAATGTGAAGCTGTGTCACCAGGACCATTGAAAGAGAAAAAGGGATTTTTGTAAGAACTTACCGTTCGAATCCCTTTCTCTGATATGGTCCTGGTGACACAGCGATCCCTCCCTTACGCTCAGTAAGTATGCCAGTGTTCATGATGTTTCATGTTATAATTGGTTGAAAAGTTAAATTTAAAATTGTGCATATAATATGTGCAGGTGTTTGTACTGAGTTAATGTATTCCAGTGGCTTTGAAAGATTGAACTGAGGAATCTGGGATGCAGTAGGGGAGGAGCCTACCCTCCAAAAGCTTTAGGATAGGTGCCTGGCTCCTGCGGACCCTCCTACATCCCAATGTGAAGCTGTGTCACCAGGACCATATCAGAGAAAGGGATTCGAACGGTAAGTTCTTACAAAAATCCCTTTATGGTACATTTGCGTTTTGACCAATACACAGTAACAACTCTGGAAAGGACAAAGTTGGTTTGATCATCAGTATAGTTTTGTCTTTAGATACCATTTCTAGGATATAGGGCAGTGGTTCCCAAACTGGGTGCCTCGGGACACATGCAGGGGTGCCGCGGCTTGGTGGTCCAGGACCAACTCAAATTATCAATGGTTAATTATTTATGAGCAAAACCAGTGCTGGTGGCTGCCAATCATAGAATGTGTACAAACAGAAGCAAATCCTGCCCTTTACCATATAACTGCCGCTAAGAATCGCATATAAACCCAATCTAATTAATTTTTTTTGGACCTAGGGGTGCCATGAAAAAAATTCTGATTCTCTAGGGTGCCGTGAATTAAAAAAGATTGGGAACCCCTGATATAGGGGGTCCATTTACTAAGCATTATATTTATTTACAGTTTTTTATATAGTGCAACATTCTGTTGCTTTACAATTGTAAACAGTGATTAAACAAACTGGGTAGAAACAAACAGACATAGAGGTAGGAGGTATAGAGAGAAAGTGGACAGAAAGTACCAACCAATCAGCATACCTCCCAACATAACCCTCTCCAGGAGGGACACATTGCTCTGCTCCTGCACTTCCCTCTTAATGTATAACTTACATGGTTGGACAAACTTTACCCAAACTCTCAATGGGTGTCTTTTCTTACAAGGTTTTCCTCAAGCTGGGTAGCGACCACTTTCTGTGGCTTGCTGCTTCACCATTGTGTAAGTGCAGGTAATGAGAAGCAAAGATGCCTGTCGCAAATCTCAAATATTCTCTGCAAATTGTGTAAACCCGAATCTAAATGTATAACAGGATTGAGGTGTAAATGTATGAAGCTCAGACAACGTTATGTGCAATATCACCAGCCAATCAGCTACAATATGTAAATTGGCTGGAGCATTATCACCTTGCACATAATGTTATTGATGCGGATAGATACCACTTATCAAAACTTCATACATGTACCCAGATATTTTTATAAAGCAGACAGGTCAAATGTTTGCCGAAGTCTGATGCAATGCTCTTTCTTGGATTGTTTACAGCAGTGGTTCCCGGCACCCCTAGAGTATCAGAATTTTATTATTGGCACCCCTAGGCCAAACGTTTGTTACCGGGTATTTCAGGAAACAATATTTCATTACATTTTTTGGGCTTACAGGTCATCCTTATGTCTAGTTATGTGATCAGGAACATGATTTACTGTTATTTATCCACATATATTTTATAATTGGAAGTCATAAGCACTAAATTTCCTGATTACATTGACCATAAATAACTTGAATTGGTCCTAAACCACCAACCCAGGGCACCACTGCAAGTACTCCGTGGCACCCCTGGGAGCCACGGCACAATTTGGGAGCCACCGGGTTGTAGGTTTGGTTTTGCAATCTATGGATACGTTTTTCTTTTTTATCTGTTAAAACACAAAGCAGGTACCTCATTGGGATACATTAATATATAGACTCTTATTTTCGGTGTATCTGAAGTTTTTACATTTAGAGAATAAAGTTCCTCCTAAATCATGCCTCCACTCTACCTGTATAAAGTGTTTTATTCTCCTAGGTAGAGGAGCCAGGATCGTACAGACAGGATGCTTGGGCCATGTCCGATGAAGAGAAGCTGGCAGCTGTACCGCTTCTTCACCAAGAAGGAAACCAGTTGTTCAAAGAAGACAAAACTGTGGAAGCAGCTGCCAAATATTACGAGGCCATTGCCTGCCTTAAATCCTTACAGATGAAGGTAAACACCAGTACTACTTACTGAAGCATGCATTGAAAAAAACACTTTGTTTTCCAGTATCATTGTCTGGTTTCCTGCGGTTACATGAATTTATACCACTACCAATTACTGGTCCTGTATAAAAGTAGTTAATATAGGTGTCCCTTGATATGTTCTAGATCAGTAATGTCTAACCTTGACACTCCAGCTGTTGTTGAACTACACATCCCAGCATGCCCTGTATCAGTTTTACTATTTGACCATGCTAAAACTGATGCAGGGATGTGTAGTTCAACAGCCGGAGTGTTAATGTTAGCCATCGCTGTTAATCTTTTGCAACGTTTGGGTATTTATTTAAGCTGGTCATCCATCCTAGTCAACATTGCATGTAAAGTTCATAGTTATGGTTCATGATTGTAAGGGGAATTTTTCGGTTTTTAGAATATTTTTTTTTTTTAGGCTTACTTACCTGTCCCCCGGCGTCCACAGCAGGCCTCCGGCATCTTCTCTGGGTCTCCATTGGTCCCAGGAATGCATTGCGCGGGTGTGGGCGCGCACCGGTGACGTCACCGGCGCTCGCGCAATGCATTCCTAGGACCGCTGAAGGCCCTGGAGAAGATGCCGGAGGTCTGCTGTGGACGCCCTGGGACTTGGTAAGTATGAAAAGAGGGTTAGGGGGGTAAAAAAAAAAAATTTGAATGATTCCAAAAACCACGGTTTTTGGAATTATTCAGATAATGGATGCACGGATACAGGATACTCAACCTGTATATATTTGTTTTGGGCCAAACCACCATTTTAACGCGGTTATGATTTACATATTTTCAAGCTTGCCTTTCACCTCATTTTAATGATATGTTTTATGTTTTGTTTTTTCTTGCACTTAGGAACAGCCTGGCTCCCCTGACTGGATTGCTCTAGATCTGAAGATCACACCATTACTACTTAATTTTTGTCAGTGCAAATTGCTGGAGGGTGAATACTACCAAGTTTTAGAGCACTGCTCATCGATACTAAACAAGTACTCAGGTGGGTCAGTATAGTCTGCTAAATAATTGAAGCATTTTCCCTGTAATAGTGTTATATCGCTGCAGCACAACAAATCACTGGCAATATGGTCGCTCAGCAACCATATTGCACCGTGTGTATGCAGCTTTAGTCTGGTTTGGCCAGGCCAGAGTTTGAGCTATGTATAACTGGGTGATAGGACCCTACTTCTGCAAGTGCTGGGATGTCATGCTACATTTTGATAGTATTGGCTTTTGATTTACCCTGTAGTAGGGCCAAACAAAAGATCTCACTAACACAATTGTGCAGATCAGTTGTACACACTAGATGAGTTACCAACTCCAGTGGCTAAAGAGCTACTAACAATTAATATTTTTGAAGGCTCCTCAAAGAATTTGAAGTGAAACAATTGGCACCACCTGTATATCTTTTAAAACAGGGATGGGGAACTACAAATCCAAGCATGACTGTAACATGAACTGTTGGTATCTTTTGAGTTGGCTATCCCATGCACTAAATTACTTAAGTCAGAATGATCTCAGCTAGTGCAGTGATGGCTAACCTTGACACTCCAGCAGTTGTTGACCTACACACTCCAGCATGGGCAAATAGTAAGACTGTAGCAGGGCATTCCGGAATGTGTAGTTCAACAACAGCTGGAGCATCAAAATAAAGGTGGCCATACATCTACAAATTGATTGTCAGATTGGAACGAAAACCTGGTAATGGATGAGTAACAGTTTTGTGGCAGTTTTCCAGCATTTGAGAGTAAATGGTCTACTGTCATTTACTCTCATCCATTACCTGGTTTTCGTTCCAATCTGACAATCAATCTGTAGTGTGTAACAGGCTCAAGTCTTCCAAAAATACAGCTCCCAGGCAGCATGGCTTGAAATCTAAAACTATATTTTTATACCAATTAGAAATTTCACCTTAATTTTCTTTTCCCTCTGCAGACAACGTAAAAGCTCTATTTAAACGAGGACGAGCTCATGCAGCTGTCTGGAATGCAGAAGACGCAAAGAAGGATTTCACACGTGCTGTTGAATTGGACCCTTCCCTCGCACCTCTCATTGCCAAAGAGTTGAAGCGTCTAGAAGAGCGGTTACATCAAAAAGAGTGGGAGGACAAAGCGAGGTTTCGAGGCATATTTAAATGACTGCTTCCTGTAAGCTCAAAATCTATATAGGTCAATGCTCCATTTCGTCGGGAAGATATTTCCTTTGAACTTGTGACTGGCACAATATAATGTGGCCTACAAGCCATTTAATCTGCTGAACCATGTGTTATGGTAATCATCTTCCTCACAGATCAGATCTAATGTGGTCAGTGGCGTTTAAAAGGCCCAATGACAGCGCACCATTATGACCCAACTGAACAACTACCAACAAGTGACATGGTCATCTAATCTGTTTTCTATGAAATATCCACCATGTTACAGTATCAGCCTAAACATAATAGCAATTCCTATGTAACTACCACCACCCCAAGACCATTTATTAGATCACGCTCGACACAGTCAGCAAGAGAACATTTTATTTGCCGATATATATATATATAATGTCTATAAAATCAAAAAAAGAAAATTGAAAAAGGTTTTATAGAAAGTGCCGAACCAAATGGATATCACGTACGAGCGTTGCGTTCTGTTTCGGCGAGGCACTCTCTCACGAGAGCCCTAGCGTGAATTATACCTGCAACATTGAAAGCGAAGAGGCAGATGAGTAATCACCATACACAGCTTGGCTCATCCATTCTCTACAAGGACAGTAGGCAGTGCCTCACCTCTTTTTAATCTTTCCATTGCACTTTTGCTTCCTGCATAAGTTGGTCTGATCTCTCTCCCCATTTCTTCAATCACAGATAACAGGTCGCTGTATGTCCCCTGGGACACTGCCTGTGACACAGCTGGCTTCACTCCCTGTTTAAGAAAATGAAATGTTTCCAAGTCTGTCCAATTCCATGCTAAGAGACAACCACAGTATTTTGTATTTGTATATTTATAACACTGCATGCATAGCTGTAGCTAAATAAATATAAAAAAAATGAACTGCCTGCATTTGTATTAACTGTATGCGCATAGACAACTATTTACAGTTTCTTATATAGTGCAGCATATTCCATTGCGCTTTGCAAGTATCAAATAAGTCGATCAGATAAGTCACAACTTATTCCTCCTTGGTTGCCTGCCCATACTGATGTGAAGCCGGAAAGGGCTGTGTATTAACCCTTTGAGTGCCTACTTCTGTGCGATGTCCAAAATGACAGCGTCACTCACATTTAAGTTCAAATATTATGATGAATACAAATGTTTGCTTCTCAATTTACACACCTATTTTGTCAAATTCCCTTGGCACTCAAAGGGTTAAGAGACAGCGGGGGGCACTGATAAAGATCAGCCACTTGGTGAATCTTTTTTACCCAGGTGTATGCAACACTTTCCTTTATATCCAAATGCTAGGTGGTAAAAAAAATTTTTGGTACTCTTTACCTAGCACGGCGCCCACGATTTTGATCGTGGGCATCGCAGGTAAAAAAATCGCGGGCATTGAATGCACTAAAAATCGGCCGCGACGCCCGCGATTTCCCATAGGGATCAATGTTAAATTTCTCAATTGACCCGATTTTACTGTTCAATTGACACGATTTTTCCATAGGAAACAATGTTAAATGGCCCACAGAGGCCAAATAGGCACCCTGAAGTGTGAAATGGCCCCCACATTTTTTAACGCCACCCCACGATCAACGTGAACCCGAAGCGTGGCGAGCGCAGCGAGCCCGCGAGGGGCGGCGGTACGCGTCCTACGACCTTTTCATACCCCCACTATCCACGTCGGCGTGGAGTTGAGAATAGAATAGTGTGGCGAGCGCAGCGAGCCCCGCGAGGGGACGCGGATACCTGTGAAGCCCGCGAAGGGACGCGTTTACCTGTAAAGGTATCCGCTGCGCTTGCCACGCTTCGGGCTCGGTGGCTCGCTGCGCTCGCCACACTATTCTATTCTCAACTCCACGCCGACGTGGATAAGTGGGGGTATGAAAAGGTCGGAGGATGCGTACCGCCGCCCCTCGCGGGCTCGCCACGCTTCGGGTTCACGTTGATCGTGGGGTGGCGTTAAAAATTGTGGGGGCCATTTCACACTTTAGGGTGCCTATTTGGCCTCTGTGGGCCATTTAACATTGTTTCCTATGGAAAAATCGTGTCAATTGAGGCATTGAACAGAAAAATCGGGTCAATTGAGAAATTTAACATTGGTCCCTATGGGAAATCGCGGCGGTCGAGTCGCACCCGATTTTTTAGTGCACTCAATGCCCGCGATGGGCGCCGTGCTAGGTAAAGAGTACCATTTTTTTTTTTAAAGTGAACCTATCGTATGAGGGTAGAATACATCTCAGTAACATTGATAAGTTGAGCATTGTGTGCAAGTCTGATACGCGGACAAAAATTGGCTTGGCACACCCTGTGGGTCCCAAACAGAAAGTATGTCCTATAACACCTCACTTGTATAAAGTGCTGCACAATTGAGGAAAATTTATTTATTTTTTTATGCTGTAATTATGTAACAGTACAGTGGTATGTACAGAGTATTTGTCAGTACTGAAAGGAGCACACACACCAGCAATTTTCACCTAATATCTAAGAGATCTTACTAGATCGCTTAGAAATAGAGCACTGATCACCCGGTGTGTATAACCCCGGTCGATGCGCGGTCCTGCACGTTGCCATCACCCTCAGGCAGAAACAGCGCTCGCACTGTCTTTCCTGCTATGTTGTGAGTAACCTCACTTACTACAGTCCTGATGAAAGCTGATAAAGCTAAAACCACTAAGTAAGTGTGGCAGTGCCAAAGGCCAAAATCCAGTATTAACCCCCTCTGTGTATTTTTTTTTTTTTAGGGAGAACTCCCCACTGAGTGAGTTTTCTGGGGAGCGCTCCCTAATAATAATAAAAAACCCCGGGTCCGGGCAGCGCCGCTGAACGCTCCATCAGCCACTGCCCGACCCCCGGCAATGTGATGTGACAAGGTCACGCTACACACAGCCGGGGGAAGGAGTCAGGTGCGGGCAGCCGCTGAAGCGGATATCGGCAGCGCTGCCCAGCAGGAGGGAGTGTAGGCAGTGGCACTCCCGAGAACTTTCTGGGTTTGCCAGTCTGCGCACTGGAGCATAGCACGGAAAATTCTCGGGAGTGCCACTGAAGGGGTTAAAGGATGGGACCCATGTAAGATGCAGAACATAGAACAGTTATTTGGCCACAATGATTGGAATGAATTCAGTCCTGCTATGAAATCATAGAATCCAAGAGCATTCTCATGACATCTCTAAAGCTCCGCGGAATATGTGTGCGCTACATAAATAATGCAGTATGGAAAGGTGTGTGGAGGGGAAACGAAACCCTAACGGAAGGCACATGTATATGGGTCACTCTCTCACCGGTATGAAGCCCATAGATGGTGGTCCAAAGTCACTGAAGATAGGTCGAAAAGTAGATACGGACACGGCTCCTGAGGGTGATGAAACCGCAGCTCCAGGCACTGCAAACCACATCAGATGAGGGGATGAGATGCTTATGGCTGCACACATCTACCAGTCCACAGTATATACATTGCAAGCCCACAGGGTGTACATAATTAGGAGATGCACAGATACAATGATAATGTCAGCATTCAGAGATGTAGATGAAAAAAGAGATTTGTGACAAGAGAGTAAAATGCATTACTACAGAAGAAATAATTAGGTAAAGACCAGCACATAGTAAAAGCAATCCAAAAGTACAAGTAGTAAAATGACAAAGCACTATGTAGAGAATTGCTGTAAAATGACGACATCGGCTGCCTACATTTTCTGTGTTCTCATGTTCAGGCTAATGCCGGAGATAGTTGTATACGGACGCTCACTAGCAGTGTCACTACACCAACTACTACTTTGTGCAAGGTGATAATGCACCAGCCAATCAGCTCCAATATGTAAATAGACAGTTAAGAGCTGATTGGCTGGAGCATTATCACCTTGAACACAACGTTCTTTATGGGGAATGGATAGATTCTCCAAGCATCAGTCATTTACTCCTGAGACTTATAAAGATTTGCCCATCGTCTACTAGAAGTGGGAGCACACTGGGCAAATGTTTATGAAAACAAGTGCAGAAGCAAATGGTGGGGAGGCCCAAAGCAACCAAAATTTAATTTCTCTAATGTATAAAGGGAAATGAAAAATTGTATGAGTTGCTATACCTCTTGGATTAGTTTTCACAGAGGTAACAACCCCCATCCGACACACACTAACAGTGGTGTCCGCAAGTACTTACATCACCTGTAGTTTAATTGCAACAGATTACAATTCCCTTGGTGGCCTAGATACAGTAGCAAAATGGTTAACAGCGCATAAAGACTAAAGCCCCATACACGCTAGAGCACAGGGTCTCAAAGTCGGTCCTCAGCACCCCGACAGTGCATGTTTTGCAGGTCTCCTCACAGAATCACAAGTATTCGCTCCACCTGCGGAACTTTTAAAATGTGTCAGTCAGTAATGAGCGCAACTGTCCGGTGATCTGGAAAATGTGTGAGGTCCTAAGGACCGAGTTTGACAACCACTGGTCTAGTGTGTTTGGGTGGAATTCAACTGTTGTATAAACCACACTAATTAATGGACACCTGATGAAGCAATGAAATAATTTTATGGAATCCATTAATACGCTTGTATTCAAGTAGACTGGCTGTAGCCATTTAAAATCAGCTACACCTGTCTATTGTCTTGGCAGGGTGCCCAAATTGGGCACATTTTTTGCCAGCCTCCTCAAAAAAGGACAAGCAGAAATGTGTGACCAAATGGTGCAACAATTGAAATGCTCCAAGGTGCTCCCATTAGTAACAGCCGTCAGGGAGAACAAGTGATTTGCCCACATAAAGGCAATTTCCATGCACAATACATAGACAGGAAGAAAATACATACTGTAGGGCAGTATTCAATGCTCAGGATTCACCGTTTTTTTTCGGCGAATGGGGCTGGTTTCACTGTCTGCGGTGAAGCTTTTTCACTGAAAATCTGATTCACCCTATTCAATGTTCACTGAAAGCGGCCAGTTCCCCGTTTCATGCTCGCTGCAATTCGCTGGGGTATTTCAACGGGGCTTTCAGTGTGATTCGCCGAGAGTGTATTCAATGCTAGGATGGAGAACTGCTTTCACCATGATTTACCGTTTTCCATTCAACATCTTTTTAAGGTGAACTGGAATGTGCTCTTTTAAAATAAAAGTTTTTTTTTTTTTACCGCATTGAATACTGGCCATAGACAGGGGGCAATAACAGGTAAATTAAATAGTTCAGTGGTTCTCAAATCGAGTCCTCAAGTACCCCCAACGGTGCATGTTTTCCATGTCTCCACACAGAATCACAAGTGAAGTAATTAGCTCCCCTGTGGATCTTTTAAAATGTGTCAATGAGTAATAAGTGCACCTGCTGGGTGACCTAGAAAACATGAAATGTTGGGGGTACATGAGAACCAAGGATGAGAACAGGAGTGAGCACAGCTGGCTATGGTGACAGGAGAAGCAGCAAACATCCTTTATAAAAGGACATGTGGAGAAGTTGCATAGCCAAGAACCAATGAGCATCAAGCCATCATTGATCTATACATTCTATAGAATGATCGCTAGAAGCTGATTTTTGGGAACGTCACCACCTGCCTCCTATAGAAGGGTTTACACCACGATGCGGTCGGCAGTCAATAGGTCGACACTATTGGTCGAGAAGCCATAGGTCAACACATGAAAAAGGTTGACGTGAACAGGGTCGATTTCGTTTTTTTTTTTAAAGTTGGATTATATCAGTGCGTGAGGCATGGTGAGCCTTGCCAGGGGACGCAGTACACTATACCGTGTCCATGTTGACAAAAACATGAAAAAAACTCACATCAACATATTGTTTGTGTCAACCTTTTGACCAGGTCAACCCAAGGTATGTCGACCAATAGTGGTCGACCTATTGACCTTCGATCCTATGACCCATACCCCAATACATCTCCCCTATATAACAACATTAATAAAACTAAACATCAGGTAACTTCCTGGCTACTTGGCGGGTGTTCGTGATGTCAGCAGACCGCTGTGCTACATACACGTGCGTGCATGCTACATATCCAGGCTGATGGACACAAGTCTAATTACCGGGGGTGACGGGGTTCCCTGGTGCACTGCTGCTTCCTGACGGTGCCGGGGCTATCGGCTTATACGACATGCTGCTGCTGCACGGGGTGGCAGGTGGCCTGTGGTCAGTGTGCGGGACTGCGTCCGTCCTGCTGCTGTAGCTTCTCTCCCACAATGCCCCGCAACGTTCCCTCGGTGTATAGCCGCCGGCCCCTCACTGGCCCTCAGGGCAAACGGTCCTTCGCTCACACTCAGGGCAGGTGACCTCTCTCCCTCCGGGCCGCCGCCGTTCCGCCTTCCTTGCCGCTCTTCCGTTTCTCAAACCGGCTCCTCCAGCGCTCACAGTTTCCCGGTCCAGATGGTAATAATGGCGCCGGACAGCTCTCAGCCCCCTCACCTCAGCTCACCCGGCTCCAGCGGACACTACGTACCGGCAACGTCATCACGCAACCAGCGAGCCGGCCCGGAAAGCCACGCCCCCATCTGATATATAGTGGTAATAGCCACGCCCCTCTGAGTGAGACCGTCATTGTAGTAGTACTTAGTAGTGAGTACTTTACACACACAGATACCTTATACTGCGCAGGAGAACAGGCAGAACTAGAAGATGCTGCCTGTCCACGGCGGCCAATGGTTGCTCTTATCATGAGACTTCCTGTGCTGCATTGTGCACCATGGTGTGGTTGGTTTGTAAGGGTGGCATAGTGTGTTATTGTTTTGTGCTCTTTTCTAAGCAATTGACTAGTCTAGATTGCTTTGAAAGTATGCACAGATCTCACTGTGTGTATACCCTAAGCAGTACCTTATACTGCGCAGGAGAACAGGCAGAACTAGAAGATGCTGCCTGTCCACGGCGGCCAATGGTTGCTCTTATCATGGGACTTCCTGTGCTGCATTGTGCACCATGGTGTGGCTGGTTTGTAAGGGTGGCATAGTGTGTTTTTGTTTTGTGCTCTTTTCTAAGCAACTGACTAGTCTAGATTGCTTTGAAAGTATGCACAGATCTCACTGTGTGTATACCCTAAGCCAGGGGTCCTCAAACTATTTTGCTCTGGGACCCCATCGGACAAAAATAATTACAGGACCCCTGCAAGCTACTGCAGAAGGTCATCACATCACATGTGTAGTCAGTAGACAGCACATACATGGATTGCGGAGGCACTAAACGACGTGAGGAGTAGGGATGGCCATCGACCATCGATGATTTGAAATAATTGATGGTTTATGGCTGATGGCGAATATGTCTGCCATCGAGATGGTTTCCCTACATCAATGGCACAGCAAACCCATTGTTTATATATATATATATATATATATATTATATGTAAAACTCGATGGTCACCCATTGCATAATTTTACACTATCGATGGCCAGTTGCACTTTTGCCATGCCTAGTGAGGAGTCTGAAGTAACAGACAATTCAACAGATTTTTCAGACTCCTTGAATCACTGACGGTCAGCAGTCGCGACCCCATGCTGAGAAGGCCGGGATCCACTTTGGGGTCAGGACCCACAGTTTGAGAATCGTTGCCCTAAGCGATTACGATGCGCAGTCCCGCACATCGCTATCGCCTGCTAACTAAGTCAGTGCATGCAGTCAAAATCTAGTCAAATTCCTTAGCAAGTGACTGAAAATCTCTCTGTGTATACAGAATGAGCGATAGTGATTAAGACCTCTCATTCTGAACCACTACCCTGCCTTTTTTTTTGCTTAAGCAAAATTGCGTAGCAAAATCACTTAGTACAAATCACTGTATGCGTATGTGCTCTCCATGGGCAATATGAGCACAGGGAAATCACCTACCATCAATAGCTTAGCAAAATCACTTAGCAAAATACGTGTATATGCCCATTAAGTTAATAAATGTGCTTGATTTATTTTAAATGGAACCTTTTAAAATCTTATTAAAAAGGAAAAAATGTTGCAAATCATACCTCACCATCCTGTGCATTTATATCTTAGGTGACTTCAGTATCCCCACATAATTCTTTGCTGCTAAACTCCTTACCCTTACATCGTTTGTTCTCTCCTAATGCACATCCTCTCCCTCCTATGTAACATAGTCGTCACTCACTGTTGTGATATTTATGACCCCAAAACTGTCATGCCTATTACACATTAGGCCACACACTGAAATTCCTATTACACACCGTTTTATGGCCCACACACAAAAATGCCATATATAAATGATGCCCCACAATAAGGCCTTTACCCCATATATTAATTAGAGATTTTTTCCCCTACATGCTCATTGCCAGGGGTTACATGCTCCTTGAAGGGGATTTCATGCTTGTTGCCAGTGATTTCATGCTTGTTGCTATGTTGCTAGCGGGGTAACATGCTCATTGCCATGGGGAGTTACATGCTCATTTACAGTGGGAGTTACATGCTCATTGACAGGGGGAGTTAAATGCTCATTGCCATGGGGGGGGGGTTTGCATGCTCATTGCTAGGGGGAGTTACATGCTCATTGCTATTGGGGAGTTACATGTTTGTTGCTAGGGTTGAATTACATGCATAGTGCCAGGGGCGTTACATGCTTATTGTCAGGGGGGGTTTTCATATTAATTTCCAGGGGACTTACTTGCTCATTGGTGAGGGGGGTTTCCATACTAACAGCATGCCAGCGTTCCCAGACTCCACACTTCCAGCAGTGGCGTAACTATGAATTGGCCACCCCCCCCCGCCGTTAATGGGGGGCGCCCCCCGCCGCACCCCCCGCCCGCAGCCTTACCTGTCTTGCTGGTCCCGTCCCGGCTCCCTTACTGGCTTCATTCTTCTGCTAGTGAGACGGACCAACACAAAATGTCCGCCCCCATACAGCAGACAGTTTCAGAGAAGTGTTCGCTATATGGGGCGGACATTTTATTGTGGTCCGTCTCACTAGCAGAAGAATGAAGCCAGCAAGGGAGCCGGGACGGGACCAGTGAAGTCAGGTAAGGCTGCGAGCGGATTGGCGGGCGGCAGATGGGCGGACGGGAGGGGGCTAACTATAGCACCACAGCCCCCAAGCACCCACACATGCACAGCGCCCCCCCCCCCACGCGGCCGCGGGGGCTGCGGTGCTATAGTTACGCCTCTGACTTCCAGGTAGCACTAGGTGTGCTGCTCTCCTCTGACAGGCACTAGAGGTTTGGCAGGACCTCAGCGCACATTTTAGGAGGGGCCGCCGTGGACAGGCAGCATATTCTAGTTCTGCCTGTTCTCCTGCGCAGTGGAGGAGGGAGGAGAGGGGGTCACCAGCATGTCCTCTCTCCTCCCCCCACTCTTGGAGCTTGAGTTCGACCAAAGCCGCCAACCCTTCTGACCAAAACTGAGAGTAACAATGAGGCATAACATTGCTTGACCTACCTCTCCCCTCTATCCTCTGTCTCCTGTTCTAAACAATTTCCTTTACAGTGCCACCCTTATGTCTGCTCTTGGTCGCTACTCACCTTTGCAGCTCCACACCTCAACCCTGACATTCCAAATGCACCAGATAACTGTAAAAGTGCTCCTGAACCACAAGCAACAGAGGAAATCACCGCCTGAGACTTCCACTTCATATGTATGCTCTCATCCTATAGTGTTGCCCTTTCCCTCACTAACCAGTCATATTTCTAATGCTGGCCATGATATCAGACCAACTTTCCTCCAACCATACAACTGACCAACCGTCCAATTTTTCTGTCCAACTAAAACACCACCCCACACACTTAACCAATTTTTTTTCACCAGACCAGCCAACCTGACAACTTTTTATCATACCAGCCAAGTTCTGTCCAACTTGTGATGTCACGGAAGTTTGCAGACACTGACCCTTACTCAGGTTGATTCGGCCGGGCGCGAATTTGCACCAGGACCGATGTTTTGCATAGGCGCATGTGCAGCAGCATATCTGCGCATGTACATACGCTGGGAGCATGCGCTAAATCTGTTTTCTGAGTGTACGCTCCATGCCTTTCGACTGGGGGGTGCAGAGGGGTATGGGGTGTCAGGCCGGTCCATTTGTTTTTTTGTTGAATTTAATTTTAATACAAATGGTTTCATTCCAGGTCTGTGTAGTAGACAGCAAGTGAGCAGTTCAAGTATATTCAATTATCTGAATCACACACCAGGCAATCTCATCAGTTACATGTATTTGTTACATTTATTACATGCAAATCATTTGTAACAACCTTCCTCAGTGTTGCAACATAGAAATGGATTATACTCCCTTCAGACAAATGACCCTGGAATTTCACTGCTCAGACTCGGGATTTATTCTCTGTCCCCAATGACCCTGGACTGTTTGCACCGGGCTGATAAATGGTTAATTATAGATGAAACTATTGCATGATGTTGTCCCAGCAAGCCTGCATCACATGCAGGGACTTAGAGAACCACAAGTACCAGCATTCTTTGAGCCCGGGGCTGGTTAAGCTGAGGAGGGGAGACCCTATGCATTTTTGGTACTTGTGTAGTTTCACAGCGCCACTAGATCGCAAGCGATATCACATGCGATTTACTATCCATTTCATTACCCCACTATCCAAGTCGGCATAGAGTTGATTTTATATAGCGTGGCGAGCGCAGCGAGCCACCGAGCCCGAAACATGGCGTGCGCAGCGAGCCCCGCGAGGGGACACGGAATGTATTTCATGGAATTACATGCAAATGGCATGCGATATCGTCAGTTGCTTTGAAACAACATCCGTGTCCGCTCGCCACGCTTCGGGCTCGGTGGCTCGCTGCGCTCGCCACGCTATATAAAATCAACTCTATGCCCACTTGGATAGTGGGGTGATGAAATGGATAGTAAATCACATGCGATATCGGATGTCAAATTGCATGCGATATCGCTTGCGATCTAGTGCCGCCGTGAAACTACACAAGTACCGCATTTTTTATTACACAAATTGCACATGTGCATTAATTCGTACATTTTCCTAACTAAAATTTGCACATTTTCATGACAAAAATTTGCACTTTATTGCATCACATCACATTTTTCATGCCTCAATTCGCATTCTATTAAATAGTCAAGTTCTTTTAAATATTCACTATTTGAAAATATGCGATATGGTGCGATTTTAGAACCTTACTAAAAATTGCATCCTATTAAATGTCACCCCCCCTCTTACACTACTTTACAGGCTGTCTCTGCAGAAATGTGGGCCTGGGAAATCAGCATGTGAAGGTGCAGGGGTGCCAGAAGCTGCCCATACACGTCCCGATTCCGGCGCCGTAATGTGTGCTTTGTGATGCGCCGCGCTCCCGCGGCATCTTATCGCACAGTACAAAAAGTATGTGATGCACATACTTTTTGTACTTGCTTTTTATCGCATGCTATTTTAGCCCAGAACGCACGCCGGGATCGGGTCGTGTATGGGAAGCTTTATTCCCCTTTCACACCGCACTTGTTAAATGGTATATAGCCATTTTTTTCCCTTTTCAAAACGTTTAAGGCTGCAGTGGGAAAGCGCCAGAGTTGATTTACCGGTTAAAGATAACCGGTATTTCAAAATGTTTAAAAAGCAGAGTCCTACACGTTTCAGAGCCGTTTTTTATGCAGTGAGAATGGCTCGGAAACGGTATTTAGTAAAAACAACAGATTACAGACCTGTGATAGGCTGTCCCCTGCATTCTGCCTTGAAACGTGTTCAAACGGGTTGACTGATGAGAATGGTACTTAAACGGTAATCTACTGCAATGTGAAGGCTCAGATCCGTTTTAAATACGGTTTAAAAATACCGGTTTTTGAAACGTTTTGGCAGTGTGAAAGTGGTATTATACTGCAAATCACTGATTTCTTTATTATTATTTTTTGCTTATTTGTTTATGTACTTGGCGCTGCGGAACTCTTGTGGTGTTATATAAACAAAGGCTAATGATAATAATAATTCAGCCAATAATATACACAATTTATTAGAATAATGTACATTTATGAAGTAGGATGTATTGCTTTTATTAAAATAATAATCACACACACAGGCTTCTTCTACAGGACTACGCCATTTTGTCAAACCAGTTCTTCAGCGAGACATCATACGTACAAACTCTGTAAAACAGGGCATCACAGAAATCAGAATAAAGTCCAACAAACATCTACAGACAAATATAACGTGCCATGCTTTATTATAAGTATAATAATATTTTTTTGTTTCTGATTCATTGCCAATTCCAAATGTGTACAAGTACCAAATAAGCATTTATAGATATACTGGTAAGCCCGCTCAAAGCAAAAGGTTTGAATGCTAGTCTGCTACCTTCTGTGTTTGTTCACGTTTGAGCAGGACAGCCGAGAGGAATGCCGGGTCCCGGTAAAAAATTGGGGCTTGGCCTAAGTGTGTGAGGTGTGGGCACCTCCCGCACTTAGGCCACGCCTCCAAAATGTTTAGAGGAGGGTAAAAGAAAACCTTAAAAACTGTAATCTTAGCAGCAGCACACACCTACAGCATGTGCTGTGCTGACAGCAGGCTCAGCATGACCTCTCGCGCTGTCAGTGAGACACTCATGCTGAGCCTGCTGTCAGCACAGCACATGCTGTAGAAGTGTGTGCTGCTGTTGCTACCCGGAAGGAATGGAGGGGGAAGGGAGGGGTCAGACCAGGGCCCCTGTGGGGCCCCTCCAGCAAGCCTGGGCCCGGGTAATTAGTACCCGCTCCCCCCCCCTCTCGGCTGCCCTGCGTGTGAGAAAGAGATGTAGTTTTACTCTCTGCCAGCAGATGGCAGTGTTTCGGAAACTCACAGACACATATACATATATATAGATGATACAGCAGTATAAAGGTGTTTGTAAAACGATTTACACACAATGAACACAATTGGATATATATTTATCCAATATATAACATAATCATTTAGATTGCGTAAGTATTTAGGACCTGATAGCACAGCTGCTACCTTTTGGAGCCCATCGATCAGGTATACGCCACCCTGCCAGGGTGAAATCCGCCCTGTGCCAGCATGCAGATGGCTTAGCATGCCACATAAGTTCCGCTTACCTACATGCTCGTTGCTATGGGTTGCATGTTTGATGCCAGGGGTTGCATGCAGTTTGATGCCAGGGGTTGCAGGCTCTTTGCCAGGGGGTGTTACCCCTGCCCCTCCTCATCACCGCGCCAGAGAAAGGGAGCCCCGGCCAGGTGAGATTGGTGACCCCTCACTGTAGCCCTGGCCAGGTGAGATGGGAGACACTGCGCCGGAGACAGGGAGCCCCGGCCAGGTGAGATCGGTGACACCGCGCTGTAGCCCAGCTAGGTGAGATAGGAGACCCTGCGCCAGAGAAAGAGAGCCCCAGCATGGTGAGAGGGAAGGCGCGGTGCGAGGGAGCCAGGCAGTGTGGTGGACAACCCGCATGGCAAGTCAGTGGCTTGTGCAGGCTTGTGAGCCAATCAGAGCTTGCGGTATGACAGCCAATTAAGAGCCACCACTGCCACTCCTGATTAGCTGCAGGACCACAAGCTCCGATTGGCTCATGACTGAGCCAGCACGCGTTTTGAAATAGCTGTGTGTTGGCAGAATATATAGCGTTGCTTGCGGTGTTGTTAGAAGAGGGTTAACTTGCAGGTATGCAATATAGTAGTATATAACAGGCAGGTGTACACAGTGTATGGTGTAGATATTATCATTCCTGTAGCTGGATTGGCAGTATGGAGGTGTCTCTGTGGCAGTAGAAGTCTGAACAGCCGTGCAGACTTGCTGGTCTTGGTCTGTGATGACAGCGGGGCTAGCGCTGCTAGCGCTGTGTGCAGGGGAACTGCCAACTCCCTCTCTCCGGTGGGGTAGACTGTGGGGCTCAGAACACGCGTTTTTAAAGGTGATGTCCTGTCTCAGCGGGGCTGCACAGTAGTGGTGGGTAGTTCATGAATGATTAATTCAAAATTAACTAATCTTCAGAGTGAACTAAATTGTTCAGTTCACTGCTCTGGCAAAGATTAGTTAATTTTGTTCACCAGGAAGTAAAGCAAGTGGAAGGTGTAACACACAGACAGACAGAGCCCAGCAGCTCCATAAGGCTCATTTATTCTGGATCTTTACTTCCTGAATCTAAAGTTAAAAGTACAACACAGCCCAGCAAATACAGATCTAATAAAAGAAAAATATGCACTGCGTAGCCAAAGTCTATGTGTGGTGTGTCTTTGGCCCTTATTCTGATTGAGTCGGATGGCTGCGCATACCTCCCAACTTTCGATGCCCTGGAAGCGGGACGATGCTCCAGCGCGCCGGAGGCGCGCCGAAATTTTCGGGGGTGGTGGCCTAATTTGGGGGCGTGGCCTATACTCGCGGCTCTTCCGCGAGGCCACGCCCCCATTTTGCCGCTATGGGGGCATGACCCAGAGGCTCTGTGAGCCTCTAGCCATGCCCCCAGTCCCCTGGCTGCGGGAATAGACGATGTGCGCAAGCGCACAGCGTTTATTCCCCGCTGCTTAGCAGCTGACAGGGGGGACTCCCAACAGCCCCCCCACACCGCGGGACACTGCCGCCCGCGGGTGGGACATCGGGACAGGCCCTGACAATCGGGACTGTCCCGATAAAATCGGGACTGTTGGGAGGTATGCTGCGTGTTCGGTCGGACGGCCGATGTATTGTGTTTGCGCATGTGCAAAGGCGTTTCTGCGCATGTGCGAACACCGCGCATATCCGAATATGGCGTGAATTCCGTACAGAAAACGACCGGTCGGAACAATCCAAGCAGGGGGTGGAGAGGGGCGCGAAGGGCTGTTTGCGCTCATTACCATATGCGTACCCCCCCACGTTTCATGGATGTTCCCATGGAAACGCTGGGCGTACGTATGGTAATCCGGCCGTGATGCATGAGTGGGGGGCGGACAGCTGACATAGCCGGATGCCAGCTGCACGCCCATATCCCTGCTTTTGCACAGAGAAATGTCTGAGTGGTCTGGAGCACTCGGAGCTGCCTGACCGCTCGGCCCATCATTCGCTTGTCGGCGACCATCGGAGGATGGGGGAGGTTCCCACATGAAACATCCACTCGCAGTCCGTTTACTCTGCGTCTTACCGCATTCGGACGGTGTGAGAGATCCGTACGGTAGGCGGGGCTAAGAACACTCGGTGGCCGTCCGAAATACGCATCCGTCCGAGGCAACTAGAATAAGGGCCTTTGAGTGAGAATCTGTGGTCATGCTGCTCCCCTTTCTGTGATTCTATCATTATATTATTATATAATGTGAGACCACGCCCCTTTTCACCGCTGTGGGGGCATGCCCCAAGCCCCTCGGTCTGCAGGAATAGATGCTGTGGGCATGTGCTCTATTTAAGTTCAGTAAACTATGGACACCTTTATTTTCCATCTCTTTGCCGATAGAAGGAAAGTTTGGTCAGCAGGTAAATATTAAAGTGATGATTAATATATTTTTTAGAGATTGACATAGTTAATCTTATTCGTTCCAAAGGCCTGCTGTGAAGATACGGGATGATGATGATGATTACAGCATCTTTAGCGTCTTCAGCATCTTTAGCGCCACCCCCCAAAAAAGGAACTATAGTGATTAGTGATATAGATTGGGCTGTTTACGGCTTAATTATGGGGACAAAGGGCCTGATTCAGACCTGTTCACAAGGCTGTGTGTACTCGCAGCCTAGAGAACAGGTAAATGGTGCCCACAGCCCGGAGTCCCCTCACAAGCATGTATGGATGTGTTCGCATACACACACTCGCATGCGGCCGAACGGAAGAGAAATCTTTCGATGGTCACTCACTATCGAATGATTTTTCTTTTGTTTAATAAAAGACAGTCTAGATTGACTTATTTTGGCCGGTGATGGGCAAATTCGGAACGGGCACTGACGTCATATGATGTCAGCCTGCCACCTCGAGTAGGCATCGACATGCCTGCATTTGCAGGGTTACGCCCAACGTTTTCATGGGCACACCCACTGTTTTTGTGGCAACACCCATGAAGCGCCGGACGTACCCCTGCATCCACTCCCTGCCCGCCCCCTGACCTCCCTCCCCAGAGTGTACGGCCCGGCGGGTATGAAACTCGGCGAAGCCATTTGCTCCTAGGGTTTGCACATGCGCAAACCCCGAACATCGAGGACAAGACCGAATTCGATCTGTAAAGTCTGAATCTGCCCGTAATTGGTAACCGGCAATTATCTACCTCCTATCACAGCAGCCCAGCCGGGGCAGCATGTATGGCTTTGGCAGATTTGTGGTTGAAGGACTATACACAGGATGGGATATGGTCATTAGGTCGACAAGCATTAGGTCAACATGCAGCAAGGTGGACATGGGTGTAGGTCGACATGGGTCTAGGATGACAGGTCATTAGATCGACACAAGCATTAGGTCGACATAGTCAAGGTCGACAGTCAAAAGGTCGACATGGGATTATTCACTGTTTTTTGAGCCGACATGTGCCGACAGGCGGCATTTCATGCCCTACCATCCACTAGGGCATGGTGGGACAATAAAATAGTGGCCAAAGCATGGCGAGGGGATGCGGTGCTACGTGTCAGTGTCCATGTCGACTGTGTCGAAATACGGGTAAAAAAACTATGAAAAACACATGTCGACCGTTTGACTGTCGACCTTGCCCATGTCGACCTAATGATTGTGTCGACCTACACTCATGTCGATCTAGACCTAAGTCGACCTTGCTGCATGTCGACCTAATGGTGTCGACCCAATGCTTGTTGACCATTGTGTTGTAGACCTAATGATCCATAACCCCAAGGATTGGGCCTCAAAATAGACATCAAAGCTCACAGAAGAATGAAATGACATCAGGAGTATCACCAGCAATATACCTTCGAAATCTACAAGTCCGTCCCCATTCACATCCACGTCTCTCAGGATTTCATCCACTTCGCAAGGACCAAGCTGTTGACCAAGGAGCTTTTTCATCGCCTCCCTCAGTTCTCGTGTACTGATCCGGCCATCACCATTTGCATCAAACTGGTGGTGATATAATGTGTAAGAGTGGCCAGAGTCATGGTGTCAGAGAGGGAACATAGCCACAGTATTTGCACTATTACAATAAGCATCAAAGACCGGACACAGACTGGCTCATTCATTCATGACTAAGTGTCACTTATGGTACCTCTCGGAAGGCATCTCGTAGCTCCTTTACGCCAATCATGTCAGCTGTCTCTGCAAGAAGTTTAGGTCCCATCA
The DNA here is from genome assembly GCF_055691185.1 of Crinia signifera. NCBI lineage: Eukaryota > Metazoa > Chordata > Amphibia > Anura > Myobatrachidae > Crinia > Crinia signifera. The sequence goes on from NC_139222.1 coordinate 44,073,098, forward strand.
GTTCTACAAAGTCCTCAAAGTCAACTTTACCTCCAGCTGAAAGCAGAGGAACAATGTAAAACAGCAGCAATGACACCGTATAACATGTATGTTGTCTTGATTTTGTACAAATCTGATGGTGTTGGGCCTGTAACGGATTAAGACCTGGTGGAGCCGAGGGTGGAGCAAGGCACCGTTCTTTAAAACAGGAGTGTGGTGCTTCCTTTTGGCTGTGCACTCCCATACAAACATGAATCAGGCCCATCCAAGAAAACAAGTTTTCATTTTGTGAGACAGGATATTTAACCCCTTCATGACAGAGCCAGTTTGTGCCTTCATGACAGAGCCCTTTTTTTCAAATCTGACATGTCTCACTTAAGTGGGGATAACTTTTTTTTGCTTTTACTTATCCCAGTGATTTTGAGATTGTTTTCTCGTGACACATTGTACTTCAAGTTAGTGGTAAATTTGGGTCGATACAGTCTGTGTTTTTTTGTGAAAAATACCAAAATATCGTGAAAAAATGGAAAATTTAGCAATATGCAAAATGTCACATTTTCTGCTTGTGAGACAAATAATCATACCACTCAAAATAGTTAATAACTAACAAAGACCATATGTCTACTTTATGTTGCAATCATTATTTCCACCCCCTTTTCATTTTTTTGGACACTAGGAGGCTTCAAATATGACTAGCAAATTCTCAAATTTTCAAGAAAATTTCAAACACTGATTTTTTTAGGGACCAGTTCAGTTCTGATGTGACTTTGAGGGACTTGTATGTGAGACACCCCCATAAATGATGCCATTTCAAAAACTGCACCCCTCACAGTATTCAAAACAGCATTTTGGAAGTTTGTTAACCCTTTAGGTGTTTCACAGGAATTAAAACAAAGTGTAGGTGAAATTTCAAAATTTCTTTTTTTTTGCAGATTTGCAATTTTAATACATTTTTCTAAGGAACACAGTAGATTTTACTAGAGAAATGTGACTAAAAATTGATTCCCCCAATTCTTTGGTTTTCATAAATATCCTATATGTGGCCCTAGTGTGCACGGTGACCAAACCACAGGCTTCATAATAGAAGGAGCACCTACTTGATTTTGGAGCCTCCTTTTTATGAGATTATTTTTTAGGCACCATGTAGGTTTCTAGGCACCATAAGATGCTAAAAGTTAGGAACCCCCCCACAAGTGACCCCATTTTGCAAACTACACCCCTCAGGGAATTCATCTAGGGGTATAGTGTACATTTCAAACCCCCAGGGGTTTCACCAATTGTGGTACAACTGGGCAGTGAAAATGAAAAAAAATAATTTTTCATTTTCACAGCTCAGTTGTATCAAAATTGGTGAAACCCCGGGGGGTTTGAAATGTACTCTATACCCCTAGATGAATTCCCTGAGGGGTGTAGTTTGCAAAATGGGGTCACTTGTGGGGGGGTTCCACTGTATGGGTGTTTCGGGGGTCATTCAACCAGAATCTGTGCTGCAAAATCCAAAAATCACTCCTTCCCTTCTGAGTCCTGCCATGCACCCAACTGGTATTTTTTGGTCACATGTGAGGCATTGCCGTACCCGGGAGAAATTGGGGCACAGATTTTGGGGTGCTTTGTCTCCTTCATTCCTTGTGAAAATGAAAAATTTTGAGCCAGATCTGCATTTTTGTGTAAAAAAATTTAATTTTTTACACAAAAATGCAGTTCTGGCTCAAAATTTTTAATTTTCACAAGGAATGAAGGAGACAAAGCACCCCAAAATCTGTGCCCCAATTTCTCCCGGGTACGGCAATGCCTCACATGTGACCAAAAAATACCAGTTGGGTGCATGGCAGGACTCAGAAGGGAAGGAGTGATTTTTGGTGGCGGAATGAATGGTGGGTGCTATGTCGCATTAGCAAGACCCCCGAAGCACCAATACAGTGGAACCCCCCCACAAGTGACCCCATTTTGGTCACCAGCTTTGGGAGGGGGGCTGGCGCTGCGGCTGGCGGGGGGGTGGGAGGGGTGCTGGCGCTGCGGCAGCCGGGTGGGTGGGAGGGAGGGGGGCTGCCGGGTGGGAGGGGGGGGGGCTGGCGATCGTTGGGGTATACGCACACACACACACACACACACACACACACACACACACACACACACACACACACACACACACACATATATATATATATATATATGTGTATATATATATATATATATATACATATATATACATATATATACACACACACATATATATATATATATATATATGTGTGTGTGTATATATATATATATATATATACACACACATTTGCCCATATATTTTTATTTTATTTTATTTTTAACTTTTTCAGCAGCAGCATGATGCTGCTGCTGCTGCTGCTGCTGCTGCTGCGGGGGGGAGGGGGGAGGAGGGGAGCGCAGCGTGCGCTCCGGACGTAGCGTTGGAGCCGGGGGAGCTGCTGCTGCTGCCGGGTGAGTGCCCGGCGGGTGGGAGGGGGGTGCTGCCGCTCGGTGGTGATCGGTGCTGCACCGATCACCACCGTTTTCTGTGTTACCGAGCGGCTTAGCCGCCGGTAACACAGGAAACGCTGTGATTGACTGTTCAGATTTGAACAGCCAATCACAGCGATCGCCGTCCGGTGGGGGCATCCCTGCCCCCCCCGGGCGGCGAGGGGGGATGTCTGCTGTCAGGGACAGCAGACATCACCTAACTGTCACTGCGTCTCTAGACGCAGTGACAGTTTGAAGCCATGACGTATATATACGTCAACGGTCGGGAAGTACTTCCCGACCATGACGTATATATACGTCAATTGTCGTGAAGGGGTTAAATGAAAAGGTAGGGAGTATCATATTCCCCGTGTCTGCAGATAGCTACAAAACATAAAAGCTATGTACTGTAGCAAGCAGGGGTTAAAGTGTGTGGGGGGGATGGGACTGGGTGGAACTGAGTTCCACCACCTGTAATGGTAGGGGGAACTGAGTTCCACCAGCACCCTAGCCCTGCACAGTAATTTCAACAGAAAAGCCCTTCCCAGGGGCTTCCTTTTCCGGTGCAGCATATGTGATGTCAAGGGTGAAATGTAATAGGATGAGAGATTCAGAAAGTGAGAGATTTGGTAAGAAATCTCCAGTTTTTTTAAAGTGGCAATCATTGACACTGCAAAATCAGTGTGATTTTGCTGTGTCAATGATTGCCACTTTAAAAAAACTGGAGATTTCTTACCAAATCTCTCACTTTCTGAATCTCTCATCCTATTACATTTCACCCCATGTGTCAAGTGAGGAAGAACCACTAAGAGCAGCAGGCTATGTGCAGACTGAAGACAAGGTGAGAGGGGTATGGAGGGACAAGGAGAGAAGGCAAAGCTGCTGGAGGGACACAGGGCATGGAGCTGCAGGGGGGGGGGGGGGGGCATGGGCAGTGAGCTGCTGGTTTGACAAAGACAGATGTGTTTTTATAAGGGGCACTACTGTGGACATTATTTATATAAAGGGCATTACTATTGGAATTATGTGTAAGGAGTACTACTGTGTAGTGTAACTTGAATAAGGGCCACTACTGTGTGAATAAGAGGCACTACTATGTGGTACAATATAAATCAGGGGAACTATATGCGTGTAATGTGAATATGATTGTACTTCTTTGTGGCATAATTTTGAATTCAAGTAATTTTTAGTGATACATTTTTGTATACATATAAAAGTAAAAATAAAGTACAATACAAAAGATAAACAGTGGTACATTGTCTAAATATTTGGCATGAGTGTGCCATTCGAACATAGCTGAGTGACATATATTATCATGAGTCCTTGGAATGAGTAGTGGAAGGGCGCCCAGGCAAGGCACGAACAATCAGGACAATAGAGTAAATTAGGGGGGAATGGCCTTGGATATACAACGAAGAATTTTGCCAGAGGCCCGAGACCTTGTCATATTTACTTTCAGGTCCACGTCAAGAGTACATAAAGCGTTCATGGGAGAGGGTGACATTAACAAGCGCAATCCACATAGTATGAGAGGGAGGGTCCAGGCTCATCCTGGTTCTAGCGATACAGCTTTGTGGCATCATTTTAATTGGAGTTACTATTGTGTGACCACACCCCTTCCTCGTGGTACCACTATCCCTTTATAAAATATGGGAGAGAGGGCACAAATGTATAGTTTGCTGCGGTGGCCTAAAACCCTGGCACTCACTCAGGCTTTGTCTCATGGGGGGTAGGTGTCAGGGGACATGAGTTCCACCACTTCTCCAGGACCACTTTAAGCTCTGGTAATAGCACTTTACTGTTCCTCTACCTTGCTGCTTGTAGGTGCACATAAGGCACACATACAGGGCAGGAATAGGGCTTCTAGGCACCCTAGGCAAAACTTCAACCTAGTGCCCAACCCCATACTACCACCAATACCCACTTTCCAGCCCCTCGAGTAAAAGTATGGAGGTGGCCTCTTAAAAGTTCCACAGCCACCACCTGTATTAAGTAAAACAAGGATGTCTTCCTCACAGACATCCTTCATTTTGTGATAGGCAGACTCAGTGGCGCCCCCTACATCCCGGCGCAATAGGCAGCTGCCTAAAGGTAATGCCGCCCCTGCTCACATATGGCACAAATAAGGCATGGTGGAGACTAACTGATTTTCTGGGAGAGTTCAATGAGCTCCATCTCCGTCGGCATATATCCCATTGTCCTCATGCACTCGCCCAGCTCCTTGTATCCAATGAAGCCATCTTTGTCTCGATCAAATTCTCTAAACGCTTCTCTTAGCTCTAAAGGGAAAAAGCACTGGTGTTAGAACGTCAGAGTGGAAGAAGGAAGAAGTGCAGGATGTAATAGTAAGAAGGGATAGTAGAGGACGGATGTGATGGAGAAGGAAGGAGGGCAGGATGTAATAGTAAGAAGGGATAGTAGAGGACGGATGTGATGGAGAAGGAAGAAGGGCAGGATGTAATAGTAAGAAGGGATAGTAGAGGACGGATGTGATGGAGAAGGAAGAAGGGCAGGATGTAATAGTAATAAGGGATAGTAGAGGATGGATGTGATGGAGAAGGAAGAAGGGCAGGATGTTATAGTAATAAGGGATAGTAGAGGATGGATGTGATGGAGAAGGAAGAAGCGCAGGAAGTAATAGTAAGAAGGGATAGTAGAGGACGGATGTGATGGAGAAGGAAGAAGTGCAGGATGTAATAGTAAGAAGGGATAGTAGAGGACGGATGTGATGGAGAAGGAAGAAAGGCAGGAAGTAATAGTAATAAGGGATAGTAGAGGATGGATGTGATGGAGAAGGAAGAAGCGCAGGAAGTAATAGTAAGAAGGGATAGTAGAGGATGGATGTGATGGAGAAGGAAGAAGCGCAGGAAGTAATAGTAAGAAGGGATAGTAGAGGACGGATGTGATGGAGAAGGAAGAAGTGCAGGATGTAATAGTAAGAAGGGATAGTAGAGGACGGATGTGATGGAGAAGGAAGAAGTGCAGGATGTAATACTAAGAAGGGATAGTAGAGGACGGATGTGATGGAGAAGGAAGAAGCGCAGGAAGTAATAGTAAGAAGGAATAGTAGAGGACGGATGTGATGGAGAAGGAAGAAAAGCAGGATGTAATAGTAAGAAGGGATAGTAGAGGACGGATGTGATGGAGAAGGAAGAAGCGCAGGATGTAATAGTAAGAAGGGATAGTAGGAGGCGGATGTGATGGAGAAGGAAGAAGTGCAGGAAGTACAGTAATAGTAAGAAGGAATAGTAGAGGATGGATGTGATGGAGAAGGAAGAAGCACAGGAAGTAATAGTAAGAAGGGATAGTAGAGGACTGATGTGATGGAGAAGAAAGAAGAGCAGGATGTAATAGTAAGAAGGGATAGTAGAGGACGGATGTGATGGAGAAGGAAGAAGAAGAAGAACAGGATGTAATAGTAAGAAGGGATAGTAGAGGACGGATGTGATGGAGAAGGAAGAAGAACAGGATGTAATAGTAAGAAGGGATAGTAGAGGACGGATGTGATGGAGAAGGAAGAAGAGCAGGAAGTAATAGTAAGCAGGGATAGTAGAGGACGGATGTGATGGAGAAGGAAGAAGGGCAGGAAGTAATAGTAAGAAGGGATAGTAGAGGACGGATGTGATGGGTCAGATGTACTAAGCCTTTAAAAGTGATGAAGTGAAGAGTGATAAATTACCAACAACCAGCCCCTAACTGGCATTTTTTAAACACAGTTTGTAACTTGGCAGCTAGGAGCTGATTGGCGGGTGCTTTCTGCTTTATCACTCTCAAGGCTTAGTACATCTCCCTTACAGTTCTTTGTAAAGTCATCACATAAGCAGTATTTTTTAAAACAAATGAGGTACAGAGGCAGAGCTGATTTGTTCTGGAATGGATCAGTAAGGATAGGCTGTGGCTGCAGAACATTAAAGACAAGCAGCCCACAGAAGTCACTGCTGTCGGGGTTTGTTCCCCAACACTGGGTCTGGTATAGGGTTCCCACAGTCGGGAACCCGACAGTCATTAGCCCGACGTCGGGATCCCGACTGGCCGGACTCAGACAGCATGGCGAGCGCAACAAAGCCCCGTGTGGGATCGCTACACTCGCCACCTATTCTATTCTCCCTCTATGGGGGTCGTGGAACCCCACGAGGGAGAATCGCCGGTGGCCGACGGGACCTCGACATCGGGTAAATGACTGTCGGGATCCCGACTGTCTGGACCCCATCCAGCACCCCCGACACTGTGGCTTGTGCGCATGTGATTGACAGTGCAACAGCTGGTGTGTGCAGACAGAGAACCAGGAGCTACTGGCTGCCCCCCTGCTGATTATAGGTAGGAACCCAGTATCTTTGTATATTATTAACACTGGCATATGTATAATGGGTGCAGTGTGTAAAGTGTCCAGGGGTGCCTATTTCTGCACATGCTGCACCAAAGAAATGACCACCAAGGTAATTTTTCCAGAGATATGCGCATCCATAATATAATCTAGATTGTAAGCTTGTGAGCAGGGCCCTCCTCCATTTTGACTGTAAATACCCTGTTTGTTGTATCACTGTCTCCTTTGTAAAGCGCAACGGAATATGCTGCGCTATATAAGAAACTGTTAATAAATAAGTAAATAAATAAATACATAATCTGTCCCCCTAGTGGAACTGCTAGCTAGAGGGGGGAGGACCCAGGTGGAAAAGGCTGCACATGGGCCACCTTCTCCCTTAAAAATAAAAATGCCCCCCTGTATATTAGACGTCATTCTCTGTCTCTGATTCATATTTGGAAGTAAAGCAAAGAAATCAAGTAACTATATATTTGGAACAAACCATCCTGTCATGCAAGGGGAGCAAATACATTTTAATTTTTTCTGTGCAGGGTAAATACTGGCTTTATTTTTTACAATGCAATTTAGATTTAAGTTGAACACACTCCACCCAAATCTAACTCTCTCTGTACATCTTACATCTGTCCCACGTCCCAATGGTTAACTGAAATGCAATGCAAATGCTCTTTTGTGATCATGCCACAAATTGCATCGCAAGCTTCTGGGTGGACCTTCCACCATGTCGACCTTAGGTGTGTTGACATTTCAGGTATTGACCTAAGAAATGTCGACCTTCAATGGTCAACATAATGTGTGTCGACCTAATATTGGTCAAGCCAATGACCCATACACAAGAAATTGTAGATGCGTCTTCTTTCTATGTATATGAAGGCAGACAAGCTGGCGATAGCCTGTGGAGAACATTACTTCATTGCTGGAGGTCAAAGGTCGTTCTTACCTTCTATTTCCTCTGGTCTCAGCTCTCTGTCCTGGAATAAAGCAGATTATTAGAGAAATGTCCAATATCTGGCTGATCTCATCCACCATTACTGCCTTCCTTCCCCTTAATACTTCCTACTTAATTTCTAGCTTCAAAGACAAGTATCAAGAGGTAAAACAAAGAACAGTTTAAACAATTTACATAATCACATATCACTAGTACAGTGCATCTCTTTTGCACTAGCTCACTTCAAGCCTTCTGGACCCCACTGGATGGCTATTGCTATGGGTGTGGTATAATTACCCGACAGTCGGGATTCCGACAGTCATTAGTCAGACGTCGAAATCTCGGGAGCGCAATGAAGCCCCTTGCGGAATCCCGACTGTCGGGGAGCCGCCCGGCACCCATCGCTATTCCCAACTGTCCTTCTTTCCGCAGGAATGTCCCATTCTTTGGGCACGTTCACGTGTCCCGCCCGGGGCCGGCAGTGTCCAAACGTGAGGGGGGGCAGTTGGGAGTCCCTCCCTGTCACCCGTGAATAGGTGGCACATCGTCTATTCATGCCACTACAGCGGCCAAGGCCCCAAAATAAAACTTTTCAATGTTGGAGGTATGTTGGGAGGTATGCTAAGGCACCTACAATGTAAGGTCATGCCGAATCAGCAGCTGGATACATAAGACATCACAACAGCTGTGACATCATTGTTGTTGGTTCCTGCGGCCGTCATATGGGAAAAGATAAATATATTTGACCTAGTAACTGATGCATACTGTGAAAAAGTGGGGAGAGTAACAATCAGTGGCGTAGCTATAGCACCGCAGCCCCCCGCGGTCGCGGGGGGGGGGGGCGCTGTGCATATGGGGGCGCCGGGGGGGCTGCGGTGCTATAGTTATCCCCCCGCCCCCGATCCCCCGCAGGCTTACCTGTCCGCGCGTCCCGGCTCCCCTCCTGGCTTCAATCAATGCTATGGAGACGGACCACGATAAAATGATAAAGCAGACTGTTCTCTGAAACTGTCTGAGGTATGGGGGCGGCCATTTTATCGTGGTCCGTCTGCATAGAATTAATTGAAGCCAGGAGGGGAGCCGGGACGCGCGGACAGGTAAGCATGCGGCGATGGGGGGAGGGGGCACGGGGGGCACGGGCAGCCGGGGGAGGGGGGGCGCCCCCCCCATTAACGGCGGGGGGCGCCCCAAACAAAGCTACGCCACTGGTAACAATATGACCTCAAATGTGTGATCTGCAGATCTATTATTACTATAAAATATACTCATAAATGAGAGTAACCATATATAAGTTTCATAACATTGTTGACTTTCATGCCATGTTATCATATAAGGGGATGGTATCATTATCCCAGTCTTTGAAATCCAAACTGTCAGAATGCCGACATCTCTTTGTGATTATTTTTCACTCTAACCCACCCCTCCCACATCTCACTTCAAACCCACCCCTCCCGTAGCCTAACCCCAACAGTCCCCATAGTGCCTAACTAAGCCTAACTCTAATCCCAGTATTTAACATTGGGATCTGTTGTGCCTTATAGTGCCCGAATTTCAACAGCCAGGAATCAACTGCATCCCATATAGGAACTGTCCCAGTGTTCTGTAGTTACTAGTGGGATAGTCACTTTTGTAGCGTTTTTATTGGTTTTAAAAATATAATAGGTACTTGTTTCCTAGCACGGCCACAAATCTTGGCCATCGGGGGTAATTATAGTGGCTTGCGACGCGACCGACGCGATGCCCCCGATGTTTCCATTGAAATGCATTGAAAACAGTGAAAAATCGGGTCGGTCGCATCGTGTGCGCCTAAAAATGCTTAAATGGTCCACCCGCGATTTCCCCATAGGGAACAATGTTAAATGCCTCAATTTACCCGCGATGACCCCGATTTTCCATAGGAAACAATGTTAAATGGGTCAATTTACCCAAATCATCATAGGGAAGAATGGTAAATGGGCCAGAAAGCCCAAAAAAAACCCCTGACCAGTGAAATGTCCCCCCAAAAGTAGTTCACGCCACCCTGCGATGAACGTGAACCCGAAGCGAGTCTGCGAGGGGCGGCGGTACGCGTCCTCCGACCTTTTCATACCCCTACTATCCACTAGGGCGTGGAGTGAGAATAGAATAGTGTGGCGAGCGCAGCGAGCCACCGAGCCCGAAGCGTGGCGAGCGCAGCGAGCCCCTCGAGGGGACGCGGATACCTTCACAGGTAAACGCGTCCCTTTGCGGGCTTCACAGGTATCCGCGTCCGCTCGCCACGCTTCGGGCTCGGTGGCTCGCTGCGCTCGCCACACTATTCTATTCTCACTCCACGCCCTAGTGGATAGAAGGGGTATGAAAAGGTCGGAGGATGCGTACCGCCGCCCCTCGCGGGCTCGCTGCGCTCGCCACGCTTCGGGTTCACGTTGATCACGTGGTGGCGTAAACTACTTTTGGGGGGACATTTCAATGTTCAGGGGTGTTTTTGGCCCATTTACCATTGTTCCTATGATAATTTGGGTAAATTGAGCCATTTCACATTGTTTCCTATGGGAAATCGTGGTCATCGCGGGTAAATTGAGGCATTTAACATTGTTCTCTATGGGGAAATCGCGGGCATCGCGTCTAGCCCATCGCACCCGATTTTTTTGCGCATGCGATGCCCGCGATGGCCCCGATTTTACCCCCGATGACCGCGATTATGATCGTTGTGGCCGTGCTAGGAAACAAGTACCATATTATATACTAATTAAAAGTCTGTCAAATTGATGGCTTGGTCCCTATCTGCTCTTGCCTCCACTCTCTGTCTTCACAGCTCCCTCTCTCCATTATCGAGCTAGATTGAAACAGATAATTTTGGTTTCATTTTCTAAAGGTGCCCATACACGGTACAATTATTGTATACAATATCGCATCTCATCGCATCTCAGATCTAGTACAAAAAGTGCAGCACATACTTTTTGTACTAGATCTCATCTCATCGCAAAACCGAGATTTGTTGAGATGCAATATTGTATACAATAATTGCACTTGTATGGGCACCTTAAGTAATTTGGTCCATCGAAGTGGCTTCTAGTGGTCACTGGCGGTACTTCACCTCACTAAAATATTTAAAAACATTATTGTATCAATCAGATGTAATAAGCCTTGTGAAATGATAAAGTGGAAAGTGATAACACACCAGCCAATCAGCTCCTAACTGTCAATTTACAAGCTGGGTTGAATTTTTTTTTTACAATTGGACGCTGAATATTTTGCCAGCACATTATTCAGACAGTTCTGCATATTTTATCAACATCACAAACACGCTGTGTGATTTTGTGATGTTCTGGTCTGACCAGCTGATTAGCAGGAGTAAAGTATTTTTTTTAGAAAACTGTCCTTATATTGTGTTCTGTCTGGATTTGGGACATGAGAATGTACTCTAGGCCATTGTTTCTCATGCCCAGTTAGTAGTTATCCTACCTGTACTGACAATGGCATAACTAGAAATTTAGCGCCCCCTGACAAAAAGTGTCTGGTGTCCCCTGCCCCATACATTATATATATATTTTTAGAGGACCTCTAGCATCTGTCTCCTCCACAGCAGTGGCCATTTTTTTGCAGGGCATTATCATCAGATTCCATGAAGACAGATGGACCGCATCGAGTCGGGAGCGATCCTTTGGCCTTTTGATGACGACTCCCCCCAAGCCAACTTTGGACTAGGGTAGGTAGCATTGTTATGCCACTGGATAGGTAGATGTCCTCAAAGCATGAGGTGTGTGTGTGTGTGACTAGATTATGAACAGCAATGTGGTTTGTATTGATTCCTCACGATACATGGGATAAAAGTATCATGTTAATCAGGGTCAGATGTATCAATTTTCAAAAAGTGATACAATGGAGAGTGATAAACAGCTAGCCAATCAGCTCCTAACTACCATGTTACAGGCTGGGTTTAAAAAATGAGAGGTAGTAGTTGATTGGCTGGCTGTTTATCAATCTCCACTTTTTTTAAGCCTTCACGGCCTTATCTATGGGGAGTTTGTATGTTCTCTCCACATGATATTCCTTCAACTGTTCCACTACTCCCTTAAAGTCATTTGGTTACAGCCGTTGGTTGGGTTCTGTATCTGTATTCATTATATAATATAGCCTTGAGCCGGGACTGCTTGATTTGTTATTAGAATTACAGTATGGCAGCTAATTAGGTAAAAGTATCACTTGGTCCGAACCCCAAACATAGCAAATATTTTCACATGACAGCACCAAGCTGTAAATCATTTTCGGTATATGTTCCTATTATACTTGTTAAACAACACTGTCCATTTGCTTTCAAATAGTATTAAGTGTTACTGTGTAAACAGGGCAGATCGTACACTTCATTCACATACTGGGCCTGTTGCAGGCTTGCTCGCTATGCAGTGTATATTTGCCCCAGCTAGCATGGGGAGGGAATGGGTATGAGCACACATCTCCTCGCATGCGGCTGAAGGAGATAGGAATCATTTTTATGGTCACGACCATCAAAAGATTTCTCTCCCCTTTGGAAACAAGTTTTATTTCACATAGGGATGGCCGTAAAGGGGGCAGGCAGTGATGTGATGTGACGTCAGCCGCTTGCACTGAACAGGCATCGGCCCGCGTGCGTTCCCAAGGGAACATCTAGTGTTTCCATAGTGATGCCCACAAAACACTCCCAGTTCTCTGAAACTGTCTGCTGTATGGGGGCGGCCATCTTGTGGTGGTCCTCAGCAGAAGAACGGAGCCGCCGGGACCAGCGCGAAAGGTAAGGCTGCGGGGGATTGGGGGGGTTTGAATGGGCGGCGGGGGGCGCCCCCCCTAACGGCGGGGGGGGGGGGCGTCACCCAAAACGTAACTACGCCGCTGGCCTAATGCATTTCGGACGGATGTTCTTCATCAGAGGCTTGGTGACCATACTAATGGTGCTCTTTTTTTGTAAAGCTCTTAATTTACCGCAGTGCTTACAGGTGCATCTATATAATTTGCTCCCCCCCCCTCCACTCCAACCCAAGTTCACAATATGACAAATAGCAGTGGGTCCCATAGTCCTCAGGGGCCCCGCTGGAATGCACTTGCTGCACCTATGGTAGTTCTGCCCCTGACATCCGCAGTTCTAGGTGCCACCTTCACAATCTCCGTGAAATGCTTTTTTTGGGGCAAAATAGGCAAGTATAGTTACATTTCATTTGGAATTTATTGCATAGACATCACCTTTATTATCATCTATATAATGCTGAGTTAGAAGAAAATAAATGTCACAACAAATAGTTGCAAACAAATAAATGCAATATTTTAAGCAGCAATATGATCAATACTAAATTGAAAACATAATAAAAAAATAAATAAAAAATAAATAAATATATATTCGTCTCAGATTTGATTGCTATGCAACTTTTGCTAACCCATGTGCTATTTACATACAATCTGCACTATTTACGTACAATCTGCACCATCGAAGGGTAAATTGCCCCGTGTGTACACACCATAAGAGACACTGATACTAGTACGGAAACCTAAGCCAGATACTGAACATTATTACTTGTTGCACAACGCCACCATGTGGACAGTTTATAAATCACGCTAGTTTAGTGATAACTTTGGCCCTTATTCTGATTGACGCGGACTTTACCGCGTACTTACGGATCGCGTCTTTATGGCGTCTGCGCATGCGTGGAGAACGCTACGCGCATGTGCCACGCCTTGACTCGGTACCAGTTCGGCCAAATCCCGTCCAAAACTGTTCACCGCTATCAGTCGGGAAATAGGGGCGTATTATGGGCGTCATGCGGAATGACACATGGGCGTAGTTTCAAAGTGGGCAAAACGGGGCGGAAACATGGGCGGACACGGGGGAGTACACTTATGTTGGGGGGCGTACATTCGGAAACCACTCCGAATGCACGCGATCAAAAAGGGCAGAAATGTGCGGTGTCCACAAGTGTACTATTGCTTTGCGGACACCACTCGTTCATGCGGTAGGCGAACGTACGCCTAATGACTACAACCATTAACACCTGAACCCAATAGAATCTACTCCTTTACTCATTACTCACTAATAGGACGCTTGTCAGTGCTTTAATTGAAACCATTGCTGCTTCAAGGAACCCGTACTAAACACCCACATATGCTGTACTTGTCAGACACTTTCAAACTGCTAACAATGGACATGACAGAATATTAATACTAGCAATACACATGTGTATTTGACATGTACTCATGAAACCACACATTTTGGGAAAAGTAAACACATTTATTTATATTCATGCACTTACATTGCTGTAAGGGTTAATGTGTGCAATGCATGTGTTAGGCATGCTTGTAAGGATATATTGGCATCTAATTGATTCCAATTCCAAATAAGCAGTTTTTTATGAGGATAGGTAATTGAATAAGTGGGTCATGTGATGTATTGCAGAAGATACTTCATAGTGGGTTGTTTGGCGTAAATACTCCGCTTACGTGCGGTAGCACCGCTTGGCTCCCGTTCGGATGCGGTATTTCCGAGCATACTCTGTAATACTCTGTAATACCGTGCCGAATCGGAGTGTTTCTCCCGCACACGCATGCTTTGTATGTCGTCCGTAAACACGCCCTGTTCTTAAAGAGTGAGTCCGTCCGAATGCGGAGGACACGTGGGCGTTTCGACGGACGATGGCCGCATGCGGCAAAACGCCGTGGCGTGCGGACCGCTCCGTAAGAATGCGGGAATTTCCGCACAGATCAGAATAGGATCCTTTATGCTGTGTCTGACTGTAATGCTTTTATGTGTATGTTTTGCTCTCAATTGTGATCTAGGTGAATAGATGATAATATTTTTTCTGTGTCTTTTTGAATACGTAACTGGTGCTTATTATTACCGAATGCATCACCGCAGGTCTGTTGTGCTGATAATTATTGCATGTGTTGTGACATTGACCACGTTTGATTTTGCAGCGGTGACCAACTGATTCCTGCATAATAAATTATTTGTCACAATTAATTTGTGTAGCATTCTATTGTTGGCCATTCTGCCACATACTCCTACATGAAGAAATTGTAAGAGGTCCTGATCTGGCCATTTCCCCAGAGATTACAGGTATGACATCACATCAGCACACATCTACCAATACTTCTCCCCAGTGTTTCCTTTATAGTAAATAGGGCGGGATGTATTAAAATACATCGCCGCCCTTCGCGGCCACCACGCCACGATGCCACGAGTGTCTTAAAAAGTATAAGAAATCCTTGGTGGCGAGAGTCCAGTGTCACTTCACTTTATTATATATCACTGATTTTATGTATGAATTGGGGCGGCTTACTCAAAGGGGGCTCACAGGTTAGAAAGTAACAACATATGCACATGTGGATATAATTCGTAGTGATGGTAAAGCTGTGAACACACAGGCAAACATCGCTGGCAATATGGTCGCTGAGTGACCATATTGCCAGCGATTGGTGTGCAGCGGAGTTAAGTCACCAGGTGTGCGCTCCCGTTTTCAGCCCCCTAATGGTCACTGGTCGGAGGAGCATGCTCCTCCGACCAGCGACTTCTCCTGCCTCTTCGCCTGGCAATGTGTCATTTTCATCAGCGACCATGAAAACGGGACACTGAGAAATATGATTGCTGAGCAATATATTGACAGCAATCATATTGCTCCGTGTGTACACAGCTTAACTGTCTTGATAGAATTTCACTTTCCTTTATTATAAATGAAACCACAATGGGACTGGGGTGATTCATGTATTAGACTCACAATCGCAGTGTTGAAATGACACTTGCAAATACACACATACGAATAGCAGCGTGCTGTCACTCAAAGTTGCTTATATGGGTGCCGGACGGCTTCCCGACAGTCGGCATTCCGACAGTCATTCCTCCGATGTCGGAATCCCGACTGCTCCCTCGTGGGGGTCCATGACCCCCATAGATGGAGAATAAAATAGGTGGCGAGCGCAGCTCGCCACCAAGCCCGCAAGGGGCTTCATTGCGCTCCCCCCCCCCACTGTGCAGTCGGGATTCCGACGTCGGAGAAATGACTGTCGAAATCCCGACTGTCGGTCATTTATACCACACCCACTTATATTTATGCTTGAATAAGCAAGTGCTTCTCAGCTGGCAGTGAGGTAATGCCGCTGTGACTCTGGGCTGGTGACAGACACCGGGGTGGAGTGGGTATCTCTCCCCTCCACAATAATGATTGCTGCAATGGGTGGGTACTGGTACCACCGCTGTGACTCCAGGCAGATGACAAGTGCCGGGATCAGACAGACATCTCTCCCCTCCACAGCACTGATCCATACCTCCCAACTTTGGAGGAGTCGGATGCGGGACGTGGCCTAATTTGGGGGGGGGCGCGTAAACTAA
The DNA here is from genome assembly GCF_055691185.1 of Crinia signifera. NCBI lineage: Eukaryota > Metazoa > Chordata > Amphibia > Anura > Myobatrachidae > Crinia > Crinia signifera. The sequence goes on from NC_139222.1 coordinate 44,089,127, forward strand.
TTTGGGGGCATGCCGCTATGGGGGCATGACCCAGAGGCTCTGTGAGCCTCTAGCCATGCCCCCAGCCCCCTGTCTGCGGGAATAGACGCTGTGCGCATGTGCACAGCATTTATTCCCCGCTGCTTAGCAGCCAACAGGGGGGACTCCCAACAGCCCCCCATCACCGCGGGACACTGCCGACCGCGGGAGGGACAGCGGGACAGGCCCTGATAATCGGGACTGTCCCGCTGAAATCGTGACTGTTGGGAGGTATGCTGATCACCGCAGCAGCAGTACAGTGGCTGCGATCTCCCGTCTGCCTCTGGCTGGTGTACCGCTAAGTAGACTGGGTGACCTGGTTCCCTGACAGTCTGTGGACCGGGGTGGATATGTCCCCACTCTCCAGGTTACGCAGACAGTAGATTTAATGAGGCACAACAAATGTTAAGCTATACAGATCAAAATAATTTCAAATGTGACACTGGCACATGCTCGCCCACGTGAGAATGCCTTTTTTGGGATTGTGAGAGGAAACCGGAGTACCTGGAGGAAATCCATGAGAGTACAGGGAGAATATACAAACTCAACAGTTAGAGCCATGGTGGGAATCTAACCCATGACCAATGCTAACCATTACACTGTCTGTGCTGCCCAAGAAATCGGAGATATATACATTCAAATGGAACTAAAGTGCCATTTTCCTTCATTGGTTATAAAGCACATTAATCCCTATGGCTACATGCATTAAAAAAAAAAAAAAAAAGAACTCAAATATAATATGTCCCCCCTCTCCTCAGTGTTTCCTTCATAGTAAATAGAGAGTGAGTCATACTTGCCTACCCTCCCGGAATGGATGGTATGCTCAAGAAATTGGAAAGGTAGGCAGGTCCCTGGCAGCCCCCCCCCCCCACAAAGTACATGAGTCATGCTGAATCGCATCATTGTCGTGCCCCCCCCCCCCTCATATAAAGTGCCTGTTTTTACTGTGCCGATTAGCAAGGGGAGGAGCCACAATGATGCGACCTTCCAACCACCGCCATGATAGACCTATTTCCACATCAGCCACGCCCCTTGAATGCCAATCAGGCAAAAAAGTCAGCATGCTTGGAGCGATATGTCATCACTGTGTTGAGTACACCAAGTATGGCCTATGGAAGATTACTGGAATCTTCACAGGCTTGAGGAAGTCACCAATATTTCAGGGGGTCTCACTGACATTCAGAGAGACTCAGCAAGTACTCATTCTTATTTTCTTTGTTTAATTGATTAGTAACAACAAAAACAGCAACTTACTTATTACATTTATTTCTGTGGATCTCTTGATTTATATTCTTTTTTACCACTCTTTCTTAAGCTTCACTTAAGCTACAGGTATCTGTCTCATTGACATTGTGTGTACATTATACGTGTCCCATGACATATATTACTCATACATACGATCTGAGTGATAGCGATGCTGTGTCGCAGGAAGATGCAGGCTGTTCCAGCGAGACTCTGCAGTGCCGCAAAGCTCTGCAGTGGACGTGGCCAGCTGTCCACAATCTCTGCACCCAGGTCAGAGGGTGAAAGAGGTACGAGCTGCAAGTGGGAGTGTTTCCCATCCTGACGGGAGAGAAAACAGAGGACACTCACTAAATGACTTTGTCACTGTGTATGACAATCCTGATCAATAAAGCTGTGATCCAGACAAAACGCTGTAGTCCAGGGCTGGCCAAACCGGTCCTCGAGATCTACCAAACGGTCCACGTTTTCCAAATCACCTAGCTGGTACACAGCTGTAGTCATTAGTAACTGTCACATTTCAAACTTGCTGCATTCATTCCTACTATAGATCCACAGGTTGCCTGGAAAACATGCACCGTTGGTAGATCTTGAGGACAGGTTTGGCCACCCCTGCTCTAGTCACTTAAATCTGTAATGAGCCCTTTTTTTTTATTGTTTCTGAGAAAACACGAAAATGAAAGAGGTGGAAAGTTGTCTCATTTTTTTTTAACCCTTTGAGTGCCCTGTGAGAGTTCCCCAAAAATATCCGCTAGAAACCCAGCGTTGCTCACAGCGGCTGTTAGTGTAAATAAATACAAATACAGCCAAGTCAATTAATTGATGTTTAGTAAAATATTGCACCCCAAAAAAGAACAGTCTCTGTGAGCGGCGCTGGCTTTTTTTTTTTTTGCGAATATTTCAGGGTTGCCGACCCTCCCGGAATTTCCGGGAGTCTCCCGAAAATCGGGACCCCCTCCCGGCCCCCCGGAAGGGTGGGCAACCCTCCCGGATTCAGGGGGGACCCCCGCTGTCCCCCGGATCGCGGCATTAAAATGCCGCAATCCTCGGGTCTCAGAGGAGGGGGCGGAACTAAAACGGCACAATCGCGTCATTTTAGCCCCACCCCCTCCACGGAGATCCGTGAATTCCATGCTTTACCAGCATGGGGGCGGGGCTTAGTGATGTCACTCGTAAGCCCCGCCCCCTGAGCGGCTGCTGAAACTCTCCGGGCTTCTCCCGGAGAGGAGAATCTTAAAGTTGGCAACCCTGGAATATTTTGAGGATTTCTCATCTTGGCGCTCAAAGGGTTAATGACCAGCATAACAGAAAAGTAAATAAGCCTGTGCGTTTTAAAATGAGAAAAACCCCATCTACATGTACAGTACTGTATTGTACGGTACTGTAATGCAGTGGTATTTGAACGGTAGCACTGTACATGCTGTGGAACTACACATGCCAGTATGACCTCCCACTGTTTTTTTTAACATGTCCTAATAGCAAAACTGTGCAAGGGCATGCTGGGAAGTTTAAGGTGGCCATACACACGCAGATTTATCTGCAGATCTGTCTGGTTGGAACAAAAACCTGGTTATGGATGAGACCAAATGACAGTTGACCATTTGCTTGGTAATGCTGGAAAACTGACAAACTGTCACTCCATGTTTTTGTTCCAACCAGCCAGATCTGCAGATAAATCTTACTAGTGTATGGGCACCTTTAGTCTACAGCAGCCGGAGTGCCGCACAATGCCCACCCCTGCTCATAATGCCCACCCCTGCTCATAGACATGAACTACAGTTTTCTATTATCAGGGATTGCAAATCATTTCTCACTGCTGTGACCATAACCTGTTCTCATGTCATTGGGTTCAGGATTTTGACATTTTGTTTTACTTTTCCTGCAATCGGATATATATTTTAAATCCAGGCCTGATTTATGGGGTACGCTCATTAGGTTGACCCTATTGAGGTCAACATGCATTGGGTAAACACCTGAAATAGGTTGACATTGGTAAGATCGACACAAGCATTAAGTCAACATGGGAGGGTTGACAGTCAAAAGGTCTGATAGGTGGTATTTCATTCCCTACCACCCACTTGTTCAGTGATGGCTAACCTTGACACTCCAGCTGTTGTTGAACTACACATCCCAGCATGCCCTGCTACAGTTTTACTATTTGGCCATGCTAAAACTGATGCAAGGCATGCTGGGATGTGTAGTTCAACAACAGCTGGAGTGACAAGGTTAGCCATCACTGCACTAGGGCATGGTAGGAGAATAAAACAGTGTGACGTGTGCAGTGAGGCACCGCGCCCGCAGCATGGTGAGGGGACGAGGAACACTTAGACAGTCTCCATGTTGACAGCGTTCACATTCGGGGACCTTTTGACTGTCAACCTTCCCATTGCCGACCTAATGCCTGTGTCAACCTTCCAACTATTTATATTGTAAGCACAGGGAGAATATACAAACCCCACACAGACTGGGCCATGGTGGGGATGGAACCCGTGACCTCAGTGCTGTGAGGCAGCAATGCCAACCATCCATACTGCCCCCAAAGAACACGGCTCCTATATACAGTATGTTCAGTTGTGAGCAGGCGTGGATAAAAGTAGCTAGGCTGACACCCAATAGGTCGATACCATCAACATTGACAAAAGTTCGACATCCACTTGTCGGCATTGACAAAAAGTCGACATACACACGATCGACGTTGACAAAAAAGTTGACATAAGGAAAAGGTCTACACTTGAAAATGTTGACATTAAGTTTGTACTTTTTTGGGGTAAATCCATGTCGACCCTTTCATGTGTCGATGGATGCGATGTCGACCTTTAGTAAATATTTATCTAGTGCATGTCGACCTTTTGTCAGTGTTGACTATTGACCAACCATCCGGTTACCATGGTGAGCACAGATGAGCAGGAAAATAAATTGGCAGCAGTGTCACCCAATTCCAATGCTAGTACCCATAATGCAGTACAAATCAGATGTATCTGTAAAGGAGAGTGGCTGACTTGCTTTTCCTTGACCGTATTTTACTGAACTGACATTTTACCACCATTGATACACCCAGGTCTCCAGTAATGTGTGTTGAGTTTTGGTTGGCCACAGGCTATTCTGTCAAAGAAAATGGATGACCATCAATAGTTAAAACCATCGATGGTCATCCCATGACATGGAGCATAGCTCCACCCCAACACCCATGAAACCCCCCCCCCCCCTCCCACCATGTTTTCGTTGTCCCACAGGCTATTCTGTCAAAGACAATGGATGACCATCAATAGTTAAAAACATTGATGGTCATCCATTGCATAGTATGCCACTATCGATGGCACGTTGCCCTATTGCCATGGCAACCATCAATGAAATGGCAACAATGGCCATCCTTACCATGAATTCTAGGAACTCTTTACATGCTGTGCAACATATTTACTGACTTTTAGACAACATGACCCAGGCGGTGGTCTGTCAGCATGGCCCATGCTGTCCAAAGCCATTCTAATACCCCTTTCAGACAGAAAAAAAGACCCGGGAATTTCCCTGGTCAAGGAGTGTAGACCCGGGTTTTTTTTCTGTCTGAAAGGGTCAACCCGCGTCTAAAATGCCAGGGCTTCAACCCAGGAATTTACCTGGGTTTTTCCCGGGTCTGTATTCCAAAAACCCGGGTCGCCGGCTGTCTGAAAGGAAACGACCTGGGTTTTTGGGATTATTACACATTGTTAGGCACGGATTGGCTCTCCTGGTGGGGTGCTGGCTGATTGGTTGTGAGGATGGGTCTCTCTGATTGGCTGGGAGGGCATGGCAATGGGGCTGGGCTCTGAGGTCATTAGGGAGCTGAAGAAAGGATAGCATGGCTCACTGGAAGAAGCAAGAGTTGAGAGCTGCTGGCAGTGAGAGGGGAGGAGGATATCGGCAAACAGATGACTGGGACAGTCAAAGATGCCACAGTGTACTCAAACATTGCAAATTTATTGACAGCCATGTGAGGTAATATGTACTATGTCATGCCATGGTTAATGCAATGCAGTGAGCAGTCACCACCCACTTTTGATGACCTCATCTCTGTGTGCCTTTAAAACTGTCCTTTTCTTATGACACGCAGAGTTTTGCAGGAAAAATCCGGCTTCTGTGTGAAAGGGGTCGACACGGGAAATACCCGGGTTTTTGCTCCTGTGTGAAAGGGGGTCAGCACCTTGCTGCCTAGTTCTACCCGGGTTTTTGTATCCGGGAAATACCTGGGTTTTTGGGATTTTTCTGTCTGAAAGGGGTATAATTAGCATTTTACAGCAGTGGCTGTCCTTGCATCAGCCCTGGGCATGATGGAGAGTAGGCCACTCTTTGGAGTTTGGGAGAGTGCGCTTAGAGAGTTGGCAACTGCTGCTTCAACACAGAGCTGTGGTTTCCCTCAAAGGGCGGATGGCCAGGCCAACTTGGGACACAGGTGCTGCTATTTATGCACATTGCACAACATGGCTACAAGTTACCTTTGTTATGCATTCAAATGAACTAGCATCTAACTTTAAATTAGGCCCACATGGTTTGTGCTTCAACTTACACTGACAACTGATCTAAACAGGAGTTTGGGCATATCAGTATGTGAGGTAGCTCTATGTATCAACATTTAAGTTATGGCCTGATTCAGACGTGTTTGCAAGGTAAACACCACCAAACGCACGCCTCCAGCCTTCAGTAAGCTCCGTACACATGGTGAGATATTGGGGAAATTTACTAAGACTACGAATACGACGGCCAATGGTCGATTCGTAAATAGGGCAGATTTACTAATCTGTGATATTTACAGATTCCCATTATGCAGATGGTGTAGGCAAGCGTATTCTGCCGGATCCGTATTCATATTTAGCGGCCGTATATAAATACAAATACGAGTCGGCAGCCTGCACAGATCAGTCAGATCTGTGCAGGCTGCAGGCCCAATGAAGGGGTCTTCCCCTCCAGAATTTATCTGCCCAGGCTGAAGCCTGGAGCTGTCGCCGATGCCCCTGGGCTTTGGGCACCGGGCAGATGTTTGTGTAAAAAACAGAAAAAACTATTGTGTATTGTTGTGGAACTATGAGTCCCAGCATTAAAGGGCCCGCTGGAACTTGTAGTTCCACAACAGTACAAATAGATAATTAAACACACACACACTGACTCCATTAAAGTATAACTTACTAAATACAGTACATGCCTACAAGGACCCAAGAGGAAGTGATGTACGCCGAAGGACCCTGGTGAGTATGGTTTCCTTCCACAGGGACCCCAGATGGATAACTACAGGACCAGCGGATGGACAGATACCTACCTATGTGTCAAGGTAGGTAAGTATCTGTATGTATGGGCTATGTACATAATAAAGTTATACTTTAATGGTGTCAGTGTGTGCTTATTTATCTATTTGTACTGTTGTGGAACTACAAGTTCCAATGGGCCTTTTAATGCCCTGCATGCTGAAACTTGTGTTTCTCCAAGTCCCTGCATACGGGACTTGTATAGTTTTTGGTACTTGTGTACTTTCACGGCTCCCATCGCATGCCATCGCATGCCAAATGTAGTGGCATGCGATGCGATACGATTTTTGCAGTTTTTAAGCATTTTTATGAAAAATCGCCGGCGTGGAGTTGAGAATAGAAAGTGTGGCGAGCGCAGCGGGATGCGGACACCTGTGAAGCCCGCGAGGGGACGCGTATACCTGTGAAGGTATCCGTGTCCGCTCGCCACGCTTCGGGCTCGGTGGCTCGCTGCGCTCGCCACACTTTCTATTCTCGACTCCACGCCGATGTGGATAGTGGGGGTATGAAAAGGTCGTAGGACGCATACCGCCGCCCCTCGCGGGCTCGCTGCGCTCGCCACGCTTCGGGTTCGCGTTGATAGTGGGGGTGGTACAGCCTAAAAAATGACATTTGGGGGCCATTGAACATGTTTGATATTAATTTCAAAGCATTTGGATGCATTTATGTTAAAAATCGCATGCAATCGCATGCGATCGGATCGCATGCAATGCGATTTTTTACTATACGATGGACATCGTGGGAGCCGTGATTGTACACAAGTACCTAGTTTTTTTTACACAAACATCAGGTAAATTCTGGAGGGGGGGACCCCTTCATTGGGGGAGTCCCTACTTCCGGTCAGGGGGTAAATGCTTTGGCCGTATGCATTCGTATTTGTAAATACGAATACAAATTTGCCATGAATACGAATACGGATTCACATATTTTTGGCATAGTAAAAGCCGAAGATGTGCAAATTGGGTCATTTTTAAGCATGGGGGCGGGGCTTAATGACATCACGTTCAAGCCCCGCCCTGATCTCCTGCTGAATGTCTCCTCTCTGGGCTTCTCCCGGAGAGGAGATTTAAAAAGTCGGCAACCCTGATCTAGTAAAAATCTCCAGCCAAAATCTCTCAGTGTGTACACCCCTTAAGTAAGCACGGATGAGTGATCTATCCCGCCCTCAGGTCACATGTACCAACCACTTGCGGCACATCCCGCCACATATAAGATGTTTTGCTCCTGGGGTTTGCGCATGTGAAGGGGCTGAACTCGGCCTGCTATGAGGGGGGTCTAAATCGCCCCTCTGAAGTTCAATGCCTGACCAATGTTTGTACGATGTTTCGGTTTCTGCATGCCAGTGATGGGTGTGAGATGCCAGCAGTGCGTCTCTATGCACAAGCCGGTGTATGAGTCATTAGCATATTTGCGCAATTGGAGAAATCAATTTTGCAAATGAATTTTCCGTATATTCCTGAATCACCCCAAGTGTTCACATGATTTTAACATATTTCTTTATCTCTGAACTACTATTTACTAAGATGTGTTTTTTGTGTAGTCGTGGAGATGTTTCCCATAGCAACCATTAAAATTCTAGATATTATATTCTACATACATAAATATTAAGTAAAATCTGATTGGTTGCTGTGCGGACAACATCTCTACTTCTAAAAACCCGCACTTTAGTAAATATACTGTCCCCTGCTGTTACTGCCACCTGTGCTCGTGTCATGACCTCTCGGACAAACTTGACAAAGTCACATTTATTTGCTCTACATGCCCTTTGTCACTTTGCATTGCAAACATGTCTGTCCTGTTCCGGTACCTTGTCCTCCAACCGCTACACCCTCCTCCCATTCACATGCTCTGCCCCAGATCCCATTCACTCTTCCCCTCGCACCCCCCCCCCTCGTACCTGGCTGGTCTTCTTCCGCTGAGTTTTAGTGCAGTTTCCCATCTCTCATCTGTGATTTCATTCTCTGCTCTAGTTTTTGTCACTTGTGACTGCGGTTCACGCCATGGATGCATATATCTAGAAATATGGATATCTATGTGCCTTTGTGTAAAATATAGGTTGTCTACAGATATCTCTGGATGCGTCTGTTACCTGTACCTATGTGTGCCGTTATAGGAATGCCTCAGGGTATGATGTTACATGTGTGTGGATATATCAGGCTGTGCATTTCTGTCTCCGTTCAGTTATGAGGGGGATAAACCCTGCTGCCAGGGATTAAAGATTTCAATGAGAGAGAGAGAGATTGCCCTGCGAGAGAACAGTAGGATACGAAGAGAGAGACAGTGAGATGGAATGGCACAAAAGAAACTATAGAGAGCGGATGCATCATTTATGCCATTTAGAGACAATATAAATAAAAAAAAAAACAGAATATTTCTATTCAGAAGATGGTGTCAAAGAGAGATGCAGGGAAGTAAAGATCAAGAGATAGATGATAACAATACACAAAAAACATGGAGAAAGTAATGTAAAGGCCCCCATACACTAGGGCGACTTGTCCTTAGGACAAGTCGCCCCCGACTTCCCCCTGAGCTTCCCTGGCTGCTCCCCGGGGGAGCTTGATTAGATTGGCACTTGATGTGCCATTTTTTACATGTGATAAATCGTCTCGATTTATCACATGTAAAAAACCCGGGGAGCAGGGGGGGGGGGGGGGGCTACAGAGGTGGGAGCAGGGGGGCTGGGGACGCTGCGGGGGACACGTCTGTGTCCCCCGCTGCTGGGGACGCTGCGGGGGACAGCGTCTGTGCTGCGAGGCGGTAGAGGGAGCAGGGGACTGACAGACACAAGGGATACGATCATTAAGTTGATCTATATTAGGTCGACATACGTTTGGTTGACTATTGTAGGTTGATGTGGCTTAAGTCGACACATGGAATAGGTCAACATGACTAGGGTGGACAGGGTTGGGAGGTCACAAGCATTAGGTTGACAATGAGAAGGTTGAAAGTCAAAAGGTTGACACAAGTTTATCACTTTGAGTCGACGTGCCGACAGGTGGTATTTTATGCCCTACCATCCACTACGGCGCGGGGGAAGACTATAATAATGTGCTGGGCACAGCTAAGCCATGCGTGGGGACGCAGTACACTGATACAGTGTCCGCGTAGACTATGTCGATATTCGGGACAAAAACTTGAAAATCTTAAAAGCACTTAAAAATGAGGTGGCTGGAAAAATGTCTGCCTGTTTGACACAGAACGAAGAGACAAAGAGGTGGTTAGATAACATAGGTGGAGATGTAGCAAACCTTCAAAAGAAAACAATGGAGAATTTTATGTGTATATAAACCAATTAGATCCTTCCTATTGTTTAGTACATTCTAGAAAATGATAACGAGAATCGGATTGGTTGATATGATAGACTTGCTAATACCATAGAGCCCCAATGAAGGTATCAATCATATTTACTGATGTTGCTACTCCCTCCTGCGGGAGGAGGAAGCCTGGTATCTGTATTGGGGGTGTGACTGGCATTATGGTGGGCGGATTGTGGGTGTGGCTATGTAAAACAGGCACTGTATAGTACGGGGCGGGGCTACAATGATGCGATTCAGTATGCCTGGGTCGCCCTGGGCTTGCCCATGTGTGCCTTGTAAGTGGGTGGAAGGAGGGGGGTGGTGCGGGGTGTTGGGGCATGCAAGGCACTTGCCCATCTTTCCCTGGGGCCAGGAGGGCCACCCCATTTTTAGTACCTTCCAACCATTCTGGAGGTTAGGCAAGTATGCATCAAATGGATGAGTAATGTATATGGGTGAGATGTGTGTAGACACGGAAAAGGGTGAAAAGGGAGGCGATCAGTAGTGAGTTTAGAGTTGAGGCCTACTAAGCACAGAACTAGTGTTTACACTAGCACCCTGCACCTTTAAAAACCCATGCAGTTCCTCTTTCCTGCCTAAGGTGTTGCTGTTTGTTATTGTGTTTCTAGCACAATACAGACCAGACTGTATTAGAAGCACCAAAGTAGGGCGCGACACCCCAGGCAGGAAAGAGGAACTGCAACGATTTTGAAAGGTGCAAAGTGCTAGAATGAACACTAGCAGAACACTAGGCAAACAAAGAGGGGGCATAGATGTAATAAGAGAAGTGGTGCAGTAAGATAACAGATGCACATATAAGAACATAAGAAAATATATATATATATATATATATATATATATGTGTGTATCAGGCTTGCCTACCCTCCCGGAATTGCCGGGAGGCTCCTGAAAATTGGGCCCCCTTCCTGGCCCCCCTGGAAGGTGGGCAATCCTCTTGCATTGGTCAGGCAGCCCCCGCAATCCTCCCGCATTGGCCAGGCGGCCCCGCACCCCCCCTCCATGCTGCACTAATTACCAGGTTTCGCGGGGTGGGGCTAAAATGATGCGAATCACACAATTTTGCATCATTTTAGCACCTCCCCCAATCCACGGACCCACATATTGTGTTGATTGACTTTCATGTGTGGGGGGGCTTGATTACGTCCGCCTTGCCCCGCCTCCCTGACATACTACTATCGGGTCTCCTCTCCGGGCTTCTCCCTGAGAGGAGTGAAGAAAAGCCGGCAAGTATGATACATATATATATACACCCCCCCCCCCCCCACACACACACACACACACACACATATGCACAGTATCAGATTGCTGTGTTTAATGGACACCATTTTGTGCTGTACATGTAGAAAGAGAAGATGAAGAGATCACTGTGTGCGAAAGACTGGCAGCCTGTAGCAGGAAGGCACATGCAGAACACAAAGGGCAGTCATAGAGACAGCATTCAAAACCTCAGTGATTTCTGAGGGAATTAAAGAAATATTTCTATTTTCTAATCTACTAATCCTTTGCAATCTAATCCGATCTAAAACACTGTGTGAGGGGGACAACTGGGGAGGGGGATAGCGGGGACAGAATCCACTGGCTGTATGATTGTGGGAGAGGGCAGTGTGTGAGTGGAGGGAGCATAGGGCAAAGTGCTACAGAAACAGTCTATAGGAAATGATTCTACAAAACATGAATAAAATCATAAAATGAAGTATGTCATGTAAGAACTACATATGTTATGCTGTTGTTAGCTTTTGTACTTGTGTTTAGAAGGATGGTCCATTTAATCGGAAAAAATATTTATTTAGAATCAGCGTTTAGCAAAATGCTGACATATTACACAGTACCGTAAAGAGGACATCAAAGAATCATATTGTCAGAACAATAAAGGGAACACTAAGGGCCAGGTGTATCAAGCTTCAAGAAGTGATAAAGTGGAGAGTGATAAACCGCCAGCCAATCAGCTCCTAGTTGTCATTTTTCAAACCCAGCCTGTAATATGACAGGTAGGAGCTGATTGGCTGGCGGTTTATCACTCTCCATTTTATCACTCTGCGAAGTTTAATACATCTGGTCCATCCATAAGTATTCGATGTGTGGGAGGAAAATGGAACTCCCACAGGAACCCCACTCATAAACAGGGAGAACATGCGTCTTCTCCACACAGATATTGCAGGACTGGAGCCAGAATGGGACCCATGACATCAGTTTTGGGGCTCTGCCGTGCTAGTCACTGCCTCACCACACTGCCTCTTAAACTCCTTGAATGTTGTAAGAAGTTTTCAGAAAACTGAGACCAAACACAATGATAACACAAATCATAGCTTGCATTCAGTAAAATTGTCAGCACCGATGTTGCGTCTAAAATAGCACCAAATGGTATTTGAAAGCCTGAAGATGCTCAAAGTGGGTGTCTCAGTCCTTGGAAACGCAGATAGTTTCATAAAGTTGCAGGAGCATTACTGGCAAAAAACACACACATGGATGCTACAGCGATGATATTTACAGCCTCAGAATGAGCCCCTAAGGGGGATATTCCGATTGTCGGAAGGTCCTGACAGTGCGAATCCCAGGCCATTTTCGTCCGATTGGACAGTGACTCAAAACAGATCAGACTTTAAAAGAAAGTCAGATCTGACTAAAATGCTGTCATAACGGGCTCGCATAGGGAAGTTCAAGTGAAATCAGACGCAATACATCCCAGGCGCTTAAAAGCACTGACAGCTGCACATCCAAGCATACTTGCCTACCTGACCCTCTCCATGCGGGAGAAAATGCTCTGCTCCTGTAATGTATAATTGCCCTCACCTGTAGTGAAACACCTTTACCTAGCTCCCCACAGGTGCTGGCAATCATACATTACCAGGGAAGTCCAGAAACAGAGCATTTCCTCCCGCATGGAGAGGGTCAGGTAGGCAGGTAGGCAAGTATGCATCCAAGTTACCTTACACGCAGCACGTCTGCCTTCGGACCTGATGCACACGGGAACGCACATCAGATAGGATTGGATGTCAAGCACATGCAATTTGAACCAGTTTTCACCCACTTTCTGGCCCAATCCATCGGAATTTAGTGAAAAGTGGCCAAATCACACAATATGGGCACCTTTACATTTTTTGGGTCATCTCCAGCAGCAACATGTTAACCTGTATCTTTGCTATAGTTAGCAGATGTCCTGCTTCAACCAGAGCTTAGACTGTTTTGGGGGTTATTGCAAAATCCCTAAAACTTCAAATACCCCATTATACAGGGGAATTCAATTCTCACCAATGTGACACTGCACTGTTCTGCTGAGCTGAACCCAAGAGCATACTTGCCTACTTTTATTTTCACCTCTTCGGGAGAAAGCTCCGAGAGGCAACATTGTCAGGGGACAAGGCTGACATCACTTGGCCCCGCCCTATGGCATATAATTCTGTGATTCACAGAGAGGGGGTGGGGCTTAAATGTCCCAAAAGGCCACTATCACATGATTTTAGCCCCGCCCCTTTCAGCGGACCCGCAATTTGCAGTTATGCAATCAACAGGGAAGGAGGGTGTGCAGGCTCTGGCCAGCAACCGAGAGACTTTCTCACCTTCCTGGGGGGGATGTGGAACCGATTTTTGGGAGCCTCCTGGCCATTCCGGGAGGGTAGGCAAGCCTGTCCAAGGGTTATTGTAGGTCAACATCACTGAGTTTCCTATTCACCTCTGTGGGGGTTGAGGTAGAATTGGCAATGTAGTGGCCACAAAGTGCCACCTTTGTAATGTTTCTAATGGCAGAAGTCCCCATAATGCAAGAGATGATAGTGCAGCATCAAGATGGAAAACGGCAAATTCTTTTTTTTTTACTACAGATCAAGGGCAGTATGTACTAAAGGAAAAATGCGGTAAAACCCCCTGTTGTCAGGGTTATCAGCAGCAGTTGGGAAAGGAGGGGGGGGGGGGGGGGGGGGTGAGCCACCGGGGACCAGCTCACCCTCCGCCGGCTGCTTCACAAAGGGCAGCTCTTTGCTATAGAGCTTCCCATTGCTATACTAATTGCATATGTTAGAGCATATGTGATTAGTATTGTTGTGGTAGCTGGTGGAGAGGGCCGGTAACTGGCGGCAGAGTATCGTGCATCCTGCCCCAAGTCAGTTAAGACGACAAAGAATTCTAACATCATTTAAGGCCTTTCTCCTGCAGATCATTGGAATTTATAGTTTTTCTACTCTAGTGATGTGCGGTGAGGTCAATGGCTGGGAAGACAATGGCTAGTACCAGAGCCAGGTTTACACACATATACTATACGAACCTGATGGCTCATGTGGTATTATAGTACAATAAGTACAGCATCAAGATCTCTCACGTGTATAATGTTCTCTATTTCATTCTAATTTCCAGCCAGCCCATAGCAGGTAGCCCACTGCTTCCCATCAGGGGCACTTTAAGGCCCAGATGTATCAAGCTTCAAAAAGTGATAAAAGAGTGATAAACAACCAGCCAATCATTTTTCAATCCCAGCTTTTAACATGACAAGTAGGAGCTGATTGGCTGGCTGTTTATCACTCTCAATTTGATAACTTTTTGAAGCTTGATACATCTAGTCAAAGAGGTGTCGGCCAGTGGGCAGTGGAGTAGACTATGGTATTGTTACAGAGTATATTTCAAATGCACAAGTCTCCGGGAACATGGCGCTCACGCTGCATTCCCGAGGACACATCTATTGCCCATGCGCAAATCACTGGAAAATGGCCATGGCGGTCAATTTCCCTGTGATTTTTGATACTGTGCTGCCGGCACCAGATTAATGGAGAGGTGAGTAGGATGTGTACTCAGGGGCCCTTGTGCATTGCACACTTTGGGATGCAGTTTAAATTACGGCGGTCGGGATCCCGGTGTTCAAAATCCCGACGCCGGAATCCCGAACGCCGAAATCCCGACACTTTCTCCCCCCGTGGGTGTCCACGACACCCTCGGAGGGAGAATAAATTAGTGTGCCGAGCGTAGCGAGGCACCGGGCCCGCTGCGCGGCGAGCGCAGCGAGCCCGCAATGGGTGCGATCCACGTCCCCCCTTGTCGGGATTTCGGCGTTCGGGATTCCGGCGTCGGGATTTTGAACGCCGGGATCCCGACCGCCGGCTTTTCATGCCGAATCCGCACACTTTGCACCCATTATACATACAGTAGTGTTTCCCATCACAGCCATTACAGCGTGCCTTATATCAGTAATACTGTCTCAACATCAGTTTTACTATGACAGAGCTCTCGGAAAAATAGTCAAACGTTGTGGATTCAGCAATTAAGCTCAAAGGTGAATAATAACAATAGTCAAAAATGGACATCAAAAACACAGTACATTATACAAAACATTTAGCATTACAACATTAGGAAAATCACACAGAAAAATAAAAACCAAACAGAACCTAGAAAGCACAATAAGCATGATGCAGGGTTGGTGCAGACATTTTGTGTACCACTTTCACATTTATAAATTCCACCCACACAAGGTACCAGGCAAGGCAGATACCTTGGGCATACTATAGGATTAAATTACACAAAATATGTGGTCAAAACATAATGTGTAAGGGGCACTGCTTACATACCTCCCAACTTTTTGTTTCACAGAATCGGGACACACGCACAACGAGCCCGAAAAGGGGGGTGTGGCCTTGCGCATGACGCGCTCTGAGGCCCCGCTCCAGTTTTTTTTGATGCTCTGCAAAGCTGAATAGACGCTGTGCGCATGCATCTAGTCTCTTCAGACTGGGGGGGGACTACTCCAAACTGCCCCCCCACGCGGGACAATGGGGGCCCTGGGCGGGACACGGGAACATCTCCAAAAACCTGGACGGTCCCACGTTTAGCGGGACAGTTGGGAGGTATGTGCTTATTTGTGGGCATAATGTGTAGTGGGCAGAACTACCGTGTGAGCATAATGTGTAATAGGCACAACTACCATGTGGGCATAATGTGAAAGGGGCATAATGTGTAATGTGCACACACATGGGGGCTGCAAGTGGGGGGGGGGGGGTGACACACTAAACTAGAATAAATAAACTAAATAGGCTAAAGGGGCTGCTGGAGGGGGGACAAACTAAAGGGGGAACTACTGAGTGGCCAGTGTCCAATTACTAAGGGGGAACTACTGAGCAGCCAGGGAACAACTACTCAGGGAGAACTACTGTGGAATAAACGAAGGGGGAACTTCTAAGGGTACTATTCTGTGCACTACTAGGGGGGCTGCTATATGGCATTACTGTGGGGGACAAGGGGCACTCTGAAAAAAATAATATTTTTACTGCAGAGCTGCCCAGTGTCCCGTATAAGTCCAGGGGTGCCCGCATGTGTGCCGTATAATTCCATGGGTGCCCCCATGTGTCCCGTATCAGTCCAGGGGTGCCTGCATGTGTGCCGTATAATTCCATGGGTACCCCCATTCAGGGGCGGGCTGGGCCAGGGTGCCATATGCCCCCCGGGCCAGTACATATATGCGGCACAAGGGCCGCTTGTGCTGCGCATGCCTGACAGCCGGGAAGGATCTTCTGCCTGCCTCCCTGGCTGTTAGTGTCAGGATGCGGCCGCTGCGTGCTCAGCTCACTGCTGTGTGCAGACGCTTAGGAGGGCTCTGTGAGGGGGCGGGGCTTAGCTGGGCTCAGTGAAGGGGGCGGGGCTTCATGGAGCTCCGTGGAGGGGGCGGGGATTATCGGGCTGAGCTGGGGGAGACGCTGACAAAATGGTCACTGGCTAGCTGAGCTGACTGCTGGGTGCAGACTGCAGACAAGCTAGCAGCCTTTGTGCTCACATCTTCCTTCCCTCCCACAGTAGCTACAAGATTTATACAGCTGCTGCAGCCCTGGAAAGAGGGGTCTTTTAGAGGCAAGGGAGCAGCCTGTGGTGTCCTGTTCTTTACGCAAGGGAGCAGCCTGGGGTGTCCTGTTCTTTATGCAAGGGAGCAGCCTGTGGTGTCCTGTTCTTTACGCAAGCGAGCAGCCTGTGGTGTCCTGTTCTTTACGCAAGGGAGCAGCCTGTGGTGTCCTGTTCTTTACACAAGAGAGCAGCCTGTGGTGTCTTGTTCTTTACACAAGGGAGCAGTCTGTGGTGTAATGTTCTTTACGCAATGGAGCAGCCTGTGGTATCCTGTTCTTTACGCAAGGGAGCAGCCTGTGGTGTCCTGATCTTTACGCAAGGGAGCAGCCTGTGGTGTCCTGTTCTTTACACAAGAGAGCAGCCTGTGGTATCTTGTTCTTTACGCAAGGGAGCAGTCTGTGGTGTAATGTTCTTTACTCAATGGAGCAGCCTGTGGTATCCTGTTCTTTACACAAGGGAGCAGCCTGTGGTGTCCTGATCTTTACGCAAGGGAGCAGCCTGTGGTGTCCTGTCTTTACACATGGGAGCAGCCTGTGGTGTCCTGTTCTTTACGCAAGGGAGCAGCCGGTGGTGTCCTGTTCTTTATTTATGCAGGAGAGCAGCTTGTGATGTCTGGAGTTGATATAATCAACTCCAGGCCTAATCTTTTCTTTTATTAATACATATTTTTTAAATGAAAAACCTGCAATGCGCTGTTACTTATGGGCCAGTGCTCTGGTCTTGCCCCCCAGGCTAAAATGTGCCAGCCAGTCCCTGCCCCCATGTGTACCGTATAATTCTATGTGTGCCCCCATGTGTCCTATATCAGTCCAGGGATGCCCGCATGTGTGCCGTATAATTCCATGGGTGCCCCCATGTGTACCGTATAATTCTATGGGTGCCCCCATGTGTCCTATATCAGTCCAGGGGTGCCCGCATGTGTCCCATACCAGTCCAGGGGTGCCCGCATGTGTGCCATATAATTCCAGGGGTGCCCCCATGTGTCCTGTATCAGTCCTGGGGTGCCCGAATGTGTGCCATATAATTCCAGGGGTGCCCCCATGTGTCCCGTAACAGACCAGGGGAGGTGCCCTTTCATTTTTACTGCAAGGGCTGTATAATTCATGGGGTGTTGCTAAGTCTGCTGTATATAACTCCAAGTGTGCTGCTCTTTTTTTTTATTAAAAGAATAAAAGTTTTACTTTTTCTACTGCAGGAGTGTCGCCATTTCTGCCGTATAATTCCATGTGTGCCACCATGTGTGCCGTATCAGTCCAGGGGTGCCGCCATCTGTGCCATATAATTCCATGTTTACTGTATCAGGTCAGGGGTGCCCGCATGTGTGTCGTATAATTCCAGGGGTGCCCCCATGTGTCCCGTATTAGACCAGGGGAGTTGCCCTTTTTTTAATGAAAAGAAAAAATAGTGTTTATTTTTTCTTTTTACTGCAAGGGCTGTAAAATGTACTGTATCAGTCCAGGGGTGATCCAAGTGTGCTGTATAATTCATGGGGTGTTGTTAAGTCTGCCGTATATAATTCCAGGTGTGCTGCTCTTTTATTTTTATTAAAAGAATAAAAGTTTTTCTTTTTCTGCTGCAGGAATGTCGCCATGTCTGCCGTATAATTCCATGTGTGCCGCCATGTGTGCCGTATCAGTCCAGGGGTGCCGCCACCTGTGCCATATAATTCCATGTGTGCTGTATCAGGTCAGGGGTGCCGCCATCTGTGCCGTATAATTCCATGGGTGCTGTATCAGCTCAGGGGTGCCCGCATGTGTGACGCATAATTCCTGGGGTGAGCCAAGTGTGTGTCATATAGTTCATGGGTTGCTGTGAAGTATGCTGTATAAATTTATGGGGTGCTGCTAAGTGTGCCGTATAAGTCCAGTGGTGGGGGGGTACCCACTCCCAAAGTGTCCCTGCCTGAGCTGAACAGTCGAGGAGGTATAATGCTTTGGCCAGAGGAACTTATAAATATAGTCAAATATTATAACCAAGCGCAGGGCACCAATTATAGTCCCAGCTGCCGCTTATAAGGGATACTCAACCCTTGGGATGGACAACAATCAAAGCAAAACAGTGTAAGCGGCGCTTTAAGGACCTTAAAGCGCCGCTTACACTGTTTTGCTTTGAACTTGTAAATAGTTTCCCCCCGGCTGTGGTAATACTCTGCTGGCTGTTTGGGCACAGTGCTAGTTGCCAAAATATGGGGCACCCCTATTTATTTACAGTTTCTTATATAGCGCAGAAAACGGCATTGTGCTTTACAATAGGAAACCGTGATGAAACAAACTAGGTACAGGTTGAGTATCCCTTATCCAAATATCCGTTATCAAAATTATTCAGAAAAGGAATCCAAAGTGATGGTATTCACTGGTCCGGATGGACCCCATCTGGACCAGTGAATACCATCACTTTGGATTCCTTCACCAAGACCACACTCTGCAGTATCTCAAGTTGGGTATAGGTATATACCACAAAAACTGCACCACTCAAAACTAGGAACTTTATTCCAACCCCTCCTCAATCAAGGACATCTGCTGTACAGTATCTGGTAATTATACATCCAATGGTGTCATTTGGGATATAAAGTGTCTCTCTCCAACAAATCTGAGCACCAGCTGGAATCACCCCCCATTTTTTAACTACCTTTTTTAATATATACATGTTTATTACATACATGTTTATTATGTGTTATTTTTTCATGAGAATTCTCATATGAAATATATATTGTATGACATTTTATTGAATGGTTCTTAACCTACTTGTAATAAATTTCCTTTGTTAGAAACCTAACGCTGTATCATACATTTTTTCTTGTTCCAGTACCCCCTAATGCTGTGCCCACCCTTATGAACCTCCCTGCCACTAGCAATACCAGCAATACCTTTTACCAAAGACTTTTACTTTTTAGAACTGTATTCTATTAAAAGAAGCGCCCATCAATCAATTGTGTGTTTTGCATTGTCATATCACTACATACCTGCGTCATCCATATATGTTTTTGAATTTATTTGCATGTACTGTTACACAGAGTAATTAGTAGATTAAAACTGAAATAGGCAGG
Organism: Crinia signifera; assembly: GCF_055691185.1. Classification (NCBI taxonomy): domain Eukaryota; kingdom Metazoa; phylum Chordata; class Amphibia; order Anura; family Myobatrachidae; genus Crinia; species Crinia signifera. Next base: position 44,108,836 of record NC_139222.1, read on the forward strand.
AGATTATGGTGTGGCTGAGAGATGTTTTATATTGTAGTGAGTGCCAATAGATGATGGTAGACACGACTGATTGGCAATGTTAGACACACCCAATTGGCGGTGTAAAGCCCTGTACACACGGGGAGATATATTGCTCAGTTTCTCCTTTTCATCAGCGACCAGAGATGGTCGCTGATGAAAAAGAAACTGCCGGGGGAGCCGCAGAGGTAATCAGCTGGTCGCAGGAGCATGTTCCTGCGACCAGCGATCACTACAATGGTAAAAATGGGAGCGCGCACCAGGCGATATATCGCCGGTGCACACTCCCATCGTGGGCAATATGGTCGCTTAGCGATCATATTTCCCGCGATATTGTACAAAATCGCCCCCGTGTGTACGCACCAATAGAGATGTCTAATAGGTGGTGTACCCCCTAATAAAATGTGCTGCGCACACCTATGTATATGGTCAGTAGGACCACAAGCATTAGGTCGACAAGTATTGGGTCGGCACCATTAGGTTGACATGCTGAAAGGTTGACATGGGTCTAGGGCGACAGGTTATAAGGTCGACATCAAACAGTGAAAAACCCCATGTTGACCTTTTGACTGTCGACCTTGCCCATGTCGACCTAATGCTTGTGTCGACCTAATGACCTGTCGACCTAGACCCATGTCGATCTTTCAGCATGTCGACCTAATGGTGTTGACCCAATGCTTGTTGACCATCTTTTTGTAGACCTAATGATCCATACCCCTATAAAAAAGTGTACCTACAAATGGGTCCATGTCTTTTTAAGGGGCATAGGGATAAACAACCAGACAATCAGCTCCTAACTGTCATATTTCAGAACCAATATGCAACATGGCAGTTAGGAGCTGATTGGCAGCTGTTTATCACTCTCCATTTTATCACTTTTTGAAGCTTGATACATCTGGCTCTGTCATTAAATCTTTACCACCTGATATTCATAGATAGCAGACTCTTAAGCCCCGTACACACGGGTAGATATATCGCTGAGAGATATATCGCTCGTGATATATCGCTCAGTGTCCCGTTTGCATCAGCGACCAGAGATGGTCGCTGATGAAAAAGAAACTGCCGGGGGGAGCCCAGCAGTGGAAATCTGCTGGTCGCAGGAGCACGTTCCTGCGACCAGTGATCACTACGGGGGAGAAAACGGGAGCGCGCACCCGGCGATATATCGCCGGTGTACACTCCCATCGCGGGCAATATGGTCGCTCAGCGACCATATTGCCCCCGATATTACACAATATCGCCCCCGTGTGTACACAGCCTCAAGTAGCAGAGCTATTTAGCACAAAAGCTGAGGTACTGCAGTTCATAGAACAATCTCTTCAGATCTCTCCGCAACCTCTGGCTCTTCTTTTATGCCTGTCACGCGTGCACAGGAATACTGCTGGGGAACCTAACAGTGGAAACTTTCGCTGCTGCGATCATGTGTCAGCATTCACCAGGATAAATAAATGCTTATTGGTGTAACTGTCCTGCCATTAAATAATTGCTGACTAGCCCATAAAACTTCAGTATCCGGTCCCTGAGTCAACAATGTGTAGGCCGACAGTCACTGGCGACCATTAGTGGCACCTGGAAATGGTTAACTTACCATATGTCGGCATTGACAGACGGTTGACGCAGGCTTAAGGTCAACTTGGGCATGGTCGACGCATTTTGCATAAGGTGACTGTTGACCTAGACATTGTCTATCAATTATACCATAACTGAAAAGTTCTTCCTTATCATGGCAAGATGAAATGATACTTTTAAGGGCCCTGTTGTCTCCAGTGATGAGCAAGCCCTATATTATATTAACTAACTCCAACATGACCCATTTCAGGACAAAATGCGCTATTCCTGGACCTTTTTCTTAATTTACGATAGTAATCACCTGCGCTGAAACACCTTTCTTATCAATTAACTAGTTTAACACAGGTGACAGCAACTGTAAATCAAAGGTGCATACACACGGAAAGATTTGAAGCAAGATGTGGGCTGTCCCGGAAAGATGTTTGTTACTGTACTCAGGTTAAGCGCGTTTGTTCCCTTTCTGCGTTACCTGGCATAAAGGGGCCGCAAGACTAACGTAAATCTAGATATGGATACGCTGTACAGCAAGGTGTATATATACAACCTGCAAATATTTTTCCTGGAATTTGTTAATAAATCCATATGGGATGCTGCTGGCATCAAAATTGTAACCGTTGAGCGTTTAAAAGGTCTTTCTCTTACCTTGTTGCCTCTTAGGCGCTCTCTTAGAAAGCGTAGCGCATTTGTCTCAGGGATAGGGATCCTTTCTTCCCCGGCAGGCACTGTCTCTTCTCTTTCTGTCTGACTTTCTCCACCATTGTCTCCGGATCTGCCCTTGGACTTTGATTTCATGATCTTTTTTCGGGAAACTTTCGCACTTGGACTCTCAGCCCTGGTATCGTTACTCTCGCTACGAGATCGCTGAGTTTCTCTGAGAAAGAAAAACATACTTTGCTGTCTTTCATGCAGAACTGACTCTTGTCTCTCTCTCTCTCCCCGTTTTCATATAACAGAAATCAACAAAGGACATCCAGTCCGCCCCCTACCACACAATTGTGTTCTATCCCGTTCAAGTATTTTATTTCAGAAGATGAAACCTTCCCATGTATTATGTATGCCACGGAGTAATTACCAACTAGTCTGTGACATCCAGTGCTGGAAATTTCAAGAACAATATACATTTACGTAATAGTTGTATTTATACTACAGTAGTAAACATCTGAATCAACAGTTGGCATTATACTTTCAAAAATGATAAATTGATACGGTCTTTCAGTGGAATCCCCAAAGCTTGGTTTTTAAAAAAAATTCTAGCACAACAATGGTAATTAAAAGATCATGTGTCTCTTTAATTATGAACAAGTAACAAGCCTCGGCTTCTAACAAGGAACAGATAAGGAACAATAGCTGTGAAATCGCCCAGACTCTCCTAATCTCCTGTACATTATTGCACTTTAAAAAAAGACCGAAGTGAACTAAACGTATTGACTACAGTATATAAGGTTTTTTCAAAACCACCCTTTTCGGGTTTTGGTTTTGGATCTGTATGTGCACCGGACACTTTTCGGGTTTTGTTTTTTTATCTGTATTTTAAAAAATAAATGAATCATAAAAACAGCAAAAATGTTTTTTTTTGCTCCTACGCTATATTAACCTCAATCACATTCATTTTCACTCATTTCCAGTCTATTCTGAACACTTCACAATATTGTTTTTAGGCCAGTAGGTTGCACCGAGGTAGCTGGATGACTATGCTAAGCGACACAAGTGTGCGGCGGCGCAAACACCTGGCCCATCTAGGAGTGGTACTGCAGCGGCAGACAGGATGGCAGTTTTTTTTTTTTTATAAAAAAGGCCCCAAAGAGCACATACTGTAATGCAAAGATAAGAGGTGCAAGATGTAACTGTTCTTGGGCCCTTATGTTGTATAAATAGGACATGCACACTTTAACAAACCAATCATTTCAGGGACAGGGTCTGCCACACGATTAATCTATCTCTCCTTGCACAAACTGGCTTTACAGAGGCAAGGTATCCTCTGCATCCTCCGATTCCTCACCCCCTTCAGTGTGTAATTCATCCACGCTTGAATCAACCATCCAGAGCCGGCCCTAGCCTAAATGACGCCCTAGGCAAGATTTTGTCTGGTGCCCCCTAGCACCGCCACTAGTTTCGCCTCTGACCCTGCTCCCCTTTCCCAGCACCATCAACCCTCTTCATAGCAGTCTTCATTTTGGTGCTCCTACCCGATATATTTTAAATAGAAACAGTGCACACATTCGGTGTGCGGCCCAAACAGGGTTGTGTTCTATGCTGCACACTAGTGAAACTTTATTCACATTATATCATGCGATGGTGTCCCTTATTCACGTTCATCACACAGTAGTACCACTTTACCTTATATACATTACTCCTCACATTATTCACATTATACCCTTAGAAAAAAATCCTGAGAAAATATTGTATTTTAAGCACCTCCATGGCCACACTGCAACCCAGCACAAAGCAGTGTGTGCTGGGCAGAGGAGAAGAGCTGCTGCTGTCATTTAAGGGGAGAGGGCCCGGGGCCCCCACTTTTCCCTTCCATCAGACTTTGGCCTGGGTAATTTGTACCCTCTACCCCTTTCTCTTGGCACCCCTAATACTACACAGTAATGCCCCTTACACATGACACACATTTTGAATGTCCTTATAACCATAATGCCCCTTACACATTATGCCAACCTTTATTAATGCCCTTCATACACATAATGCCCCTTACACATGTTGCACATTATTAATGCCCTTATACACATGACACCCATAATGCCTATTACACATATGTTGCATATTATTAATGCCCTTATACACGACACACATAATGCCGTTTACACATGTCGCACATTATTAATGCATTTATACATGACACACATAATGCCCCTTATACATATGCCGAACACTATTGCACAACCAACCCACCCGCAGACAGCACTCGCACAGCTGCTAACACTGTGACCTCTGCCTCTGCTTGGATACAGATGTTTCCTCATACATCTTGCCTCAATAGGCCATGCAGCTCCTGGCCAGTTCTGCTAACGTTGGGTGCCTCTTTTGCTGAAAATTCATCTTATTTGCATTGTTATGTGACCAGGACACACAAGGAGCTTCCGATGATTAAAATGATATGTGGCATGAATATATTCTGTGTGCGACTGTGGCTGTACCTGCATACAGAATGCTATGTTACAGTAATTTCCATGAATACACTATTTCATATGCAGATACAGCCTCACTCACACACAGAATATAGGCATGCTGCATATCATTTTAATCAGCAGAAGCTGCTGGTGCCCCTAGGCATCCCAAATGCCCTAGGCAATGGCCTAGTTTGCCTATGCCTAGGGCCGGCTCTGCAACCATCACAGGTCCCTCTGCACTTTCTGGAGGCAATTGCTGTTCTTCCTGGATTCATTTCTAATTCATTGCATTTGCCAGGTTGGCATTAACTTGCTTGCTAGCCTCTGACAACATGGCCCAGTGAGCCGGTCTGTGTCTCTTCTATCAGTTCTTACGCATAGTTGCCGACTTTTACGCTGCCCTCTCCAGGTGAGGGCAGCCAGTCAGCTCACTGAAGTTGGGGGGCGGGGTCATCACCGGGAGGGGAAAGGGCGGTTCGGGGGTAGAGCCACATGCGGGCTGCTCTATTGGGGGCGTGGCTATGGCAAACATGCGATTTTAGCCCCCGCAGTGCAATGTTGGTATTTCAGTCATTGCACTGCAGGGGGCGGGGCTAAAATGATGCGATCATGTCATTTGACCCGCGGACCCCCCGCCGGGTGGGGGTTTGCGGGTGATGGGGGGATATGCTGGAGGGTTGCCCCCCTTTCCGGGGGGGCCGGGAGGGAGACCCGATTTCTGGGACCCTCCCGGCCATTCCGGGAGGGTTGGCAACCCTGTTCTTACGGGCGGCAGAAAACAACTTTCTGAAAAACCAGGCCTCATTTGCTCCTTGGGATTGACTACATACTTTGCAGATACTTTACCACTGCTTCCCTATACTATAACATCATTTAAACATCCTAGAAATTTTGTAATCAAATTAATCCACTTTGAAATAAACAAATGAAGTAAAGCAGTGGAGACAATCCCACACAATGGCCCTTATTCTGGTTGGTGCGGTCAGAGCCGCACACGGGGCTCCGACCGCACAAACCAAGGGCCGCCCACCAGACGGATCGCCACGGCCGTCCGTACACGGACGGCTGGCGATCCGCATTAAAATGGTGGAGGCTACGCCTCCACCATGGTGGGAGCTGCCCCCTGCATTCGATGGTCGTCGACCATCGAAGGCAGGTCCGCACGCCGCGGCAGCTCCCGCAAGCTAAGACCACACGGACAATCGTCCGTGTGGTAGCTTGTATGGGGGCTGAAAGCTGACATCCGGCGACGTCAGCTTTCCGCCCCCATGAGTGGCGTCATGCCCTCATTACCATGCATACGCCCCGCGTTTGCATGGGAACGCCCATGAAACGCGGGGCGTACACATAGGGAAATGAGGGCATGATGCCTCTCACGCCCCTATCCGCCCCCTTTGCGGCGGACGAAATCCGTCTGCGGCGAAGGGGGCTGCACATGCGCAGATTCACCTCTGCGCATGTGCAGTGTTAAAACATCGGCGGTACGGCCGCACGCGGGCCGTACCGCACGAACTTGAATAAGGGCCAATGTTATCTCCCCCGGATTTCCCTATATTTCTTTTTTTCATTCACTTTTTGGTTTTCAAGCTACTAAGTGGATTATATTTAGATTATGTACTGTATCTTCTAGTGGAAAATGCAAATGGAAAAAACGCCTTACAAAAAAAAAGGCTCTAGGATATACGGAACAGCTTGATTTGGCAACTACATATATCAGTGTGTGCCCGAAATCAGGTCAGGGGGCGTGTTTTCACCCCCCACGAGGTCAACGCCCCATTTTTTGCCACTATGGGGGCATGGCCAGCGGGTCTGTGAGCTGCTGGCCACGCCCACCGCCCTTGTGTCTTCTGGAATAGGCGCTGTGTGCCCTCCAAAACGGGACACTGCCTGCCTAGGGTGGAACCGTCCCGTGAAATTTGAGACAGTTGGGAGGTATGCAACTAAACCATTATAAGACCTGTAGCTCACTAAGGGCGAGATGTACTAAGCCTTGAAAGGTGATAAAATGGAGAGTGATAAACAACCAGCCAATCAGCTCCTGCCTGCCATGTCACAGGCTGAGTTTGAAAACAGACATACGGCCCATGGTACGCAAGTGCGACTCCGTCCAGAAATGAAATCCTGCTACTTTTTTTCCTTCCCTAGGTGAGTAACAGGAAGTAGGCGGGTGGTAACCGGCCGTTCTGCAGTTTTTTTTAAAGCGGCAATCATTTACACTGCAAAATCAGTCTGGTTTTGCAGTGTAAATGATTGCCGCTTTAAAAAAACCTGGAGATTTCTTACCAAATCTCTCACTTTCTGAATCTCTCATCCTATTACATTTCCCACAGATGTCAGTATCATGTTGCTTAATCATGCAACATGTTATCATTTCACATAACAGTAGATGGCAGCAGTAATAAAAGTATATACACGCAGATTCCTCAAAACTTTTTCTTAATAATTGTCTCCAATAAATAATTAAAAAAAAAATCCCAATCACAATAAAATATTATGGTTTGGGAGAACTGAATGGAAGTCAGTTGCCTATAATATAAATACTGATTAGCCCACATGTATAGTTGTATACACATGCATTTGCCCTAACCCTATACTTGCATACCTCCCAACAGTCCTGATTACCGTGGGAATGTCCCGGTTTTTGGGGACATTCCCGCGTCCCTGGCTGGCAGTGTCCCGTGGCGAGGGGGGGCTGTTAGGAGTCCCCCCTGTCGGCTGCTGAGCAGGGGGGAATAAACGCTGTGCGCATGCGCACAGCGTCTATTCCCGCAGCCAGGGTGCTGGGGGCATAACTAGAGGCTCACAGAGCCATTGGGTCATGCCCCCATAGCGTCAAAATGGGGGGCGTGGCCTCGTGGGGGAACCGCAAGTATAGAACACGACCCTTTAAGTAGGCCACGCCCACTAAATTTTCGGCACGCCTTAGGCGCGCATCCCTGCTCTGTCTCCCTACAAGTTGGAAGGTATGTACTTTCTGCAGGTGATCTGTTTGTAAAGATGTGCATCATCCTACCATATGCTAACTACATAGCCTCTGGATGCTTTGACATGTCCTCAGTTTACTTAGCCTGTGTGCAAACATCCACTACAGGAGATATACTATAACTCTGATACATATGATTCTGAAAATCTGAGATATGTGCTTGATTGTGGAACTTTGGCAGTGTCAAAACACACAAACCTATATTGATATCTGATCACGAATATATCAACTACCCTCATCCCTGAAGAAGTTAAGCAGCACACAATAACATGAAGCTTAACACCTCACCACAGCTGGTACCTATTGTTACTGTTTCCTTTGTCAATGAATGTATGTTCCCAGAAGTAATAGAATGCCTGTAAAAAGGAAACCTAACTCCAGAATTTAAAATAATATTTATTTATTAGTGACATAGGGGCAGATGTATTAAGCTTGTCGAAAAGATAAAGTGGAAGGATATAATGCACCAGACAATCAGCTCCCAACTGTCATATTTCAAACACAGCTGATTGGCTGGTGCATTATATCCTTCCACTTTATCTCCAGACTCCAGTTTATCTCTTCTCCAGGCTTAATACATCTGCCCCAGTGTGAGTAAAATTGCAATATGTGCAGGCGACACTAAATTGAGTAAAGGTGCCCATACACGTTACAATTATTGCATACAATATTGTATACAATATCGCATCTCATCTCGGTTTTGCGATGAGATGAGATCTAGTACAAAAAGTATGTGCTGCACACACTTTTTGTACTAGATCTCATCTCATCGCAAAACCGAAAATCGATGAGATGCGATATTGTATACAACATTGTATGCAATAATTGTAACGTGTATGGGCACCTTAAGTAAATTAACTCAGGAGAAGATGTGGATACACTACAAAGTGACTTCATTAAACTGGAAAGGTGGGCGGAAAGCTGGAAAATGCAGTTTAACGTTGATAAATGTATAGTAATCATTATGGGAACAAAAATGAACAAGCTACTTATAGGCTAAATGGAGTTATTATAGGGAATTCTGCTGTAGAGAAGGACTTGGGGGTCATCATAGATGAAAAATTGGGTATTAGTGCATACTGCTCAAGTGCAGCAGCAAAAGCAGAACGGACACTGGCATGCATTAAAAGGGGAATGGATTCAAGGGATACCAATGTGATGGTGCCTCTAGAAAACCGATGGCTGAATAAGCTGGAGGTAACATAAACTACCGAAGGAGTCTGAGATGCCTGCACTTTGGTTGTAGTTTGTGTTTAGGCTATGATGCTGCGGCTATAGCCAATTAGGGAGTAGGGAGGAGTTTCCTGTGTAGGAATAGCCAGAGAGTCAGGTGATCTGCACTCTGGTCCGATTTTCCAAGGAGCAGGTTGGTTTCAGACTCTCTCCTGTACATATTCCTCTTTCATCGCTACTTATTCCTCTGCTGTCAAGCATACTTCTCTATCATTTCCTTTTGCACCTACCTCTCTCTCTCTTTCATTCCAGCTGCTCCTTGGGGGATTTGGGCCAGATAGTGTAGCGCTGCTGCTGCCCGGCCTAGCCATGCCGCGCCCGCGGAGAACCATCCACCCTCCCTCCCGTTTTGCACAGCCCGGCTCCCCCTCTGCTCCCCCAACGGCCAGCGTCACGCAGGCCGGGCGGGGAGGCAGAGCGGCGGCGAGAGCGGGTACACTGCGGCGGGGCGCGAGGTCCGCGTCATCGGCTGATGACGCGGTGGCGCGCGGCGCCAGGCCGCAAGCTAACAGAGCGAGTAGCGCTCCCGCCCGGGGTAGCGGAGGCACCCCCGGCGGAGGTAGTCAGCGGGGCAGGCGCACGCGGTCCCAGGGTCCCGCAGCAGCAGGCACAGGTGCATCCGCGCCTGTCCAAGATGGCCGCCGGACGCGAGCTGCGGGTTCTGGGACACAGCCCAGGGATTCTGCTGCCCAGCCTGCCCAGCCTACTTTGCCCACGCAGGGCCACCCCTCCACGGGGTCCCCCATGACTCCCTTAAGGAGGGCAAGGAGCGGGTGGCTCTCTAGGGCGCGCTTGCTATCCCAGCGCGTCAGGCTCTCACAGGCAGCGCAGGCTATTTCAGCCACGGCTGCAGAGACAGTGTCCCCTGGAGTTGCGCAGCCACCCTCCACAGAGGTGGATATGGCGGTGGTGCGGCAGCTGGTAGCGATGCTGACGCCGCGGGCGGGTCAGCAACCTGTACAGTCAGGGCCTGGGAATCAATCTACTGCTGTCCTCCCTTCTGTTCTTTCTAACCGGGACCCTGCGGCGCACGTGCTGGCAGCTCTGGGCACGCCTTTCGCGAGGATGGCTTCCACACCACCAAGGGACACAGTCTTGCCGACACCGTCGCAGCACCAGGCAGAAGGGGCCATTGCCGGGCCGTCAGAGGTGGCTGGTCCTTCCGGAACAGCAGGTGCGGCTACAGCGGGAGCTGTGTCAGGTGGGTCAGCCAGAGCACGCAAGAAGCGCAGGCGCAGGTATTCCCGTACATCCTCCTCCTCGGGGTCAGAGTCGGTGACCTCCGGCGAGGAGGGGGGACGCAGATCCAGGCACAGGCGTAGACGCTCTAGGAGACACCGGAGGCGCTCGCAGTCCTCCAGTGGCGACTCGGGCTCCCCGTTGTTCCCTAGGGGGCAGGTGGTCCACTGCGAGAAAACGGCAGTACTAAGAGGCCTCAGGCGCAGCGTAAGGGATAGGATAAGGGAGGGCAGATACGTCAGCTTCTTTACCATGACTGCGCAAGATGAGAAGGACTATCGCGAGGCGAAGCGTAAAGGGGGGATTGGCGAGGCGGCCTACTGCACGTATCAGAGATGGCAAGTGGGGCTGTTCATGTTTGCTGCATGCTACTTGGAGACCAGACCCCAGGAGCATATGAATGTTATTAGATACATCCATATGATGCACGCCATGTATATGGACGACGGCGAGAACGTCTGGCGGGCTTATGACGAGCAATTCCGACGGAAGCAGTCGGGTTGTGAGATCATGGTCCTTGGCGCTAAGGATGTCGAGGTGTGGATGGGTAAGAAACCGTCGGTTTCGACCTCCGCCACCCCGGCTCCGGCGGCCCCTACACCTGCGTCAGCCCCGCGCAGGGCCCCCTCGTCCTTTCGTGGGGGCTCTGGAGGGGGGCAGTCGGCGGGCAGATGTTTCGCTTACAACGGGGCAGGATGCGCAGCGGGTTCCCGCTGTAAGTTTCGTCACCAATGCTCAAAGTGCTGGGGAGGACACCCGGTTAAGGAGTGCACGCGTGGCAAGCAGGCTGGGGGGGCGCCCAGGCAAAATGCCGGGGCCAACCCAGCCCCTGCTCCTCCTCAGTAAGGCCCCGTCTCCAGTGAGGGGCGACCGCCTAGCCAGTTGGCTGGGGCGTTATCCCCTCCGGGAGGAAGCGCGGTTTCTGGCCGCGGGTTTCTCGCAAGGATTCCTCCTCCCCATTCAAGGGGAGGTGGCGTCCGGGTCTCCGAGAAACCTGAAGTCAGCAATCGACATGCCTCAGGTCGTCCTGGAGAAGGTCGAGAAGGAGGTAAACTTGGGCAGGATGGTGGGGCCATTTCCTGAACCTCCGGTTCAGGGTTTGGTGCTGTCACCTATTGGAGTGGTCCCCAAGAAAGAGACAGGCAAGTTTCGCTTGATACAGCATCTGTCCCACCCACCTGGATTGTCCGTGAATGATGCAATTCCTATGGAGTTGTGTCACGTACGGTACCAATCCTTTGAGGAGGCTCTGGCTATTGTGCGCGGCTTCGGGGGGCGGGCCCTGCTAGGCAAGGTTGACATTGAGTCGGCATTCCGACTGCTGCCCCTGCACCCGGAATCCTTTAGGTTCATGGGGTTTAGGCTGCCTTCCGGTTATTATGTAGACCGTTGCTTGCCTATGGGCTGCTCCGTGTCCTGCGCATATTTCGAGTGTTTTAGCAGCTTCCTGCATTGGTGCGTCACGGAGTATACGGGCGAGCCGGGGGTCGCCCATTATCTGGACGACTTCCTGTGCGTAGGCCCGGCTGATTCCCCGCGTTGCGGGGCTCTCCTGAACGCAATGCAGCAGCTGTTCTTACATTTCGGAGTCCCAGTCGCGGCGGACAAGACGGAGGGGCCGACTGAGTGCCTTTCATTCTTGGGCATCGAGATTGACACGCGGGCCGGGTGCTGCAGGTTGCCCCTTGATAAGCTTGCACGGCTGCAAGGGGCGATCACCCAGTCCCTGGCCTCCGGCAAACTCCGGGTACGCCAGCTACAGTCCCTGCTGGGCCTGTTTCACTTCTCCTGCCGGGTCATCCCCATGGGGAGGGTTTTCTGTCGAAAACTGGAACTGGCCATGGCAGGTCCAAATAGGCCTCAATTCTTCGTCCGCTTGAATGCGGAACTCAAACGGGATCTTAGAGTTTGGGAAGTTTTCCTCCGCGACTTTAACGGTGTGTTGCTGTGGCCTAGCCCTCCGCGGTACAGCGGGGACTTGCAGCTATACACCGATGCGGCGGGGGGAGTCGGCTTTGGAGCCTTCCTGCACGGCTCTTGGTGCGCTGAGACCTGGCCGGAGGAATGGGCTCTGGAAGGGCTCACCAGGAACATGCTTCTGCTGGAGCTGTTCCCTATTGTGGTGGCCCTGGAACTGTGGGGCGACCGCCTACGTGATGCCTGCATCACCTTCTGGTGTGATAACCTGGGGGTGGTGCAGGCCATCAACAGACAGAGCTCTTCTTCTCTGCCTGTTGTGCGCTTGCTCTCTCGCCTTGTATTGGTTTGTCTGCGGCTTAACCTGCATTTTGTGGCCAGGCACGTTCCCGGGGTGGACAACTCGGTGGCCGACGCCCTGTCCAGGCGTGACTGGGCTAGGTTCCGGTCCCTAGCTCCGGGAGCGGATTTGGTTGGTGAGCCGTGTCCTCCTTATGTTTGGCAGGTCATCAGGCCGGCATGGAGGAACTAGCCATGCGGGCTATTGCTCCCAGGACGCTGCGTTGTTACCAAGCTGGCTGGCTGGAATGGGAACAATTCAGAATGTCCGCGTCACAACAAGGTAAGGCCCCTGGCGACGCCATGCTGGCGTTTGTGTGGAGTTTGTACTCCGGAGGGCGGACTGTGTCAGCCGTGAGACGGCTGTTGGCCGGCGTGTCGTTCTTCTCATCGCTGTATGGGAGATCGGACCCCGGTCGGTCTTTTCTTGTGTCTCGGGCCCTGAGGGGCTGGCGGCGCGCTTCCCCTGTGGCTCCAGATAGCAGAAGGCCCATTGACGTGTCCCTGCTGCCTCCCTTATTGGGGGCAGTTTGGGATGTATGTCACTCTGAGTATGAGGTCCGACTGTTTCGCTTGGCATATGCCATGGCATTCCATGGAGCTTTCAGGGTCGGCGAGCTGGTAGCCCCATCGAGGCATCGACCTTCTCCTCTGTTGTTAGAGGATGTATTGATACAGGGCGATTTGGTTTGGTGCCGGGTAAGACGTTCCAAGACGGATCAGACTGGGAGAGGCCAATGGCTGTCATTGCAACCGTGCCCGGTGGAAGGGATTTGCCCAGTGGCGATGGCAAGCGCCTACGCCCTGCTGCGTCCTGACCGCCCCGGGGCATGGTTAATGCATGCAGACGGCTCTTCATTGACAAAGTACCAGTTCTGCCATGTTTTGCGACGTGCCCTGGGATCTCTTGGCCTGGATCCAAGGGAGTTTGGCACACACTCCTTTCGGATCGGGGCGGCCACATCTGCTGCTGCTGGGGGTCAATCCGACGCAGAGATACAGTCTCTGGGTCGATGGCGCTCGGCAGCGTTCCGCAGATACATTCGGCCTGGTCTGTCTCTCCATCTGCAAGACCGTAATCGACTGGACGCATAAGTACTCGTCTCACTTTAGCGGGAGTCTTGAGGTGGTCCACTTTCCCCCGGGGGCACAATTCGGCTTAATTCCAATCTGACATGGCGTCCTGGTTAGTTTACTCCGGGGGTTTTCTGTGCAGTGTGCCTCAAGGTCTGGTCGGTTACGGTTTACTTTATCTTTGCCTTCTCCAGTGTGGTTGGTCTGTCAAGTGAGGTGTGATTTTGATGGCATGTGTCCTAACCTGTTTACATCTTTCAGGTCGCAGGGACTCCAAGACGGTGTGGGTGATGGGACACTCTTTTGTCCATTGGGCATCGAGGGCATGTGGCAGTTTGAATGACAGTATGCGAGTGAAAGCTCAGAATGTGCGATGGTTGGGTGTGCGAGGCATGCGCTGGGGAGCGCTACAGGGTCTGTTGCTAAGGTCGGTGCGGGACTTTGGAGTCCCTGAGGTGCTAATTTTGCACCTGGGCGGAAACGATCTAGGCCAATGCACCGCCTTAGAACTGCGGTCGATTATCATCAGAGACCTGCATATTGTGGCTCAGGCGCTCCCCTGCTGCCAACTGATTTGGTCCTCAATGATTCCTAGGCGAGTCTGGAGGAATGCTAGGTCAGGGCCCCGCTTAGATAGCGCACGGAGGAAGGTCAATGCTGCGGTGCAGCGATACCTGTTGGCTAATAGGGGGGGGGTCATCAGGCATGACTCCATCACCTATAAGCGGGGTTCCCTGTATAGGCCGGACAGTGTCCATCTGAGTCCTGAGGGAATGGCCATATTCCTGGACGATTTGTTTAGAAGTTTTTAGTTGATGTGTTGTTGTTTAGTAAGTGCTGAGCGTTTAGGGTGGCGGTGCTGCAGCCTAAGGCTTGGCTTGTGGCGGTAAAGAACGGTCCTTGTTCAAATGAAGTGTTATGAGGATAGTGGCGTGCGCTCTCCCGTCAATGATACGCTTGTAGCCCATGCCCCTTGGACAGGGGTGGGATGCACCACTTGCCCGAGTGGGTAGCGTGGGAGAGTTGAACACCAATGATGTGTGAATGGTGTGATGTCATCTTACCCCTCTTTTCTCTATGACCGTTCTTTAGGGCCGCCACCCTCTTCTATAGATTAATATATATAGTTGTCAATTAATAAATTTGACATTCATTATTTGAAACGCCAGCACTTGTGTCTGTCTCTTTATTTGTAGTGTTAAGTTAGATAAGTTTAGATAAGTTATTAAAGTGTTATGGCATAAAGATTGCCGATGGTACGTTTAAGAAAACCGATGGCTGAATAAGCTGGAGGTAACATAAACTACCGAAGGAGTCTGAGATGCCTGCACTTTGGTTGTAGTTTGTGTTTAGGCTATGATGCTGCGGCTATAGCCAATTAGGGAGTAGGGAGGAGTTTCCTGTGTAGGAATAGCCAGAGAGTCAGGTGATCTGCACTCTGGTCCGATTTTCCCCACCCTCCCTCCCTATTTTTCTATCCTTTCTTGGCGGCGGTAAAGAACGGTCCTTGTTCAAATGAAGTGTTATGAGGATAGTGGGGTGTGCTCTCCCGTCAATGATACGCTTGTAGCCCATGCCCCTTGGACAGGGGTGGGATGCACCACTTGCCCGAGTGGGTAGCGTGGGAGAGTTGAACACCAATGATGTGTGAATGGTGTGATGTCATCTTACCCCTCTTTTCTCTATGACCGTTCTTTAGGGCCGCCACCCTCTTCTATAGATTAATATATATAGTTGTCAATTAATAAATTTGACATTCATTATTTGAAACGCCAGCACTTGTGTCTGTCTCTTTATTTGTAGTGTTAAGTTAGATAAGTTTAGATAAGTTATTAAAGTGTTATGGCATAAAGATTGCCGATGGTACGTTTATTACAAGGCATTGGTGAGACCACACTTGAATACTGTATTCAGTTATGAGCACTGCACCTTAAAAAGGACATAAATGAATTGTATACAGAGTACTGAGAAGGGCGACTTAGCTAGTAAAAGGTCTCGAATCACTAGAATACAAAGATAGGTTAACCAGGCTGAAAATGTTTTCACTGGAGAAACAGGTTGAGAGGTAATATGATTAGTATTTTAAAGTACAGGATTGGGAATCATATGGAACTGGGAGATGATTTGTTCAGTAACAGGCCTATACTAAGAACACACGCGCATGTACTGATGCTCGAGGAAAAGATATTCTGTACTGAATTAAGGAGAGGATTCTTCACCATCAGAGCAGTAATATTCTGGAACTCATTGCTAGTGGGGGTGATTACAGCAACTACTGTTATGCCCCTTTCAGACCGCACTTTTTACCCGTTATTTTGCCGTTTTTTTTTACCATTTTAAAATGGTAATTTGTGCAGTCTGAAAGGTGCAGAGTGAATTTACCGGTTCTATTGAACTGGTATTTCTAAACGGTAATAAAGCAGGGTCCTACCCGTTTCAGACCCGTTTTTTTTTCATCCACTGTTTTGACACAAAATGACTAGGGGTCCCCCGTTTTTTAAGAACCAGCCCCAGGCCCAACCAGCCAGCAGGGTAATGCCACAGCCGGGGGACACTTATTATATAAGGTCCCGTGGCCAAAGCATTAACCCTACCGACCAGTCAGCCTTGCCAGGGGTCCTGGGGGAGTGGGGACCCCCCCCCAATAATGGGGACCCCCCCTCCAGGACTTACCTGACCAGACTGAAGCCTGGTGCTGTCCTCGATGCCCCTGGGTGGTGGGAATCGAGCTGATTGTAGTGTAAAAAATAGAATAATAAACTCTTGTCTTATACTGTGAGAACTATGAGTTCCAGCAAGCCTCCCCCGCATGCTGGGACTTATAGTTCTACAGTACAAGAAATAGTTAAATAAACACACTGACAACCCAGAAAAATAAATGTTTAATATATACATTACACAAACACACTGATACTTACCTATCTTGAGCCCGTAGGTAGGTCCCTTGGTCTGGGGTCCTGGGTCATCAATGGCACTCATCACGATGTTGCGCTCCCATTGTTAACAATTATTGTACACTGAGCCTATTGGTTGCTGTGTACATAATGGACAGGCAGGGCGAGCTGGGACAGGAGGGGAAGCAGCTGCCGCAGCAGCCTTACCTGTGCTGGTCTCTGCCTCCCTCCATTTCTCCGGGTTCTCCATAATGCGTGTGATGTCATCACATTACATACACTGGGGAGAGATGCTGGAGAGGAGCCAGGGAGACAGCACGGAGGCAGCAGATGCATGGTGCAGATAGTCTATGACACCAACACCCTGTGACACGCTATTGACTGCGATACTGCCCCCTCTGGAGGCTGAGACCACAGGCAATACTTCCCTTGCTGAAGGCTGATCGATGTCCATCTAAATGCACAGCTTGACAGTGAATCCAGGAGTCTGAAGTTGCTCAAACTGGCTCTTATTACTGTTTGTGATCAGCATCTGCTGTTCAGCCGACTGTGGCAGACAGCAGGAATTAGAAGCAGCCCTGGGGATGGACCTTTTTCTGCAGTCATTGATTTAAAGTAAGTCCCAACAGGGTGGTCATAGTCGGGGGCACACATAGGCAAGTGGTGGGAAGGGGTCAGGGTGGACACAGGGAGGCATGTGGTGAGAAGGGACATGGGGCCTTATTCTAGTTCACTCTTTCTGACAAAATCCTTCTTAGATGGACAAAACCATGTGCACTGCAGGGGGGCAGATGTAAAATGTGCAGAGAGAATTAGATTTGGGTGAGTTATTTGGTTTCTGTGCAGGGTAAATACCGACTGCTTTATTTTTACACTGCAATATAGATCTCACTTTGAAATAAAACCCCACCCAAATCTAATTCTCTCTGCACAAGTAACATCTGCCCCACCTGCAGTGCACATGGTTTTGTCCATCTAAGAAGGATTTTGTCAGAAAGAGTGAACTAGAATAACCCCCATGGAGAGAGACAGAGAGGTATGTGTTGGTAAGGGGCCCAGGGCCGGTGCAAGGCATCTAGGCGCCCTAGGCAAACCTACAGGATACCGCCCCCCCCCCCCAAAAAAAAACACATTACCCTAGACTCAAATCCTGATAACACAGTCAGAATGAACAAAACCACCTTGTAAATGACTGCCACCATATATGATGCAGACTGTCTGCATCATGCAGACACACACCGCACCCGGCCACCCCCATGAGCTAATGCAGGTTCTTTTAAAATTTTAATTCCACTGACTCACTGTTTAACACACGGAGCCCACCCGTGTACCAGCTAGCCGCTGCGCTGACAGACAGACAGTTCTGAATCCCCAGTTATCAGGCCTGCCTGCTACAGCGGGAAACTTCGTAGCCCCTGTCAGTCAGTCAGCTGCCTGTCAGCGTTAATCCCCTGCCCGCCTCCCCACCCTGGACGGTCTGGACCGGACACCGACACACACGAGCGGGCGGCAGAGCAATGTACTGACTCCGGCGTGTGGAGGAGCGCCCGCCCGCCCAGCTACTTAGTGAAACACATTCCTCCACCCGCCAAAGTCAGTACATTGCTCTGCCGCCCGCATCATCATGTGTGTCGATGTCCGGTCCAGACCGTCCAGGGTGGGGAGGCGGGCAGGGGATTAACGCCGACAGGCAGCTGACTGACTGACAGGGGCTACGAAGTTTCCCGCTGTAGCAGGCAGGCCTGATAACTGGGGATTCGGAACTGTCTGTCTGTCAGCGCAGCAGCTGGCTAGTACGCGGGCTGGCTCTGGCTGGGGGACGGGCCGGGGACGGTGGGGGTCCAAATAAGTAGAGTTACTCACAAATAGCTGCTTGCTTGTTGTCTCTGCAGGCCTGGCAGCTTCTCCGGGCTCTCCTCTGCGGTAGCGTCAACAGCATAGCTTCCTGCTGGCTGCTGCTTCTCCCCGGCTGCAGCTCACTACCGCCCCCCAGTGGCCGGCGCCCTAGGCAAATGCCTAAACTTGCCTAGTGGTGGCGCCGGCCCTGAAGGGGCCAGCGTGGGACACAGAAAGGCATGGTAAGAGACAGAGGGGAATGCGGTGGGAAGGGGCCAGGGGGTACACAAGGAGGCATGTGGTGGAGAGAGACATGGGGAGAGACAGAGAGGTAATGTGTACCGGGCATTACAGCAGGGCCAAAGACAGGGGGGGTGCTATGGGAACAACTGTCCTGGGCCCAGCCGCTCTGACAGAGGGTAGGGCCTGGGCAGCTCTACCCCCAGAATCCCCACTTAACTTATCTACACTGCAGTGCTGCTGAGTCGCGGCCCGTCACACTCCCACCCCCTCATTAAACAGCGGCTACAGGCTGCGGTTATTATATGCAGCCTGCCCCGCGGCTACTGTACATACTGTATATAAAGCCTCATAGGGGTGGGTGGAAAGCTGTAGCTTCAAGTCTATTGTGGCGCAGACTCCTGCAGTAAGCCAGGAGCCCTCCAACAGGAAGTCCCCGCCCCCCATCGCACGAGACAGACGAGGAGCTAGCGATGTACACTGGCCTGTCTTACACAGTCAGAGTGGCGCCTATCTGGACTCACTGGAGAGAGGAGCTGCTGCACAGTGACAGGCTCAGGTAACACAGTGATGTGCAGTCCAGCCACCCTGGTTCGCCCTTGCACTACCTCATGAACTGCTGGTGTGTGGAGGTGATTAAGAAGGTAATATAAATAGCAATTGTTACTATATATTTAGAGGTGGGAGTAGAGGGAGGGGTGAGCGAGGGGGGGGGGGCTTTCTATTTTGTCAGTCCTGGTCCCCACAATTCCTAATGGCAGCCCTGCATTACAATATAGTGTACGGGGCATTTTGGTGTGTGGCGTATAGTATAAGGGGCATTATGGTGTGCAGTGTATAATATACGGGACATTACAGTGTAAGGGGAATTATGGGGGGGGGGGGCTAAAATTATTTTGGCTTGGTGGAGCAAATTTTACAGTTACGCCCCTGCTCCAAAGCGCTGGGTAGACTTTGACTCCTTGGCCATTTTGTTTTTTACTAAGCGTTTGATGTCATAAAAATGCTTACAGTGTGTCTCAAATGTGCAGCTGACTGTGACCGCCATATTGACTGCCCGATTCCTTGAGCTCATCTTCACTGCTTGTCGGCCAAACAGTTCCTCATGGTGGCGCATCAGTTCTGTCATCAACGCCATGTTTTCTTGGAAAGTGACCTTAACAGTCCTTCCAGACATGGTGGTCAGGGGCAAATGCAAAATTTGCAAGGTGGGGTTTCCAGAGAGGGGTGGAGAGACGCATGGCATTGAGACTGAGGTGAATCGGTATATACCTGGTCTAATAAACAAGTGTAAATAGATGAAATAATTGTATGCATAGCACCGGGCAACGATTAATCACATTGTTGGAGTCACCTACTTGCTCATTGCCAGGTGTTCCATGCTCGTTGCCAGGGGGATTACATGATCTTTGTCATAGAGGGTTATATGCTCATTGCCAGGGTTCCATGCTCGTTGCCATAGGGAGGTTACATGCTTGTTGCCAGGGAGAATTTACATGCTCGTTGCTCAGGGGGAGTAAAATGTTCATTGCCCAGGGGAGGTTAATGCTCATTGTCCAGGGGGGAGGTAAATGCTCATTGCCCAGGGGGAGTTAAACATGTTTATTGTGGGGAGGAGCAGTGCAGTGGAGCCGCAGAGACCCTGCACCCCTTCAAATATGGCTGCTGCTGCAAAGGAGACAGCCGCTAGAGGTCATCCTGCACCTCTAGCATCTGTCAGTGTGACAGACACTAGAGGTGCAGGAGTAACAGAAGCGTGTCTTCTCAGTCAGAGAAACTGCACCTCCGTGGCACTGCTCCCCCAGCTCATTAACACGTTCAAAATTTTTTATCACTGTTAAAGTGCTGCGGCGTTGACGTGATAATAGCACATTTTTCTGCCCAGCACTAATATATCTATCTCCTATATATTAGCCCAGATCTGTCACTCTGTGACTGTGTGTACAATGCTCGGTGAAGTCAAAGAGTGACAGATCGGGGCTAATGAATAGTTTTTGTGCTGGCAATAGCAGCCATGCCCACTGCCAGAAGATCCTCACACCCAGTGTCTGTGCTATAGGCAGCCTCCTCCATGTCCCTGCCTGATGCTTGCTGAGCTGACTTCCTTCCCTGCATGGCCCGACCTGACGCTGACACACACTCTTCCTGGGGAACATAACGCACACTAGAGATGGGTCGTTCGCGAAACTAAGCGGATCTTTTGAACGGATCCCATAAAAGACTGAGGGAGCCGCCGATCCCAAAAAGGTGATCCGTCGTTTTACTTTCAGTTTCGTTTTCCATTTCAATGCATTTTGCCTGAGCTCAGCACTGCCACCTGTGGCAGCTGAGCTGTACTAACTGAGTTCAGTGCTGCTACTGCAAGTAAAAGAAAGAATAACAAGGCTGCTGCTGCTAGGGATGGCCATCGGTGCAGACGCCATCGATGGTTGCCATCGATGGCGATTCTGCACCCAGCCATCGATCAGTGTCTTACTCGGCCATGTATGTTCTTATTTGTTCAGCTCACTGTTTTAAAAAAAAAAAGTTAAAAAAATGGCAATAAATGATTGTAAAACAAATTATGCTTTGTTATTATCAATTTACCCCTTCTTTCAAAGTGAACCGATGAGCCGTGTAAAAGATTCATAACTTTTTACGGACTGATCTGCTGGATCCCAGATCTCGTTAGTGACCTGTTTTGCCCATCCGCACACTCCCTCTTCTCCCTGGGGCTCATGGGAAAAGAGGCATTGGGGCGTGGCCACAGATGTGGCCAGCCAATCAGTACTCACTGTAGCTCATTCCGGGAAAACCTGTGAGTCACGTTTCGCGCCATCTAAGCCGGACTGGGCAGCCGCAGCTTCAGCAGCAGCAACTGGGCAGGGCAGCAGGGGTGCAGTGTGCAGCTATGGAGCAGCAGCACTGCAGCAGCACTGTAACAGTACACCACCATACTGTGTAGCAGCTCCACAATGACCACACACACATACTGACATGTCACTTTCAGATTTCTGTAACTTACTATAAACTTTATGCATGATGAGCATGGCTAGGATGCAGCTCAGCAGCATTGTGTCAGTAGCTATGACTAACATATGCAAACTCCCCAGCAATTGGGTCTTTCTTGTGGGGCTACTAATTTACTGCCACCACCAAGATGGCCGTCAGGCCCGGCCTCACTCTATTCCTGCCCCTGGTAGCCCCCTGCCATGCATGTGGGTAGCAACATGTGTGCTGGCAAAAAAGTATAAGAGCCGAGTGCTGGACAATTGACCAAGATGGCGGTGCCGTGGAGAACAGGAGAGGAGACCGGAGACCACTACCAGGTACCTTAGTAGCTGCCTCCAGTCTGGCAGAGGCCAAGGGTGAGCACTGGGAGCCCCCAGATGCACTGTCTGCCCCAGCTGCCAGTGACACGTGGATGGTAGAAACACACGTGTGTGCAGGCATTGTCTGCTAACTCACCCCTGGGACTCTGACCACCATGCAAGGGACCTGGGTCCCCCTGTGTGCTGCTCCAGTCACAGTGGGCCCCCAATTCAGGGAACCCTCCTAACATATGTGTAACATGTGGCCCCTGAATTTCTGCTGGCTGCTGTCACACTGCTGTCAACACATCTGTATTATATACATTACACCAGGCATGTCCAAACTATGGCCCTCCAGCTGTTGGGAAACTACATCCCATCCCAAGTCCCATCATGCCTTTCCACAGTTTTGCTATTAGGGAATGCTAAAACTATGGCAAGGCATGCTGGGATATGTAGTTTCACAACAGCTGGAGGGCCACAATTTGGACATGCCTGCATTACACCCTGACTCTGAATGACATATATTATATTACATGCATCCACCCCAGCCCCTGAAATTAGTAGATATATCCAAACCAGCCCCTGACACTGAATTGCATATGTTATTTTACATTCACCCCTGACTCTGTATTGCATATCTCATATATATTAGCCCAGATCTGTCACTCTGTAACGGTGTATAATTCTGGGCGAAGTCATAGAGTGACAGATCAGGGCTAATAGCCTATCAGTGCAGCACTTGCCGAGATCGCCCCTCTCCATCCATGTTGCCTCCATTCAACCTCCCCTCCCCCACCTGCAGTACACCCACACCTGCCCCTCCCCCAACCATGGCACAATGGCCTCTCCCTTATCCATAGCATTCCCAGACCCCACACCTCACCCATGCCAACCCCGTGCCCATCATTCCAACACTGCCTGCACCTCTCGACCATCCCCCACCCAACTTCATTATCCCCGCATCCATCCCTCCCCCACTCACACAACCCACATGCAGCCTGCAACTCCTCCACCCATAGCACACCTGATCCTGCCCCTTCCACATCCACAGTACCACGGACACCCTTCCCCACCTGTGGCAACCCTGAACCTGCAAATCCCCCACTGTTGGTACTAATGCACCCACCCACGGCACCCCCACACCTGGACTTCCTCAACCCGTGGTACCCCTGCACCCAGCTGTGGCAATACCACACCCACCCATCCCCCACCCGCAGTACACATGCATCCATCCCTCGACCACCCACACCACCCCCATCCAACATACACCAATGCACCCCGATACCCTCTCCACCATAGGTGGCACACCTGCATCCACCCTTCCACCACCTGCAGCCCCACTGGACCTCCTCACCCATATGCCCCAGTACCCCTGCACTGCACCCACATATCCCCCACCCGCAGTACACATGCATTCATCCCTCAGTCACCCACACCACCCCCACACCGCCCCCACAACTGCCCCTCACTCAATCGGGAAACCCACACCACCCACATGGGCCACCCCAGCACCTGCAACTCCACACCCACCGAATCCCTGCCCCGGCCACTCCTCCACCCACACCAGCCCCAAGCACCTTACCCCACCTATGGCACCCTTGCACCTGACCCTCACCCTCCCACCACACCCCCACCTGCAACACCACCGCAGCACCCCTGCATCCACCTGTGGAAACACCACACCCACTTCTCTCCATCCCACAGTACAGCGTTCTGTGTGGAGACCTGGGGACCAGGGTTGGGAACCACTGAATTAGAGGGTTGTATAAGTCCTAGGAATCTGAGTGGTAATATAGTGTTTATTGGGGTGTAGTAGGGGGAATTCCCCTGTGGATTTTTAGCTTTTATTAATTCTTTATAAAATAACTCTATACATTACACACACACACACACATACACAAGGACACACAAAAAATATAATATTTACACTTCTTAAAAGAACACCTTTCAGGGTATGAATTGATGTCCCCTTGCTTGGGTAGGATAGAAAGTATACGCTTATTCGTCAGAATAAGCTTCAGTAGAAAAATCTACTGTAAATATTTGTGCCACTTAGAGCAATAAAGAAAAAGAACCATGTAGCAAATTTGGTCAATGATACTATGTATTCAAATGATCTATTAGATCATTTTTTATCAGCTGGTATCTGTCATTGCTCTGATGCCACTTAGATTGTTTACAATGGTTGATTCGTACTAATTAGCACTTGTTAATTGTAGTTGTCCGCTCCAGTGAGCTGACTAAAGGTAAGTTCATCAATTAATCAACCTTTTAAACAATCTATCTCAGTGTGAGAAAATTCTGTATCCAATAAATCCTATCAGAAATAAAGGTTTCAACAATTAATGAGCATACAATTATGCTAATTGGTATAGGTAGCCTGCAAGAGAACTAATCGAATAATTGTAAATGTCAAGTTAAATAACCATTTAGTGTTTCTAAGTCAATGGATAAATTTTACCCTTTTTTTCTGGACCTTTAATGAAAAGTCTGGAAAAGCTGTCAATTTCAACCCTTTACAGTCAAGCAGGCCTTTTACATGTGAGAGGCGCAGGATTGCATCCCTGTCATTTTGAAAATAAGGGTACGTGGGGGAGCCCCACGAGGCGGGGGCTTAGCTGGGACCCTGTGCACCCTTTCAACTGCGAATTGACCTAAAAAAGATGTAGCATTACAGTAGTTGTTCCACAAACTTAGGTACTTCGCTCCCTTCCTCTCTCGCTGGGAGTCCTACAGGTCTTATGTTATTACGGCGTAATCTGCCTTCAACATCTGATAGCTTGTAATTAATATCCCGTATCTGGCCTGCCATCTCCTCCACTGAACGCAGCAGTTTGCTGTTAGTGTCTTCTAATCTGGAGACACGGCTCTCTACCTCCTTCATCCTATCTTTCACAGCTTTCACATCTTGCTTAATATGAGCTATGTCAGTCTGCACATCGTTTATTTTTTCCAGCAGACATGTCTCACTGTTGCTAATAGCATCCAGTATCTACTGCAGGGTGATATCTGGGGTGGCAGCGGGGTTAGTCCCTTTAGCAAGGGTAGTTTGCGGGGTGGTGATAGAAGATTGTGAGGTATTGCCTGCCTGAGATCTGGCATACTTCTCCAGGCGTGTAGCTGCCGATGTGTTGCCAGTTTTGCCCATAAAGAGAGACTGATGATCATTTTTCCAAGCTGCTGCTGGTACACTTATTTGTGCAGTTTTTTCACCCAAAACAGATAAATGGGTCTTTTAGGTTTTACCCAGGTTTTTTGTGTCAAGCAAGCAAGCAAACACGTGTGGCAAGCAGGCTGCAGAATGGTAACTTGAGTGTGATTATAACACCCACACCAGCCAATCCTTACCACTGATTCCAGTGGACCAGAAAGACACACACAGGGTGCCCAACCTATTCCTTAGCACAGTTCTTGCACCCACAGATCCCCACAGTTACACAGCGCCAATATGACAAACAGGCTTTTTGTACTGCTCTGCCTCCTTAGTCGGGGCAGACTTACGCACCCCTGCTGCACACCCGCAGACCCCACTTCTTCCTTGCTGCCCAGATGAACTTGAGGCTTGCTTAAGCTCTGCGGCCACCCACAGCTGGTGAGAGCATGCAGAGATTTCACCGCTGCAGAGCTGATTGAGCATGCTGCGAGTGCGTAGTCTGTGCTCACTGCACGCCTGTCAGCACTCGCTCACCGGCATAGGAAGGCTCACACAGGGCTCACACGGAAGGCTCCCACAGTGTGATGCCGAAGGAGCCACCGCCTTGCTTATTGGAGGTGCGCGGACTGTGCTTCTGCCCTCCGCCGGTTAACTGTGCACGCTGCCATCTGTAGTCCAGTCAGCACCCGCTCGCCAGCGTCTGACTGTTTGCTCGCTGTAATGCTGTGGTGCCTACAATGCTGTCCCTTCACTTCACGCTGCCAGTAATCGAGACCCACGGGCGTATGCACACGCCAGTCGACTCCTGCATGGATGTTTGCCGGGGGAGCTACTGCCTCACTCCTTTCTCCTGTCCAACCGTGGCCCACCTCTCTGTCCAAAATCGCATCTTATCGCATTTTTCAAAATCATGTGATATGGTGTGATTTTGAGTCATGAAAATGTGCAAATTTGAGGACGTGCGATTTTTGAGACATAGTAATGTGGATTTTTTTTTTTAAAAGCACCAAAGCATTACCAGCCCTGGGCTCAAAGAGCTGACTCAAGGGTCGGTCCTGGCTCCCAAAATACGGGGGACAAAATGACTAGGGGTCCCCCGTATTTTGGCAACCAGCACCGGGCCCAAACAGCCAACAGGGTTATTATTATTACTATTAATATTATCCCTATAGATTGTAAGCTTGCAGCAGGGCCCTCCTACCTCCAAGTCTGTCTGTTGTTACCCAGTTTGTTTTATCACTGTCTACTATTGTAAAGCGCAAAGGAATCTGCTGCGCTATATAAGAAACTGTAAATAAATAATAAATTACTATTATTATTATTATTATTATTATTATTACTACGTAAGTTTCTCCAACCAAAGCATTCAGTCCTGTGACTGGTCAGCCCAGGCAGGGACCCTGGAGGAGTGTGGACCCCTCAATAAAGGTACCCCCCCCCTCTATAGTGGCCCCTGCCCAGGGTGAAGCCCGGGGCTGTCCCAGATGTCCCTTGGGTGGTGGGCATTGGGCTGAAAAATGGTTAAATGTAGAATAAGCTATTGTGCAATTGTTGTGAATTGTAGTTCCACAACGTTACAAATAGTGAAAAAATACACACACATATAGGAACGGTAAAAGTTTATCACACACATAGCCCACTCATACAATACTCACCTAGACACGAAGGATCAGTCCTCTACTGTAGAATCAATTTGGGGTTCCTGTTGAAAGAAAACATACTCATATGCCAACTTCTTTGCTTCTCCTGGTCCGTACAATGCTGTAGATACAAGATAGAAGGGAGACTTGTGTTTACATCTGTGGCTCTGCCCACAGATAGGGAGTTAGGCCCACCCACCAACCATGATCAGAATTTGTCAGGGGCCCAAAATCATTAAAACATGCTTTCATTTTAAAAAGTTTTTAAAAAAAAACTTTTTTTGTATTTCTATTTTTCATTTATTTTGAACTTACCTTTTTTTTTTTTATCTCCGGGAGGGAAAACTCCATTGCACACCCAATATGTAGGCAGTTCATGGGCCATTGCTGTTTGTTTTGGCCCAGGCATTCATTTGTTCACCAGCCCCTGGCACTTAGACAGTTACACCTTTACTTTCTTATGGTTCCATGTACAAAAACTTTGTTGTATGCACACAATTATTACTAACATTATATACAATGACCTTAAGGCTGGGTGTATATGGTGTATAATGTGTATATGAAACATAAATGTATTCCATGCTTAAACTTGGCCCCATCCCTAGGATATCTCATTGTGGTAAGCAAACATTCCAAAGTATGGAATCATCAAATATCCAGAACACTTCTGCTCCCAGGCATATTAGATATGGGAGACTGAACCTGTAAATAAAATAGATCAGATAGACCAGATCCCTGGGTTCTGGTTCTAAGACCCATGTAACTTGTTCCTGTTTCTGTTCCCAGGGCCACCGAAATGTATGGGCTCACTGGCAGCTGCCCAGAAGTCTTTGAGCAAAGGCATTGTGGGACAGTACATTTGCCACAGGCCAGTGCCTATGGAGATTATTTGGAGGCAGGTAGACAATGTTCTCCAATGTTGTGGCCAGGCAGCATTTTCTACTTACAGTGCAAGACTACAGGAGAGTTAGTTATTTTTAAAAAATATATTTAATTAATGAGAATGGGTGGGTATGGGCCCAAGTGCATTGCTTTATCCAATGCCTACAATGCTGCTAAGATGGCCATGTCTGTTACTACAGTATTATTATCATTGACATCTATGTAACAGAGGCTGCTATACAGATATAGCTCACAGTCTCTGATACACACATCAAGTGGGCGGACTTTGGTTATGTTATCTGACAGTGGCCATCGGCAGAGTGTGGACAGCAGCCTGCAGCTCCAGACTCACTGTCCTATTGGTGACACACTTTCATAGTTCCAGCCTTACCAAGGTATACGTATCATTATTGGCATGTAAGGGTTTCTCCTAAGTGGGAGAAGCTATAAGTGCAGTATAATGTATAGTGTCCCAGGCCAGCCACGAGTGTTACTC
The DNA here is from genome assembly GCF_055691185.1 of Crinia signifera. Lineage (NCBI taxonomy): Eukaryota > Metazoa > Chordata > Amphibia > Anura > Myobatrachidae > Crinia > Crinia signifera. The sequence goes on from NC_139222.1 coordinate 44,136,759, forward strand.
CGGCTACTCAGGGCGTCCAGTGACATCATGCTGCATGAGATCACCTGTGTGATTATCAGACATGTGAGTAATCCTCAGGTCCGATGAAATTATGCTGCCAGGGCCAGTGATGCTGTATCTGAAGATTAAGCTACTGACTTTGGCCCAGAACATGGGGTGACAAGCCCTGTTATACAGAACACTGTACCCTAACACCAGCAGCAGGACAATCATGTGGCTTCAATCTGTGTATGCACAGATCTTGGCACTTCAGAGATGTTTCTTATCATCTAATGAACATATATTTCTGAATCAGCCCATAAGTCAGTAACCATCATTATATGTTTTACCATAGACCACTGGAGACCATTCCCACCAAAGGACACCACTGAAGCATTACAGCTCCATGTGCACTGGGAACAGCATTGCATTTGAGGGACTCCCAAAATCCCCCTCTCCCTCAGCAGCAGCCAGCCTGTGCTGCTTTCCACTAACACAGGCAACATATGTGGGGTCCCATTGTTATAGTGATACCCAGCCACAAACCTGGTGCTTCTATTGGGGAGGGGGCTGCCCCTGTACATACAGTACCCCACCAGACCAGTAGTGGCCGGTATGGAAACTCTAACTGAGCTTCCTGGGTTGCGGGGGCAGAAGTATTGAGCAAGACAGGGACCATTGGAGTGACAGAGAGCCTGCACCCCAACTGATCCCAGCATTCCAGACCCCTGCCCATTATATACAGTGAGAATAAATAAATAAAACAGACATTTTTTTTTATACAGAGAGTTTATCAGTTGTAGTAAACAATCCCAAACCCTTCATTCACCAATATGAAGAAATAAAACAGTATTTATCTTAATGGCAGAAGAAGGTCGCTCATATTAAGGCTGATTCTGAATCACCCCCCGAGGTTCTCTGACCATACATGAAAGATTATTTTTAGGGAGGGGTAGGAACAAGGGCTAAGTATAGGGTCAACCCAATTAAGATTGACAGTCAATAAGTCAACCACTATTGGTCAACAGGGAGGAAAGCTCAACACAGGCACTAGGTTGACATGGAAAAGGTCAACATGGAAAAAGTTAACATGAGTTTTTCATGTTTTTTGGTGTCTATGTCGACTTAGGTTGACATGGACACTGTATAAGTGTACCACATCCCCTTGCATAGCTCACTTTGCTCGCCATACTTTGGGCATACTATTATAAATCCTTCTACTTTATGTCCACTTGGATAGTCAAGAACGAAAACCACCTGTTCTGGAAAAAAAGTGAACAACTCAAGTCATGCTTTTTCATGTCAACCCATTATGTGTTGACTTTTTTGACCAAGTCAATATAAAATATGTCGACCTATGGCCTGTTGACTAATAGTAGTCAACAGTCAATATTGACTGTCGACCTATTTATTGTCAACCTGCCAACTGTATACCCAGGGTAAGACCTGAGATAGCCCTGGTAGGAGGCCTATCGTTGCAGCCATACAGAGGGCTAGGTAGCAGTAAGTGGGAGGGGAAGACCTGAGATAGCCCTGGTAGGAGGCCTATCAGTGCAGCCATACAGAGGGCTAGGTAGCAGTAAGTGGGAGGGGAAGACCTGAGATAGCCCTGGTAGGAGGCCTAGCAGTGCAGCCATACAGAGGGCTAGGTAGCAGTAAGTGGGAGGGGAAAGAGCCTGCTTACATGTAACTGTTCAGTCTGATGCTGACATTACACTTCACAACATGGATCTTATTCTGGTTGATTCATCCACATGCACATTTGCACGCAGACATGCAAATTTACGCCCATAACACAAGCAAACATGAGCATTCGCAACGGTACCCAAAGGGGAGTGGAATCAAAGTATCTGCACACGTGTGCGCCTACACACATTGCTGTGTCTGCAAGATCATGCACTTTGCGTGTATGCAAACAGCCTCTGTGGGTGATTTCATTCGTAACTATAACAATACGCACGCAGTCAACCCATTCTCAACCCATTAATTAATTACATGATTTGACTCATTTCAAAATTGTGTTTATTGGAACTAATTTACTAACCTTAACATACATAAGAGCCATTAAAAAGACTGATGCAAGTGTGGTTTAAACAAATGAAGGTACTTATGTATTATCACAGCGCTCATCGCATCGCAGACCATAAGGCATGCTATGGTATGCGATGCGACGAGATTTCCCCCGATGTCATACAATGTTAAAATTGTATAGCATTGTATATGGCATACAATGTCATACAATGTGATGCGATGCGATTTTAAATTGTATAAGCACCCTAATGGGGGCTTACAATGTTAAATGTACCCCCACTATGAACGTGAACCCGAAGCGTGGCGAGCATAGCGAGCCCCCGAGAGGCGGCGGTACGCGTCCTCCGACCTTTTCATACTCCCACTATCCACGTCGCCATGGAGTTGATTTCATATAGTGTGGCGAGCGCAGCGAGCCACCGAGCTCGAAGCGTGGCGAGCGCAGCGAGCCCCGCGTGGGGACGCGGAATACATGTAAAGTAATACGCGTCCGCTCGCCACGCTTCGGGCTCAGTGGCTCGCTGCGCTTGCCACACTATATAAAATCAACTCCACGCCAACATGGATAGTGGGGGTATGAAAAGGTCTGAGGACGTGTACCGCTGCCCCTTGCGGGCTCGGCTGCAGCCCTGTGAGATCTAAGAGTCACCTTTTTCTTACAAATGTTTTCAGCCCGAGCACTGCAAGTGTACAGGCAAGGTTGTGAAGCCACCACTCAGTACTTGTGGTCAACTCTCCTTGTCGCCCATTTTTGCCCTCTTGCGAAGTCGCGCCCAGAGAAACACCTACATCACGCCTTTATTTTAGGGCTCATTCACAAGTGTATTTCTGTGCGCAAGGGTGCGAGCGTGCACAGACTATGAAACCTGCACATGCACCCAGTGGCAGTTGCGAATGCGTAATGAGCTAAATTCCACATTGCGTGCAAATTTGCATGGGAGCGTATCCAGCAGAATAACCTCCGATATGTACAAATGCAGCTAACACAGAGATCACACTGGGGCTGATTTAGTGTTGCATGTTCTCCCATTCTGTGGCAGGATGGCCATTCATGCTGTGAATATACAACAACAGGTGATTTATGTCTCCTGATTGCTGGCGTATCATGGGTGTGTAGGAGGAATTGTGGGTAATACAGAGGAAGTCATACATGGAGATATGTCTCTTGCACCCTAATATATAGCTGGTGTAAATGATAGTGATGGTGGCTTCTCCCATCCCCAGTTGAGTTGCCCATTTCTGGGTACAGGGCGAGACATACAATTATCTCTAGGTGCACAATTTGACCAACTTACACAACTCTGAATCATCCCCATTCAGTACAAATATAAATGCACTTATGAATATAACACAATTTTCTGGAAGTAACACGATAATTTTACACCTGAAGCTCCAGAGGTGGCTGCACACATGCCTTAAGTTTTATTCCAGAGTCCCCAAGAGCATTTTCTGACAGGTCCAGTTTGGTCAGAGAGCCGAGTGTAGTAATAGCAGAATGGAGATCATCACTGCAGGAGGATGTCAGGCCACACTTTCCTAACCTGATGGGAGATGATGGATCTGCATTAAGTTATTTCTTATCATCTCAGCCTCAAACTCAACGTGATGTCATTACTGGACATTTACTTATTATCAAGCATAACATCATGCAAAATGGAGTTTTCCAAATGGATAAGATAAGGGATACGGCCACTAGGTCAACCACAGGAAGATCGATATACACTGAGGGGGAAATTTACTAAGAATACGAATGCAAAAAATCATATTCGTATTCTTAATACGAATGAATATGAATGAATGCGACTGGTGTAGTCGTATTTTCATTTGTACTCCGGAGGATAATTTACTATTTAATTTCGTATTTGACTGATTCGTATTATCCTATGGCGTATTGATTCGTATTTTTTCTGACACGAATTCGTATTTTAAATACAAATTCATATTTTTAAATACAAATTCATATGGTAAAATACAAATTCGTATTGGTTTTAGCCTGCATGGATCAGTCAGATCCGTGCAGGCTGCAGCATAAAAAAAAAAATTGTATTTTGCTGTATGAATACAATTTTTTTATACGATTTTACCTTAGTAAATTTCCCCCTGAAAGTCTACAGGCCTTAGGTGGACACACTCAAAAAGTTTACATGGGTCTAGGTTGCCAGGGTCATTAGGTTGACACAAGCATTAGGTTGATATGGGGAAGGTTTTTTCACTCTCTTTTTGAGCCGACATGTATTTCTTCTACAATCCCCATGGCAGCCTATTATGGGATATTTCCCTTTTCCTAGTTTCAGACAGGTAGCACTTTTTTCATACAGGAAGGACCGCCCCCTCAGGTATATAGCTCAGCTCCACCCTTTATCCTGTGTCTTTTTTCCTGTCTCCGTAGTTAGACAGTGTAAGGTAGTTTGTTTGTTTGAGAGCTTACATTAGAAGGCATGGGGAAAGGATTATATGATAGCCAGCCCTATATGATTTTCTGGAATCATTGTAAGACCCAAGAAAAAAAATATATATGTGTGGTGCGCAAATCAACAGCGGCTGGCACAGGGTGGTCAGACCCAAAGATAACAAATAGTAAGAACAAAAGGATAGTGCCTGCACTGGCTGTACCAATAAATTGTACCAGACGTTTATCAAAAAATATATAACAATTTTAATAATACATATAAAATTAAATATAAATATAAAATATCACACTGTACATGTTAAATTCCTAGACATATAGTCCAAGGGGATTGGTAGTGTATCACCGGGATATTTGTTAAGTACAATTATAGCTGAGATGAACTTACCTTTATTTACCTGATATTTTGAACTTACCTGTTTTTTTTTTTTATCTCCGGGAGGGAAAACTCCATTGCACACCCAATATGTAGGCTGTTCATGGGCCACTGCTGTTTGTTTTGGCCCAGGCATTCATTTGTTCACCAGCCCCTGGCACTGAGACAGTTACACCTTTACTTTCTTATGGTTCCATGTACAAAAACTTTGTTGTATGCACACAATTATTACTAACATTATATACAATGACCTTAAGGCTGGGTGTATATGGTGTATAATGTGTATATGAAACATAAATGTATTCCATGCTTAAACTTGGCCCCATCCCTAGCATATCTCATTGTGGTAAGCAAACATTCCAAAGTATGGAATCATCAAATATCCAGAACACTTCTGCTCCCAGGCATATTAGATATGGGAGACTGAACCTGTACATAAAATAGATCAGATAGACCAGATCCCTGGGTTCTGGTTCTAAGACCCATGTAACTTGTTCCTGTTTCTGTTCCCAGGGCCACCGAAATGTATGGGCTCACTGGCAGCTGCCCAGAAGTCTTTGAGCAAAGGCATTGTGGGACAGTGCATTTGCCACAGGCCAGTGCCTATGGAGATTATTTGGAGGCAGGTAGACAATGTTCTCCAATGTTGTGGCCAGGCAGCATTTTCTACTTACAGTGCAAGACTACAGGAGAGTTAGTTATTTTTTAAAAATATATTTAATTAATGAGAATGGGTGGGTATGGGCCCAAGTGCATTGCTTTATCCAATGCCTACAATGCTGCTAAGATGGCCATGTCTGTTACTACAGTATTATTATACACACATCAAGTGGGCTGACTTTGGTTATGTTATCTGACAGTGGCCATCGGCAGAGTGTGGACAGCAGCTTGCAGCTCCAGACTCACTGTCCTATTGGTGACACACTTTCATAGTTCCAGCCTTACCAAGGTATAAGTATCATTATTGGCATGTAAGGGTTTCTCCTAAGTGGGAGAAGCTATAAGTGCAGTATAATGTATAGTGTCCCAGGCCAGCCACGAGTGTTACTCCGGCTACTCAGGGCGTCCAGTGACATCATGCTGCATGAGATCACCTGTGTGATTATCAGACATGTGAGTAATCCTCAGGTCCGATGAAATTATGCTGCCAGGGCCAGTGATGCTGTATCTGAAGACTTTGGCCCAGAACATGGGGTGACAAGTCCTGTTATACAGAACACTGTACCCTAACACCAGCAGCAGGACAATCATGTGGCTTCAATCTGTGTATGCACAGATCTTGGCACTTCAGAGAAGTTTATTATCATCTAATGAACATATATTTCTGAATCAGCCCATAAGTCAGTAACCATCATTATATGTTTTACCATAGACCACTGGAGACCATTCCCGCCAAAGGACACCACTGAAGCATTACAGCTCCATGTGCACTGGGAACAGCATTGCATTTGAGGGACTCCCAAAATCCCCCTCTCCCTCAGCAGCAGCCAGCCTGTGCTGCTTTCCACTAACACAGGCAACATATGCGGGGTCCCATTGTTATAGTGATACCCAGCCTCAAACCTGGTGCTTCTATTGGGGAGGGGGCTGCCCCTGTACATACAGTACCCCACCAGACCAGTAGTGGCCGGTATGGAAACTCTAACTGAGCTCCCTGGGTTGCGGGGGCAGAAGTATTGAGCAAGACAGGGACCATTGGAGTGACAGAGAGCCTGCACCCCAACTGATCCCAGCATTCCAGACCCCTGACCATTATATACAGTGAGAATAAATAAATAAAACAGACAGTTTTTTTTATACAGAGAGTTTATCAGTTGTAGTAAACAATCCCAAACCCTTCATTCACCAATATGAAGAAATAAAACAGTATTTATCTTAATGGCAGAAGAAGGTCGCTCATATTAAGGCTGATTCTGAATCACCCCCCGAGGTTCTCTGACCATACATGAAAGAATATTTTTAGGGAGGGGTAGGAACAAGGGCTGAGTATGGATCATAGGGTCAACCCAATTAAGATTGACAGTCAATAAGTCAACCACTATTGGTCAACAGGGAGGAAAGCTCAACACAGGCACTAGGTTGACATGGAAAAGGTCAACATGGAAAAAGTTAACATGAGTTTTTCATGTTTTTTGGTGTCTATGTCGACTTAGGTTGACATGGACACTGTATAAGTGTACCACATTCCCTTGCATAGCTCACTTCGCTCGCCATACTTTGGGCATACTATTATAAATCCTTCTACTTTATGTCCACTTGGATAGTCAAGAACGAAAACCACCTGTTCTGGAAAAAAGTGAACAACTCAAGTCATCCTTTTTCATGTCAACCCATTATGTGTTGACTTTTTTGACCAAGTCAATATAAAATATGTCGACCTATGGCCTGTTGACTAATAGTAGTCAACAGTCAATATTGACTGTCGACCTATTTATTGTCGACCTGCCGACTGTATACCCAGGGTAAGACCTGAGATAGCCCTGGTAGGAGGCCTATCAGTGCAGCCATACAGAGGGCTAGGTAGCAGTAAGTGGGAGGGGAAGACCTGAGATAGCCCTGGTAGGAGACCTATCAGTGCAGCCATACAGAGGGCTAGGTAGCAGTAAGTGGGAGGGGAAGACCTGAGATAGCCCTGGTAGGAGGCCTAGCAGTGCAGCCATACAGAGGGCTAGGTAGCAGTAAGTGGGAGGGGAAGACCTGAGATAGCCCTGGTAGGAAGCCTAGCAGTGCAGCCATACAGAGGGCTAGGTAGCAGTAAGTGGGAGGGGAAGACCTGAGATAGCCCTGGTAGGAGGCCTAGCAGTGCAGCCATACAGAAGGCTAGGTAGCAGTAAGTGGGAGGGGAAGACCTGAGATAGCCCTGGTAGGAGGCCTAGCAGTGCAGCCATACAGAGGGCTAGGTAGCAGTAAGTGGGAGGGGAAAGAGCCTGCTTACATGTAACTGTTCAGTCTGATGCTGACATTACACTTCACAACATGGATCTTATTCTGGTTGATTCATCCACATGCACATTTGCACGCAGACATGCAAATTTACGCCCATAACACAAGCAAACATGAGCATTCGCAACGGTACCCAAAGGGGAGTGGAATCAAAGTATCTGCACACGTGTGCGCCTACACACATTGCTGTGTCTGCAAGATCATGCACTTTGCGTGTATGCAAACAGCCTCTGTGGGTGATTTCATTCGTAACTATAACAATACGCACGCAGTCAACCCATTCTCAACCCATTAATTAATTACATGATTTGACTCATTTCAAAATTGTGTTTATTGGAACTAATTTACTAACCTTAACATACATAAGAGCCATTAAAAAGACTGATGCAAGTGTGGTTTAAACAAATGAAGGTACTTATGTATTATCACAGCGCTCATCGCATCGCAGACCATAAGGCATGCTATGGTATGCGATGCGACGAGATTTCCCCCGATGTCATACAATGTTAAAATTGTATAGCATTGTATATGGCATACAATGTCATACAATGTGATGCGATTTTAAATTGTATAAGCACCCTAATGGGGGCTTACAATGTTAAATGTACCCCCACTATGAACGTGAACCCGAAGCGTGGCGAGCACAGCGAGCCCCCGAGAGGCGGCGGTACGCGTCCTCCGACCTTTTCATACTCCCACTATCCACGTCGGCATGGAGTTGATTTCATATAGTGTGGCGAGTGCAGCGAGCCACCGAGCTCGAAGCGTGGCGAGCGCAGCGAGCCCCGCGTGGGGATGCGGAATACATGTAAAGTAATACGCGTCCGCTCGCCACGCTTCGGGCTCAGTGGCTCGCTGCGCTTGCCACACTATATAAAATCAACTCCACGCCAACATGGATAGTGGGGGTATGAAAAGGTCGGAGGACGTGTACCGCTGCCCCTTGCGGGCTCGGCTGCAGCCCTGTGAGATGTTTTCAGCCCGAGCACTGCAAGTGTACAGGCAAGGTTGTGAAGCCACCACTCAGTACTTGTGGTCAACTCTCCTTGTCGCCCATTTTTGCCCTCTTGCGAAGTCGCGCCCAGAGAAACACCTACATCATGCCTTTATTTTAGGGCTCATTCACAAGTGTATTTCTGTGCGCAAGGGTGCGAGCCTGCACAGACTATGAAACCTGCACATGCACCCAGTGGCAGTTGCGAATGCGTAATGAGCTAAATTCCACATTGCGTGCAAATTTGCATGGGAGCGTATCCAGCAGAATAACCTCCGATATGTACAAATGCAGCTAACACAGAGATCACACTGGGGCTGATTTAGTGTTGCATGTTCTCCCATTCTGTGGCAGGATGGCCATTCATGCTGTGAATATACAACAACAGGTGATTTATGTCTCCTGATTGCTGGCGTATCATGGGTGTGTAGGAGGAATTGTGGGTAATACAGAGGAAGTCATACATGGAGATATGTCTCTTGCACCCTAATATATAGCTGGTGTAAATGATAGTGATGGTGGCTTCTCCCATCCCCAGTTGAGTTGCCCATTTCTGGGTACAGGGCGAGACATACAATTATCTCTAGGTGCACAATTTGACCAACTTACACAACTCTGAATCATCCCCATTCAGAACAAATATAAATGCACTTATGAATATAACACAATTTTCTGGAAGTAACACGATAATTTTACACCTGAAGCTCCAGAGGTGGCTGCACACATGCCTTAAGTTTTATTCCAGAGTCCCCAAGAGCATTTTCTGACAGGTCCAGTTTGGTCAGAGAGCCGAGTGTAGTAATAGCAGAATGGAGATCATCACTGCAGGAGGATGTCAGGCCACACTTTCCTAACCTGATGGGAGATGATGGATCTGCATTAAGTCATTTCTTATCATCTCAGCCTCAAACTCAACGTGATGTCATTACTGGACATTTACTTATTATCAAGCATTACATCATGCAAAATGGAGTTTTCCAAATGGATAAGATAAGGGATACGGCCACTAGGTCAACCACAGGAAGATCGATATACACTGAGGGGGAAATTTACTAAGAATACGAATGCAAAAAATCATATTCGTATTCTTAATACGAATGAATATGAATGAATGCGACTGGTGCAGTCGTATTTTCATTTGTACTCCGGAGGATAATTTACTAATCAGTCATATTTGACTGATTCGTATTATCCTATGGCGTATTGATTTGTATTTTTTCTGATACGAATTCGTATTTTAAATACAAATTCATATTTTTAAATACAAATTCATATGTTAAAATACAAATTCGTATTGGTTTTAGCCTGCATGGATCAGTCAGATCCGTGCAGGCTGCAGCATAAAAAAAAATCGTATTTTGCTGTACGAATACAATTTTTTTATACGATTTTACCTTAGTAAATTTCCCCTGAAAGTCTACAGGCCTTAGGTGGACACACTCAAAAAGTTTACATGGGTCTAGGTTGCCAGGGTCATTAGGTTGACATAAGCATTAGGTTGATATGGGGAAGGTTTTTTCACTCTCTTTTTGAGCCGACATGTATTTCTTCTACAATCCCCATGGCAGCCTATTATGGGATATTTCCCTTTTCCTAGTTTCAGACAGGTAGCACTTTTTTCATACAGGAAGGACCGCCCCCTCAGGTATATAGCTCAGCTCAACCCTTTAGCCTGTGTCTTTTTTCCTGTCTCCGTAGTTAGACAGTGTAAGGTAGTTTGTTTGTTTGAGAGCTTACATTAGAAGGCATGGGGAAAGGATTATATGATAGCCAGCCCTATATGATTTTCTGGAATCATTGTAAGACCCAAGAAAAAATATATATATGTGTGGTGCGCAAATCAACAGCGGCTGGCACAGGGTGGTCAGACTCAAAGATAACAAATAGTAAGAACAAAAGGATAGTGCCTGCACTGGCTGTACCAATAAATTGTACCAGACGTTTATCAAAAAATATATAACAATTTTAATAATACATATAAAATTAAATATAAATATAAAATATCACACTGTACATGTTAAATTCCTAGACATATAGTCCAAGGGGATTGGTAGTGTATCACCGGGATATTTGTTAAGAACAATTATAGCTGAGATGAAATATGTGAATGCCGACAAAGATTTATATTACCATCCTTGTCGGTCTGGTAGATGTTGTTTGTCCAGACAATTGGAATAACAGTCCAAAAGGTGCCCTATAATTGCAAGGGCTCAGGCTCCCCACTTGATGCACACGACCTCTTGGGAACTGGAAAATTAGGGATCATGCAGATATCCCAGATGATGGATGTCCAGATTCTCTAGGAAGGGCATCTGTGGGTGGGGGTGGGCTGTTTACCACAATTTTAGATGGTTTCTTGGACCAGTTTAAGATGGATCACAATTTTGGAGAATGATGTCAGTAGCAAAAGTCTCAGCAGCACAAGTATCATGGGTATTTCGAGGCTCAACGCGTTTCCCCGGATCTAAACCTCTGGCTTCTTCAGGAGCAGGTATACAACTGTGAGCTCCAGGCTCATATTTATACCTAGGGGCTAATTGTCTAGGACATACATCTGAGTGTGATTTACAATACAAAAGATAAAATACTATGAGAAACGTCTGTATCTAAAGTTAATCATATACTTTATTAATGAAGGAGGTAGTGTGACGCGGCCACACTGTTGCCCGGCAACGGACCCGGTCATGTGCTCGTCACATGACTCGGGGCGCATTAGACGGCGCACAGTGACGTCTCTCCACGCACCACCCCACCACCCATAAGGCTCGCGTGTGTGTGTGAATAGGGCGTCATACGCCCTGACCTCCTGGGGGTGGTGCGTGGAGAGACGTCACTGTGCGCCGGGCAACAGTGTGGCCGCGTCCAGGTATGCTAGTGGGTCTCGGGACAATCGCGCCACCGATACCGGCAATCGGTGCGTGGTGTCAAGGTCCCCGCAGCATCCTGCACCCCTCTGGAACACAACGATATGCCATATATGTTTCTCTAACCTAACCTCTAACCTGAGACTTTTGCTACTGACCTCATTCTCCAAAATTGTGATCCATCTTAAACTGGTCCAAGAAACCATCTAAAATTGTGGTAAACAGCCCACCCCCACCCACAGATGCCCTTCCTAGAGAATCTGGACATCCATCATCTGGGATATCTGCATGATCCCTAATTTTCCAGTTCCCAAGAGGTCGTGTGCATCAAGTGGGGAGCCTGAGCCCTTGCAATTATAGGGCACCTTCTGGACTGTTATTCCAATTGTCTGGACAAACAACATCTACCAGACCGACCAGGATGGCAATATAAATCTTTGTCAGCATTCACATATTTCATCTCAGCTATAATTGTTCTTAACAAATATCCCGTTGATACACTACCAATCCCCTTGGACTATATGTCTAGGAATTTAACATGTACAGTGTGATATTTTATATTTATATTTAATTTTATATGCATTATTAAAATTGTTATATATTTTTTAAGAAATGTCTGGTACATTGTAAGACCCAAGGCTTTATCCCCGTCGGCAGACTTCGGAAAATGGCTAAGGTAATATGCCCAAAATGTCTGATTTACCTGGGTATGTTGGCGCTTGTGGTCAGAGGCTTATGAGGAAAGGTCACAGATCCGGACACCGGGAGCAGCATGCAGCCGCAGAACGCCCGTGGCAGAGTGGTGCAAGTTACAGGCGCCATCTTGGTGCACCACAATGTATAGGGATGACAGGAAGTCCTCCAGCCACCATCTTGCGGTACCTAGCTAGCGCCAGAAGTGAGGCGGAGGAAATGCAGCAGCGGCCATCTTGCTCCTCATATATAAACATATTCTGTATTATGGCGGACACCATATTGCTACACCCAAAATGGTAATGATGAGAAGGTGACTCGTTTGCTCCAGGTATTATTCCAGGCACGTGCAGCACGCTGATGCTGACATTCAACTACAGCTCCTGAGAAGGTTTTTGCTGCTGTTGCAATATGGATCCTTCTTCCCTTAAGCCTGACAATGCCCTGTCAAGGTAAGCTCTCTCTCTTGTTTTGGACATTAGTGGGTTTTTTATTTATTAGTTTAGTTAGTAATTAGTTCTTTCTGGGCAATGTGCCTGTCTCACCTGCTAGGAAAAAGGCTGTCAAGAAGAAGCATGCAGCTGCAAAGTGTATTCTGTGTGATAAGAGCCTGTTATCTACAAGCAAGGGAGAAAAGTGTGATGAATGTAACATTCCAACACCTGATGTTAGTGTGGAACAGCCTGACATGACTAAACAACTTATGGAATGGATGAAAAAATCATTTGTTACCAAAGAGGAATTAGCTATGCTACAGCCAGCTGAAAGAACTAGGTCTCAGACCAGCCTAGAATATGATGAGGTCTGTTCAGAGGAGGAATGTCAAGGAGACTTCCACAGTTCTGGATAAGAATCTGGAGAAGCCAGAGAAGAGACTAGTTCATTTGACATTGAAATAGTGGAAAGTATGTTAAGGAATATACACAAGGCTGTAGATTATAAAGATACAACTGAACCAGTCGAGGGACAAGGTATTCTATTTGAAGATAGAACCAAAAAAGGGAGATGTTTTCCAGTCCACAGACTAATGAAAGAATTAATCTCAAAATGTGGAATATTCTGGATAAGAGGTTTGGTAAATTACCACGTTTGGATAAAATGTATCCATTCAAAGATGAACAACTGTCATTATGGTGCACAGTTCCTAAGGTGGATGCATCCATTGATCACATCAAGAACAACAATTCCCCTTGAAGATGGGGCATCATTCAAAGATGCAATGGACAGGAGAGAAGAAATTTTTCTAAAGAAACTGTATTCATCATCCTCTGTTTCCTTAAAAGCTGGCCTGGCAGTGGCTTCATCATCAAGAGCTTTAAGATTATGGTGTTCGCAAATGCAGAAAGATATGGAAGATAAAATCTCCAGACAATATCTTTTGCGCACCTTAGGAATTATTCAAAAAGCAATATTTTACCTATGTGAAGCCTCTTTGGACATGGTCTCTTTCTCAGCCAAGTCCTTAGCTGCTGGGGTGGTAGCCAGAAGGCCATTATGGCTCAAAAATTGGAGTGCTGATACTCATTCTAAAAGCCGTTTAGCTTCTCTGCCATTTTAGAGAGCATTTCTGTTTGGCGCAAATCTTGACGAGATGATAAAGAGAATTACAGGTGGCAAGTCATTACGATTACCTCAAGACAAAAAGAACAAGTTTCCTTTACCCACACCTTCAAAGCAATATTTAAGAGAGGCCAGAAGTTATAGACCAGGACGCCAGTATAACCGCAGAGGGGCAGGTTCTAGGCAGTCCTTTTGTCAATATTCCAGAGGCTTCCTAAGACAATGACTATGCCAGGGAAATACCTGTGGGGGCAAGACTTCTGACCTTTGCAGATTTATGGCAAAAATCGGTGAAGGAAGGGGGGTATTGTCTATAATAAGAGAAGGCTACAGGCTGGAATTATCTCATGTACCAAAAAAGGACAGATTCCTAAGATGAAGACCTGCACAGGGCAAATCGGAGAAAGACACATTGAAAGAAATCGTGTCACAACTGCTAACCCTGGAAGCAGTAGAATTGGTTCCAGAAGAACAGAAACAAAGCGGGTTTTACTCAAACCTATTTCTGGTTCAAAAACATACAGGAGGATTCAGATCAATCCTAGACTTAAGAAAACTAAATTTGTTCTTAGAAAAGAGAAGTTTCAGAATGGAAACTCTTCCATCCATACTGGCCGGTCTCAGAAGAAATTACTTTCTCTCAGCCCTCGATCTGAAGGATGCCTACTACCACATACCTATACACATGCAGGATAGGAAATTCCTAAGATTCTGTCTGTTCAACAACCACTATCAATTCACATGTCTGCCTTTCGGTCTAACATCATCTCCCTGAATTTACACAAAGGTGTTGATCACCCTCATAGCTCATCTGAGAGAAACCGGAATACAAGTATGGCCATACTTAGAAGACATCCTGGTTGCAGGGAGTTCAAGTCAAGAATTAGAAGGTCATCTAAAAGAAGTTATGAATTACCTGAGGCTACATGGTTGGTTAATCAACATGAAAAAAGTTAACTACAATCAGTTCAAAATATCCAGTTCTTAGGGGTAAGGAGAGATACAGTACGGTTCATAATCTCCTTGTCCCAGGAAAGATCTCTGAAGATACAGAATCTGCCTGCAAAATACACAAAGAAACATTTCATATCTCTAGAAGAAGGTCAACAGCTATTGGGAATGATGATATCAGCTATAAAGATTGTGCCTTGGGCTCAGTGGAGAATGAGGACCCTCCAACGGAAATTACTGCCACATATAAGAACAGGGAGAAAAATTCACGTCTATCTTAAGGAATCAAAGTAGTCAATTTTATGATGTATGGGGGAATGGTATTATTCGGAATGTTATAAAGTTCACACAGCAAATTAAGAGCACTAATATTACAGTCGTCTAAATTAGTACAAGGAAAATGAAGTAAAGTTTGTGTAGTTTATCTCTTTGGTAAATATATCTTTAAAGTATGTTTATCGATTAATGTTATTCACAAGTATAGTAAAGGCACTTTGCACTTTATTGTGGAAAATATATTATTGAAAAATGCACTTTTATTCCTCTCTATTCTCACGGACTATTATGTTATAAGAGATTAAAAATAAAATCAATTGTTTTGTACTGATCAGAATGTACTCAGAAATATAGTAAATTACGTTTTGTTAGATAAGGTATAAAAACCACTCTTGTAGGAAAGTAAATGGACTGTGCAAAGAGTATACATTAAATAAATAGTACTGTCTGATAGCTTGAATCATCAAGGAGGCACAAGGAGCAAAGCTCTGATGACCATTACCAAGAAAATACTCAACTGGGCAGAAGTGAAGATAATATCCATATCATCAATATTTCTACCAGGGAAAGACAATGTTGTGGCGACTTCCTGAGCAGAAAGGAAATCAGCCCAGGAGAATGGGCGCTCAATCCTTCTGTTTTTTAGATGGTGGTAATGAAGTTTGGAATGCCAGAGATAGACCTTATGGCAACACAGAGCAACAGAAAATCGAGAATATTCTATTCAAGATTTTATCTGCCAGAAGCAGTGGCAACAGATGCCCTTTCAGTGAAGTGGAAGTTCTGACTGGGTTACATATTTCCACCCATACAACTGATAAGTCGTGTTCTGAAAAAGATGCTGGAAGATCAAGTCTCAGTCATTGGGATCCTACCGTACTGGCCGAGGAGACCATGGTTTCCCATGATATTGAAGTTAGCTACCCAAGAAACGCTACACCTTCCAGTGATGTCAGATCTTCTAAGCCAAGGACCCGTTTTCCATCCCAACCCCGGGGCTATTTTGTCTAAAGGCATGGAAATTGAAAGGAATACCTTAAGACAACAAGGAGTGTCTGATCAAGTGATTGACTAAAAGCAAGAAAGTATCCTCCCTGGTGTATTATAGAATTTGGAAAAAGTTCTTAACCTGGCTAGAAGTACCTTCAACTTAGTCCAAAACTCCTACTTCTCAAGTCTTACAATTCTTGTGTGATGGCTTTCTTCTAGGAATGGCAGTATCCACCTTGAATGTGGATACTGCAATTAAGTGTATTGTTGCAATGTAAGCTAGCTGAGCAGAGCAATTAAGAAATTGAGACCTCTCAGGAAATCAATGGTGTCACCCTGGGATCCACCGAGCCTGAAGCGTGGCGAGCTGACGCGGATTACTTTACATGTAACCCACGTCCCCTTGCTGCGCTTGCCACACTTTATAAAATCAACCCATGCCGACGTGGATAGTGGGGGTATGAACAAGTCGGGAGGACACATAATGCGTCCCCTCACAGGGCTCGCTGAATAATACAGCCACAGTAACTTAACCTTCACCTCTGACTGACTATGCTCTGTGGGAACACTACACTGAATCTGACAGGGATGCTGACTATGCTGGCCGCGAGAACACTACGCTGAATCTGATAGGGATGCTGGCTGCGCGCTGGCTGCGGGAACACTATGCTGATTCTGACAGGCATGCTAACTATTTAACGTGCGCCGTGATATTACACAAGTACCCTTAATTTCTATCACATCTGCAAGAAGAATAAGCGAGAAACAAGCCTTATGGTCAGAAGAACCACATCTTATCTTCTTTCCAGATAGAATTCTGCTGAGGACTCATCCAGATTTTCTACCAAAAATCATCTCAAAGTTCCACTTGAATCAAGAAACTATCTTACCTGTTTTCATTCCTGAAACCACAGATAGAGAGGAAGAATATTGGCATTTGCTGGATCCAGTAAGAGCAGTTACTCTTTATCTACAAAGGGTAAAGGATATCAGAAAGTCTAAACAGTTATTTATAATCCCTGAAGGGGTTAGAAGAGGCTCGGTTCCTGCTAAGCAGACTATGGCAAGATGGGTAAGAAGTCTTATTACCCTTGCGTATGAGCTTCAAGGAAGGACCGTTCCACCAATCATCAAAGCACACTCAACCAGGGCAATGGCTACTTCATTGGCAAAGAAGGCTCAAACTTCTACCTTGGATATATGCAAAGCTGCTATGTGGTCATCTGTCCATACATTTACCGGGCATTATGCTTTGAATGTGTGTCCCCATCAATTTGGTGATAGAGTTTTAAAAAGTGCTTTGAATAAATTATACTTATGCATTGACATGTTTCCTGCCCTTAATTATTGCTTTGGTATGTCCCATAGTAGGCTGCCATGGGGATCGTAGAAGAAAAAGTCGAATTATACTCACCGATAATTCTATTTCTTCATAGAGATCCCATGGCAGTCGTTGTTTCCCTCCCAGGTTATGGATTATACTATTATTTGGGAAAAAAGGAGACACTCAAAAGACACAGGGAGATGAGCTATATACCTGATGGGGCAGTCCTTCCTGTATGAAAAAAGTGCTACCTGTCTGAAACTAGGAAAAGGGAAATATCCCATAGTAGGCTGCCATGGGATCTCTATGAAGAAAAGGAATTATCGGTGAGTATAATTCAATTTTTTTCATGCCTTACCATCCACTGGGGCGTGGAGGGAGAACAAAATAGTGTGCTGAGCGTAGAGAGGCACCATGCCTGAAGTATGGTGAGCACAGCAAGCCATGCGAGGGGACACAGATTACCAATATGGTGTCCCTGTTGACTGTGTCGGCATTCAGGACAAAAAAAAAATAGAAAAACCCATGTCGACCTTTTGACTGTTGATTTTCCCCATGTTGACCTAATGCTTGTGTCGACCTAATGAACCTGTCAAGCTAGACCCATGTCGACCTTTTGAGTGTGCCAGCCTAAGGTCTGTTAAGCTTCAGTGGACCACACCCTTAAGGTACAAATCTACACAAAAACAGCTAAGTGCAGGACATATTAGAGATAAAAACAGCAAAGTGCAGGACATATTAGAGATAACACTATATTATTAGATATGTGACACTGACAGGAAGTGAAACTGGGCAGACATGTGACACTGGGCAGGACATGTGACATTGTGCAGAACATGTGACATTGTGCAGAACATACAACATTGGGCAGACATGTGACATTGGGCAGACATGTGACATTGGGTAAGATTTGACGGTACTTATGTAATATCTGGACTCCTGTTTTTCTTATGAGACCGCGTCCCCTCGCCACGCTTCGGGCACGGTGGCTCGCTGCGCTCGCCACACTATATAAAATCAACTCCATGCGTAGTTGGACAGTAGGGGTATGAAAAAATGGGGTGCATTTAACATGGGAGTCCAGATAATACATAAGTACCGATTTGACATATGTGGAATGTGCTGTGGTTTCCATGTGTGCTTCTAAATTTCCATTTATAGTTTGTTTAATAGAGAAAATAAGGGTACTTGTTTCCTAGCACGGCGCCAGCAATTTTAATTGCATGCATCGGGACCTAAAAAATTGCGTTGATCGCATCGCATGCAACCAAATCGCATGTGATGCGATCAACGCGATTTTTGCATTGGAAGCAATGTAAAATGGTCCCTGAGACCCGATTTTACATTGGGACCAATGTAAAATGCACCCCAGACCCCTATTTTCATTGCATACCCCCCTCATGGGTCAAATGCCCCCCCATTGTTAACGCCACCCCAGTTTTGACGCCTACCCGAAGCGTGGCGAGAGCAGCGAGCCCGCAAGGGGCGGCAATACACGTCCTCTGACCTTTTCATACCCCCACTATCCACGTCGGAGTTGATTTTATAAAGTGTGGCGAGCACAGCGATCCACCGAGCCCGAAGCGTGGTGAGGAGACGCGCATTACTTCACAGGTATTACGCGTCCGCTCGCCACGCTTCGGGCTCGGTGGCTCGCTGCGCTCGCCACACTTTATAAGATCAACTCCACGTGGATGTGGATAGTGGGGGTATGAAAAGGTTGGAGGACGCGTACCGCCACCCCTCGTGGGCTCACTGCACTTGCCACGCTTCGGGTTAGCATCAATACTGGGGTGGCGTTAACAATGGGGGGCCATTTCGCATACAAAATACCCATTAGGGTGCCTATACAATAAAAAATCGGGGCCATTGGGGCATTTAACATTGTTCCCTATGTAAAATCGCGTTGGTCGCATCGCATGCCATTATAATGGCATGTGATGGACGTGATCAACGCGATTTTGTCATTGACGGCTAATTTAACATTGCTCCCTATGTGAAATTGCATTGATCGCGTCATTCGGATCGCATGCCATTATAATGGCATGCGATGGACGCGATCAATGCGATTTTTTCATTGACGGAAAAAAGGCTAAAAATAGACAAATATCGGGTCGGTCGCGTCAATCGCATACCTTAAGTTACCTTAACTTAAGGTATGCGATCACTCACGATGGGCGCCGTGCTAGGAAACAAGTACCAAAATAAGTACAAAGTGTCTGTCGGTGTCCCCAAACATCTGACCAGCGTGGAGATTTCGAGAATGTATAACAGGTAATATTAGGATAATATCACATGCAGACAACTTTTTCATAGGGAAATTAATGTTACTAAAACAAAGCAACTGTTATACTGTAACAATGAATAGAAAAATATTTCCAGAAACATTTATTAGATAAAATAACAGAAAATTCAGTATTTATCTTTATGTGTCTGTGTCTATTATGGTCTATGGGGTCAATCCTATTAACCCCAATGTGTGCGGATGATTCGCAGAGTGCGAATCATCACGACAAGTGAGCACTTTACTGCGGGCCGAAGTCACTGAAAAGTGCGTGCACCTCCATAGGGGTGCGAGCAGTTTTCAGCTAATTCGGCTATGCGAAGGGTGCGAGATAGGCTTAATTCGGGTGTTGTTTTCAGTGTGAAATTGGCACCCGAATAGCAACTCATACCCTTCAGGGTTAATAGGATCAACCTCTACCTCTAGCACTGAGAGCTGTATTATCCCAGAGACAGATTTTACCTTAGCTCCTGCAGGTCACAGGTCGGTTGTCTCAGTCCCTCACACAGAACCTTCACTCCAGAGTCCCCCAGAGCATTGTATGACAGTTTCAGTTTGGTCAGAGAGTGTGATGTAGTGATAACAGAATAGAGATCTTCACAGCAGGAGGAGGTCAGACGACAGTTATTTAACCTGATGGGAGATGAGAGATCTGCATAAGTTGAACCTTGTCACAAAGTATAAATGTAACAGCTACTTACTGTGGACATTAGTGGGGCAATTTATCACCATCCTGTGCTGTGATAACATTGGCCCAATTTGCAATGTGATAATTGATACATCCATGCAATATAGTCAATTATCACATACAGGGACAGAGCTTCTGAAACATCTCCGTACAGCATTATCAAGGTATTTTTCAGAAAAAAAACAGTCATTGGCACCCCCTCCCCTTCATGATGACCTTTTACTCACTGTAATCCCACCTCACTGCTGATCATATTCACCTTCCCAGGGGTTCTCTGATCAGAGTTCCTACAGGGTTGACGGTCATCCGGGATTCTGATTCTGTTACAATTCTCACAGAAACACACACACACAGACTACAATAGCAGTGAGATACCAAAATAGTGTCTTATTCTCATTCACATACAGGTAGGTGAGAAGTATTACAATTAACTGCTGAAACACCTCACCCTTCCCAGAGACATGCATAGCTAAACCCATGAAGCAGCCTGATAACAGAATGCACTAACACACACAATCAACAATACAAGCAATTTTGTTGTTTGGCACAAATTCAGCTTCCACAGGTAGACCTACTAACTGTCTATGTAGACACTGTAGATCTATCACATGGAAGCATCAGTACAGAGCTACTGTATTTACAGTACATGTAATTGGTACATTAGGCAATTTATATTTTACAATTAGGGGAGATACTCCTCGGATGTACTGATATGTAGTTACTATACTCAGGGCTATTTTCCAGCAGGCTCCAGCAGGAACTGAGGCCCTTATTCTAGTTCACTCTTTCTGACAAAATCTTTCTTAGATGGACAAAACCATGTGCACGGCACGGTGGCAGATTTAAAATGTGCTGAGAGAATTAGATTTGGGTGAGTCATTTTGTTTCTGTGCAGGGTAAATACTGCCTGCTTTATTTTTACACTGCAATATAGATCTCACTTTGAAGTAAAACCCCACCCAAATCTAATTATCTCTGCACAAGTACCACCTGCCCCACCTGCAGTGCACATGGTTTTGTCCATCTAAGAAGGATTTTGTCAGAAAGAGTGAACTAGAATAAGGGCCTCAGTTCCTGCTGGAGCCTACTGAAAAATAGCCCTGACTATACTGACTTCCATTATATGACAGTGAGAACATTTGGCTCTCATATGTTCCTAAGACCCATATCACTGGAATTATACTGTAGCCAGCATGTAGGATAAGGACAGAAGATATTATTATAGGTACAAGTAAACCAAGTGATCTTAAAGTGCATATACAGATTGAGTATCCCTTTTCAGATATGCTCAGGACCATGAGTATTTTGGATAAGGGATCATTCCGGATTTTGATTTTTTTTTACATAATCACCTGGTCCCCTGGCAGCCCTCAATGTCCACAGCATCCCCTGGCAGCCATTAGATTCGTCTTCAGAGCTATCCCCGGTCCCAAGGATGCATTGCACAGGTGTGCGGGTGACTTCATGACATCACTGGCGCACCCAAGCAATGCATCCTTGGGACTGGGGATGCCTCTAAATATGAGCATGATGACTCCTGTGGATGCTGGAGGAACAGGTGAGTATGAAAAAACCCCCAAAAAACACAAAATATTCTGAAAACCTACAGGTTTATGAATATTTAGGTTTTTAAGATATCCGGATAATAGATACTCAACCTGTATATCATAAATTGGAGTCATGGGGAAATGTTCCTCACAAAGGGCCCAATTCAGACCTGCTCACTAACCTGTGTATTTTCGTAGCCTAGTGAGCAAGTTAACACCACCCCGCTGAATGCATGTCCCCTACCGCATGTATCCCTGTGCAGGGAAGCAAACAGATGTGTTTGCATGCATCGCACACAGAGGAGAAATCATTTGATGTTTACTTACCATCAAATGATTTATTTTCCTGTGGCCAGCACTCGCAGCCACCGCGTGACCCAGGAGTCACTCAGCGTCTGCACAGATTTATTTGAAATGGTGGTGGTTGCTGACAGCATCTGCCTGTCCTGAACAGGCAGGGGTGTGCGCCAATCATTTTTGCTGACATTCTCATTAATTGCTGGGGGTCCACCCAGTAACACCCCCTGCCTGTCACTCAGGCTGCGAGTGCCTCAGCAATGGAAGAACATGCTCCTAGTCGGGGCCTGCGCTTGCGCATTAGCGACAATGCATATGTGCAAACCCTCACCATCACCATTGATGCTGAATTTTGACCTATGCGAACAGGTCTGATTCAGCCTCAAAATGAGAGTCTGTATCACATGTACATGTGTTACACTGTAGATTACTGAATGCTGACAACAAGAACTAACTGATTACGACACCCATTTACAATAGGATTGCATATACAATGCAGTCTGGGAATGCATTGCAATAAAGACTCCCAAGGGGTGAATTTATGTCCAGGCAGAGACAGGGACAGGTGCTTAAATAGGACCCTGCCCCATGCAAACTGCTCATCCGGGTGCTGGGGGGGTCTGTGCATGCACGGTCAGCACTGACCCCCCCGCTTACCTGCCCTGACCACACTGCCCCACTGGCATTGTGGTAAGTAGCCCACAGGCTACAATGGGTTATCGCCATCTCAGAATGGTGGTAGCTGTGGGACCCGATGCGATGCGGCCTAATATTGGTACATTGGGCAGCATCACATCCTTCATAGAGACCTATGGGGGATGCAGTTCTGGACAGGACAGGAGGGATCTCAGCATCTATCAGAGATTCCCACTGCTGTCCCTATTTCTTACACTTCGGAAGTACTTAATATTTGCAGCTAATCCCCCGGGGAATTAGACACAAATATTAAATTATAAATTGGCCCCTAGAGGTGCTTATTCACTGTGAGATAATGGCTATGGCTGATTTTGAATATGCAATTTCCCCTTGAAGTGCATGGAGCCAATTTTGACTATGTGTGATTTTGCCTATCCCAAATTACATTGTATGTGACATAGTCAAAATTGCCTTGCCTGCACAGTCTATTTTTATTTGTGATACCATCCTTGCGGAGCCACGCATCAGTATCAAGAGCATTACAAACACTGTGATATTTGCTAACTTTTCTTACAATGTTAATGATACAGATGAAGCACCTGTCATTCAGGCAGTGGCTGGTGGTAGATTCAACAGCTGCCAGCCCCCGCCAGTCGCTGGAAGGGGACGCGCAAACACGAGGCGCATGTACGTCCCCTTACAACGGAGCTCCCCCCGTGTCCCGCTGTCTCACCAATGGTCCCCAATGCTGTCCCCCCCCTCCCCACCCCCCCTTAACCTTGCCCATCTCCCAGAAGTGGAGACGGGCAGGGTTCCTGTCCCCCGCTGACATGAAACTCTCAGATGTAGCGTCCGCTCGCCAGTGGGGGTGGTATGATGAGCACCAGCACTGAATGAGGGGCGCTACATCTGTATAATTAAAACATAAGCCAAAATTGCCCCTTGTTTATGCACCTTTAGTCACCCAGATTTTGAGAAGTTAACCAAAAGACATCCAGCAAGATGTCATTGCACAACAAGTAAGACCATTATCATGCAGCCTTAATCTAAATTAGGGTTCTATGTTTCTATGAATGTCAGTAGCAAGAGTATCCTGGTTTTATCTGGAACTCAATAATCAAGAAAAGGTGGGGGTTGCCGCACAGATCTACTTATATGTTAGAATATCCCAAATTTTCTGTGTCAACTGGCGTATAATGTTATATTGTTACAATACATTTGTCATCCTTCTGTCATGACTCAGGTTTGAGACATACTTATCTCTGTTTCAGGTTCTTGGCCAGGCTTGCACAGAGATTATCATCCAGGTTAGCGCCTTGGCTGGCACCACAATATCATCTCAGCGGGCACCGCTGAACACAGTCTGTGACCTTGTTGCTCACAAATTCCCAGCACTGGACCTTCTCTCTGTTACAGGCCTCAGGCCTTTCCACATGCACACCAAACGTCGTTTGTGTCTCCAATATGGAAGTGGCCATATTGGTTTGATTCACAAGAGTTCACCAGCCAATCCAGGAATGGTTATTCTGACATCATCCTGCAACATCCAATCAGCTACAGGCTCCGCTTATATATATATATTGAGACTGGAGCCAGAAGTCAGTCAGTATAATGATGTCCTGCAGCATTCCACTCTGTCTGCAACCTGACTCCCTCTAGTGTCCAGTCCAGGACATTGCATCCACTATCAGAATACCTGGTTTTCTGATTGCCTTCTACACCTGCTGGTCTATCTACCTGCATTGCTACATCCTCACTACAGCTGTGAAGTCACTAGTCCGAGAGACAAACATTAATATCTGCACTAAATACCTGCTGTTGCTGTTATCATCATCGGTGAACCTTTCCTGTGGCGACCATAGTGATACCCAGTGTATACTAACCTGCTGTGACATTACTCAGCAGTCCTCATCATTGTTCTATTGAAACTGAGCCTATCCAAACTTGTTAGTTACTCCCTGGCTCATCTAGTCTTCCAGAGATCCATCTTCCCCTTTGAGGGGTTCCTCCAAAGACTTTCAGTACTTTCTATGCAGTCTAAGTTTATTAAAAAACCCAGCTTCCATTACACTCCAGCGCCAGTCTCAGGCGTGACACCTGCATTATAATTTCACAATTTAAAAATGCAGATGACCGTCAGTGGTGCTCCCTATAGTAAATACAAGTAGGTAGTATACAATAAAAGGGAAGAAGTCAACTCTGTGGGAACACACTTCACCGAGAATACTCTATTTTGTTAGTTGCTAAAAAATTATTTTATTCAAAATCATTTAAAAAGAAAATGTCATATATAATCTCTAGTACCTGAAATGTCACTAGTAGTGACTGTATTTTAATATATCCTGCCAGTCGGGATGTAACAAAAGTTAACAAAATGATTTAAGTTTTTGTATGATCTTCATTCATACCGTTTCATTAGTCATCAAGAAATATGTGATAATATTCATGGTAATTTAAATCATGGGTCATTGGCCTAATGCAGAAGTTGTATAGTGATACCTCAGAGGTATGCCAATTTTGCAGTTGGATGTTGACCCTGAATGTGCTGCTATATATAGAACCATAGGATTCACATACGGTACCCTGTTATTACTTGGTGGTCTACAATCCAAGCACTAGCCCGGCCCAACACTTCTTAGCTCTCAAGTGCTGGAAGAGTTTGGGCGTAATCAGTGTGGTAAGACTGTATGTGAGCTATTCCTCTCTGCCATCTGTGGGTAAGTTGCAGAATTTTTTTTAAGATACAACTTTGTCAAACGCAAAAATGGGTATTGGATATGTATTGTCACGACCACCATCTCAGCTACCCTGGCTCCCTGTGCTGTTCCAGTCCCACAGACCTTTGACGTTATGCCCGCTGTCCTGGCACTCACCTCCGCTGCTGATGCCAATGCCAACTGTCTACATTCTGTCACTCTATCACCCGGGCTCCGTGTCCATCAGCCGGGTGGCAGCTGTGGTGTACAGTCTTTTGGCGTGCTAGCTCCGGGTAGTGTGAGGCACGATCCACCATGATGGTGTCAGTGTCATTCTAGGCCTCAGGCTGGGAAGCGCCGTCTGCAGCGCCTCCGCGTATGTTCTCCGCCGGCTGGTTTCTGTTGCCACAACAGGCGGCAGCAATCTTTCTGGTTTCCACAGCTGGCACTCCGTGTAGCTGACTCAGAGCAACCGCTTAACAATCTACCTCAACCTGCCTTAAAAATTTCCAAGCCGTTCCAGAGTGACCTCCCCAGTGTGTTGCTATCTTCAACAAGCAGCCGGCGTCTGACCGGTAATTCAAGCCACCGCAACCTGGGTGAGTGTTTGCACTGTGTCCTGACTTCTGGGATTCCCGGCAGTACAGCAAACTTCCATCCGCACTGTTTGCTGGAGACGGACGGCTCGCCCCCTGTGAAACATCTCAACAGCGGGTTGTCAACAGGCGGCGACCGCTGACAGGGGTGCTGGAGCTGTCTGTTGAATATACACAGCACAACTGAATATTTCTCTCGGCTGTTCAAATTTCAAAGGATCTGAGGTCGGTTACTCATTGATAAATACTCTGAGTAAGCCACTGACATTTATAATTCCCCAAATCCATTTAAGGATCAATTTAAAGGACAATCAGCTGTCTATTACAGCCCTTGAAATTGTCAATAGGAGTGTGTGCGAATATATCGATTCTTTTTACTTTTTTGTATTTTTATGAGCTTATATTGTCTGTACAATTTTATTGTGTGTTATTTTATATTAATAAATTTGTATTGAATTCATCCAACTGTGGCGCTCTCTAGATATACTATTGTAAAGCGCAACGGAATCTGCTGCGCTATATAAGAAACTGTAAATAAATAAATAATAAATATATGCGAATTATCGCTTATATCTTGTCTTTCTACCTATCTTTTGATGGCCTACACATGTAGCGATGTCAGGAAATTTTCTGAGCGATGTTACTACATCGCTCAGAAAATGCCCCTACATTGCTTCTTGTGCTTCTTGTGTAGGGGCATAGCGATAGCGATGCGCTGTCCTGCACATCGCTATTGCCCCAGTTATTAATATCCAGCATGCAGGATAAATCCAGTTAATCACTGGAGTTGCTGGGATCAGCGCCAATGTTCTCAGTAGAGAACATTGGCCCTGACAGATCACTCAGCACACAGCGCTTGCACATTGTTGTGTTTTGAGCTCACTGCTGAGCATTCGGAGCGATCTAGGATCACTCAAACAGCTCAGCAGGGTCGCTACATGTGTAGGGCCCAATACACACAGTTATAAAGTATGTTTGTAAATGAAAATGTGTTAATACTGTAATTGAATGTTATCAGTTGTTTATATAATTTAACCCTTTCTTCCTACATCATACATGCAATCTTTCTTGATTAGAATATCCTAATGAGTTTAAACATATACCATAACTCTGTGTTTCATATGCATGCATTATTATTATTATTATTATGCATTATTAATTATCATATGGTGTGAAATTATTAAAATAGTACATTTGCTTTTTGAATATGAGATTGATAATATATGGAGAGGAGAACAAAGTCCTCAGAGGTGGTAGAGGCAAATACAGTAGAACAATTTAAACATGCTTGGGATAGGCATATTGACATCCTTACAAAAAATAAGGATAAAATATGGTTTGAGGTAACATGTTTAAAAAAAGGGGCAGACTAGATGGGCCAAGTGGTTCTTATCTGCAGTCAAATTCTATGTTTCTATGACTTTGAGACTGAGGTTGGAACGTGAGCATCATCCCCTAATTGTGGGCGCTTTTCCTGTTCTTTTTATATTTAGTTTTCTGTAGAGCCTGTATGTCGTCCATGTTGATACTAATCTGCATCTTAGCCTCAGTCAGCCGCTCTGAAAGGTGATCAATCTGCTCTGTAATGTCAAATACTGCTTTCTGCAGCAGGGGGGCCATAGAGGCTTGAATAGCATTCACTAAATCACCATGATTAAAGTATGGCATGCCCGATGTGCCCAGAGTATCAGGGGTACCTGGATGTTTGATGAAAGTGTCTGTGATCGGTTTCTTTGCTGCTGGTGTTCCTGAGGCGGTGTCCGCGGCCGGAACCATATTGTGTGTTCCACACGCTGTTTCTCCGGGCGCTGTTGCTGGGCTGTGGGGGCCTGTTTAGCGGCAGATTGCGGCTCCAGGAACTTGTCCATGTCTGCAGCAGGTCGCCGGGGGGAGCGGTAGTGGGATCTATGATCGGTCGACAGGGTTACAACGGAGTGGAGCTGGGTGAGTGACAGAGCTGTAAGGAAGCTCTGCTCACTCCTCCATGCCACACCCGGAAGTCCCCCAGTAATCCTGAGATTATATAAGATATTTCACTAGAGTCATAGAATATACAAAAAGCTAAAAAAAAAGAGAAAAATAGGCCACATACTTATACATTGTTGAATTCCATATTTTCATTGAGCCCTTTTGGAACTAATACCACACAAAAATATAAGAGGGTTCCCTGGGCGCTTTGTAATGAATAAGACTCCCTTTTCACCTGGTTATGAGATGGAAGTACCCAAAAAAAGAAAAAAAAAAAAACACACCTTGTATGATTTTTGCTGGTTGAGTGAAACTTTAACATTAAAGATCAGACTCATACCAGAAACAAATGTCTACACAGGCAGTAAACAACAGTGCTTGTTGAGAGACAATTCATCACAAAGGAATCAATTCACTTGTTTTCTCAAAGTTCACTCAAAGAGATGATGAGATGGTAATATCATGGTGCAATACAATTGAATAAAACATGAGCAAGATAAAATACACAGCTATTTCATCAGCAGACTCTCACCATTTGAAACTGTCCACAACGAATGCAGACAATAAAAGCAGTAGTTGTAATAATCATACAGGCGTCCCTGGAATCCTCATCAATGGTTGAAACTCTTCAGAAAGATACTTTTATGTATCGAAACCGGTCGGCTGCTAACAGAGGAGGTTTCCATGGACTTTTACCCATTGATGGCGACCACTGCCCTAAAGTCAGAGATACATTTAGGAGTTAATAATGATTCTTTATTCATCTCACATGCTTCATTCAATGCTCTTTCTAATATACATAATGGATAGCCTAGTTCTTTTAAGGCTTCTGTGAGATTATTTGCCTGATATAGAAACTGTTCTGAAGTAGAGCAGTTTATTTTTATTCTCCTGTATTGACTCTTAAGTATATTGTCCAACCTTGGCTTGTAATGACTACTATTATAATGTAAGTAGTTATTACAGTCTACCTCGTTCTTAAATGTTGAGGTAATGATAATATAATCTTTTATCTTGAGGGCACCATGAAGGAAGGTAATTTGGGACTTATGTGATGGGTTGGTGAATGTGAAACTAACATTATTTTTTTAGTCTCATGCCATTGTGGAGACCAATACGCTGGGAGAACTACTAGATCACTCAATGTCAGATTCCTGGTACACAGGCAAAGAAATATGCTCACATAGGGGTTTATTCTAGTTCATTCTTTCTGACAAAATCCTTCTTAGATGGACAAAACCATGTGCACTGCAGGGGGGCAGATGTAACATGTGCAGAGAGAATTAGATTTGGGTGAGTTATTTTGTTTCTGTGCAGGGAAAATACTGACTGCATGATTTTACACTTCAATATAGATCTCACTTTGAAGAAAAACCCCACCCAAATCTAATTCTCTCTGCACAAGTTACATCTGCCCCACCCGCAGTGCACAATGGTTTTGTCCATCTAAGAAGGATTTTGTCAGAAAGAATGGACTAGAATAACCCCCATAGTCTTTCAACACATATAAAAAAATGCCCTATTGGTAATTTAAAAAAGTGAGAATTCAGGCAATTGAATTGATAAAGTCCACTCAAAGAGGTGGCGATACGTATAACCTCCTATGCAGGCGAGAGGCCTATTGGATTTTTGCCATGGGCACGCTAGTTCCAAAAGGGCTCAATGAAAATCTGTAATTCAACAATGTATAAGCATGTCGGCTATTTTTCTCTTTTTTTTTACTTTTTGTATATACAA
Organism: Crinia signifera; assembly: GCF_055691185.1. NCBI lineage: Eukaryota > Metazoa > Chordata > Amphibia > Anura > Myobatrachidae > Crinia > Crinia signifera. The sequence goes on from NC_139222.1 coordinate 44,166,596, forward strand.
TGACTAGTGAGATATCTTAGAGGTAAAGAATAATCACATGTTATAGATAATTGATTATATATATATATATATATATATATATATATATATATTCTGGTCGACGTTTCAACCCTCTAGGGGAATTTGTCAAGACATCAAATATATCATCATAGGCACAGCAAACAGGAGAAGTAGTACTGACACATGCTTCATGCTTTCTATATATACACCACTGGTTGCCATAACACATTACACCTGTCTCAACGCCAATCTCTCTGAATCATGTATCTAAATGCTTTTTCCATGTTGTGGTATCATCTATAATATATACAGGAGGTAGATCAAATAATAAACTTCATAGTAATGTAATAAACAGAGGGGAAACTTACTTTATTTCAGCCAACATTCACATATGCAGGGTCCAAACCCGGACTTCTGATTTGTGACACGCAGAACCAGCTGTATACGTTCCAGCGGCTTCACGTAATAAGGCATCTAAGGTCTAAGCAGACATCCTGTTGGTGGTGCACATCATGCATTCCACTCTTACCCGGATATGTGTAATCGGCGCTTGATCAATACACAGTAACTCTCATGCGCTCCAGTGACTCATAGTTCTGGGGCGCACGGCGCACTATCTATGTCACCCAGCCACATATTTCAAAAGTCTCCCCCTTGTTATTACTTCTTAGTGCTTCATAGGAATAGATTATATTGATCTACTTAAAGTGCTATCGTGCATCGTTTATCAATGTGCAATATAGGCAGCATGTTTTTTGTTAAAAATACACATATATACAAAATACCAAAAATGAAAGGAAACATAAATAACAACAACAAATACTACAAGCATGACAGTGGTGGGTCGTAAGAGATCAACCACAGGAAAAAACAAAAAAGGACAAAAATGTAAACAATGAAAATAGACCAGTGGCTATATTCAAAACGGCTATAATGCTGGGTCAATATATAGTATATATATATATATATATATATATATATATATACAGTACACTATGATTGTATATGTGCCTTTATAATTGTATATTCATTTATAATTGTATATTTGCCTTTATACGTATATATATATATGAAGGCAAACAGAGACCCCGATTGCGCTACAAGGGAGCAGCAACTCTATTATACCCCTTTTACACCAAAATCCCTGGTCGGACCCTGGTCTTTGAACACGGGAGTTTCCAGGGTTGGACCCAGCATCATACCCCATTTACACAGCACTGTGACCCAGGTCGGACCCAGGTCTGCGCCGTTTACACTGAACCTGGGTCAGCCCTGCTTTTCCCTATGGATGACATTAAATATGTCCATTTTAGGACTGATAAACTGCTATCCAACTTTCCCTCAATGATTTAAAATAAAAATTAAAAGACATAAAAAGTTAGCTTTTTTGTTGGTTTGTTTATTTAGTAAAATATTTTTCAAAAAGTTTTATTCAGTGCTCAAGCTCACATAGCGGTATAAGGGGTAGATTTACTATAGCGGCGCTATAACACTCCCTGCTTCACCTCATTAGCGAGGCGAAGCAGAAGGGGACACCGACAAGATCTACTAAGATCTTGCTGCCGAAGCGGGGGAGCACTAACTCCCCCTCCGCCGATGTCCCCTCCAGCTGACAGCGCGTCAGTTAACATTGAAGCGCTGTCTCCTTACCCCCGGCCGGCTGGACTGCACATGCGCGGGATCTCGCTACTCACGCGAGATCCCAGCGCAGCTCAGAGCCAGCAGCAGGGACAGCGCTGTCTCTGCTGTGGGCATAGGACATCGCCGCCTGCAGCTGTCAAAGTCAATACACACACAGCCGCCGATAAAGTACCCGGCCAGCAGGTGTGATAGATCAGGGGAAGCGCTATCCCCTCCCTTAAGGCACGGGGATAGTGCATATTCCCCTGATCGCCAGATAATAAATCAACCCCTAAAAGTGCAGAATCACCCATGTGCTCTCCCCAGCCCTTTCCCCTGCAGCAGCAGACCGAGTCTCCCATGTGCTCCCCCCATCCTATGATTTAAGCTAGGATTATGAAATCTGAGAAGAAATACTAGCAGGTAATTAGAAGGATCGAGTAAAACTGATATCCGACAATAAGAGTTCTCACACAATTTATTCCAACCCCTGACTATTCTCACTTATACAAAAGATTTTAAATTTCAGTCCCATCCATTTCCCCTTCCCTTTCTTTCTTCTTTTTTAGTTTTTCACCATTTTAGCACTTTTTTCATAACTCACGTCTTGCACTTACACAGTTTTTTAAAAAAAAATTTCCCCTTCCCTGTCCTTCATTGATTTATTTACTCATTGAATTATGTATGTGTGCATGTGTGTCCATGTACATATAAATGCATGCACATTCATGTATACACATGTGAATTTATTATGATATTACATAAAACTCACAGAACACGATTAAAATTAATAAAATTAATTTTATTATTCACCATATGCATTTATTCACCTCACTTGTTGCTTTATTTACACAATAATAGCTCTGAATATTATCAGAGATCCACTAATGAGCACTCTTGATATGTCATTCCCTGCTGCCAACAATGTACATGAGTAACATATCTAAAAACTCAGTATAAACTTTAGTGGTGATCCCCTTACATAATTGAATATTTATCAAAAATCAAGCAACCACTTCTCCAGTATGATTCCCGCCTGTCCTATTCTATTTATTAGCATACAGAATTAATACCTATCCTTCATTAGTAATGCTGTACTTATACAATACATGTAAGCAGATGGCATATTTCATCTCTCATTAATTATGTCCCTATGCAAATATATTGCATGATAAGACAGTAAATAACATAATACAAGATATAGCCCAGGTGCACAGTGAAGAGAAACATTTCCTGCAATTTCTTTAAAACAAGATTTAAAAATATCTAAAGAAACTCTTCCCGTTTTTCTGTCATTCAGCCTTTTATTATGTAAACAATTCAGTGGAAATCAAACACATATAATTGAAATAATATCACACGAGTGCAAGATAGTTATTAAATTCTTTACTTCTCCATTCTCTCCTTGTTCCGCAATAGTGTTTGATCCTTTATTGTTTCCCTACAGACACACATAAAGTAAGGCAGGGGTTAATAAATCTGCCGACGGAGTAGATGGGGAGGATTTCCCTAAACCTATGAGAGAAAAAGCGACAACCAATCCAGAATTAATAGACACAATGACACACCCTTACCTGCACTCATGAATATGCAGGAGGGGGCAGGTATTTAAGGGGCTTCCGGGCAGCCACCTGGTTGGTCCTGATGAAGCTGGTGCAGGCGACACGCGCGTCGACCAGACACTCTCAGAGTGTGTAAACTCCCAATATCCCTTCCCCACTGAAATGTATATTATAAATGTTTAGAGGGCGCACGGTATCCGCTGTACAGAGGCAGTGAGAGGCATCAAGCCGGAGACGTGGGTTCAGACCCTGACCACGTACTCAGTGAAGCAGGGTGTACGGAGCACGGAAGTACAGACACCGAGTGCATTCAGTGCACTCAGCCCTGACTATAGTGTGCAGCAACGCAACATACGGATCTGAAAGGGTTTAAGAATTGGAGTGTCACTTTCACTGACCTCGATTCCCCCTCAGACGCCGGCGGGTGCTGACACAGACCAGCAACGAGTGGTCTCACACTGTCAATACTGACAAAGTAAGAGACGCGAAAGTTACCCTTAAAACTGTGATCTCTTGCCTATTATAACACAGATGGTTACCATACAAAGAGAAAGTGATCTCTGATTGAAAAACAAATTTTGAATGACTAACTTTTGAAATTACAATCTATGTATACGCGGCAATAATAAGATGTTATGTGGCATGAACTATGAATAAAATCTCCTATCAGTACTTTTTATGATGCTTGACACCTATCCATTTAATAAAATGTTGATAGACTGTAACCTTTCAATTTTGTAACACTGCCAGTAAAAACATAGTAGCAAAAGCATTCATACTATTTGTGTAGTAACAGTGGACACGCCCTAATTAAGGATACTTAGGGAGTAGACATTGAATATCCCTGTATCTGTACTATTCTCTAGACTAAGTCTGCCCAGCACACCAGAATACTGGGGCGGGGGACGAACGGCATAAGTCCAGACTGCAATAGAGGAGAATTGGTACATCACTGTTCCTTCTACATATTTCCCCCTCTAATGACTCTAAGAGAGGAGTTGAAAACGTAAAACTGATAATAAATAAATGTCACACATCCACTTTGTGATGTAATTTCTTTATAAGGGCGGAGATTGATATGTAACCTCATAAAAGCAATTTACGGTAACTGACGCTGACTAAGATAGCGTGTGATTCACACATAGCACCACTCGTTGACATCTCCACTGCCTCATGAGAGCACTTACCCGTAATAGAATGGTCTTTCACAGAGGGTATTTAGTGACTTACTGCTAGAGGACTTTATTGAATAAAATATAGATCATAACAGTGATACTATACAGCCCTCTGCAGGAGAGCGGATACACAATATAAGACGCCCCAACCGATTTATATAGGGGAACGAATATTGGGGTTCACCATAAGAGGATTATATCCCCTTTTTTAAAAGTTTCCTACTTTTCACGTACCTCCTATGGTCAATGTTTTTATATGTCGCAGTTTTTTTAAAATAAGATACTATTAAAAGTTACATTTTATAATTGTTTTTCTTCAAATATTCCTAGTGCGCCACAAAAATGACAGTTTTTTCTTTCCTGTGAATGTATGCTCCCCCCAGCCCCCCCCCCCAAAAAAAATAATAATAATATAAATGATATTGCATCCAATTAGGATTTCTGTGTGCACTGCCCGTATTTTTCCTGGCTGCTGTCTTTTGCAACTGCAGCACATTGTGGAAAGGCGTCCAGCACTTCTGGTATCCTTTCACCACTACTCGGATGTCCCAACCTGGGTTGGGACCATTTACACCGCCCACGACCAAGGTCCAACCAGTGTTCAACCCTGGTCAGGACCTGGGTAGGAGACCAGTGTTACTGGACCTGGGTTGGCCCCTTTTACACCAACGCTGACCTGGGTCCGACCTGGGTCTAACCTGGGTTATTCCTTGGTGTAAAAGGGGTATTAGTCACCACTGTTAGCGGGAGACAAGAGAAATGTAAACAAAGGAATATATAGAGAGCGCTGATGTATTCCACCACCTGATAGAATTTCTTTTAAATCAATATTTCAAAACATGATACAGTGTTTACAACTACTGGTAATAAAATTGAATCTTTTATTCAAAATTCTTTGCTTTAAAATTCCATTATTGCGTTCATTCACTTCTTTCAAGATGATGACCACCCAACGCGTTTCCTCTTTTAGAAAGACTTCATCTGTTTTTTTTTAACACTGCAGATGGTAGAAATGCCAAACATAAGTCATGCTGAACATCAGTGCTTTTACGCAGTTAATTTCAGAAAGTATTATTAGTACGTACCAAAAATACAGTAATGATACAAACAGTGATGCAATTAACGCTCTTTTTAGAGATTCCACAATCAGTTGAAATATTTGAGACCAAGAAGAGGAGAGCATGTATAGAAGTGAATGACTCATAATACCTACAAAGGTTAAAATGTCCCATCGAACAATGCGTGACCAATGTCTCAAGGGAAATATATCACTCAGTTTTCCAACATCAAACAATTATGGACGGTAGAAAGCCTATAGGGAGCAGGGTGATTTATTTTAAAACAAAACTGTCACAATCCGGGTATACAACAAACTTATTTACCGTTAAGATGCTTGAGAAGACTGGCGCTACGCTCCAGACATGGTTTCCACTTGCGCCATGTCCGCGCTGCCTGCACTGTACAGCATCTGCCATTGCCCACTGCCGTGGACTCAGCGCTTGCGCTTCACACCCTGCCTGTCACTCCCGAGGTTCAGCTTCAGCCTCCTTCGGCTTCCATGCCGCCGCCATTACAATAGCTCAGACCATGTGCCAAAAAAACAAGGTTTCCCACCTTTCCTAGACATGGGAGCAGCCATTTCTTTCCTGTCACATGATCCAGTCTCTGCCAATCCTGGCAATCCTTCAGTCTGTCTCAGTGCCCCGTCTTTCCACTTCCACTGCATCCTATAAATAGGCTGGGTGAACTCAGAGCTGGGCCAGTGCTACTGACCTCATCCTGAGGTTGTTACCTGTTGGTGTGTTCTGTCTTCAATCTGTGTTGCAGGTTCCAGTCCCTGAGGATTCTGCTTCTTCCAGTTCATGTCCTCTCCTGCAAGCAGCTGCCTGGCTTCCACATCGGTGTTCTGTCAAGAAATTCTATCAGGTGGTGGAATACATCAGCACTCTCTCTATATATTCCTTTGTTTTTTATATATATATATATATATATATATATATATATATATATATATATATATATATATATATTTATATTTATATATATAGATCTATGTATTTTTTTATAGTTAGTAATTATTCAAGAGAAATAGCCAGGACTGATAATACGCCTGTTTTAATCACCGGCAGAAAAATATATGTATATACAATTTAATATAATAATATCTAGTAAGCCTTGCACTTTGCTTGAATTATAAAATATTTGAGAAGTATATATAATGTAAAACATTATTGAGAATTGTCCCTTGTGGGATTTGAACCTACACCTTGCATCTTGGAGTAATTGTATGTGAGCATGGATACATCTGTTGCTGCACACTTTTTTGAAGTGCATGTTCAAATGTTTATATATACTTTGAAGGTTTTATTTTAGTGATGCCATGGTTCTATTCAGTTTATGTATCTTATACATTGTTATATATTATTGTATAATGTTTTGTCTATTTATTAAGTATCAATAGACCACACTGGTGAATTCACTTCAAATCACATCTGGTGACTAATTGAGATTAATTGCCAATAAACCCGGATTGGTCATTTGGCTTTTTTAAACCCCACCAGTTTGACCACAGACTAACCTTCTGAAAAGACCACAAGGACCTAAGGTGGAGAAACGCATTGAGAGACTTACTACAAGCCAAAGAGACAGCCCAGAGCTCTCCTCACAACTTTGCCTGACCCTTAGATCCCCCAAGCTGCCTGCTCGCGGCAACACTCACCCGCAGGGCAGATGGTGCCCTCTGACACACAGATCTCTCTTATCGAGTTTGATCAGCTGGACGCAATGCAGACTCTTTGCCCGAATAGTGGCTTATACATCTGGGTCAAGGCTACAGGACGGTGTCCAAGGATCAGTGTGTGTCAATGTTGCCTGTGTTTAAAATATTACAGCACACTTGCAAGCAAAAAAGGTAATTGTGCCTACTTAACTTTAATTGTGGTAGCTGAGAGCACGTTGTTTGGAGAAAACTGATAAAGCGATACAATCAGCGGCATAACATATAGGATAACTTAGACATTAAATTTACTGCAGACTCGACTTATTTTTCGAGAGGAAATATATTTACTCACCAGATTTGCAATAATGACCAGATTGTGGTTCTAAATATTGGTTTTATTTTATAATATATTTTTGATGTTCTAAACATTTTTTATAAATTTGAATACATATTTTAACTCTAAGCACTCTCTTTCTAATTATTCTTTAGTGCTATATATTGGTTACAAGAAAACCAGTTGGAAGCTGCTGTCCTTTTATAATTTAGAGGTTAATGTATATAGAGAGAGGTGTTTTGAAATATAAATATGGGCGCTATTAAAAAAGAGGTTAGTACTCCCCTGAGGCTTCTGGAAACTCCTGATTAGGATCTCCGTGGTATTTTTCCGTTGTGATATATGAAACGAAAAAGAGAAAAAGAGAGAGCCGTGCTCCTCGTGTAATCCTGTTTCAATGTATAAATCACACTATCTTATAATTTAGATGATGGTTATATTCATTAGCCAGTATTTCATGTGTTGGGGTATCTCCCCCTCACAATCACACTCACACAAAAAGTAGATTAAATCGCATATCAAACATCAAATTTCCAGAGTCGTCAGGAGATTCCAATGAGATGGTATAAATCGGGGTTTCCCCCACTGTTATGTACTCACAATAACGTAGATATCAAAGCGCATATAGCAGGTTCTTTCACCTATGGATTTTTCTCCTGATCCAATTAATGAATTCTGGATTCTTGTAACATTAAACAAGTATCCTTTATTAAAACATACAGTTTTAAAAAACAAATTTGGATTTGAGTGAGACTCTAGGGCTGTGTGGAGCCGGTTGGGGCTGGACGGAATGATGTTTTTAAAGAATATGTGGAACAAGTCTTACCGGGGCCCCCTGTTCCTTGTCCACCTCCAGTCCACGTCCTTTTCCGCTCCACCAGCCGTTTGTCTCCTCAAATGTATACAAAGGGAACTCCACCGACGCGTTTCGAACCTCCGTGGTTCTTTTTCAAGGAGTTTTAGAGGTTAATGTGTTGATATAAAATATTATTTATTTATTTGTGTTCTCACTCGGGCCCGATTTTAAAATGTGTTTATTATTGAGTGCTGGGACAGAATCACTGGCCTCTCCTGATGTGAAATTATGGCATAAGTTATATGTACTTATGTATGGAGTCTAAATGGAGTCTAAATGGATGGTCCGAGGGGGATAAAGAAACTGCTTCGAGAGTATAAAACTCTATTTACTAGTGGGTACGGTACACAGCATATTATCCACTTATAGTGCCTCTACACAGGTGGTGGTCCATCTAAAGAAACCTTTACACACAGGGTCTCACAATTAACCTTGTGAGTTCAGTACGAATTTAATCACCAGTTCTGTTCACCTCACTTATCTGTTGAGAATAAGTAATCACCTGACACCAATTTCTGCTATATTTTAATTTTATATATATATATGTTACTGGCAAAGTGTGAAATCCGTCATTCTATAGAATGCCTAGGTAATGTATAGAATGCCCGATGGCTTCAGGCAAACTGTGAAATGATTTGATGTTTTATGCATTGCCTAGGCATTCTATAGAATGCCGGATGACCTGCCGGCAAAGTATATAACAGGCCTAAAACAACCATTTTTCTGCCTTGCACTGCAGCTATTTGTGGGGGTGCTTGGGTTGTTGTTTAATGGTGACGAAGCACGTGAGTGCCGTACGCGTCAATCATTCTCGCAATACAGTGTATTGTTGGTACGACGTTCCACTACCATGCCACGGATATTGCCAGTCCAGTGTATAGTATCCGGCTGAGGTTTCACAGACGCTGGCCCGTCATCTTTCCCCGTGGATTCTAGTGTTACCATGTCGGAAGGGAGTGTCTCTTCTCATCTTGTGCCCTTTTTAACACTTTGCCTAAATGGTACTGGTCATTCTATATAATACCTAGGAATTGTATAGAATGCCTATGAAAAATATGTAAGATCTTGCTCAAAAACTTCCATTTTACAGTTTGCCAAAAACTGTCAGGCATTCTATCCATTACATAGGCATTCTATAGAATACCGGGATTTTACACTTTGCCGGTAACATAAACACCAAATCAAATGATCCACCATCACTCTTCAATTGGAGTCAAGCACAATAATTGGATAATAACTTACAGTATCCAAACAACTTGTTCTTAAGGGAAAAATTGTACTAAAACAAAGCAAGGATGTACGGTAACAATAAATAGAAAGGAATAATAGCACTATTAATAGCATATATAGAAAATAGAAATAATAGATAATGAGGATGATTCATGTTGGCTCAAGATTGCCGAATTCGGTCCTGGGACCAATGTTGCGGGTCTGTGCATGTGTATCAGCAAAAATATGCATACAGTATGTAGACCCGCAGAGCGAACACCTTCAGCGTGGCATTCTCACAGAGAGGGACAGGTAGAAGAGGCAATGGGCTGTCCCATGGGGATGCCCAACATTTCATAGGCACGCCCAAAAAAATGGTGGGTGTGCCCTGAAAAATGCTGGGCATCCCCATGAGAATACTGGCATGTCAAAGCCTGCACAGGGTGGTTAGCTGATGTCACATGAGGTCAGTGCCCATCCCAAATTCAGCCATGTCCATGGCAAAAAAGTCAGTCTACATTGACTTTTATATGCGAATGGGTAAAAACATCATATTTTTCACCCATACACCTGAATGTGAATGGATGTGTCAGCATACACATCCAATCGCATGCAGATGTGGACATTTACATGGTGGCAGGGGGCTGGTGAAAGAATGCAGATTAGAAAGCAGGTCTGAATGAGGCCCAATCCATACTGTAGCACTACATATATGCTGCTGATTGCAGGCAGCATCGATAGAAAACCTTGGGGTTTGCACATTCTACCAATTCTGTCCATTTATGAAGTACAGTACTGTAGGCTAAAATGCAGTAAACTGACTGCCAACATACAGTGTAGTGGGTGAGGCATTTTGTACGTCCAAACATTTTTTACCTTATCATAGTGTGGGCTGGTGCATGTGGTGTCATGCTGTAACATTACACATACTGTAACATTTTGGATTGACAGGGCATCTTTATGGGGTCCCTTGGGACCTGCTAGGTTGCCTTGTTTAAAATTCAGGAGAGAAAGCCTGTGGGCTGTGTAGTGGATACTGTGTCCTAAATACTGTACATGTTACAAACTAACCTTTTTGTGTGCTTTTTCACAGTACCACATCAGCGCCCCCCCAGGCTGTGGTTGAGCCAGCCCGCTCCCTATCCCCTAAGATATGGAGGTCACCAGTCCATCGCCAGCTGATAGGTCCTCTCCGATTGTGGACTCACTTACATTACCAGTGTAATTGTGTGACCAGATTTGCCTTTGATTCTGGTAGTCGAGATCCCAGTGCTGGAAACACGACACCCCTGGAAATGTTTGTGAAAATGGCTCTTATATGCTCGAGCTGGCCTGCTCATACTGTATGACATTCTTGCTATAGCGCAAATCTGTGTTCAACCAGTGTAGTGTAATGAGATGCACAAACAGCAATGCCCTCACACATGTGAAACCTATATCTTTGCTATCTCCATAGTTGTGGGCTTGCATGAAGCCCTGGCTGACACCTGGTAGCCATTTCGTTAACACTCTCTGTGCTCGAGTCTCTAACCTACAGTACAGTACAGATCTGCGGTTTATTGACCTGTCTTGGCATGCAGTTTGCTGGGTATGGGATACACGTGCATCTCATATGCACGCGCACCATATTCTCAGTGAAAGCACTGTGTACAGTACTTGCTTATTTATCACTGTAGCATGTTACACTGTAAATAGTATAATGAGACACACACCTATGTATTTACATTTTTAGAGAAAAAACTCTACTTTGCATTTCAATGGACACTTCACTAATACACAATGTAGATTATTTCACTATACAGTAGCAGCTGTGCATTAGACATCTAATGCATATGCAGAGGTGATTTAAAAAATTTACATCTGGTGGATGATCACTGGTAATGCACACATTTGGTAACGTCATTTGGCAAATGCCAAGATGAGCAACTTATAGCGCTGCGTGAGAATAGGTGCACTGTGGTGACTTTGCGAGCCAAACACCATAGGCATGGTAGATGAGTGTGGCTCCATCTTTATGAGAAAATCCAGCAGCTATTTCCTGTTTCTGTGCCTTGTCTGGTCTATGGCTAGTATATAAAGAACTTGTACTGAGAAAGATCTTACTGTAGATCCTGTAGGGCACAATCTGGGTGTCTCAGTCCCTCACACAGAAGCTTCACTCCAGAGTCCCCCAGAGCATTGAATGCCAGGTTTAGTGTGGTCAGAGAGTGGGGTGTAGTAATAACAGAGCAGAGATCATCACAGCAGGAGGAGGTCAGATCACACCACTGTAACCTGATGGGAGATAATAGATCTGGGTTAAATTAGTCATTTTAATTCTAGTCTCACACTCAGCATGACGCTATCACTAAACATTTCACATTTTCTTTATAATGATTTCCCTCATGCAAAATGGCTATTTCCAAATGAATTGAGCAAAATTCTAAATAATAAAACATTTTAAACAAGCTTAATGCATTAGATATCACAGGTCAGAAACACAAAATTACTCAGAATACTGCAGATCCTATAATTAATAGTGGTGACTGCAAAGTTGAGCTATTTACAGTATTTAACTTTTTCTATCTGATCTCCAATTGCTTACATCATCTGCAGGAGGCATTATCAGGTATAGGATACAACTACTGTATATAAAACCACATAGACATACCTCCCAGCATCCTCTGTGTAACCAAAGTTGTGAGCATGAAGAATGGGCCTGGACTCATGGTAATGCCCATGTTCTTGTAAAGGTCCATACACAATGGGAAATTATGCTGTCATCACTGGGGGGAAAGCCACTCAGTTCATACACACTGAGTGGCTTTCCCTCTTCGTGGCATGCTCATCAGGGGGAGGGGCGGCTTTGCATAGTGCAGCACTATGCAAAGCCGTCCTCAAAGCCACTCATCTGCTGGTAATACCAGAAGATGAGTGGCTTTCCCGGAGATGATGCGGGGAACGTGCATCACTGCTCACCACTCACAATTGCTTTTTTGAGCAGCTTTCAGATCAAAGTCACCCAGTGTGTATGGGCCTTCACTCTGGGCCTGCCTCGCTTTCCCAGAAATGCCTCCATCATGTCTGGCACTGTACGGATGCTGCGAAAATCATCTATTTATCTGTTGCTCTGCTTTGTCTGATTTTGATAAGGATGTGACAATGGGAGAAAGCCAAAGTTGTTAAATTAAGGAAAAATGGAAAAAGTGTATGTGCGCTGTCGGACCGCAGTCTGTTGCACTTAGAGAAATCACAGTTTATCAAGTTTTCTATTCCAGCCTCAGTCAGATGTGGGTTCTTAGCCAGACACATATATAGAAACCACCAAAAGAGAAATACAAACTGTGCTAAAAGGTTTTAATCCAAAAATAAGCATGAAATATGAAAGCAATAAAAATATAAAATAAAATGTAACAAGATAAAACCAATTTCATTCAGAGGTCGCTATGTCTGGCATTGTTATTGTTGTTAACAACTCTGTCTCATATGGCAAAGTGATATATGAAGTCCTTATAGCGCTATTTCATTTATTCATTTTTGCATGCAATAAACTCTGTTAGATGGAATGAACAGATGGTTCAGTGGAGAGTTGTCAGAGGACAGTCCTAATTAACCAGCAAAACTTTATAGTAGAAATTTGTTAGTAACATTCTGTGTTTATAGTGACCACTCCTCTTAGTAGTAGGTAGGAATGCTGGCCTCAGCCAGATTGACAAAAGAACATATGTTCTCAACTTATTGTACTTTTATCCTGACGACATTAAAAAATTTGAAACATTGAAACAGACAGAAGCGTCCGTCTGATTCCTGTTTTATGTCATGAGTGCCGCGCCATCCACACCGATATACTGCTGATCCAGCTGCGGGGGCACCAAATAAGTATTTTATCGTTATTGGGAGTGCCGGACCATATGCACACATTATATATATATATAGATATAGATATAGATATAGATATAGATATAGATATATTGCAAAAAGAGTAGAAAAGACGCACCAATGAGCACAAAGTAACAGAATTTTACTGATCAAATAAAGCTCACGTACACAGGTGTTAAAAGTATAATGCTTGCCAGCCAGATCATAACACCATCACAGCCCGGATACTCCTGTGGGGGATCACCGCTGCTCAGCTTCAGCCGCAGAGACCTCATACCAAGACACTGCACCACTCACACAGGACCAGAGGGGAACGCCGGCTGGAACACAGGTGGAAGGACATCTCCAATGTCGGACCATAGAAGTCACGCCCTAATTCTGTTACTTTGTGCTCATTGGTGCGTCTTTTCTACTCTTTTTGCAAGATTCCCCATGTCTGAATCTATGGCACGATCCTAAAGAAAAAGTCTGCACACACTGGGAGTTGATGTGGAATTATTGACACCTAACACTGAGGACTTTTTGCGCTGGGTATATTCTTTGTATATGTATATATATATATATATATATATATATCTTCTATATAATAAGTTGAAGAGTCTGTGTGCGTGTGTGTGTGTGTGTGTGTGTGCGTGTCCGTCGCATTGCGGACACACCGTGGCACTCAGAGACACCAAATTCAGCAACAAGATACCTCTGGACCCGGTGGTGTGCACGTCGAAGCCCTTTTTGGGAAATTTCACTTAGAAATTTAAAAAACACCAAGTTTTAATTTTCCTTCATTGATGTTCTGGGGAAAAGATCGACGATCTGGGAAACCGTTTGCGAAGGAACAACTCCACACCTGATTTCATTGCTGTCATTGAGTATGAATGACACAGTCTAACATTATGGTGAAGGCTTTAAACAATTAGGAAATAATTGAGGATATACATAGACCACACATAAAACACACACACGTACACATTGTATACGCACACACACAAAACACACAACACACACATTTATACGTAGAGCACCTCACACACTTACACATTGGACAGATACACACACACACAACACACCACATGCAGTACAATACAAATCCGTACACACTACAACACACACCCAAAACCAGTACAACAAACACACAGAACACACACACTTAAACATTGCCAGGATACGCACAGCACACTACACACACATATATACGTAGCACACCTCACAAACTTACACATTAGGCAGATACACACACATAACACACCACTCACAGTACAACACACACCCACATTCACTACAACACACACCCAAAAACAGTACAATACACAGAACACACACACTTAAACATTGCACAGATACACACAGCACACTACACACAGACAGATTTATACATAGTACACCTTACACACTTACACATAGGGCAGATACACACAACACACATATAACATACCTCTAACAGCACCACACACCTACACTCACCACACACACCCAAAAAAAGTACAACACACACAAAAAACACTCTTAAACATTGCACAGATACACAAATACACAACACACACATACTGTATATACATAGCACACCTCACACACTTACACATTGGACAGATACATACAATACAACACACACAACCACATACACTACAATACACACACAAAAACAGTACAACACAAACACACAGAACACATAAAAAATAATTTGCAGTTTATTTAACAGTCTGTACCGGCAAATAAAAACTGTACCTAATGTACCGTTTCTACTTTGTTCCCCATATCCGTCTCTCCAGTCCTCCAGCCTGTCACTGCACTCCCCGGCCAGTTGCACTGAGAAATCTTTGTCCTGGCCAATGCACCCATTGTTCAATACAAAGTGGGTACACTGCACTCACCCTGTTGGTCAGTTGGATATCAGGCACTGCTCTGCCTTAAGGGTTTCCCAGACTCTTTTGGTTCATAGATATGTTTGGTAGATGGGCATGAGCGCTGCATGCATTTGTTTGAATGTTATGAGTGTAAGAAGTTGAAGAATAAGACTGAGATGAAGATTTGTCACGTTATAGTGTACAATTTACTCAATAAATTGTGAAAAAAATATGTTTACATAGAAGTACAATCAAGAAATGAAAGTAGGATTAAAAAATAAATTCAGATTCAAACTGATAATTGTTTGGATGGTGGTGGGTTGCGAAACAAATCTATAGGTGGAGGGGGTATGGATATTGTGGGCATAATTGGTGTTTGGTACACCTACAGGGGGTCCCCAGTTGATGAGAAATTTTCACAACAGTGTCACCGTAGGGGGATTTCTAATTGGTGTTCGGGTGGTCTTTTAGGGACCCCTTTACAATCCCGTTGGTCTCTTCTCCTGGAGCCTACGGTCTCCCTCAGTGATTGACTATCATTAAGGGAGACCATAAGCTCAAGGACAAGAGACCTACAGGATTGTAAAGGGTCCCTAAAAGACCACCTGGACCCCAATTGGGAATCCCCCTATGGTGACACTGTGACCGTGACACTGTAGTGAAAATCCCATCAATTGAGGGCCCCCTGTAGGTGTAACAAACACCAATTATGCCCACAATATCCATACCCCCACCTATAGATTTGTTTCACAACCCACCCTATCCAAACAATTATCAGTTTGAATCAGAACTTATTTTTTAATCCTACTTTCATTTCTTGATTGTACTTCTATGTACACTTACATTTTTTTTTCACGATTTATTGAGTAAATTGTACTCTTTGTAACATAGCAATTCTTTTTCTCAGTCTTATTCTTCAACTTCTTACACTCAAACCTTATCAATGCACCCATTTATGATTGTGATGGCTGGATCAGTGTAGGGAAGAATTTGGCCCATTGCACCCATTCCCAGTGGTGCATTACAGTGGTGCGGGTGCCGTGCGTCGCGTCATGACATCATGTGGCCAGGCCCGCAGACCTGCTCCCACACTCAGGGGCTGCCCCACTGTTTGGTAGAGATGCCCGGTGCATGTGCTTTACAGATCCCCAGACCTCAGAGACTGCTGCAGGCAGGTTCGGTGAGGGGAGTGGCAGGGAGCAGTGAATTTTTAATTAATTATGGCGCGGTAAGTAACGCCCACCCCGGTCCCCACGCACTCAGCACCTGTAATTACACACCCTAGAAACTGTACCATTGAAAGTAAAGAAATGGAGGTGTGGCCACGTCCCTTTCTGATTTTGTACCGATTTCTGACCCTCAGATGTTGGAGGATATGTCATACAGTAGGTGCTACATCTCAGGAGTGGATGTGGAATTCATCAACACATACAAGTTATCAACTCAGGAGTGTTGTGTTTCAAACAACAACAACACCACACCTGATTTCATTGCCGTCATTGAGTATCAATGCAAACACATTCTAACATTATGGTGGAATCTATAACAAATTACAATCTTAGGTCTTTGGCACAGCATACTGTAAGATGACATTTTTCAGCAATTTAGGAAATAAAGAAACCCCAAGGTTTTCCCGGGCAACGCCGGGCGGGTCAGCTAGTATATATATATATATATATATATATATATATATATATATATATATATATATATATATATATATACATACAGAATTTATACAATGAAAAAAAAAATACATAAAAAAGGGGAGTTATGGTAAAACCTACCTTTGGTTAACTCCCTGTCTTCGAGGTTCCTGGGCCCACAGGGATTACATTGGGTTGTAGGCGGATAAAGAGGATATGGCACCAACTTCTCAAAAGCTTTCAGAGCTTCCCATCATGCCTGGCTCCTATCCCCTATAACCCTGCCTCCTTGCTAGGCTAGCCAGTTTTTTTTATCAAGCCCTAGCAGGCAGCAGAGTAGGACAAAGTACACAAACACAGGCACACAAATGTACACTCATGCAAGAGTACAAAAGGCCAGCAACTAGATTGCATGCCCCACAGACATCAGGCATACTGTGGGCCCAGGAACCTCAAAGAAAGGGAGTTAACTGAAGGTAGGTTTTACCATAACTCCCCTTTTCTTCTTCATGGGATGTCCCAAAGCAGTATTCTACAGGTGGGTAGTTGCCTGAGGTCCCAGTAGTACTTGAAGCCCAAATGCAGCATATTGGGAAGCAAATTTAACAAAGGCATAGAACCTCAGAAATAAATATATATACAAATAGTAAACTGAGGACCACGTTGCTGCCTTGCACAGCTGCTCAGCAGTAGCACCACGCCTAGCAGCCGCATGGTAGCTTGCTTTGCTCACCACAGATTTAGATTCCCCTTCCAGGTATACATGGACTCAGAGCATGATGGAAAAGTCCAAAAACAGAAGTGGAACTAGCTACAACCTATGTGTAAATGCAATGTCCCGGTGGCCCCCCCCCCAACATTCCCCACCTTGGAACACTGTAGCCTGCAGGTGGGACTATCCCAACAAAACAGTGATGGTTGGGGTTATGCATAGTGTAGGTATGGCACAAATAATGTCCTGTAACCCTGTAGAAGAGCAGGCTATGGATGTGGATTTGATTCTTGAAAACCTGCCTTTGGAAGGAGCCAAAAGTGTCATATTATAAGGATATTATGAGCCCTGATTCCCACCACATCTCCCTTCCCAGACACATTAATGTCTTAGGAAAGGAGAATATTGTGTTCTGTCCTCCTGACACTCCCATCCAAAACTATCCCCTTCTTTACCCCTCTATCCCAAGTTATCTCACAGCTGCAGCACAGCCATTTCTAGTATTGTTACATATGCGTGACTATCAGAGCAGGTCTAATTCCAATTCACCAGAATGTATAATATAGCTTGTAATAATTGGCTAATAGGGAAGAATTATATTAAAACAAAGCAATGGTTGCATGGTAACGATGAATAGAATAATAGCTCCATAAACTATATTCAGATAACATGAGACAATCCAGCAACTATTTCTTGTGGTCTAAGGCTAGTATTGAGAGAACTTGTAGTGAAACAGATCTTACCCCAGATCCTGCAGGGTAGAGTGTCTCAGTCCCTCACACAGAAGCTTCACTCCAGAGTCCTTGAGTACATTGTGTGACAGGTCCAGTCTGGTCAGAGACCAGTTTGTAGTAGTAGCAGCAAAGTGGAGATCATCACAGCAGGAGGAGGTCAGCCCACAGAGCTTTAAACTGATGGGAGATAAGGGATCTGGGTTAGTTTATTCCTTATAATTCTAGTATAAACTCAGCATGATGCTATCACGAAACATTAACTAGTTTCTTTATAATGTTTTTCCTCATGCAAAATAGCTGTTTCCAAATGATTACAGCATTGGTCTTTCCAACACCTGCTTAATGTATATCAGAGATCACTCGTGCATTACACAAACTAACTCAGAATACTGCAGATCCTATAATCCATACTTGTGAGCGGAAAGTGGATGTTTTTATTTTACTTTTTCTATTTGGTCTCCAATTGCTAACAGCACCTGCGGGTGGCATTAACATGTATAAGATAAAGCTATAATACCACATGGACGTACCTCCCAGCATCCTCTGGGATCCACATTCCCCAAGCTGCCTCCAACATGTGTGCAACTGTGTGGATGCTGTTTACAGCATCTATTCATTTGTTGCTTTGCTATGTGTAATAGTGGTGACAGATTCCCTATACCTATCCCAACATAATAGTGATTGTTGTATGTATAGTGCAGGTGCGGCACAAAAAATGCCCTGTAACCCTGTATCAGAGGCAGCTATGGATGTGATTCCAGAAAACCTGCATCTAAAAAGGAGCTAAAAGTGTCATATGATAAGGACAGAATGAGCCCTGATTCCCACCACATCTCCCTTCCCAGGCACATCAAGGTCTTATGGAAGGAGAAGCTAGTGCTGTGTCCCCCTGATATCTCCCTCCCCAATTGTATTGTTACAAGAGCATGACGGCCAGAGAAGGTCTAAAGTAGCTCATACATCAAAATGATATCCGGCCCGAATGCACAATTTCAACATACAGATGCAGCCTTTCTTATTGTTGCTGGCACATCTCCAGCCACCCGTATATGGCGCCTGGCACACATGTAGACCATTGCCAGGAATGGGGCGTTTGCGTGTCTCTGATGCAGGCACACCACAGGAGGTGGTGGTTAACGCACTAGAAACTCCTCTGATGAGAGCAGCTCCATCTGTATCATGCGATGGATTGTGTGCACATCATGAGGTGTTTAGGTACAATTTATGGCCTTGCGTGTATAGAGATCGATCCTCAGATCATATGTGTTGCACATATGATCAGTCATGATTGGGTGCAGATTGTGAGTAGGTTTTTGCAAATGTGACTGGTCATTTGACGGCTCATAAGAACGGCCTAATTTGAATGGCATTTTTCAGGACACTTCCTCTCATGATATGAGAGGAACATGGCCCTGGATTAGCTATAAGGCCCAATAGTGTTTACAAGTTTACAAGTGAACAAAAGTATGTGTTGTGCTGGAACCCAATGCCCACCAATGTCTATTAAATGCATCTATTTATATTTATTTTATTTTAGGAAGGCTTTTTTTAACTGTTTCATACCACCTGTTTTATACCAACTGTTTCATACCAGCACCACTGGACACCAGTGTTTAGCCACAATGCCACTGCCCACCAATACACTGACCATAACACTGGTCACCAGTTTGCCCATCAATATACTGCAAAAGTGCATTATACAAAAGTGTCCCACATGTTTTTATGTGTTCAATATGTGCAATTGTGCATTGCAAACAAGTGTTCCCCATGTGTTCATGTGAGAGACAGAGTGGAATCTTACAGTATCTAAAGTAAATGTATTATATCATATATTGATATAATGGTTTATGTATTTGATATCTCCAATTATATTATAAAAAACTTTATAGAATAGAGCGGCTCATAACAAAACGGTAATGTTACCACTAATCCAATCACACAGAAATGTCCATTATATGAACATTCGGTACTTCTGTAGTTTCACGGCGCCGGAAGAAACAGAAACTTGGCAGCCTGCCAGAGGCTCGCGTGCCGCTCTAGCTAAAGTGTTATAGTGTAACGTGATGTAGCGTAGCGCTGCGCGTGCCACTCTAGTTGAAATGTAATGAAGTGTAAAAAGGAGACAAACAGGGCTAAACGGGGCTTATAAATCACACACCCCGGCACACCGCTACCACAGGGGGTGTCCCGAATGTAGACGCTAACTTATATTGCAGTTTGAGACGCTTTTAGCGTCTCAATTCACACTCCCGGCACTTCGGCTTAGACGCGCGCGGACAGCGTTACGTAGTCAGTCAGAGAGCTATGCAGTTTGCGTAGTCAGTCAGTCAGTCAGCAGTAGCCCTGTATGAGACACTGAGGTGAATGTGTTCCTGAATCAGCCTCACTATCCACGCCCACCCGAAGCGTGGCGAGCGCAGCGAGCCCCACGAGGGGCGTCGGTACGCGTCCTACGACCTTTTCATACCCCCACTATCCACGTCGGCGCGGAGTTGAGAATAGAAAGTGTGGCGAGCGCAGCGAGCCACCGAGCCCGAAGTGTGGCGAGCGGACGTGGATACCTTCACAGCTATCCGCGTCCCCTCGCGGGCTTCACAGGTGTCAGCGTCCGCTCGCCACGCACCGAGCCCGAAGCGTGGCGAGCGGACGCTGACACCTGTGAAGCCCGCGAGGGGACGCGGATAGCTTTGAAGGTATCCGCGTGCGCTCGCCTCGCTTCGGGCTCTGTGGCTCGCTGCGCTCGCCACACTTTCTATTCTCAACTCCACGCCGACGTGGATAGTGGGGGTATGAAAAGGTCGTAGGACGCGTACCGCCGCCCCTCGCGGGACTCGCTGCGCTCGCCACGCTTCGGGTGGGCGTGGATAGTGGGATTTACATGGTCCACAGCTGTGGCGTCCACTAGTGGCACAAGCCCCAACACCTTTGCGGCTTGCAAGGTGCCTGTATTCTAACGCTTTAGCGTCTGAATCCAGGCTTTCCGGCTTCTTAGCGGCTATCTATGTGACTCGAGATTCAGCCGCAGTTGCGTCTGAATCTCGCATACAGTTTAGAAGCCCCGGCATCGCTGTGCCAGGGTGTCCACTTTAACATACCCCCGTTGTCAGCGGTGCCCAGGCGCTGCCTATTTCACTGTGGAACTACAAGTGCCACAGTGACATTGACCTGTCAGCGCCTGGGCAGCGCTGCTGCTGCTGGCCGGCCGCTACGCTGTTTACTTACAGCTAGAGCGGCACAAGCTCAGTCAGACAGAGCTAGAGCGGCACGCGCACAGTGAAACAGAGCCTCTGGCAGGCTGCCAAGTTTCTGTTACAGACTGTGCGCGCGGTGGCGCCGTGAAACTACAGAAGTACCGAACATTCCTATACAATACATTTTATTGGCTCTTGGGGTATAATAACTATGGGTGAAATTTACTAAGTTACTTCACAGGTCATGTTGCTATGGGCAACCAATCAGATCCTGTCTACTATCTTATAGAGGGTCATAAATAAATAAGAAGTAGATTCTGATTGGTTGCCCATAGCAACATGACCTGTGAAGTGTATTTCACATCTTTTGTCTGGGAACTATGTCTAAGGAAAAGGTAAAATATATTTTTACAGAAATGTATTATCCCAGCTCAATGATTATGTGGAAATTATGTTTTATGAGTGCAAGTCTATCGACCAACCTTGAGAAGCCTTATAAAATACAATATGCAGATTTCATGTCTTAACATGATTACAAAATGATGAGTTCAAGACTTGGTATTCCAGCTCTAATTGATCCAATCATACAGAATAAGTTAGACATGGTAGTGATGTACAGACTGTCACTCCACACCCTCTACCCCAAGTCACAGTCCCTCACCCTTCACCCATTGTTTTCAAACACAGCCTGTCAGTGCCTGCTACACACTAGTCACAGCACGTCACCCCACAACCATTGTCTCCAATCACCTACACCAACTATACCTAGCTTCCCACTCACAGACTGTCATCCCACACGCACTACACACCAGTCACCCATACCCTCTGTCCCTACTTAGTCTATCCCAGGGATGTAACTAGGGTGATGCAGATGGTGCTGAGCACACAGCACATTTGCTCTGTGGGGCAGACCATCCGCATCCATGCCAATCTGGGCACCTATTCCTCAGTGTGCTCCACTGATGGCCGCACCTACTGATTTCCTCTGTGCTCTTATCCCCCATTGACTGGAAGGTGGACAGCAACAGCACGGGAATAGACTAGAGGCCTTCTAGAAGTCCAACTCCCCCAGTGACCGACCGCAGTATGAGAGCCCTAAGATCCAGAACTGGAAGGAGGAGGACGAGGAGGGAACTGGTTCTTCTTCAGCCCGATCACATGGAGACTACTGCAGACCTCAGCAGGAGTGACCCAGTTCAATGATCTATGACTGCAAAGGCACCCTGCACCACAAGAACCACAAACTGCATCTCTTTGACACTCCATACATAAGAAGGTAAGGATCTTCGAATGTCACTGTGTGACACCCAATATCATATGTGACACTCTAATGGTACTGCCTGGCTGACTGATGCCTGCACACCCTACTGCCTGAATTTGTGTACTATCTTCCCATCTTGTTACCTCCTTATGTTCCTGTGTGACACCCTGTAGACCTACAAGCTAGTGAACCCCCTGTATTGGCTGTCTGACCACCTAATATTACTGCCCAATACCCTGCACATTCTGCTCTGACAGACTGTAGACCTCCTAGGTGAGGACACCCTCAGATACTGTTGCAAGGACTACTGATTAGCTATAATGTTCTGTGAGATCCTACTAGAATCTTACAACCCTTATTGTTATACTGACACACCCAACAACCTAACATACATACTTTCTACTACAAAATACCCTAATGTTCCATTACCCTTCACACCACCATTGTATTGTCATTTTACTTCAACATCTCCCTATCAATACATGGCACCTCTCTTACTGTGTATGATGTGCATATTTCGGGCAGCACGGATGGTGTATTGGTTAGTATTACTGCCTCACAGCACTGAGGTCATGGGTTTTATTCCCATCATAGCCATGACTGAGTTTGTAATTCCACCCCGTGCTTGCGTGGGTTTCTGCCAGGTTGTCACGATCCAGGTAAAACAAACACTATTTTAACCTTTAAAGTGTCTCTCCAGATTGTCACTGTGCTCCAAGTCTGGATATCCTCAGTATTGTAGCACAGATTCCCCAAAGTCTCTCCAGTGATTACCTAACCTAATGCTGCAGCTGTGCAGCAAAACCTGTAATCTCGCCTAATGCCTCAGCTCACTACAGCTGCACTCATTAATACTTTTGTTATAGGCCTTTTTTTATATGCAGCTAGCAAACAGACTTTCCCAACCAATCCATTGCAAATTCCCTCCTGGTTATTGGCCAGCCAAGTCTCGCCCCATCTGCAGGTATAAAAGTGCTGGGAGGACTACTGCACTTTGTCAGAGCTTCAATTGTCAACCGTTCAGTTGGATGGTCCTGTTTACTAGTGCTAACACCAGCTCCAGCACAGCCTTACTCTCTACAGTGCTCTTGCATTACCTCCAGCTGCTTCCATGCAGTCTCCAAGCCTGCTGTGTCCAGTCAGCATCCATTCCTGTTGTCCCAGTCATCTACACCTGCTGCCAGTTATCAGTGAACTCCAGTGGCAGTCATTTGCACCTGCTGCCAGTTATCAGTGAACTCCAGTGGCAGTCATTTGTACCTACTGCCAGTTATCAGCAAACTCCAGTTTATTCTCCAAGTCCGGTCCCCAATTATTCTTCAAATCCAACTCCAGTTTATTCTCCAAGTCCTGTTCCAGTTTATTCTTCAAATACAACTCCAGTTTATTCTCCAATAAAGAATTTTTATTTAAGTCACCTCATTGTCCTGGTCAGGCATTCGGGCCCTCCTTCATGTGTGAGTGGATTTCTAAGACCTGTTTCGGGCTCCAAGGTGTTAATACACCCTCAAGTGTGACACTAAGCTCTGACCAAAAAATGAATCCAGCCGGCATTTCCCCACCCACCAGCCCTGTACAGCAACTGGCCGCCCATCTGGCTCAGCAAGAAGCTGTCCAGGGTTAATTGATTCTGGGTGAGATTTAATAGGATGAGAGATTCAGAAAGTGAGAGATTCGGTGAGAAATCTCCAGTTTTTTTTAAAGGGGCAATCATTCACACTCAAACTGGTTTTAGCAGTGTAAATGATTGCTGCTTTAAAAAAACTGGAGATTTCTCACCAAATCTCTCACTTTCTGAATCTCTCATCCTATTAAATCTCACCCTCTGTGTCTGCAAGACCTCTTTGCAAGGCAGGATGGTATTCAGTACACTCTCCATGAATCTACTGTACAGTGGAATTGCCACTCCCCGTGCCCCCAGTTAATCGGATCCTGCCTACTGGTAATTCAGATTTGTTCAAGACTTTTATCTCTCTCCTAGATCAGCTACAAGTCCTTCTCTCAAATACCCTTCAGTGTACCCGAAAACTTCGGGGTGACCCTGCTGTGACACGAAGACCCTCCATCCTGCCCGTTTCCCAGGAAATATCATCTCCATCCATCTTGACCAGTGTAGCAGCTACTTCTCACCATAGAGGAATAAGGCCTTCGCCTCCTGCTTCAGGTAAGAGTTTCCCAATTAGCCTGCAGCAAAGGTTATCAGAAAAGGAATGTGAACGTCGCAAAAGCGAGCATTTGTGCTTTTACTGTGGCATTGCGGACCATATGATTGATAGCTGCTCACTCCGCAATCCTCCCAAAGAGGTCAAGTCTAAGGTACTCTTGTCTTCATCTGTGATCTCTCTTTGTCACAAGAGTGTTATTGATAAAGAGACTCAAAGACAATATTGGGGCCCTGCAACTGGGAGCCTCAATTTTCAAGTTTCTCGCCACCAGAAGTTATTGAAGAATTGTGTTTCTTGTGATGCCTCAGTTTCTGTAGCTTCCAGAGAGAGATCCAAGCCTCCAGCCCAAAAAAGGGCATCTAGTATCCTAGCTTCTAAAGAAGCATCCATTCTGACAAGCCCTGTTGGGGTGTCCAGGGTTCAGATTCAAGAACTGGCCTCTAAATTGTCTAGTCTGCTATCTCCAGTAGGGGTACTGGATCTACAAGCTCCAAAAAGGATCTCCATTATTTTATCTCCAATGGAAGTATATATGGCTAAAACCCCAAAATGGGAGTTATAAAGCTGTAAAGTAAGACATGGACGTTTGTCAATTATCTCCTCTGAGTGCATCCAGCACAGTCCAGCTTCCAGATGGGCTACCGGTACATCCTGGTTTGGCGGTCTCTGGGCTTAACTCTGGTCTACTTGTCAGTTCTGAGTTTCCACTGGTCCCAGCCGGATCAAGCACATTCAGATGTAATCTGTCTTAAGCCCCAAGTGGGGGTCCTTAGTCGTCAACCCCAAGTGGGGGTGCCCATTCATCAGCCCCAAAGTGGGGGTCCACAGTCTTGAGCCCCAAAGTGGGGGTCCGCAGACTCGAGCACCCAGTGGGGGTCCACATTCTCGAGCCCCAAGTGGGGGTCCGCAGTCTCGAGCCCCAAGTGGGGGTTCTCAGCCTCCAGACTTTGGTCCTCATCCGGTATCATCCAAAGGCCCAAAGACTCCTCCGGTGCCAGCCAGTTCTATTGTTTCCAGTTGTAATTTGGTTCCAGCCGATTCATCAGTCTCTGGTCCTAATCCGGTCTCGCCCTTAGGTCTACAGACTCCACTGATTCCAGTCAGCCCAAGCTCATCCGGACTCAATCCTGTGTCATCTGTTGGTCTGGTCCTGACTTTGCTGGCTCCAGCCAGTCCAGGTTTATCAAGAATCAATTCTGTGCCCGCTGTCAACTCAGGGACTTCATCAGTTTTAACTGATTTAACTGACTGCAAGTACATTCCTGGTCCTTCTGATAATTCAGGTCAAGAATTTATATCAGTGTACTATTACTGATTCATCATCTTCTAAGTTATGTATTCAATCTGCAAATTCAAGTGGAAGCTGCCATTCTGCTGCCACCGATACATGCTCTGGTTCATTAAGTTGCGTGTAACTCAGGTGCTTCCACCCAAGTAGAGGCTACAAGCATTCTATCTGATCCAATAAATGTATGTGCAGATTTCTTAAGTCCTTGTGAACTTCCTCAAAATTCCGAGGAAGAGTCATTCTCTTCCGGTTAATGTTGACTCAGACGTTTCCCCTCATCTGGGCCAAGATATGTCTGGTACAGTTGCTAAGCTCAAGACAAACACTAGAAACATTAATATGAAAGTTACACAAGACTCTCAAATCAAAGTTTTATCTGTTCGTAATAATTCTGCTCAGTCTTCCGGGACATCCATCGACATCCATTCGTCTAAACAAACAGCTGTTACTCCAGAGCCTATCTACTTTGAGGGAGACTTAGCACAATTTCACCAAATTGTTAATCAAATCCTCTCCAGGATGGATTCTGATCCTTCGTTGGACATTACCCCTGCCAAGGCAGTTAAATATTTACTTCTGTCTTAGGCAAAGCCTTAGAATGGGCAAATCCCCTCATAGAACCCAAGGTTCCGATCCTCAATGATCTTCCGACGTTTATGAAAGCCGTTCAAAGGAGATTCGCTCCTAAACCAGCACATTGTGATCTATATAGAGATGCTCCTCTGTCTTTGAGACATCTATCTACAAATCAGTTCCCCAGGTCAGGACTCTCTAAGCAAGATCAAGCTCTTCTGGACCAGTACACCAGAAACCTACAAGTTGCCAGAGAAAAATGGGTTTCTAGATCTTCTCAAAATTCCCAGTCAGAAGATATCAAAGTGGCATACATCTCATGTATTGCATCTAAAGATAACCCAAAAACAGTCCAAGAACAACAGCTCCATTGTTTAAGTGTTGGATATGTCCCTATGTCTTTCTTATGGTCTTTTATAAAGTCCTAAATTCATGGATTCACAGCCTGGTTCGAAAAGTATTAGTTCTATGCTCACTTTGGATTTGGACTCTGACTTGGATAGCGAGTTTTTAGATGATTCAAGTAATTTTATGGAAGGTTCTATCTTCCCTAGTCACGTCTTCTACCAAGAGGATAGTCCAGTTTTGAGCGATGCTGAATGGTCCACGCTATCCAATAGCAAAAGTTTCACCTCTGAGTATGAAGATTGGGAGGAAATATAAAAGTATTTGAGTTCTTCTGGTTTGTTCTTTGTTGTTTTTTGTGTTTTTCAATAACAGACTGCAACAGTTATTTCTTATTTATGTACACAGGATTGTCTATCTTTGTATATGCACTGCAAATAGAGCAGCATAAATCCAATTTCATGTATTTCAGTGACACCGTGTGAAATATAACACTGCATAATGGCCCTTAATCAGACCTGATCGCAGTATAAATTTGTTCTCAAAATGGGTAAAAAAATGCTGCACTGCAGGTGGGGCAGATGTAACATGTGCAGAGAGAGTTTATTGGGGAAAATTTTTATAAACATTTATTAAAAAGTCTCTTGTTCCACTCAGCAGTGGTGGTGGTTCCAGACCATTAAAAACTTCAATAGTGTATTTCAAATATTTCAGATTAGTAGATAAACGTTCCAAACGCGTTTCATCCCTGCAAGGGACTTCATCAGGGGTTTGCTACATAATGACAATTCATACATTTATCTTTTTAACAATGATAAAACAATCAAAGGACTTTTTATAATTACAACTTAATTGGCTAAATCATCAAAGTAAATCAACTTCAACAATTAGAGAAAGTTGGACAGACATGGAAGAACAGGTGACAGAAAGAACAAATTTCCAAAGGTTGATGTAGGACTATTCTAACGATACAGGTGATGTACCGAATAGTTTTGACACAATTTCCATGACTTTTTCAAACGAATGTATCAGAGAAAGGCCTTTGCACTACCAAGGGAAACCTACTGAAAGAAAAGGCATCTGCCTCCTCTAATATAAACCAACGTAGACCTTTCATTACCAACTACAATCAGGAGAACCAGAAAATAAAAAATGCTTACAAAAACATTGCCATCTTTTATTGAAAGATCCAGTGTTGGGCCCTCATCTCCCCCAAAAACCCACAGTCTCATGCAGGAAAGCCTCAAATCTTAAGAGCATCCTGGCCCCCAGTAGACTGAAACCGGTGGAAAAAGCACAAAAAGAAAGTTTACTCCAAAAAAGAAGTGGGATCACCCCTTGTAATAGATGTATCTGCTGCAACACACATTGAGAAAGATAAGAAGTACACATTTTTATCCAGAGTCAAAGAAGCCATCACCTGTGAATCCAGCTATGTCGTCTATCTGATTAGGTGTGGGTGCAATATGCTCTACATAGGAAAAAACAAAAGAAGCATCAAAATCAGAATACAGGAGCATCTCAGGAACGTCAAAAACAAGGTACAGAATCACAGTCTACCCAGACACTTCCAGTTGAAGCATGAGTCCAAAGTTGATAGCTTAAAATGTATGGTTCTAGAGCACATTAAACCAGACAGAAGGGGCGGAGATAGAGATCTCCCCCTATCTAGAAGAGAATCCTTTTGGATATTCCAATTGGACACCCTGATCCCCAAAGGCCCTAATGAAAACATCGACATGGTTTCATTCCTTTAAATAAGCTTCTATTGCCCTGCACAGCCTCCTGGTCGTCAGTGAATTAGCTGGGTGCCCGCACTTGTGATTAAGCATAAATAAGCCAAATAATCCTATTGTACTGACCTGAATGTTGTATCATGGGAGTGCCGCACACCACAGGATGTCTATATATATATATATATATATATATATATATATATATATATATATATATATATATATATATATATATATATATATATACATATACACGCGAATACAGCCAGCACTCGCTACCTCCAAACCTCAAAGCTTGCTGGGGTACCTCCTTAGGGCTGAAGCGACAGTCCAAATGCAATATAGAGGTGGCGAGTTGATAAATGCAGGGTCTTGTCGGTGAGACGGTCAAAGAAAGCGGTATTCTTGAAAGAGCCACCATCGGAGGCATGGCTAATCTTGCCCAGATCCACAAAGACCTTTATTAAGGTTTTGCCCAACGGCGTTTTGGGGTGTTCCCCCCAGTCTTCAGGGACAAAATTCAATTCTTCTAACACACAGGTTTTATCTCACACTCATCAGTTAGGCAGGGGTGAAGTAGGACCCTGCCTGTGGTCATCTACATGCTGTGTAGTATATAGCAATTAATTTTATTCCAATGCACTTTAACCCTTTCAGCTGTGAAGCTGTCTTATAGGGCTGGTTCTAAGATAGAATCAAACCCAGCACTTGATCACTGACATGCCATTTTATTACACAGATTTCATCACACAGAGTTTATTATCCAGATCATGTTCGTTGCACTGTCTTATTCTTGTAATTTTATAAATGACAGTATCATAGGGGGAAATTTACTAAAGAAAATTTGTAAAAAAAAATCGGTGTATTTGTATCCAGAAATACACTTATTTTTACATTTACTATCCCGAAAATACAGCAATTCGTATTGATGTGCTATCAATACGAATAGGCGTATTTTCGGGATAATAAATGTCAAAAATAAGTGTATTTCTGGATACAAATATACCGATTTTTTTACAAATTTCCTTTAGTAAATTTCCCACTATATGTTAATTCTTTACAGAGCGTAAACTCGTGGCATCGCTATGGCAACCAGGAAACGCAGCACGACATACTTCCAGCAGAAGTACTAGGTGCTGATCCAAAGGAGGAGTCCGTGATGCGGCGCCCAGTCATCACAGCGGATGCCAGGGGCAGGTAATGGTTTATTGCACTAGTTATCCTGACGAAGGGGACAATAGCCCCGAAACGTTGATGCCACAATAAAGTACGAAAAAAAAGGGGTTGTGGATCCACACAGACTTGGTCATTAGTTATAACATCCGTAAACAATCATTTGTTGGACCAATATTAAAGACTACCTGTGTGAATTATTGTAGTCATGGATTGGCGGTGCGCCCAACACATTCAGTATTTGTCACTGAATAGAAGGGGGGTGGTTTGCAAGCGGCAAACGGTAAGACAAATGTGTCTTTTTGGGCGCACTCTTTGTTATATTCAATTATATGGTTTAGTTATTCACTTAAAACATAATTTTTAATGGACTTCTTTGTCTAAAATATATGGAGCAATTATAAATTGATAATCTAGCATTAATCACCTTAGCCAGAATTAGCCCAAGTATTGTCATTGGATATAATCTATTTCAAATTATGTTTTTAGTGCTATATATAGGAGATGGTTGGGTCCCGATCCGTTAGATATCAGGGGTCAGAGTAGTCCCACGTGAAAAGTGCTCCTGCAACCGGTGGCTCCTTTGTATCTACTGTTCAATCACCATGCCTGTGTTACCATACCAGCTCTTCTCCAGGAGTCTCCTCTCTGGTTAATGGGCTGGCCCCTAAGGTTCAATGGTGCTGTTGGGTTCTGGCCCAGATTAGGGTTTTAGAGGTTACCATTCGGAAATAGTGTTAAATGAGAGTACCAGGTTGGTTGTATGTTGGAGCTAGGATACAGGTCACTTCTGCTTTCCAAACCAGCTTGGGAGGTCACCCTGATGCTTTTCAGTATTGCAGGGAGACACTGTGGGCTGGCTTGATGATAGAGTGTTTGAAAGGAGTGGATCACAGTGGCAGATTTTCAGTTCGCCCGATGATGGGACTTCTGCTTTCAAAGATCTGCTTTATGCATCGAATCAATGATGAGAGAGTCTCATCTCATCAGAGCTTAATACTGACAATGAATGTATGATTAGATGTTAGATAGAAAAGGAGAGAAAAGGAGAGAAAAAGGACCGGTGAAGAATTTCTACAAGGATCAAAGAATTTAGTAATAATTCTACTGTTTACCAATATTCCTTATTTAGTAAATCACCCAGTGTGTGTCCAATCTCTTGCTGATTGCACTGTGTGTGCACCCCACATCTGTTGTCCAAAAATGGGTTATCGTGGCCAATCTCTTGTGGTCCTCTTTTATCCCAAGAGCTAGCTGTTGTGCCACAGAAGATATATAGATCTCTAGCAGCTAGATCCGCATCTGATATTTGCACATTCAACTTAATTGGGATTTCTTATCTTGTTCACAACCTATATTGGCACAATGATATCACGATCAACATGTATGGGATTCCCCCCTTATTTGTTGCACAGAAGACAAATATGACAATTCTATATGTGCTGTTTATATAGATTTATATCATCAGATTATATAACTACTATACTTGGGCAAAAATACAAATACATTATACCAGCAAGTTCATTTTAATTCCAGTGATGCATATATCAAGAAGATTAATATCTCCTATTCTGCAGAACCTGGCGTTTATAAATAACAAATTATCATTGGTATCAATTAACATTAAATACGTACGCAGGTAGCAGAAAAAAGTTCACCGCTTGCACAGTGTATGGGCTGTGACAAAATAACATGCATATGTAGGTAACAACGAAAGAGTGTTCACCACTCAGGAAAACTAATATCCCCTATTCAGCAGAGCCTGACGTTATATATAACACCTTATCAATGGTATCAATTAATATTGAAAACATACACAGGTAGCAGAAAAAAGTTCACTGCTCAACCAATGTGTGAGGTGCGGCAACATTATATGCATATACAGGTAGACATACACTCACACAGTGTATGGACTGTGGCAGCGTTGACTACATACACAGGAAAATAAAGCAGGGAGAGTTCCTCACTCGCATAGTGTGTGTGCTCTGCGGTGTAGGTTACCTTGCTGGAGCCGTATAGTAAGCGGTGTGTGGTTTACCGGGGAGACCGCTCACATGTTCCTAATTAGCTGCGGCGGGAGTCACCTTACTGCGGCCGCCTCTGTTATAACGCCGGAACTCGCGGGTCTGCGTGCGGCGGCTCTCGGTGTCTCTCCTGCTGTCCCGGGGCAGTAATCAGCTGGCAGTAGCTGAAGCTGAAGCGTGTTTGCCTGTAGCTGTGGCTGGAGACGCGTTTCACCTATCGGCTTCCTTAATCCGCCATCTTTCTCTTGGGCAGATGCCCACTTTTTATCCTCTTGCTATTGGCTTAGCCATTGGTTGAGGTGGTTGATTGACACATTATAGAGCCTATGTGCTCCTCACAATATTGTTAAGGCCGGTAATGCTGACCTTCGATCTCTATCTGTTTCGCTTGTTACAGTTGTTTCTTTATCATCTTAATAATGTATCACTATGTGAGTTACATATTGCAGTTCATGCTTGACTGGGGAAAATTATACATTTTAACATTTTTACTTCCAACCTGGCTTCGTGACATGAGCTGTCTTTGTCTCTAACAAAATAAATACGTTTTGGGATTCCAAGTTTTAAATTCTCTGGTCTTCATGTTTCTACCATCAGATTCCAATTGTCTATCTTGAATGTGTGGCTGAAATTAATATGATCATTGTTATTCTGGATCTGTGAGTCGACATATTCAAGTGTGACAGGCAAATGTCACATTAAGTGTGACAAATGTGCTACACTAGTTATAGTATTATTAGTTATTGCTGAAATGGAAATGTTATAGTATTCATGAACTGAAGTCTACAGATCTCAGTGATTTGTTTTTTTTTCGGGATTGCTGCAGTTTATTCTCCTAATTACAGGGGTGAATTTCCACTCTATGTTTTCTTGCTTCTCAAGTTTTATGATTTCTAGATGGTGCCCTTTGACTCTCACACCTATTGAATTTATTGTGAGTATAGTGATACAGATGTGGCTTAATTATAGTGATTATGCCCACTTGAGGAAAATTGTGCCAACTTAAGAAATGCCTTTTGTGAGGAAATAAATTCCTAGGTTGGTAATATCCCTTTGTCGTGCTCTACGTACTGAAAACATGTGTTTATTGACCAAGTGAATAAAGTTGTTTGTGAATTACTATATATATGATGAGTCCAATTTATTTTTGGTTGATGAGTTGCAAAATAGTGCCTTAAAGTAATGTGTGCATGTGTATGGTGGGATGTGATTGTTGGGGAAAAAAGAAAAAAGTGCTCCAAATACAACTGAACTGGGCGACAGAAAGTGATGGGGTATGCTGTACTCGTGTGACAGAGTGCCTGTTTTGTAGGTGCTGATATATTTATAGTCATATAGGGTTAAATGTAGGGTCCTTGTTGCAGGAAAATGGAACGGGAAAGAGGCAAAGAGAAAGAGGAAAAATAACCTAATGGATCTATAGGTTCTTATATGTGTGCAATTATGCAACATTCACATGAGGTCCTTATTATAAGAAGGCTGCATAATTGATGATATCATTTAGGCCTCCTGGTGTCATGGATCCCAGTAAGAAAATCCACTTACTTTCCTTCTTTAGTAGCGCCTGCATGAGGTCTCCTCCTCTTAGGCCTAATTTAACCTGTTCCAGACCGCAGATCTGAAAGCTGGTTGGTTTGCCCGAGTGTTTGTGAAGAAAATGCCTTGCCACAGTTGTTATATTTCACAGTTAATATTTCCCAGATGTTCCAGGGCTCTTTGTTTTAACATCCGGGAGGTCATCCCAACGTATCTTAAGTGGCAGCTGCATGTGATGCAATAGATTACGTTCTTGCTCTTGCAATTGAAGTATTCTCTAATTGGTATGGTGTTATCGTATTTGTCCACCACTTCGGTTGTCTTTACAATAAATGGACACACCTTGCATCCACAACATGGATAGCTGCCCGCTGTTGTTTTAGTTTTGACTGTTGTGTTGGTATAATGGCTGTGAACCAGCTGATCTTTTAGGCTGGGGGCCCTCCTCCAGCTCATATTGACCTTTTGTCCCAGTTTTTCGGCAAGATCCTCATCATTCAGCAAAATTGGCCAATGTTTTTGTACTATCTGCTTAATCTCTTTCCACTCTGAGCAAAAATTTCCTACAAATCTGATGGTATTCTGTTCTTTGCTGGGGGTGGGTTCTTTTGACTTGTACAGAATCTGTTCTCTGGTTGTTATTGCGACAGTTTGTCGTGCCCTCTTAATCGATCTCATGGAGTATCCTATCTCCTTCAATCTGAGGGTCAGATCTTCACAATTTGATTTATAGGAGGCATCATCAGAACAATTCCGTCGTAGACGCAAAAACTCCCCTTTAGGAATATTTGCCATTGTTGGAGGGAAATGTGCACTTGTTCTGTGAAGGAGGCTATTTGTGGATGTTGCTTTGCGGAAAAATTCTGTGGCAATCCTGTCACTGTTGTCCCTGTATATCCGTAAATCCAAGAACGGTATGCTGGAAGTGTTGTATTCGAAAGTGAATTTTAAATTCAAGTTGTTATCATTCAACACTGCTATAAATTTGCATAGTTGATCCTCAGTACCGTTCCAGATGATGAACACGTCATCAATATAACGCATCCATGTAGTAATACAGTCCACAAATTTCTGGTTGTTGTCATTAAACACCATCTCACGTTCCCACCATCCAAGGAAGAGGTTTGCGTAAGTGGGGGGCGCAATAAAATACCCCGGGTCCTCCAGGGCCTTAATACAGCTATGGCTGTCTGCCTGCCTTCACAAATGACCCCTGCCCACCTCCAACCCGCCCCCCCACCATGACAACTATGCAAGTTGCCATAGGTACCCACACAGCCGCCCTGCATATGCGATTATGCACATTTGCAGTGCAAAACCATCGGTCCCTGGTGTGAACATGCCGGGGACCAAATAAATCAGAATGACCTCTTTCTGTGGAGAAAGTTGTGCAGAACACAACAGGCAATCCTGTACAACCTCTATTTGATAGGGGTGTGGAAGATCTTGAATTGGTTGCTCAAAATACTGAAGGTATTTTATACAATGCACCATGCAAGAGAAAGCCAGTAATTGAAGATCCGCTTCTGTTTCTATAAGCCTTCTTTTGTGCTTAAGCCTTCATAATGTTTTCCTGAAGGGCAAATGCCTCTTATTCCACAAACACAAAATTTAGGCTGTGCCTTGTTTCCTCATGAGTTGATAAATGCAGGGTCTTGTCGGTGAGACGGTCAAAGAAAGCGGTATTCTTGTAAGAGCCACCATCGGAGGCATGGCTAATCTTGCCCAGATCCACAAAGACAAACTTGTAGTTTGCATTGACCACCGCCATTAGTACAATGCTAAAGTACCCTTTGTAATTGTAATAGTATGATTTGCTGTTGGCAGGCAGGTTAGTGCGAATGTGTGTCTCAGCTTTGGCTCCGCCACAGTTAAGACCGATACACACTGGGTGATTTTAAGCTGATAGCTGCTCAAACTTGGTGTTTTGAGCGGCTTTCAACTCAAAGCCACCCAGTGTGTATGGCCCTGTGATGACCTGTGATGTGTGCTCCCGCATCATCGTCAGGAAAGCCGTTCATCTGCTTGTATTACCAGCAGATGATCGGCTTTGTGGATGGCTTTGCATAGCGCTGCGCTATGCAAAGCCCCCCGCCCCCTGCTGACAGTGGGGCAGGGGAAAAGTTGCTCGGTGTGTATACATTGAGAGGCTATTCCCCCAGCGATGACAGCAATCATCGCCTTACACACTAGGCAAAATAGCCCAGTGTGTATGGACCTATAGGGAACTTCCAACATTTTTCAAAGTTATCACTAATGGCTAACTATTTCTCCATACTTGTAGGGAACTGTAAAGGAAAGAAAAAATTAAGTTAATGTTTTATTTTCCTTTGCAACGTAGTCTCTCCATCCACCCGAACATCACAAACACCACCAGCTCCTTCTTCCATAATATCAAGAAATAAAAAAAACATAGGAGACCAATTTCTAATTGAAGCCAGGCAGGCATTACCCAAACCTCCAGACAAATTTTGCCTCATATACCAGCGGTGCACTAAGGCCCTTATTCAGATCGGTGCGTACTTTCCCGAATTCGTACGGAGCGGTCCGCACGCCACGCTGTGCGGTGGCGTGCGGACATCGTCCGTAGAAACGCCCACCGGTCCTCCGCATTCGTACGGGCACACTCTTTAAAAACAGGACGTGTTCACGGACGACATATAAACCATGCGTGTGCGGGGGAAACACTCAGATTCTGCACGGTCTGACCGCGTATGCACGGACTTCCCACGTCAAAACGGACGCGAACCGGCCAGTACGCACCGATGCGGTGTACTTACGCACAAAACTCCACTACTCTTATCTGAATTCCCAAATGGATCACATGACACACTTAGGCAATTATCAAACCACTTTGAAAAGGGATTGCTGATCCTGGTCATCTATTATTTATCTAATTGATCCTTAAACACTTACAAGCACTTTACATTACCCCTAACATTCCCTATGCAATAAAAAATGCTATTGCAGCGTACATAACTAAACATCCGCATTTTTTTTTTACCCTAATATTTAGACTTTTGCTGTAAAATACTAAAATAACACACAGACAACTTATTAATTAAACGTTTACTTTTATTTACACAGCATATAAAACATAATTTTAAAATACAACTTTTAGTCCAGGAGGAGGTCGCAGAGGTCCTGCACATGGCCAGCCATCCGCATGAGGTCCTCACGCAACCTCATTAGGGCCCCTCGCACACCCTGGGCTGCCTCCAGGTAATCTGTGGGCATGAGAAAGGGGGTACAACATTAATTATGCTACTCAGGTACACCTTGTACAGTCAATCCGAAGTACCTGCACCATGACAAATCATACATACAAACAAATCCTTAGCCAATCCTGTATCTAATGGCAGAAAATATATGATCATGATGCTGCCACCACACACATACACACACACACACACACATACACACATATACACACACACATACACACACACACACACAAACATACACACTTGTGTGACATATACATTTCACAATGTATATATCAAAATCACAACAACACTTGAGGATCACTCACACTTCTCCTGCCCAAACACTCCCCAATCTACTCGAAACCTACACCCACTACAACATGCCACATTTAGCCATACATATATACCTGCATGTTACTGCTTAATAGCTAAACTGCATGATAGATAGATAGATAACACATTAAAAGGCTACCCTAGTCACTCTAGCCTATTACTTGTCACATTGCCAGACAGGTCAAAGTGCAGCACTAATCTGCTTCCATACACCAAACCATTGCGAAGTTCAATACATCCTACATAAGTCCTTTCAAAATAAAATGCCACCAACACAGGGCCACTGGCTACAGGGGGGCCCAGGAGAACTGGACACTTGAGACTCCATTAGAAATCTGGCCTGCCGATATTCCATTGATGTTTTGTTTGTCTTCTATACAAAGACCCTGCTTAAAGAAACACTCATCACCTATATGAGCCTGCACATTGCACGGTTGCAGCATGGCCTTATAAGTCCAAAGTGTGTCAGTTGGTTTACATTTCTTTGGACTACTCTTTACTCTATTATAGCAAAATGCCATCATCTTTGCCACATAACTAACTGTCCCTAAGTTAGTCATGACTCATTACGTCTACTTACCCCTGCCAGACACCTCCACC
The DNA here is from genome assembly GCF_055691185.1 of Crinia signifera. NCBI lineage: Eukaryota > Metazoa > Chordata > Amphibia > Anura > Myobatrachidae > Crinia > Crinia signifera. The sequence continues at coordinate 44,204,290 of NC_139222.1, forward strand.
GGCTCTTCTTCCTCCAGCCTTGGAGGCGGTGGCAGCTCTTGAAGGGGTAGGGCGTCTTGGTACCCGGGGGGGGGGAGGTAGAAAGTGGAGGTTGGTGATTGGCTAGGGGGAGGGGTGTGTGTAGGGGTGGTGGAGGCGAGGTATTCCACCTCATGGTGGCCCTCATCCTCCTTTTCCATCTCCACCTGTCCCGCCTCCTCCTCCTCCACCTCAACCTGGCCCTCCACTTCCACCTCCAGGGCGACCTCCTGGACCTCCAGGGCATCAGATGTTGGCTCCTGGGCCTCATCGGCGGCCTCCTGGCCCTCCTCGGCCACCTCCTGCCCCTCATCTGAGGCCTCCTGGGCCTCCTCGGCGGCCTCCTGGCCCTCCTCCTCTCTGGCCTGTCTGGCTCTCTCCCGTGCTGTGGGTTAACAAAACAAAATGGGTCAGTGTCATTTGGCATTGAAATTGACCAAGTACATATCCTAACCACATTATATATGTGTTATATATCACACATATAGTATATGGCATTTCTATGTCATAAACACCCAACTGACCTCATGTAATGTTATTATTCAATAATGTGAAAATGCAAACACTCACTGGGCTAGATGCACTAAGCTTCAAAAGTGATACAATGGAGAGTGATAAACAGGCAGCCAATCTGCTCCTTCCTATCATGCTACAGGTTGTGTTTGAAAAATGTCAGGCAGGAGCTGATTGGCTGGTTGTTTATCACTCTCCATTTTATCACTTTATGAAGCTTGATACATATGGCCCTTAATTTTAATGATTGATCAATTGCGAAAAAACTTACACCGTTCAATTCGGCGTCTGAGCCGCTGTAGCAGCTCCGGCTGCCGCCTCCTCAGGTCGGACCATCGCCTCTCCAGTTGGGCGACGGTCCTCCGCACATTGGTGCGGGCGAATATCCGGCGCCGGGCAGCAAGGTACGCCCGGCGCTTGTCAGCGTTTGAGATGAAGGGGCCTGCACGCCCCAGCCTCCTCTCCATAACTGCCACCAGCGACAGCAGCTCCGCAGTGGTAAAGGGTGCTGCGCGCTGGTATGCCGCCATTTTACCACTGGCACATGAATATTCTACCTGTCCTTTGATTGGTTGGTAAGCTCACTATTTTGTATTAACTTTATTATCCATATTGACATGGACATTGTGTATGCGCCCAACCATCGGCGATAACATCGCACCGCCAAGCAACGCGTGCTATAGCTTGGCATCGCTTAGCTGTACTTCGCATTACTTACTGTATGCATTTATGTGTATGCGTACATTTATGAGAAAAAACACACACACATACTAGCACTTCTCCTGATTAAACCATTATATTGGACACCTGCCTGGCTGCCTGCCTGCCTGACTACCTCCTACTGCTTATATATTTTGAACCAAACACCCCAAATAAACATATAAATATATAAGTGATCATAAAAATAACATCACCAAATAAAATAATCACACCCACATCCCACACATACATGGTGAAAAAAGTAAGTAATTCAGGCCCTTATTCTGATCGGTGCGGATATTCCCGAATTCTTACGGTGCGGCCCGCACGCCACGGTGTTCTGCCGCGTGCGGCCATCGTCCGTAGAAACGCCCACGTGTCCTCCGCATTCGGACGGACTCACTCTTTAAGAACAGGGCGTGTTTACGGACGACATACAAACCATGCGTGTGCGGGAGAAACACTCCGATTCGGCACGGTATTACAGAGTATTACAGAGTATGCACGGGAATACCGCATCGAACGGGAGCCAAGCGGTGCTACCGCACGTAAGCGGTGTATTTACGCCAAAAAACCCACTATTATGTCTATTCTGCAATACATCACATGACCCACTTATTCAATTACCTATCCTCATACAAAAATGCATATTTGGAATTGGAATCAATTAGATGCCAATATATCCTTACAAGCATGCCTAACACATGCATTGCACACATTAACCCTTACAGCAATTGAAGCAGCAATGGTTTCAATTAAAGCACTGACAAGCGTCCTATTAGTGAGTAATGAGTAAAGGAGTCGATTCTATTGGGTTCAGGTGTTAATGCTTGTAGTCATTAGGCGGTCCGTTCGCCTACCGCAGGAACGAGTGGTGTCCGCAAAGCAATAGTAGCCTTTTGGACACCGCACATTTCTATCGGTTTTGGTCGCGTGCATTCGGAGTGCTATCCGAATGTACGCCCCCCAACATAAGTGTACTCCCCCGTGTCCGCCCATGTTTCCTCCCAGTTTTTCCCACTTTGAAACTACGCCCATGTGTCATTCCGCATGACGCCCATAATACGCCCATATTTCCCGACTGATTGTGGTGAACAGTTTTGTACGGGATTTGCCCGAACAGGTACGGAGTCAAGGCGTGGCACATGCGCGTTGCGTTCTCCACGCATGCGCAGACGCCGTAAAGACGCGATCCGAAAGTATGCGGAAAAGTACGCGTCAATCAGAATAAGGGCCCCAATGTACTCACCAGACACGGATCATAAGCTCAGCTAAAAAAATGAATACATAAAATATGTTTTCAAATCTATGGTCAATACGTGCAATATTGCCCTTAAACCAATACACCTCAAACACAATACGTAGTGCTATTGCTATTGCCATTAAGAGGCGATGCTGCCTAATGTTTAATTAGGAGGACACAAAGTTTAAATCATTGTCAACCTTGATGTGGATTATTATCCGAAACATGTTTGGTCTGGACAACATTCAGAAATGTACCTGAAGTATCTCAGGGCCACAGAGTCCCGCAGCTGGTATCCGCGTCTGCTTTCCGCGGATGGGCGCATGGGCGGGTCTTGTGGCTCAGATGGAACCTCCCACTCATCAAAGGGTATCTCACGCCGCACAGCTATGTTGTGAAAACAAACACACAGGCCCACAATCCTCGACACCATTTCAGGCGCATACTGTAGGTCACCACCAGTGCGATGGAGCACTCTAAATCGACCCTTCAACAGGCCAATTGAGCGCTCCACCACTTGCCTGGTGGCAACATGCGCCCTATTGAATGCCTCCTGTGGGCCTGGTTCTGGGGAGCTGTACGGCGTAAGTAGCCAGGGCGTACATGGGTAACCGGAGTCACCCAGAACCCACGCATCATGGCCTTCAAGCTCTTGGAGTCTTTGCCAAATCCCGATTTGTCGGATAACATGAGAGTCATGGGCACTTCCGGGAAACTTCGAGTTGAAGGCGAGAATTTCCATGGATGGGCCACATACCACCATCACGTTCAGTGAGTGGAACAATTTTCGGTTCCTATAGATCTTCTCACTTCTTGATGGAGGCACAAATGGTACATGGGTGCCATCCACAGCCCCTATCACATTAGGGAAGCCAGCAATTTGATGGAATGCCTGCTGGCTTCCGTGAAGGGTCTCTTGGGCAAAAGACATGGCCATGAAGTGCCCCTTGCGCCTAAACATGGCTGACGTCACACGCCTCAGGATTCGGCTGAAAGCCGGCTGAGATATTCCAGCAAGTACTGCCACTACTTGTTGGAAGGATCCCGAGGCGCAGAAATGCAACACCGCCAGCAGCTGAGTGTGAGGCGGAATTGCTGTCGTGAGCCCATGAAGAGGTTCTAGATCACTCTCAATTAAAGAGAGTATATCTAGAATAACATGTGGGGGTAACCTGTACCTAGTAAGTACCTCATCATCGGGCATCCCAAAGAGTGTCACCCATGTGCGGAAGATTCTAGCACGTCCTGGCCTCCTTGGGCGACGAGTGGGGTGAGCCGCAAGTGACCTTAGCCCATGTACTGCATTACTGCTTCAGCAAGCTACAACAAAAGGTTAAAAAATAAGGATACACCTATGCCAAGATTGGTGATACTCCAAAATTTGACACATTTGATGCAACTATACGTACAATACAGGGGCGCCCAGTGTAGTCCCACAGATCCATAGTAATCTAGAAAGAAGTTACAATAATATTACCTCACCACACACCTTGTTAAAGACAAATGTATTTAAAACATGTAACAACTAAACACAAAGTAAGTATTACAGGTGTGATCATCTGCTCAATAACTACATAAAAACAATTCAAATAATGCTGGGACATGTAGTTCACCATTATATGGTGCCACACACGTTTAACATCTGTCAGTTAAATGGTGGCCAGCTAACATGTTTCTGTAATGCTAACAAGACTTTGCTGTACCAACAATCTGGAGCAGCAGAATGCTTACCTTAGAACCTGGCCCAATACAGCTCTGGAAACAAATGCACCTATCTGCTATGCACTATTTATAGGCCTAGCACATGTGTTGTGCATGACATCAGTGATCACTATTGCATGACTTCTGGGCCGGATTTAAAAATGGATTGTGGAAATTCCTTTTTATGGCCAATCTCCACACTAACACAGTACTACTGAACATTGACAGATAGCATTTAGGATTGCATAACGTTACAGGTGTCCATGACAACAAAACTTTAAACAGGTCAGCTACATTATAGTTTGATGTTACGCCAGGTTTTGCACAAGTGAATTACAGCTACTATGGGCGTGGCCTATGCGCCGCACACACACCACGGCGTACGCTGCCGTGCGTGACGCTGCCGCACGGAACGCAGCTTGTAGCTGATTTTATGCCAATTACTCCAAAAGTATTTAAAGTTGTGCTACAAAGGCACACAGTTGTTTCTAACATGGCTGGCTCTGAATCAGAGGAAGACCAGGTGTTGCAGAACCTCTTAGCCCGCATGGAGTCCAACACCACCTATGTCCCCCTCAACCCAGACCAGCCAGTGGGAGAAGAGCAGGCAGCTGGGCCATCTACATCAGGACAATCGGCAGCTGGCCCATCTTCAGCATCAGCAGAATCATTGGGATCACAACAGGTGGCTTCCCAACAGAGTAGCCTGGCCAGCACTTCGAGTACAGCGACAGGTGGCCTAGGGCGTGGCCGAAAGAGGCCAACAGAGGAACCAACCACCAGAAACGGGATTGGATCGAGTGTCCACGCACGGGATTGGATCGAGTGTCCACAGGACCGGTTGACACACACAAGGAGATGGAAGATCTGGGAGGACATAACGGCGGAGATTAATGCGGTGGCTCCACAAGTTCGTGAGACGGAGCACGTTAAGAAGAGGCAAGTTCATGTGTGTTACATTTGAGCAGTACAAGACCAGTAATGTTTACATTAGATATTAGATGGAGTTGGTCAATGGGCGGTCACGTTGCTTGGAGGCACAGACATGTTTGCCATGTCATTGAATTGATAGTTATTGTAGGGTGAGTGTATCTTCTAAGGGTTGGGTTTCAAATTTAATATAATGTAAGTTTGGTGTCATGAGGCACATGTTTTATTATGGTGCAGATTGCAATGGGTGCTACAGCAAACATGAGGAGTGACATGTATTAATATGTAAACTTTGATTGCAGGTGGCATGACTTCAAAACGAACCTCAAGAAGAAATTGACCCAGCGGTGGGAACACAGCCACACCTCTGGGGCTGGCCCCATGCCATCAAAGCTGCAGATCACCCCCCTGGAACTGATGGCAGAGTGCTGCATTGCAGTCGAGGAGGTCCGGGGGGTGAGCACCATGGACAGCGAGGCCCCAGCGGAAGTCATGGCTTCTTTGCTTGAAGGTAATTATTTGCCATGCCATAAGTAGATGGTTCGAATTTGTCATGGAATGTGTTGTAATTGTAATGTTCTCTTTCACCAGCATCCCCACCACTTGGTCAAGCATCTCTTGAGGAGGTTGAGGAGTCTGTGCCACCTGGCCCCAGTAGCAGGCCCATGCAGCAGCAGCCGCCAATGTCCGCGGCTGAATTGGCCACGTGGGGGCATGTGCTTGTTAATATTCAGCAGCAGGGAGAGTCGGCATCAGAGCGGGTGCGTAGGGCCGAGGAGGTGTTGCAGGGTTTGACCAGCAGCCAGCAGAGTATCGCTGAGAGCCTGCAGGCTATGAGTGCCAGCCAGCAAGCTATTGCTGCTAGCCTGCAGGTGCTGGTTGATCAAGCCCTGCGGCAAAATGAACTCCTCCACCGCCATAATGATCTTATGGTGGAGCTAGTTGCCAGCAATAGGGTCCTAATAGCATCCGTTTCTGGTGCATTACCAACATCAGCACTCCCTGCTGCCAGAGGGGGAAGAAGATCCACCCCCTCCCCAGCATGTGCTCCACCTGGCCCACCATCTGACCGTGGCCGTGGCGGAAGAGCTGCTGCACGTGGCAAGGAGCCTGCCAGGGGCAAACGTGCCCGCAAATGAACTTGTGTCCACATTAATCTCCACCCTTATGTCTTCCCAAATCTTTCATTGAGCTGTGTGTGTCAGCTTCCTGTGTCCAATTCCGTGCCGAGGGTACCCACATTTGCCCTCGCTTCGAATGTCATGTTTGGTTCCCCTGTTGCCCTGTTTTGGCTAGCATTACTGTGTGCTGTACTTGAAGTGTTGTTGCTATACTTTTGTTGTGAAGCCACCTGATGTGTTCCTAATGATTCTGCTGTGGCTATGTATGTCTTGAATACATGGATTTAGTGGGATGCGGTCATTTGGTCTACTGCATTATGGTAGAAAGTCATTAGGTCGAATCCATTAGGTCGACAAGCTAAAAGGTCGACATGACTCTAGGTCGACATGGGAAAAGGTCGACATGATTCTAGTTCGAAAGGTCATTAGTTCGACAGGTCATTAGTTCGACAAGGTCATTAGTTCGACATTGTCTATGTCGACATTCACAAGGTCGACATGGAGTTTTTCACTGTTTTTTGAGCCAACATGTGCCGACAGGCGGTATTTCATGCCCTACCATCCACTAGGGCGTGGTGGGAGAATAAAATAGTGTGCCGAGCATAGCGAGGCACCGTGCCCGACGCATTGCGAGCGCAGCGAGCGATGCGAGGGGATGCAGTGCACTTTAAACTGTGTCCATGTCGACTGTGACATTCAGGTAAAAAAACAGTGAAAAACCCCATGTCGACCTTGTGAATGTCGACATAGACAATGTCGAACTAATGACCTTGTCAAACTAATGACCTGTCGAACTAATGACCTTTCGACCTAGAATCATGTCGACCTTTTCCCATGTCGACCTAGAATCATGTCGACCTTTTAGCATGTCGACCTAATGGATTCGACCTAATGACTTTCTACCATAATGCAATAGACCAAATGATCCCAACCCGATTTAGTATATATTATGTAATAGTCTTCCTGCTCTGCTACCTTTTATGTTGTTGCAATTTCTCATTTATTTTATAAGTTCCTTTAATAAATGTTTTTTTGTTTCCCCCAAATGTGTGGTTTAATTGATACACGTAGAAGTGACATGTGTATTTGTATTATTAATATTAAGTTGTGTTCATTATTTGCAGTGTAAAAGTGTGTGAAAAGTGCAGCATATATGTGTGTGTTTAGTATTGTTCCATTTAAGCTGCAATGGTTCCAATTGAAGCAGTGACAAGCGTGTAATTAACAAGTAATGAGTAAAGTAGGTGATTGTATTGTGTTCAGCTGACATTGGTTGAGGTGCGTCCGTCCTGATTAGGCGTTCCGAATGCCTAGTGCATGACCGAGTGGTGTCCGCAAAGCAAAACTCGCTTATGGACACCGCATATTTCTGGCCTTTTTGTTCGCGTGCATTCGGCGTGCTGTCCGAATGCACGCCCACCAAAATAAGTGCACTCCCCCGTGTCCGCCCAGGTTTCCGCCCAGTTTAGCCCACTTTGAAAGTACGCCCCTGTGTCATTCCGAATGAGGCCCATAACACGCCCATATTTCCCGAGTGATTGCGGTGCACATTTCTGTACGGTATTAGTGAGAACGAGTTCGGAGACCATGCGTGGCACATGCACATAGCGTTGCCCACGCATGCGCAGACGGCTAAAAAACGCCATCCGAAAGTATACGGAAATGTACGCACCAACCAGAATAAGGCCCTAAGTGAAGTCACAGAAAATCAGATGATGCATTTTGAAAACTATCATCAGAAATGCTGTATAGAGCATGAAACAGTCTTCTCAAGATGGAGACAAAGCTCACACCCTTCACTGCTTGTCCTCCACAGGCTACCCTCCCCAATCCACTACACAGCTATTGTTTGATATACATATTATGTAATATCAAATATTTCTAAAAAAATTCTATAAAAACTATTTTATAAAGTTATTTAAGCATCCTTGTTGGCCACAAATAGAAGATTTTACCTCACAAACCCTCAATACAGGATTTCAGTAAAAAAAAACACAGTTTAATAACACAGTTTTCCTGTTTAATTCAAATACAAATGTGGTGGGCGGCTATTTTTTTCTGATCTTGCAATACTGGTCCTGCAGCACCTTCATGATTGCCTTTCAGGTCTCAGGGATGATACGCCCCAAAGCTTGAGTTGAGATACGGGTACCACAGTGCAGCCACCAACCTCTCCTTGGCCATGATGGCTCTCTGGAACTTGGTATCCAGCCTCTGTATATAAGGGGTCACCAGAAGTTGGCAGCATCCATATGCAGGAAGTTGCGATAGTTTTCCAGATTGTTCTCCTTAATCACCATGAGCAAGGGCATCTACAGAAGGATTGACTCTCCATCTCCAACAGCCAATCCTTGGTCCAGCAGTATCTCATCCTGTGCTGGGCCTTCTCCCTCTCCCCACTCAACCTGATCACAGCATAGGACATCAGAACTCTATAGCGTCAGGGATCCATCACCACAGACTATAGTATATAACTCACAAAAACAAGAAGTACTAAGCACTTTGTAATGCCAGGCAAACAAACCAGTGCACAGTACTGTAGCTAGCAGTGTGGAATGTTCAGTAGGGTAAAAACCAAGCCTCACTAGTCAGAGAGTAGACAGAAGTGCAACGAGCTAAAATAGGGGCAGATGTATTAAGCCTTAACAAGAGATAAACGCGAGGGTGATAAAGAGAGATAAACGCCCAGCCAATCACCTGTTAATTGCTATGTTGCAGGCTGTGTTTGAAAAAAAAGTCAGTAAGCAGGTGATTGGCTGGACGTTTATCTCCAGTTATCACCGTTGCATTTATCTCTTGTTAAGGCTTAATACATCTGCCCCATAGTGCCTGGTTTATTCCGCTAGAAGCCCAGCCTACTTAAATGAAGCTTTAATCTGTAAGACCATCATGAGTGTTTTTGTGATGCATATGATCGATCATATGTGGCAGCTGTATAGTACAATGCATTGAGTGCAGATAAGCACATCGTGTGTCAAAAAAAAAAAAAAAAAAAGTGGTCCGGTACTGCCAGGGAGTTAAAGGGAAATCGTGACATAATCAGGATTATGATATGTTCTTTCTGATGTATGACCAGCTTAATTCCTATTCACCAAAATGTATATTATAACTCATAAAAATCAACTTATATATTAACAGTTTCTTATATAGCGCATACATATTCCGAAGCACTTTACAGAGTATCGTTGAACATTCACATCAGTACCTGCCCCAGTGGAGCTTACAATCTATATTCCCTATCACATGTACATGCAGAAAAAGACATTCTAGGGTTAATTTTTGTTGGAAGCCAAATTGACCTACCAGTATATTATGCAATCAATGTGTTCTTAAGGGAAAAAAATTGTATTAAAAAAAAGCAATGGTTGTATTGTAACAATGAATAGAATAATAGCTCCATAAACTATACTCAGATAACATGAGAAAATCCAGCAGATATTTCCTGTGTCTGTGCCTTGTATGGTCTATGGCTAGTACTGAGAGAATTTAGCAACATAGAATAGAATTTGACGGCAGATAAGAACCATTTGGCTCATCTAGTCTGCCCCTTTTTTTACCCTTCAGGTAATCTCAACCCTTTTTAATCCTTATTTCTTTGTAAGGATATTCATATGCCTATCCCAAGCATGTTTAAATTGTTCTACTGTCAGCCTCTATCACCTCTGATGGGAGGCTATTCCATGTATCCACTACCCTTTCTTTGAAGTAATTCTTTCTAACATTTCCCCTGAACCTACCTCCCTCCAGTTTCAGTGGATGTCCTCATGTTCTATTACTTCTTTTCCTTTGAAGAAAATTTCCCTCCTGTACTATGTTAAAACCCTTGATGTCCCCCCTTTCCCTTCTCTGCTCCAAACTATACATGTTCAGATCTTTTAGTCTTTCCAGGTAAGTTTTGTGATGTAGGCCATTTTAGTTGCCCTTCTTTGTACACTCTCTAATGTATTTATATCCTTCTGAAGATATGGTCTCCAGAACTGGACACGGGTGCCGGACGGCTCCCCGACAGTCGGGATTCCGACAGTCATTTCTCCGACGTCGGAATCCCGACTGCTCCCTCGTGGGGGTCCACGACCCCCATAGAGGGAGAATAAAATAGGTGGCGAGCTCAGCTCGCCATCGTGCCCGCAAGGTGCTTCATTGCGCTCCCCATGCTGTGCATTTGGGATTCCGATGTCTGACTAATGACTGTCGGAATCCCGACTGTCGGGTTACTATACCACACCCCTGGACAGAGTATTCCAGATGAGGCCGTACCAATGACCTATAAAGTGGCATTATTACGTCTTTTTTTCTGCTACTGATTCCTCTCCCTATGCAACCAAGCATCTGACTAGCCTTCCTCATTGCTTTGCTACAGTACACTTTGCTACACTCCTAGATCTCTTTCCTCCTCAGTAGTTTCCATCAAAGTACCCTTGATACTATATTGAGCCTTTGGGTTTTTGAGTCCCAAGTGCATCATTTTGCATTTTTTTAGCATTAAACTGTAGTTGCCATGCTCTTGACCAATTCTCCAGTTTACTTAGATCATCAGTCATTTGATTTACCCCTCCTGGTCTGTCTACTCTGTTGCATATCTTTGTGTCATCTGCAAAAAGGCATTCTTTCCCTTCAATACCATTTGCAATGTCACTAACAAAGATATTAAAGAGCACTGGTCCAAGTACAGATTCCTGGGGTACTCCACTGGTAACATGTCCCTCCATTGAATGCATCCCATTTACTACAACTGTCTGTTTCCTATCCTGCAACCAGGTTCTTATCCATTTAATTGTTTTATAATCCAATCCCACACTTTCAAGTTTATTTAGCAGTCTGCGATGTGGGACAGTGTCAAATGCCTTACTAAAGTCTAGATATGCCACATCTACAGCCCCCCTTCATCTAGTATTTTGGTCACTGAGTCAGAAAAGTCAATGAGACTTGTTTGGCATGATCTCCCTGCTGTTTTGGATCCTGTAAATTGTTTAATTTAAGATATTCCACTATTCTTTCTTTTAATTGTGTTTCCATTAATTTCCCTACTACTGATGTAATGCTCACTGGTCTGTAGTTACTTGCTTCTCTTTGCTTCCGCTTTTGTGCAGTGGAACTACGTTTACTCTTCTTCAGTCCTCTGGAACTGCACCTGTATCTAGTGACTGGTTGAATAAATCTGTTCATGGCCCTACTAACACATCTTTTAGTTCTTTTAGTACCCTTGGATGAACTCCGTCTGGCCCCATTGATTTATCCACGTTCAGTCTTTAAAGTTCTGTTAGGACTTTCTCCCTAGTAAATGTACTTCCATCTACATTATTTTTATGACTGTCCCTGCAACTTAACTGTGGTCCCTTCCCTTCTCCTTCTATAGTGAATGCGGAGCAAAAGTTATTGTTTAGATGATCTGCAATTGCATTGTCTCCCTCCACCAAATTCTCAGTGTCTGTCTGCAGTCTTATTATTCCTCCATTTGATTTTCTCCTTTCACTTATATACTTAATAAAAGTTTTGTTTCCTTTATCTACTGACTGAGCCATTTTCTCCTCAGCTTGTGCCTTGGCACGCCTGATCACTTTTATTATTTTGAGTCTGCTTGTATGTCCTAAAGGCCATCTTTTTTGCTTTTACACTAGTTGATACCTCTTTGGTAAACTTGTACTGAGATAGATCTTACTTAAGCTCCTGCAGAGTACAGTCCGGGTGTCTTAGTCCCTCACACAGAAGCTTCAGTCCAGAATCCCCCAGATCATTGTGTGACAGGTCCATTGTGGTCAGAGAGCGGAGCGTAGTAATAACAGAGCGGAGATCATCACAGCAGGAGGAGGTCAGACTACAGGAAAATAATCTGATGGGAGATGAGGGATATGGGTTAGTTTATTTCTTATAATTCTAGTCTCACACTTAGCATGATGCTATCACTAAACATTTACCATTTTTTATAATTGTTTTACTTATGCAATATGGCAGTTTCCAAATCATTACAGCAAAAGTAGTGAAACATTTTAACACCAGCATAATGCCTTTAGATATCCGAGATCTCACCTGCATTACACAGACTAACATATTCTGAAGTTAGGCCATACTGTAATTCAGGAAGAAAAATTGGAACTTGGAAACAATAAGACGCACTGTATACTTATGGAGACCGTGAACTATAGTCCTCTGTTGTAATAAAGTCTCTTTACTCATGTTGGTGTCCGGTCATGATGATCAATCTCAGGTGAAGATGATGAACCCAAAATTAAACAACAATAAGATATTGAAGATATAGTGAAAAATTTCAATTAGGCGTACCAAACTCCCATTTATGTGAGTCGATACGAAGCTTATAAAGGTAACTTGATTCCAAGCCAAACAATCAAGAAAAAAAATAAAAAGTAAAAGAGTTTTTTAAAAAGGAATACTTTTTTCTTCCTTTTTAAAAAACTTTTTTACTTTTTATTTTTCTCTTGATTGTTTGGATTGGATTAGTTTTAAGTTACTTGTGCCCTTGGTTGGACATATGTATTTTATTGATTGTCTGGATTAAAACTTGTTGAAACTTTTTAAATGCTGGCTACAAAAAAATCCTTTTTCTAGACCAATTGTTTCATATACCATCTAAACTATGGGTTAAAGAAACCATTATAAGCTTCATTCCTTTACCATAAGTGGTGAGTAAGGTATGCCATTATTTTTGGGCCACCTTTTGCTCCAATTTAGGCTGGAAATATCTACACATTGGGCATACAGTATCTTATTTTACATGTACCACAAATTATTGGAATACATGACGTTACATCTTATAAAAGAAACCTAGATACAGTTTGAGCCACTGTCATCCATCTCTATAATAGGATTACATGAGTAATTGGATTACTCTGCTAATCCCCTACTCTATTGTTCTATGTATTGTATTGCAGCTGAGATCAATAGGATAGTCATGGTGAGCCACGATGAGCTATGGCCTAAGGAAGATATATGAGATGGGCTCCTACTGTACGTGGATCATCTGATACTCAAGTGTGAGTTGGGGTACGCCCTTCTTTCTGCACTTTAAATAGTTTAATTTATTAGGGTGAGTAAGGTACACTATACATTTTGGTAAAACCTCCTCCCTATAATTAAAGTACAATTGTTGAACACATGGTATATCTATATTTTTCATGTATCCGAGCACACTTGGAAGGTTGAACTACTGTGTCATATTGAAGGACACCATATATAAAAAAAACCTTTATAGGTTTGAACACCACAAAACCACCGTGAGTTGGGGTACGCCCATACTATAAAGATACCTTTATATATCTGTTATATTTATGTTCTTGGTAAGTGAGGTATGCTGTTTAAAATTAATTCTCAGCACCTCGCACACTAACAACACATCTTACATCACAAGTCTACACATGATCTGTATTTTTTTCTTCTTTTGAGTTCACGAGGGATGATATGACCGTATTTCATGATCTGGATCAGAACATCCTATAATTACACTAAAGATACCTTTATAAGCTTCGTATCGACTTACATAAACGTGAGTTTGGTACTCCTAATTGACATATTTCACTATATCTTCAAAAAGAGCACATCATTTATTGAAAAAATAATCACAAACGGCTTAAATTTTTTTATTGTTGTTTATTTTTTATGATTAATCATCTTCACCTGAGATTAATCATCATGACCGGACACCAACATCAGTAAAGAGACTTTATTACAACAGAGGACTATAGTCCACAGTCTCCACAAGTATACATTGTGCCTTATTGTTTCAAAGTTCCAATTTTTCTTCTTGTTTGTACAGTAAAAAGTGTGTGTGACACTTTGGGAACTAAAACATCAGGGCTGCATTGTGCCATATACAATTCTGTCATCCAAATGCTACATACTATAATTCAGACCTGCTTGGCATTTCACAAATTCACTCCAGGGGCAGATATTGTGGGTCTGTGCATGCAGTGCAAATTAATTTGGAGAGTATCACAGTCACCAAGTTGATCGCACAGAGCAGGGCGGGAAGGAGGCAGGCAGGGGGCTGTTGCATGGAGACACCCAGCATTTCCTTGTCATACCCACAAACACAATAGGTGCACCCAGAAAAATGCAGGGTGTTTCCATGCGAATGCAGGTATGACGTCAGTGCCCGTCCTGATTTCAGCCATATCCGAGGCAAATAAAAGTCAGCCTAGACTCACTTTTATTTGTGAATGAGTAAAAAAATCATCCGATGGTCAGTGGCCAATGAAAGATTTTTCACCTCTATGCGTATAGACGTCAGTGTACATATCCGTTCGCATGCAGGTGTAGATATTTGGTCAGTGAGGGGCATTCTCTCCCTGAGCGGACAGCGATTAACTGATCACTAGACAGCGAGATAAGGCTGCTTAGTGAGCACGTCAGAATCAGGCCCTTAGCTTTTTATTCACTTTTTATTCAAACTACATATTCTTATTCAAGACATTCAGTCTAGGGCCACACATTTGACACCTCAAATCAACAGAGGGGGGTCACCTGTATACGATCCACTTGAATTTTGTTTGGCGCTAATTTGGACATGAAATACATGGGCAAAGTGTGCATATACACCATATTTAACCATTTTGAATAAGTAGCTGCCTTGTTACGCTCAGCATACTGTTTTATTCTCAATCTATGCCGACAGGAAAAACTCAAATTGACCTTGTCATGTATCTATCTTTTTCATGGCAACCTTTGGACCCTGCAAACCTTTGACCCAGTTGACTTATTGAATGCCAACATTTTTCATGACCTTTTCACACTGCCATCCTATCGACCTATTTGGGAAGACCTTTTGACTGTCTATCTAGACACTGTATATCTATCAACCGGAACCACGGTGTTGGACATGGAATTGTGAACACATGACAACCCAAGCTGGACCTGGATTCAGATCCCATTTTCACTAAAATTTGACCTGGGTTGTTCCCAGGTCAGCCCTATTTCCACTGAACCCGGGTCAGACCTATATTTTCAAGGACTCAGATTTCCCAATATGACAGTCTTCCTCTATTTGCTGGAATAATTAGGGATCAAGCAGATATCCCAATAGGTTTGTATCCAGATGGTGTCCAGATGGTGATGAGGGACGTCTGTGGGGTGATGGACATGTCACTGGCAGATGGATGGATTGAGACAGCAAGGAGTAAATATGCTCAACTCGTTTCCCTGGAATATGCACCTCCGGCTTCATCAGGAGCAAGTTGTTCCTGATGAAGCCGGAGGTGCATATTCCAGAGAAATGCGTTGAGCATATTTAACCCCTTCACGACATATGACGTATATATACGTCATATGGCCGTTGCGGGGGAATCAAGCCAGCTCACGGAGTGAGCTGGCTTGAAAGAGAGCAGGTAATGGCTGTATATTACAGCCAGGTCCCTGCTCTCACGGCCACGAGCGGCGAGTTCGCCGATCGTGGCCGTTTAACCCTTTAAGCACCGCGGGCAAAGCGCCCGCAGTGCTTAAATAGCTGATCGGAGGGGGGGCGCCCCCCTCCGGCGCCGATCGGGGCCCCCCGCAGCGAGATCGGAGGGTGCCGATCGGTTGCCATGGTAGCCAGGGGTCTAATGTAGACCCCTGTGCTGGCCGTATATGCATACCTATTACATCCTGCCTCAGGCAGGATGTAATAGGAAGTGCATAAAATCACTACGTTCAGCCATAGAGCTCTATGGCTGAACCTAGTACAGGCGATCGCGCCCCCTAGTGGTCAAGTACACTAGGGGGCCTTGTAGTAAAAGTAAAAAAAAAAAAAAAAATAAAGTTTAATAATAAAAAAAAATAAAAAAATATTAAAAGTTCAAATCACCCCCCTTTCCCCATTTCCCAAATAAAAATAAAAAAAAAATAAAAAAAATAAACATATTTGGTATCGCCGCGTTCCTAAAAGTCCGATCTATTAACATATAACATTAGTTATCCCGCACGGTTAAAGGCGTAAACGGAAAATAATCCCCAACGCCAAAACTACGTTTTTTGGTCGCATCGCGTACCCAAAAAAAAATAACTAAAAGAGATCAGAAAGTCGCCCATATCCCATAATGGTATTAATTAAAAAGTACACTTCAGCCCGCAAAAAATGAGCCCTCACCCAGGTCCGTAGGTGGAAAAATAAAAAAGTTATAAGCCGCAGAACATGGCGACGCAACGCAAATTAGAAAAACCGTAAAAGTTGCGATTTTTTTTTTTAGTGGTAAAACATAACGAAAACTATATAAGTTTGGTATCGCCAGAATCGTAACGACCCATAGAATAAAGATAACCCATCATTTTAAACGAACTATGAACTCCAAAAAAACCGTAACCAGCGCAAAATTGTGCAATGGCGGTTTTTTTTTTTTTTACCCCACATTGAATTATTTCCTGATTCCCCAGAATATTATACGGTATAGTAAATGGTACCATTACAAAGTACAACTTGTCCCGCAAAAAAAAAGCCCTCATGTGTCTATATAGCCGGAAAATTAAAAAAGTTACGCTTATTTGAACGCAAGGAGGAAAAAAAAAAAAAAAATTACCTTAAAAGGCAATGTCGTGAAGGGGTTAATACTTGTATCTCAATCCATCCATCTGCCAGTGACGTGTCCATCACCCCACAGATGTCCCTCATCACCAAACCTATTGGGATATCTGCTTGATCCCTAATTAATCCAACAAATAGAGGAAGACTGTCGTATTGGGAAACCCTTGAAATCCTTGAAAATATAGGGCAACATAGGACATCATCGTCACAGATTCCTGGATATCTACTAACCAGAAGCAATGGGATGGTAATTCATCAACCATAATTATGGAAAAATTTTCTAAAAACAAATACGCAAAGTATCCCTGAGATATTATATTATGATTGTGCACAATAAAATTTTATGTCTAAAACGATTCACCTATATATTTAATATTGAAATTTATTATTAAAATTGTATTTTTATTTTAGAGAACCGTGTTGTTTGAGTTTTTGGTACAGCCAGCGCTGGCACACATTTATTTTTTCTCTCTCGATATACTAGGGCTTGACAACCCTGTTCCAGCAGCTGTTGATAGCACACCACACATTTTATATTTAATAATTGGCTAATAACTTATGCAAACAACTTGTTCTTAAAGGGAAAATAAAACAAAGCAATGGCTGTATGGTAACAATAATGAAAAGAATTACAGTTGCTATTTCCTGTGTCTATAGTATGGTCTATGGCTAGTACTAAGAGAACTTGTAGAGACAAATCTTACATAAGCTCCTGCAGGGCACAGTCCGGGTGTTTCAGTGCCTCACACAGGAGCTTCAGTCCATAGTCCCGCAGAGGATTAATGGACAAGACCAGATTAGTCAGAGAGTGGTGTTTAGTAATAACAGAGCCGAGATCATCACAGCTGGCGGAGGTCAGACCACAGCATTGTAACCTGATGGGAGATGAGAGATCTAGATTAGTTTATTTCTTAAAATTCTAGCCTCAGACTCAGCATGATGCTATTACTAAGCATGTATCATTTTTAATGTTTTTCCTCATGCAAAATAGCTATTTCCAAATGATTACAGCAAAATTAAACTTTTTAACAACAGCTTAATGTATTAGATATCAAAGATCTCTCCTGTATTACACAAACTAAAGCTGGCCATACATAAGGATGATATGACCTCATCGTATGTAGGTCATGGAGCGGTTGAATGAATGATCGTATGTACATAAAAAGCATATATGATGTGCTTACAACCGTTATTATAGCCGGCAGATGTGATGTGCAGCACATCTCATCTGAGGGTCAAACGACCCGCGGGACCGTGCATCATGCACAGGATCTGTTGCACGACCAGTATAGATTGGACATTCAATTCCAATGTTGTTCTACTATATAGGGCCTTTACGCAGAATACTGCAGATCTCATAAGCCATAACGGTGACTGCAAAGTAGAGCTATTCATTTTAAATTTTTTATCTGGTCTGCAATTGCTAACAGCATCTGTAAAAGGCAGAAAAACAGGTGTAGGATATAGCTATAGTACCGCATAGACATACCTCTCAGCATCCCCTATGGAACCAAAGTTGTGGCCATGAAGAATAGCCCTAGCATCATGGCAATACTCAAGTTCTGGTCACTCTGGGCCTGCCCCATTCCCCAAGCTGCCTCTAATATGTCTGGTACTGTGTGGATGGTGCACACAGCACCAATTCATCTATTGCTATGCTATGTGTAATAGTGGTGTCAGATCCCCCCTCATCCTTTCCCCACCATGGGACACTGCAGGATGCCGGTGGGACTAACACAAGCCAATAGTGATGGTTGGGGGGTATGTATAATGCAGGTGTGGCACAAAGAATACTCTGTAACTCTGTACAGGAGCAGGTTATGGATACGATTCCAGAAAACCTGCCTCTGGAAGGAGCCAAATATGTAATATGGTCTATGGCTGGTAATGAGAGAACTTGTACTGAGACAGATCTTACTTCAGCTCCTGCAGGGAACAGTTTTGGTTTATCAGTCCCTCACACAGAAGCTTTATTCCAGAGTCCCCCAGGTCATCCCATGACACATCCAGTCTGGTCAGAGAGCGGTTTGTATTAATAACAGAGCGGAGATCCTCACAGCAGGGGGAGGTTAGACAACATAACACAAACCTGATGGGAGACAAGGTATCTGAGTTAAATTATTTCTTATAATTCTAGTCTCACACTCCCATAGTAACACAGTAACATAGTAATTAAGGCTGAAAAAAAAAACATTAGTCCATCGAGATCAACCTATCTAGCTTGTAACTACTGACTTGAGTAAGTCATATCTATAGGATTCCCTTAGTGGCCAAAAATGCATCCAGTTTTGATTTAAATTCATTAACAGTAGTTGCTGTAATCACCCCCACCGGCAATGAGTTGCAGATTTTTACTGCTCTAATGGTGAAGAATCCTCTTCTTAATTCAGTACGGAATTTCTTTTCCTAGAGCCTCAGTACATGCCGGCGTGTCCTAAGTATAGGCCTGTTAGTGAACAAATCATTTCCCAGTTCCATATGGTTCCCAATCCTGTATTTGAACATACTAATATCACCTCTCAACCTCAGTTTCTCCAGTGAAAATATATTCAGCATGGTTAACCTATCTTTGTATTCTAGTGATTCAAGACCTGTTACTAGCATAGTCGCCCTTCTCTGTACCTGTTCCAATTCATTTACGTCCTTTTTAAGGTGGGGTGCCCAGAACTGAACACAATATTCCAAGCGTGGTCTCACCAATGCCTTGTAAAGAGGCACTATCACATTGGCATCCCTTGAATCCATACCCCTTTTAATGCATGACAGTGTCCTGTTTGCTTTTGCTGCTGCACTTGAGCAGTGTGCACTATTACCCAATTTTCCATCTACTGTATGATGACCCCCAAGTCCTTCTCTACAGCAGAATTCCCTATAAAAACTCAATTTAGTCTCTAAGTAGCTTGTTCATTTTTGTTCCCACAATTAATTACTTTATATTTTTCAATGTTAATCTGCATTTTCCACCTTTCTGCCCACCTTTCCAGTTTATATAAAAAATTTGTAGAGTTTCTACATCTTCTCCTGAGTTAATTTCCTTCCTCAATTCCGTGTCGTCCGCAAAAATTGCAATTTTACTCACTATGGGTAACATTCTATGATTTGCGGGGTTTTTTTTTTTTTGCGATTTTTTTCGCAAAAACGGCCGAAATCGCATGTTTTTCCATTTTCGCATATTTAATGAGCTGCGAAAATGTGAAAAAAGTGCGATTTTGGCCAACAAGTTGGACACACTGGAAATGCGATGGCTGCTTTTCGCAGCACATCGCATCCAGATGTTTTCACATTAAAAAATATACAAATCGCATATTTAATGGTATGCGATTCGTATAAACTGTGTCTAAAATTCGCCCAAAAACTATGACCAGGTTCTGATGGGCGAATTAGCCAGAACCCTGCACAGATCATTGCGATCTGTGCAGGGTTCTGGTGTAAAAAAAGTTTAAACAGTTAAAATAACGAGAAAGTCGGCTCCTGATTGGCCGCTAGTCGGCCAATAGAAACATCCGGAGGAAAGGCGCGGAAGATGAAACATCTCTGCGCCTCTCCAGTCCGTGAGCGGGTACCAGCCGGGAGCAGCGCGTCTGCCGGAGAGGATGCCGAGGTCGTCGCCGGAGACCAGGTGAGTAGGATTTCCTTCCTTAGAAACCCCTTTTGGACTACTTCGGATCCTGGACCCCGGAGACATCAGCCCTGGAGCCCAGGACCCCGGACCAGCCCCGGAACCAGGACCAAGGCCCCCGAACCGGACTCTTCTGTCCAGGAGCCCCGGACCCCGGATCCAGGGACCAACCTACGGGCTCAAGGTAGGTAAGTATCAGTGTGTGTGTTATGTATGTATTAAACTTTTATTTTTCAGGGTGTCAGTGTGTTTTATTTAACTATTTTTTGTACTGTAGAACTACAAGTGCCAGCGGGCCATTTAATGCCCCGCATGCTGGGACTTGTGGTTCTCCAAGTCCCAGCATGCGGGGTAGGCTTGCTGGGACTCATAGTTCTACAGTAGAAAACAATAGTTTTTAATCTTTTTTTTACACTTTGCATCAGCCCAATGCCCACCGCCCAGGGGCATCGGGGACAGCCCCGGACTTTCAGCATGGGCTGGTAAGTCCTGGAGGGGGGGGGACCCCTTCATTGGGGGGGTCCCCACTTCCCCAGGACCCCTGCCCATGCTGACCAGCCAGGGGGATAATGCTTTGGCCGCGGGACCTTATATAATAAGTGTCCCCCGGCTGTGGCATTACCCTGCTGGCTGTTTGGGTCTGGTGCTGGTTCTTAAAATACGGGGGACCCCTAGTCATTTTGTCCCCCCGTATTTCGGGAACCAGCGCCGGACCTTGAGCCTGGTGCTGGTTTCATTAAATCAAGGGGACCCCTATTTGTCGGGGACCCTGATTTTATGTCACCAGCACTGGCTCAATGAGCCCAGGGCTGGTTATGCTCTGGCGGGGGACCCCGCGCTGTTTTTATTTTTAAATTGCGATTTCCTGCAAACGTGCGATTTTCAGACCTAAAAAAATAGCACCAAATCGCACCTATTCGCACTATTTGGCCCGTTTTTCGCATCTCATTAAATATGCGAAAAACGGGCCAATCTTGCGATTTTCAAAAGTGCGATTTGGTGTGATAAAAAACATGCGGATTTTACCGCATAGCATAGAATGTCACCCTATGTCGCTTTCAATATCATTAATAAATATATTAAACAAGGTGGGTCCCAATACTGAACCTTGCGAGACTCCACTTTGGACCTTACCCCAGCTGGAATGTATGCCATTTACCACCACTCTGTCCCTGATTGTGCAACCAGTTTTTAATCCAATTACAAATTTTATCCCCTAACCCTAAATTACCTAGTGTTAGGGCCAGCAGAGGCGGAACCAGACCTGTCCTCTGACTCTGTTGCCCTGGATCGGTGTCAGTGAGCACATGTTGCGCTAGACTTCACCTTTAACCGCCCCGGCTGTAAGGGCGAAGTAGGTCCGCCCAGACTCTATTGCAGTCAGGTCTTATGGGGGACAACATGTTCACCGAGGCAGCCCGAACGCAAAAGGATAAACTAACTAACAACAGGATGGACAGGCTGGAACAACCCTGGGAAGGCTCTGGTGGGTGATACCACCCTGCTCTTTGCAGTGTCTTTGGGTGAAACAACTAGCAGGATAATACACAGCGGTGGAATCAATACCCAATGTAAATACACCATGGTATGGAGGTGATAAAGTTCACGGCACAGGTGAAACAATGCACAAAGGTGGTAATACACAGTATATGAATGTAACAATACACAAAGATGGTATATAACAAAATAACCCCCAAAACTCCCGGACTGAGGAAGAAAACCTCTAGAAGGTGAACTGCCTCTAAGTGTGGGCATACACAACAATGCAGATGCAATATGCAAGTATGATAAAGAAGGGAAGGCTGCAGGGAAACCCCTGAATTATCTGGGAAGATGTTATGACCACAGATGGGGAATCCAGCAGCGCGGGCAGATGAACACACGGCTGGAGACTCAGACTGGAAGCAAGATCCAGGAAACAGGAACACAACTGGGACAAGCACAAGGCAGGATCCAGGACACTCAGCAGGAGTGCTAGCTGGAGTTCACCGGGCTGTAGCAGGATACCATGAGGCTAGGAAAAGACTAGCAAGAACTTCTCTAGGAAATAGGAGCTCAGACCAAACAGACTAGCACACAGGACTGGGAACTAGGAACTCAGGAACAAGGAACTAGGAGCTATAACTGGCAGGTTTGTACAAGTCAGAATGCCTGATGAAGGCCTCCGATAATCAACACACCTGTGACCTCCAGCCCAGCAAGGATAACGAGATCACACTAGTGCATAAATTATCCACAGAGGACTGGCTTGAAATGGCACAGATGCACCACTGGAGGCCACCAGAGAGTCAATATCAACATAGACTGAAATTAACCTATGAAAGACCAGACAGATATGAGTCAATAATAATGACTCCTAACAGTTAGGAACACAGATTCACCACTGGAGGCCACCAGAGAGTCAATATCAACATAGACTGAAATGAACCCATGAAAGACCAGACATATATCAGTCATTGATATTGACTCCTAACAGTTAGGAACCATGATTAATGGTTCAGTTCTGTTTTGTGTTTTGTTCAGTTTGTGTTTGGCATTTGACTCTCTGGTGGCCTCCAGTGGTAGGTCTGTGCCATTACAGCCCAATATTCTGTGGGCTTCATTTATTCACAAGTCTGCAAGGTAGGAGCTCGTTATTACAGCTTGGGAGCTGTCTGGATCTCTCTCAGCTTAATAATCACTTGAGCTGTTCATAGGGCATTCTCTTTAGCTCTGCCCTGCCAGTGATAGCTTCTAGTTCCTGAGTCCTAGCTTCCTGTTCCTTTTGCAGGTAGCTGCTAGTTCCTGTTTCCTGCTGGACCTCTGTCAGGTTACTGCTCTGTTAGGAGCTCACCAGCCGCCTGCTGGTCATTAGTTCATTTCTCCCTGCACTCAGCCCAGTGCAGCCTTCCTGGCCTTTGGCAGTTCCAGCCTGTTTACTTTCAGTAGAAGAATCCTGTCTGTCTGCTCCAGTCTGTCCCAGCCTGCTCTTTACCATCATGAGCTGCTGGATGCTCCACGGTCCTGCTGTGTCTATTCCAGGTCACATAAGTGCTCCAGTGGAGCCTGGTTTTGTTCCTTATTTATTTATAAAGTCCTGGCAAGCTGCAGTATTCCTTAGTTGTTCAGTATTGCCTGAAGTACTTTTGGTCCAGCTCTTCCAGGTGTGGAGAGACCCACGGTAGTGGGTATACAGATGGGGCAGCTCTCATCCTGGCAGGGGATGGCGCTGGCGTCACCAGCCGCCATCCCCCGCCAGCACCATGGCGATGGCGAGAAGGGGACGCGCGCGCACGAGAGGCGCGCGCGTCCCCTTCCGACGGCGCTTCCATCCATTCCCCCGGGTCCCCACCGGCTTGCCGGCGGTAACTCGGGGTCCCTGCCGCCTGCCCGCACCCCCCCTAACCCCCCCTAACCCTGTCCGTCTCCCTGAGGCGGAGACGGACAGGGTTTCCGTCGCGCTGGCAACGGAGACTGAGACGTGCGTGCGCGTGAGACGCACGCGCGTCTCAGTATATTCGCTGGTGAGGCTGCTGGCGGGTCGCCAGAGGGGACGTCCTGGCAACCCGCCAGCAAGGATGAGACCTACTCCATCTGTACATTTGTTTTGGGGTACCATGTGTTTGTGTACTTATTATTTACTTTGACATGTTTTAGGTTGGAGGCACCCCAGTTCTGTTGTGTCTGGTGTCGGTGACTGGGTCGCATTCCCAATGGCCTGGTGCCGTTAGGCAGGTTGTTTCCCCAGGCAGACCCAGTAGTTAGATTTCCTTTTGACTGTACCCTTAGAGGATCGCTGATTCCTTGGGTGAGATTTAATAGGACGAGATATTCAGAAAGTGAGAGATTTGGTAAGAAATCTCCAGGTTGTTTTAAAGCGGCAATCATTTACACTTCAAAATCAAACTGGTTTTGCCGTGTAAATGATTTCCGCTTTAAAAAAACTGGAGATTTCTTACCAAATCTCTCACTTTTTTGAATCTCTCATCCTATTAAATCTCACCCATAGTCTCTCCATAACACTTGGTTGCACCGGAGCTGTAGAGGGCCTAACTCACTACTTCAAACGTGGCGACTACAGGCGAAGCCTAGCATTTGCAGGAATCAGCCATATCCCTTTGGGGTCAACAGAGTTAGTGTAGGTCTCGCCATGGCCATTCTAAACAGCGGTCCCGGCTGTTGGTTCACACCCAAAACCATAACATTATCACTGGCCCAACAGATTTATTTATTTATTCACAGTTTCTTATATAGCGCAGCAGATTCCATTGCGCTTTACAATAGTAGACAGTGATAAAACAAACTGGGTAACAACAGACAGACTTGGGGGTTAGAGGGCCCTGATGCAAGTTTACAATCTATAGGGATGTCCCCCCTGGTTACTGGCTGCTGGGGAAGATTGTGGTGATTGCCTTGTAATATACTATAATCTACTTACTGCAGTTCTTCCATCTGACACTGTCCAAACAGTCCAGATAAACTGGCTTCAGCACGAATCATTTCCTCTGTGATAGGGAATCTGCATTCCACGAACCTGCACAAAACACAGACACAGAGCTTATACTGTAAGTAGTGAGATAACTACCACTGGTGCAGCTGCTATGTCTTGGGAAGCTTCCAAGGTACACTGCTCCCCCTTTACCTCATACGCCAATAGCACAGAGGGGGTGGGTGGGGGGAGAAATGCAACAAACATCACCCCAGCCTGCCTGCCAAAGCCCACCCTGCCCCTACCTGCCTGGTTAGGACCTATTGACACCTCCATCAGATACCGGTGCTGTAATCAGGTAGTGTGACAGGCTGTGAACTGTGCTTTGAATACTGCCCCTGTAACACCTGTCTAATGGTTACATACAGTGGCGGTTTTTACCTATGGGCTGCAGGGCTGCATCCCCCCCAGGTAAAATCCGCCATTGTCTCTGCCTAAAGCGAAGCCAGATGCAGTCTGTGAGACTGCACTGGCTTCACTGTGAATGGCAGTGACTTCCTATTGGAAGTCTGACCTGCCAGTCAATCAAGGCAGTCCCATTGGGAGGTGATCCCTCCCTCCCAGATGCCTCTTTGGTAATGTGTGGCAGCCCCCAAAACTGGTTCTGCGCATGTCAGTACCGCGGACCATACTGGTTATGCGCCGGCCCAGGGAACCCGATCAAGCCTCCAGGGGCTGCTGCAAAGGCAGCCCACAGTGGCTTGGGCCAGCGCATGTGCAGTATGTATGAAGTAACTGCGCATGCACTGCAGGGGACCGGGGAGCATGGCAGCCCTCCTCCTCCATAACGGTAAGAGCCACCACTGGTTACATAGCCTCTGTGTGCTGGGCTATAGCTGCTACCCTGTAACACCTGTCTGATGGTCACAATCCTGCTGGGTTTTGGGATATGGCTGCTGTCCCTGTAACAACTGTCTGATGGTCACAATGACACAGTGCAC
The DNA here is from genome assembly GCF_055691185.1 of Crinia signifera. Taxonomy (NCBI): domain Eukaryota; kingdom Metazoa; phylum Chordata; class Amphibia; order Anura; family Myobatrachidae; genus Crinia; species Crinia signifera. The sequence continues at coordinate 44,230,050 of NC_139222.1, forward strand.
TGGGCTATGGCTGCTGCCCCTGTGCTTCTGTACCTGTCGAATGGTCATATTGCTGCTATGAGCTGTGCAATGGCTGCTGCCCCTGTAACGCCTGTTGGGTGTAGAATAGGGGTCCGACAGTCGGGATCCCGACAGTCATTAGCCCAACATTGGGATCCTGACTGGCCGGACTCAGACAGCATAGTGAGTGCAACAAAGCCCCTTGCGGGTTTGCTGCACTCGCCATGCTGTGGGCACGGTGGCTCGCCACCTATTCTATTCTCCCTCTAAGGGGGCCGTGGACCCCCACAAGGGAAAATAGCAGGTGGCCATCAGGAACCCGACTGTCAGTGTTTTGACAGGTTAATGCCTGTCGGGACCCTGTCCGGCACCCCACCTGTCTGATAGTCCCATTGCAGATGTGCACTGGACTATGGCCTCTGCTCTGTAACCCCTGTCTGTTGGTCACATTGGTGATGTGCACTTATTGTTGCTGCCAATATACAGTAACACCTGTTTGAAGGTCACATTCCTGTTGTGCACTGGGCTATGGCTGCTGCCCCTGTAAGACCTGTGTGATGGTCCCAAAACTGCTGTCCGCAGAGCTATAGCTGCTGTTCCTGTAACACCTGTCTTCAGGGGCATAACTAGACCATTGTGGGCACCATAGCAAAATCTGGACAGGACCCCACTGTTGTCACTACAATGTCCGGGGGGGGGGGGGGCAAATGGGAGGGGAGTGAGAGACAAAGGATGGAAAGCAAGAGAGGGAGTGGGCTTCATAGGGATAAAAAGGATGAGAGAAAGGGATCAAGAGAGAAAAAGTTATGAGTGAGAGCAGTGACAGAGTGAAAGAATGCAAGGGCAGGAATAGTATTAGGGAGGAGAGAGGGGAGAGCAGTGGTGTAGCTAGGTACCACGTGCCCGTAGCAAGGGCATGTTTCGCTCCCCCCCTGATTTGTTATAGGCAGGACTCTTGCGTGGCAAAAAGGGGGCGTGACCTAAAATTATACCACACACCGTAATGCCCATTGTACATTTTAGCAAATGTTGTAATACCCATTACACATAAAGCCACATGCCATAATGCCAATTACACATAAGGCCACACATGATGCCCATTACATACTATATAACAATATAACAATCCATAATGCCCATTACACATCTGACACATAAGTGCCACTTACCTAGATGCTCATAGCTAGGAACTTTATGCTCAATGACAGGGGTTTCATGCTCGATGCCAAGGGGGACTGAAATAGCTTTTTGCCAAGGAGGAATAAAATAGCTAGTTTCCAATAGGGACTAAAATAGCTTTTTGCCAAGGGGGACTAAAATTGCTTGTTGTCAAGGGGGACTAAAATAGCTCATTGACAAGGGGGATTAAAAAGCTTGTTGCCAAGGGGGACTGCAGCCGGCACTCCTCACCCGCTCCCTGCTCTACCCAGCTGAGCTGTCCTGTCTGCTGCTATTTTCAATTAAGTCTCCCACTGGACCGCTAGCCAATAGTCGCTTGCAGTCCAGCAGCCATCAATGCTGCTTCTGATTGGCTGCTGGAACACAAGTGCCTATTGGCTAGCGGTCCAGCAGGAGACTTAATAGCGGTGGACAGGGCAGCTGAGCTCAGCCGGGCAGAGCAGGGAGTGGGTGGGAGAGGGAGCGGGCTGCACGTCTCCAGCGCCCTTTAATCTCTCAGCACCCGGAGATCGTGCTCTGCCAGCTCCGCCCGGGTTTGAAAGGATTGTGAGAGGCATCACTGTTTAACTACTACTCCCCGAGTAGAGGTTGTACCATCTGCACCCCCTGTCATTCTGATTGCAGCAGCAAACATATAAAACACTGGACAACCCAGTCTTTTCTCAAAGACATGAGTGATGAGGCTGCTCAGGGGTATATAACACCTTGCCCCCCCCCCCCCCACCCCAGCCAAGCTCACCAGGACTAGGAGGCAAGGTGTTGCTCAATTATAAATTAGAGATATGCGGCGGCCACTTTTTCAGGTTTTGGTTTTGGATCTGGATCTCCCTTTAGTGTTTTGGATCTGGATTGGTTTTGGCAAATCCACCCTTGCGGGTTTTGGTTTTTGGATCTGGATTTCTTTGAAAAAATGCTAAAAATGGCTAAAATAACAGAATTTGGGCCTGTTTTTGCCCCTAAAGTATAATTGACCTCAACAACATTAGTTTCCACTCATTTCTAGTCAATTTTGATCACTTCACAGCTCACTAAATTGTTTTCATTGACGGTAGTTGGGCCAAAAGGTTATATCGAGGTAGCTGGATGACTAAGCTAAGCAACAGCAGTGGGCATCACATACATGTGGACCTTACACTTCCAACCTGGGACATCTTGGAAGCAGAGCGGCACTGCAGGGGCAGACAGGGTGGCAGTTTAATAAACTACCCCAAAAAAGAGAAATGCTCCAAAGAGCAAAAAATACAAAGAGGTGCAAGATGAAATTGTCCTTGGGCCCTCCCACCCACCCTTATGTTGTATACAGGACATGCACAGTTTAACAAACCAATCATTTCAGCGACAGGGACTTCAGCGGCAGGGACTGTCACATGTGGCTGAAACGATTGGTTTGTTTGGGCCCCCACAAAACAAGCTGGCAATGGGCAGTGCACAAACTGGCTTTACAAGATGTCATCATAAAAAACGAAAAAAAATGCTCCAAAGAGCAAAAAATACAAAGAGGTGCAATATGAAATTGTCAACAAGCTGGCAATGGGCAGTGCATAAACTGGTTTTACGAGGTGTCATCCTCAGCATCCAATTCCTCACCCTCATCCTCTTCTTCACACACAATTAATTTGTTGTCACTGGAATCAACCAATACAGGAGGACTGTGTGTATTAGGACGTACAAGTTCTGGTGAAGGAGGTCCAGTTGTTGGAATTTGAAATTCATTTTTATGAACATTATCTTCTCCACGTTTTGTGGAAGTAACCTCCTACGGCGATCGCCAACAAGGTTCCCAGCTGCGCTGAAGACTCTCTCAGAATATACACTGGAGGGTGGGCAACTTAAATAAAGCAAAGACAGTTTGTGCAAAGGCCGCCACATTGCCTTTTTATCTTGCCAATAATAGAATGGACAGTCTGACATACCTATATCGATGCTATCGCTAAAGTAATCATCCACCATTCTATCAATTGTGATAGCATCATAGGCAGTAGCAGTAGACATGTCCATTATGGTAGGAAGCTCCTTGTCACAACATTCAGTTCTTGTTTGTTTCTTACCTGGTTTGTGGCTTCTCCTGTCTGTTCAGTCTGCTCCATGCTGCAAGGAAGTTCTGTGTGGCCTGAGCTTTGCTAATTACAGCACCTGGAGGAGTCCTTGCTGCTGACAAGCTCTGTATAGTTGAACTGTGCTGTGAGATCTGAGCTCAGCTAATTAGTAACACCTGGTAACTCTCTCCTGCAGGAGAGTTCAGTGTAAACTGAGCATGCTCAGCCCATTGATCAGTTCACCTGTGAGTTCCCTGTGCTTCCTATAAAAGGCAGCCTCTGGCAGAAAGAAGCTGCCAGAGTATAGGTTCACACCAGCTCCAGCGTTCCAGTGCCTTGTACTATTCCAGACTTCTGATTATTGCATCTGACCTCGGCTTGTTCCTGACCATTCTCTTGCCTGATCCTCCGGTACCGTGTCCAGTGATTCCTGTGTATGACCTTGGCTTGTTCTGTGACCATCCTCCTGCCTGCTCCCTGTGTACCGCATCCTGTGCCTTCCTGTGTATGACCCGGCCTGACTCTGACTAATCATTGCTGCATCCATTGGTACCGTATCTGCTTACCTGTTACTGACCCGGCTTGACGACCACGCTCCATATTCCACAAGCTACCACCACTCATACGGGGAACCTGACCAGGGGGCCGCGACCGACGTGTCGGGTGCCGCAGAAGCCCATATCCCGCTTGGAGGGGTCACTGGCAGAAAACCCCCGGCACGGTTAGACTCCGCTCCCCTGTGTCAGGTCTAGCCAATCCCCGAGTGGTAGTGCACCCCAAGTTTGTGACACTCCTTCAGTCCGGACCAGATGTCAAATATATTTCCGGTCTGAATAGCAGTGGGTCTCTTAGGAAAATTTAGTTTTTTCCTCACAACCCCAGTGGGAGAAACTGAAGGAGGAGTTGTGTGCCTAAAGAAAAGGGTTTGTGGAGCGCTCAAAGTAGTGCAGTAGGTGTATAAATAAATTGGTATTAAAAATTAATTTGAAATGATCAAGTGGGTATTACATGAAAGTACAAATTCATTTAATTATTCACATAAAATAATAACACATTGTTAAAAGATAGTATTAATGGATAAAAATTGATATTGCACTATTGTGTTGTACTCAGTGACATACAGTAAACCACTTAGTTCCAAAAATAAGCTCTCCTCCCGATGGATAATGGTGGATCCCACAGATGACAAAGGGAATTGGGGTGATCCAGATTGGACTGGTATTGGGGTGTCCGTATATCCTGCTGGAGACCTTGGTTTTTTGATCCACTGGTGGGCAAAAGATGGAATACCTCACTTCTTGGATAGGCTCCAAAGATTGGGCAGGTGGTAACCCGAATTTGTATATCCAGTTTGGGGGTTCCGGATAGGGTGATAGGGGTAGTCCGTGGGGGGACAGGAGGAGTAGCTGGTTCAAAGGGGTGCTTGGGATAATGTCCAGAGTCCAAGTGGTGGTGGTTTTGACTGACGCGTTTCGTTGTGCTGGGACAACTTTATCAAAGGTACCACTTCCGCGTCAGGAAAAACCACCACCACTTGGACTCTGGACATTATCTTAAGCACCCCCTTGAAACAGCTACTCCTCCTGTCCCCCCACGTACTACCCCAATCACCCTACCTGGAACCCCCAAACTGGATATACAAATTCGGGTTACCACCTGCCCAATCTTTGGAGCCTATCCGAGAAGTGAGGTATTCCATCTTTTGCCCACCAGTGGATCAAAAAACCAAGGTCTCCAGCAGGATATACGGACACCCCAATACCAGTCCAATCTGGATCACCCCAATTCCCTTTGTCATCTGTGGGATCCACCATTATCCATCGGGAGGAGAGCTTATTTTTGGAACAAGCGGGACTCACTTAAGTATCCTTTGTCCTTTCTAAGTGGTTTACTGTATGTCACTGAGTACAACACAATAGTGCAATATCAATTTTTATCCATTAATACTATCTTTTAACAATGTGTTATTATTTTATGTGAATAATTAAATGAATTTGTACTTTCATGTAATACCCACTTGATCATTTCAAATTAATTCTTAATACCAATTTATTTATACACCAGCACTACTTTGAGCGCTCCACAAACCCTTTTCTTTCTGCATATGCTGTTGTTAGGGGACTGAACCCCCCCCCCTCTGTGTGAGCAGCCCACCTAACAGCCCACCCCCCAAGCGCCTTTATCACCTGGGGTGATTCTTGTGTCTCGTTTGGAGTTGTGTGCCTGCCACATTCCGCTTCAGCTGACAATTTTTGGACCAAGAGATCTTTGCACCTCTGCACCCATTGGTAACAAAGACACAATTTAAGACTTAAACCTAGGATCCAGTATTGTCGCCAAAATATAATGATCTGATTTTAAGAGATCGACGACCCTTGGATCCTTGCAAAGTGAATTAAGGGCGTGATCTACTAGTCCTACATATTTAGCAGATTCACTCTGCTTCAACTCCTCCTTCAATTTCTCCAACTGCTTTTGCAAAAGGCCTATCAAGGGAATGACCTGACTCAAGGTGGCAGTGTCAGAACTAACCTTGCGTGTAGCAACCTTGAAGGGCTTCAGGATCTTGCACAAAACGGAAATTATTCTCCACTGAGCGTGACTCAGGTGCATTCCCATTCCTCTCCCTATGTCATAGGTCGAGGTGTAGCTTTGGATGGCCTTTTGCTGCTCCTCCATCCGCTGAAGCATATAGAGTGTGGTATTCCACCTCGTGACCACCTCTTGCTTCATCTGAGGGCAGGGCAAATTTAGCATTTCTTGCAAGTGTTGCAATCTCCTGCACGCACTTGCAGAATGGCGAAAATGTCCACAAATTTTCCGGACAACTGCCAACATCTCTTGAACACCCCTGTCATATTTCAAGAAATGTTGCACCACCAAATTTATTGTGTGAGCAAAACATGGGACATGTTGGAATTTGCCCAGATGTAATGCACTCACAATATTGGTGGCATTGTCGGATACCACAAATCCCGAGGAGAGTCCAAGTGGGGTAAGCCATTGCGCAATGACTTCCTGTAGTTTTTCTAGGTTTTCAGCTGTATGCCTTTTACTGAAACCTGTGATATAAAGAGTAGCCAGCCTCTGAATGACAATGGGAAATTATGTTACTGCTGCTGCTGCTGTTGGTGCTGCTGCTGAAGGCAATACATCTACCCAGTGGGCAGTCACAGTCATGTAGTCTTTAGTTTGCCCTGTTCCGCTTGTCCACATATCCATGGTTAAGTGGACAGTCGGTACAGTGGCATTTTTTAGGACACTAACAACGCTATTTTTAATGTCCGTGTACAGTCTGGGTATTGCCTTCCTGGAGAAGTGGAACCTAGATGGAATTTGATACCGGGGACATAGGACCTCAAGCAACTCGGTAAAACCCACAGAATTAATTGCGGATACTGGACACACGTCTAATACCAACATAGTTGTTAAGGCGTCGGTAATACGCTGTGCAATGGGGTGACTGCTGGCATACTTCATCCCCCTTGTAAAGGATTGTTTTACAGTCAGTTGCTTGTTTAAATGGACTACCATTCCTGGTCCCCTTCCTGGAAGCAGCACCAGCAGCAGCAGAAGCAACAGGTGTAGCTCTTAAGGATGCTTCTGAGGAATCCAGGATAGGAGAGGATTCAGTCAGGATCATGACATTGGATGCAGGACTACTTCCCAATCCCATAATCTCTGAGGATGTGGATGATGCAGGTGTTTGAGGAGAGTGCAGGCCCTTGGATCTAACAGAGACAGGGGAGCAGGACGGTGATGCTGGGCAGGCTGCTACATGTTTGTTCACAGTTTCTTTTGACAAAAACTTCTGATGGATGTGCTGCAAGTGATGTAACAGTGAGGAGGTCCCAAGGTGCTGCATGTCCTTACCTCTACTTACAATAGCTTTGCAAACGCTACACATGGCTTGACAGTTGTTGTCCAGATTTGGGTAGAAATAATTCCATACATACGAGGTGGATTTTTTAGTCTTTTGCCCTGGCATGAGAATGGGCTTTTTCATACCCCAGACAACAACTTTCTCCGCCGGTGCCTTGAAACAAACAACATCACCCTCAACATTGTCATCATCCACATCCTTCTGTGTGCCAGCTACACCAACAGAACCCACATCCAATTCCTCAGAAGCATCCTCAATAACCAGGTCAGCATCTTGACTGGGGATGCTCTTCCACACACTTGCAGAGGGCATGCAAATGGTGGAATGAACCTCCTCTTCATATACAGTATTTGAAAGGTCCGGCTCCGCGGACACACTTCGACTCTCCTCTGGGATTTGTGACATTTGTGAACTCGCCTTTGTCTTCTTAACAAGTTTTCTTCTTTTCATTGTACTAGCAGAAGGGCTACCATAATTCTTCTGAGACGCTGTACCATCAGTCAGAAACAAAGGACAAGGCCTTAGCCTTTCCTTCCCACTGCGTGTGTCGAATGGCATATTGCCAATTTTATTTCTCTCCGCAGGTGATTTATTTTTTATTTTTATGGACCATTGTAAAATGAAATTTTTGCTTTGATTTTACATGGCCTCTAGGCCTTTAACCATCGGCCTTGTCATCATGAGTCTGACTGGTGGTAGCAGCTTCAGCACTTCTATCAGGTTGCTGATCTCCCACTATTTCCTCCTCCATCATCCTCCAAAAATTTGTTTTTATTTTATTTATTACTTTTGTTTTTCTTACTGTATGTCACACGGGACACTGCCCCTGGACACTGCCCCTGGACACTGGACACTGCCCCTGGACACAGCCCGTTACACTGGACACTGGATACAGCCCTTCACACTGGACACTGGATGCAGGCCGTCACCCTGGACACAGCCCCAGGTCAATGGACACAGCCTCTGGACACAGCTCCTGTACACTGGACACAGCTGTCACACTGGACACTGGATACAGCCCGTCACCCTGGACACAGCCCCTGGACAATGGACACAGCCTCTGGACACAGCTCCTGTACACTGGACACAGCCGTCACACTGGACACTGGATACAGCCCGTCACCCTGGACATAGCCCCTGGACAATGGACACAGCCTCTGGACTCAGCTCCTGTACACTGGACACAGCCGTCACACTGGACACTGCCCCTGGACACAGGCCGTCACACTGGACACTGGATACAGCCCGTTACCCTGGACACAGCCCCTGGACAATGGACACAGCCCCTGGGCACAGCTCCTGTACACTGGACACAGCCGTCACACTGGACACAGGCCATCACACTGGACACTGGATACAGCCCATCACCCTGGACACAGCCCCTGGACAATGGACACAGCCTCTGGACACAGCTCCTGTACATTGAACACAGCCGTCACACTGGACACTGCCCCTGGACACAGGCCGTCACCCTGGACACAGCCCCTGGACAATGGAAACAGCCCCTGTCACACTGGCCAATTCACCCTGTACACTGGACACAGCCCCTGTACACTGGACACAGCCCCTGTACACAACCCCTGTACACTGGACACAGCCCATGTCACACTGAACACAGCCCCTGCAGCCCCTGTCACACTGAACACCGCCCCTGTACACTGGACTTGTGTACAGTCAGCAGCCCCTGCGTGCAGACCCTAATCGAGTGAGCACTGCAGCACCAAACAAAAGCGCAGAGCACAGATCCCAACCGCCCCTGGTGGGGTGCGCGTGCATCTTATATAGAATCCAGATCCTGCGAGAATCACACAGCGCGATTCAGGCGGGAACTCCCTTTTCGGCTCGGATCCTGACTCGGATCGCGATGTTCGGGAGGGTTCGGATCTCAAAGATCCAGACCCGCTCATCTCTTTTATAAATGATATATATTAAAAAAATCCTCTCCTCTTAAAAAGCAGGGGTGGGCTAACCTAAATCTGCCTATGAGCTCACCAACTGCAGGCCTCTAGATTCACAGAATGCGCGGGGTCAGGAAACGTCTGTTATATATAGCAGTACAAGCAGTGTACTCCTGTAACTACTGTATATAAGCAGATTCACCATGACACTCATGCTGACACTCATGCACTTGCTGACACACACGATAACACACACTGACACTCACAAACTCTAACACTCACACTGACATTCACAGACGCTGACACACACAATAACATACACTGATACTCACACACACTGACACACACACACTGACACTCACACGTGCTGACAAACACACACACACACACTGACACTCACATATGCTGACACACATAATAACACACACTGCCACAGTAGTTACCTCTAGCGCAAGACTACAGGAGCCAGGCTCAGAAGGAGCAGGAGGAAGGTAGAGCCAAAGGCAGACCTCTGCTGATGTGACCTAATCATGGAGCTGTGACCAAGGCCCTTTATATAACACAACAATGCAGCAACAGCAAGTGCCACAGCAGGGGTTTGGGGATGGGACCGGCCAACCTGAAAGTGAAAGCCTTCCAGCAGGCCAATCTGCCGCTGACTCTCCTCCTGTGTCACACTTCTGCTGCAGGCCCCTTTACTCAGTCAGCGCTAGTCTGCTTCAAAAAGAAAACACATGGGGCACAAGGTAGTGCGCGGCGCCAGAGTCTCCGCCACTATTTAAGATAAAAGTTCAAGAGGGTACAGGGGATAGCCTGCTGGGGCTGCGGCCCGTCCAGCCTCTGGGCCCCATAGCCGCTGCAACCAATGCACCCTCTGTAGTTACACCAGTGCCTGTCTTATGGGCAGATTGCTGCTTTGTGCAGGATTATGGCTTTAACCCCTGTAACATCTGTCTGATGGTCTCATTGCAGATGTATGCTTGGCTCTGGCCTTTGCCCCTGTAAGACCTGAATGATGGTCACATTGCTGCTTTGTGCTGGTCTATGGCTATTGCCCTGTAACACCTGTCTGATGGTCGTATTGCCACTGTGCACTGGGCTTTGTTTGCTGCCCCCATACTACTGTACCTTTCTGATGGTTATATTGCTGCTGTGTGCTGGCCTATGGCTATTGCCCGGTAACCCTTGTCTGATGGGCACAGTTCTGCTTTGTGCTGCCCCGTAACACTTGTCCCATTGCAGATGTACACTGGGCTATCACCTCTGCCCTGTAACTCCTTTCTGATGGTCACATTGCCACTGTGCCCTATGCTATGGCTGCTGCCCCTGTAACACGTGTCTGATGTTCATATTGCCACTGTGCCCTATGCTATGGCTGCTGCCCCTGTAACACGTGTCTGATGTTCATATTGCCACTGTGCCCTATGCTATGGCTGCTGCCCCTGTAACACCTGTCTGATGGTCAAATTGCTGTTGTGCGCTGGGCTATGTGTGCTACCCTGGTCTACATTTCTGACGGTCACATTGCCACTGTGCTATTGTCCCGTTACACTTGTCCCATTCCTGCTGTGTGCTGGGATATGTCTGTTGCCCCTTTAACACCTGTCTGCTGGACCTATAGCTGCTTTGTGCTGGGCTATGGCTGCTGTACCTGTAACACCTGTCTGAAGGTCACATTGCTGCTTTGTGCTGGGCTATGGCTGCTGCCCCTGTAACACCAGTCTGATGGTCCCATTGGAGATGCATGCTGGGCTATGGTCTCTTCCCCTGTAACACCTGTCTGATGTCACATTGCTGCTGTACGCTGGACTATGGCTGCTGCCCCTGTAACACCAGTGCTACAGTCACATTGCTGCTGTGTCCTAGGATATGCTGCATCTGCTGGGCTATTGCCTCTGCCCATGTAACTACTTTCTGATGGTCACATGCTGTGTGCTAGACTATTGTTACTGCCCCTGTAACACCAGTGTGACAGTCACATTGCTGCTGTGTGCTTGACTGTAGCTGCTGCCCCTTTAATATCTGTCTGATGTTCATATTGCCACTGTGTGCTGGGCTATTGTTGCTGCCCCTGTACTACCTGCATGATGGTCACATTCCCGCTGTGTGCTAAGCTATGGTTGCTGTCCCTGTAACATTGTTCTTATGGTCACATTGCTCCTGTGCGCTGGCATATGGTTGTTGCCCTTTTAACACCTTTCTAATGGTCCCATTGCTGCTGTGTGCTGGCCTATGGTCTCTGCCCCTGTAACACTGTCTGGCGGTCACATTACCACTGTGCTATAACTCCTTTCTGATGGTCACATTCCTGCTATGCGCTGGGCTATTGCCCAGTAACACTTGTCTGACGGTCACATTGCTGATATGCGCTGTTCTATGACTGCTGCCCCAGTAACACCTGTCTGATGGTCACAATGCCGTTGTATGCTGGGCTATGGCTGCTGTTCCGGCAGCTCCTGTCTGATGGTCACATTGCCCATGCGCTGGGCTATGTTTGCTACCCCTGTACTAAATGTTTAATGGTCACATTGCTTCTGTAGACTTGACTATGTCTGGTGTCCCTGTAACACTTGTCTGATGGTGTAACACTTGTCTGATGGTTGCATTGCTGCTTTGCGATGGGCTATGGTTGCTGCCCATTTAATATTCTGTCTAATGGTCCTATTACAGATGTACCCTGGGCTATGTTAAATGCACGCCATTTTTTCATACCACTACTATCCAACTACGCATGGAGTTGATTTTATATAGTGTGGCGAGCGCAGCGAGCCACCGTGCCCGAAGCGTGGCGAGCGCAGCGAGCCCCGCGAGGGGACGCGGTCTCATAAGAAAAACGGGAGCCCAGATATTACATAAGTACCTAATTTTGCATAAGAACTTTTTCCTTTATAATAACAAATTTTATTTACAGACGCGCGGCTGCGCGATGGTTAGTTCGGTAACTCCATCTTATGCCAACATTTTTATGTTTTTTGCTAAATTTGATTTTTTGTTGTCCAACAGCCACATCTCCCATCATTTTTTGTTATTTAAAAGACAACTTTGCAATCTGGCAAGGTGAAGAGTCTATACTGAGAAACTTTATTGATGTACATAACCAGGGTGACAATGTGATCAAGTTTACATTTGAAATCTCTAAAATTACTGTACATTTCTTAGATGTAGAGGTCTCTTTAAAAGATGGTATTGTATCTTTCAGTGTGTATGTTAAACCCACTGATCACTACACGATATTAGGCCCCACTAGCTGCCATCCCCGCAGTTTAATTAATTCTTTGCCTTACTCCCAAATGCTGCGGTATCATCGCATCAACAACAACCCGGCTACCTGTGCAGTCCAACTTGACAATGTCATTGAAAAATTTGTAGACCGTGGCTATAAGAGACAGGACTTGTTGGATTGTAAGTCTAAAGTTCTACAAATAGACCGTGCCACTTTCTTGCAATCTAAAAACAAAGAAGATATTAAATCCAAGGTTCTCCCCTTGGTTAATCATTATAACACAGCCTCCGTTGCCACCGCTAAATTAATTAAATCTAACTGGCCCATTATCGCCAGTGACAAGTCCTTACCACTCTCTGGACATCGAGTCATGTCTTGTTACACAAAGGGCCGCAGTCTTAAAGACCTGCTGGTTAAAACTAATACCTATTTTAACCCCGATCCAGTCACTCGCTCTTGGTTGAGTGATATACGTCACGGCTGCTTTAAATGTCCCTGCACTAAGTGCCAATTTTTGTTGACAGGAGATTCCTTTAAACACCCCTATTCGGGGAAAGAATTTAAAATACGTCATCACTTTACGTGTAATTCCACCTTCACAGTTTATCAATTAATTTGTCCGTGCAGCCTTTCCTACATAGGAAAAACTGAAAGAAAATTCAAAGAAAGGATGGCCATGCACCGTTGCACCATCCGCCAAGCACTGGTATTGGGTACCAGTGAACACCCTGTTGCCCGGGATTTTGTTGAGCATAAGCATTATTTGAGTAGTCTTCGCTACCGCATGATAGACTGTATCTTGCCTTACCTACGAGGTGGCAATCGTGGACTGCAATTGTTGCGAGGCCCGGTGGATTCACCGCCTCGATACATTAGTACCGAGAGGTTTAAATGAACATATGTCATTTTCAGTTTTTAGATGACCATTTACATGCTATTAAAAGCTATTTTTATTTTATTTTTTTCAGTGCAGTTAACATCCAATATGCTGATGTCAACTCTTTTGTGTGTGTCGACTTTTGCACAAGCATCTCTGACGCATCTTTGTTAATGAACTGCAGCTCTTCCATATGTTGCCCTGTTATTAAATGTCGATTTATTGTGCCAATTTATATCTCTGAAGCTTTACTACCAGCAAACTTTTTTGGACTTAACAGCTGGTTGTTACTCCGCTACCAAATGTCGATGTTTTGTGTCAACACACACTTGAAAGTATGCTCTCTTTGAATAATTTTGGCTACATATTGTATAGCTTACTACAGGCATGTCCAACGTTGGCCCTCCAGATGTTTTGAAACTACACATCCCAGGATGCTTTGCAATAGTTTTAGCATTCTCTAATAGCAAAACTGTGGCAAAGCATGCTGGGATGTGTAGTTTCATAACATCTGGAGGGCCAACGTTGGACATGCCTCGCTTACTATCTTGTTATGTGCTACACTATGATCTTGTTACATGTCTGTTACTCTGTCTACTTTGTAATGTTTTGTATGGTGCCGCACCGATATTGAGTGAAGTTGAAAAGCTCTGGCGAGTACTTATTTTTTCATTTTTTCATATTTTCCCAGTTTTCTCTTATTATGCAATGTCCTCCTGTAGTGTTGTTATTTGTATTACCCTGGCAACCGTCTTTTTTCCGTCCTCAGTCATGACGCAATCTTTTTGCGCCAGTGGGTGGTCTCTTTTTTCGCACGAGCGTCTCAGCTTCACTCTTTCCGGTGGCTCCTTCTGTAAAAGGTACTGTTTTGCACTGCTGTATTTATAACCTGATTAAAATTTACATCAATTGAAACATTGTTATCAACCTGGCTTCCTCTTCTAGTTATTGATTATTGGCTACGAGTGCCATACCACAGTGTTCCCATATATATATATATATATATATATATATATATATATATATATATATATATATATATATATATATATATATAATAAAACACACATACAAAAGAAAATCTTGGTAATGAGTCAAATACGTACCGAAGTTGTGAACAATTAGACACTGCTTTAGATAGAAGACACCGAGCCTTTAATCCTATTAGATAGTCAGTGAAAGTGACGTTATGTTGTATTGTACTTCTCTCCAAGCAGTAGGCCACAGCCCGATAACCAATGTTCTCATTCCCTGTTGGATGGAAACATCCTCGAATTTGTATTGCAGGAAAGTGAGACATCACTCTCCCCACAATGTCATCATCCTGTATTTCATAGAGGCAGCACAGGGTCTCGTTTTGATTTGATGACTTTCTCTTCAGCCATTCCTCCAAGACATGATTTTCTGTAAAGCAAATGGGGCATTCAGTGGTTCTCTGAGTCTCCTCAATTTGTTTTTTATTTGAAAGACCAAATAAAAATCTTACAGTTAATTTTAGATGTGGCTGATCTTCTGATGCTGTCAGTAAATTCTTAATATCCCTAATCTGGAGCTTGGGTAAACATTGCTTTACAGATGTATAATCCAAGACATAGTATAGAGCAGCAAAGAACTCCTGCACGCTCAGATGGATGAAGCTGTAGCAGGTGTGCGTATCAGCGTCTCTAAAGATGATGTTCTCAATCAGAAATCCAGACTCCAGCTCTGACACAGAAAGCCCATGTCTTACAAGATCTGATTCTTCAAATAGAATTCTCTGCTTCCAAACGCCTTCATTGGCCAAAGCACACAGCTTTTGTATAGATGTGCTTATAGGCAGAACAGATTCCCTTCCATGATACTTTATAAGACCCTTTAGGTACAAAAGGTAAATGGATGTGGCTGTCTTGCAGTTAATCACAGATAATCCCTGTTTTATTATTGGATTCACTACAGTACATACAATCCAGCAAATTATAGGGATAACACACATGGTGTATAGATATTCATTGTCCTTTATTGCACTGAGTGCCAGGTCTGCTTGTTCTCTGGTTTCAAAGAAATTATAAAAATATTCCTCACGGTCCTTCCCTGTAAAGCCCAGAATCTCCACATATCGTAGACATTCAACAAGGTCCTCCAGCTTCATCAGTGAGTGTGGTCTTGTGGTGATGATGACTGAGCTGTCACTGAGCAGTGTTTTCTTACACAAACTCTTTAAAATGATTTCTTTTGAGACCTCCTGAAATGGGTCACCACACACCTCAGTGTCATTTGAGGGTGACCATTTAAATTCATCCAAACCATCAATAATAAAAAGTATTTCTTCAGAAGTATCGAAGACTGATTGCAACAGATCACATGGACACGTCCTTCCAAAACATTTGGATAAATACCCAGCCAGGCTAATATTACCAGTGATGGTGTTGACATCTCTACAGCTTATGTAGAACACAAACTGAAACTGGTCCTTATACAGCTCCCCGGAGGCCCAGTCCAGCATTATCTTCTGGGAGGTGATAGTCTTTCCTATCCCAGCAGGTCCCTGTAACACCACAGTTTTGGGAATAATTCCATCATCAAAAGGGTCAAACAGAGCCTGTATAGTGGTTGGAGAATATTTATCTGATGATCTGTCTGCCATAATCTCTAGATGTCTCTGACCTGAAGCTGTTATCTCATGTTGTCTCTCCCACTCTTCCCGATGATTCTTAATCAGTAGAAGACTGGTGTAGTCTTTCTTCATAATCAGACCTTGACCTAATCTTTTATCATGATGTTTAATAACACGGTATTTCCTTCTCATCTGATCCATGTATTCTAATTTGAAGCCTGTACAGGATGATAAAATATATATGAATACAAAAATAAATACTTTGAAATGAGCAACAGAAATGACAACACTTCAGAGTCAGTGAGGCTTTGTTTGCCAAGAACAATCCATGAGAACACTGGTTGTTCTTTAAACCAAGAAATGCACTCAATGTACAGAATAGAATCCAAATAATGCAGAGATGAATAGATATATATGTTAATATAAATATTAATTGTGTATTTTGATCTTTGCTTACAATTGATCTCTGCATTCTCTGCATGTAAATAAGAAGTGAAGATACAGGGACTGGTACTGGGTCCAGTGCGGGTGGAAGGTTCATGGGTGCCCGAGGCAATTTTTCATCCCACTGTTCTCTCTGTAGGGTCAAGAGCAGAGCTATGGGGGAGGTGGGGTGGGGGTACAGTAGACAATACTTACAAGGATATTGCAGGAAGGCAATATAAATGGTGTAATAATAGTTTGATAAGAAGTCTGATTACAGAGAGGGTTTCTTAATAAGTGGTGAGACAATGAAGTGTTTGATGAAAGATGGAACTGTTAGACTGTAAGCTCTGTGTATCAGGGACTACATCTGCTCTGTACTGCACTGTGGGACATGCTGTTACTACATAAGGAGTAATAGAAATGAATAACTGTCCTTGAACACATGTAGCAGCAGTTAGATGCCTTCCTGTTAGCAGACCAGACTATCTCAGTACCGGCCACTCCATTGCCCATCTGAGCATTCCTCCTGCTGATGTCTCTACACCGGGTAGAGCAAATATGCTGGGAGAAGTGGTCACTATTAGCTGGTCCTCAGGGCTTTCTAAGTGACTTACTCAGCACTGTGTCCAGAGGGGAAAACCATTAAATGGTGAGTGATTGTGAATGGTTTTCCACTAATGTGCACGGCTGCGCACGGATTTGCAGCCGTGCACATGGGTGGGAATTCAATGGTATGGGCCGGCGTTTACCTGATCACTGGGCTCTGATTTTCATCCCAGAGATGACGTCTGAATCTGGCCCAATTTTTATATATTTGGGGATGGACTCCCTTCTGCATCCAGATGTGGGTCCTGCACATATAATACCAGACTGATTTTGCCCTTTAAATAACGCCCCTTTGGGTAGATTCCTCAATGGCTTTTTTAATCAGATACATAGATACATTTTGTCTACATTTTATATTATTCAAAGAGAAAAATCGTACCAACCTTCAAGTGTCTCATTGGAAGCCATCATCTGGGATTTACCTGTAAGGATAAGAGCAGAAGGGGAAACAATCATTACATAAGTTACATATAACCGAGTGTAAGTAATAAAGATACTACATTAGGATTCCCTGAGGATCTCATGGCAGGGACGAGGCAGCAGGTGATCACTTATATACAGCACAGAGATGACTCATACAGTAATATCCATATTATAGCTATAATTGTCCCTTATTAATGTGTAAGTGGTAACAACACTAATTACCACCCAGTTTATCAGAATCCCATTGTTCACCACTGATGGCCGACTCAGAGCTGCATGTATAGCAGGTGCATCTGTAGCCTCTTTCCATGGCCAAAAAACAAATGTGTATTTCTACTTATATTTAGATTTTGCAATATCTATATAACAGACTCAGCAGCATCCACTGGTTAGAGCAGCCAATGTAATCTTCAGTGGGAATTTGCCCCTCCAGGGGACAGGGGAACCCCTAAAAAGTTTGCTGGATCCAAGGACATCCACGTCAAAGATACAATGCAAGATTCATACCAAAGATACACTGCAAAAACTCCCAAGAAGAATGCCCCGGCCTGAAACACATTGGAGACATCGCTCCCTACGCTGACTTCACCTTCCTAAAAGTCTCCTCCCCCAACAGAGTTGAGTGCACGGAGCTGCGTTGACAGTGCGCGCTCCCGGCAGATGAGATCCCGCAATATCGCCTATCTGGAAGCCGCGCTACTTAGCGTTGAAGCACCGTGGACCAGGAGCCGGCGGTGCGGCAGTTCCACGCAGACCCCAGCAAGAAGACCAGTGTCAGGACGGACCTGGTTGCGACAGCTCAAAGGTCCTGTTTGCTTCCTGCGGGCTAAAGCTTCACCTATAACAGTTGCGTTTGTGAGGACGAATTAGGTTTGGCCACATAATGATGCCGCCAGGTCTTAGGTATGACAAGGACGCTCACAGGAGTTTGAGATGCTGCAAGAAAGGGTGAAACTACGGGCACACAAAGCCTTCCTATATGTGGGTGCAACAATGCACAGATAGAACCTGGGACTAACACTATACCCCCCAAAAAATGCAACAATGCAAGAAGATGACTTAAACAAAAAAACACTAAAGCAACAATGCAGAAGATGATAATGAAAATACCAGACAAAACCCGTAGCCAACTCGCAGGTTGGCGTACACCATCGCCATGTGGAAAGCTGCAACAATGCAGAGGATGTTAAAGATAATAACAATAATGATGAAGTGGAAGCTGCAGAGCAAAGCCCCCTGACTTATCTGAAAGATGGTATACGCAGATGGGAACAGGAGACTGCAGCAACAGACATGGAAACAGGCAGGCAGGATTGCTGGCTGGGACCAGGAACATGCTGGCAGACTCTAGCTAGGCTGAGGCTGTAAGAGCTATAACTGGTGCCTGTCAGAAAGACTGGCCAGAATTTATTTGAATTTGCCGCCCACCTCCAGCGGAAGGGACATCGGGTGCCCCCGCAATCAGCCTCCCCCTGCTGCTGTGTATGCGGCGGAAGTTCGGGGTGTCACCTAACAACGTCCCCGACGCTTCCGCCAGGCCTGCCCGGCAGTAGCTGGAATAAGACGGCTTGACCTAATGTATGTAAGGGGCTGTTAACGTCTGCCTGAGGTAGCCCTGAACATAACGTTCAGGTGCTAGCCTCTTGCTTTTAGATATTAGTTTTTACTTCTCCGGCAATGTATTGTTGCCTTCCCAGACGTAAAGCCCGCTCTGTCCTGTTCGCCAGCCCCGGGCTGGCGTTGTGGTGTCTTTAAAAAAAAAATCCCCTATATTAAAGCTTTATACGCAGGGGGACAGGGATGAATGCTGCGGGCAGGGGAGAGAGAAAGTATCTGCCGCGGCCAGGAGGGTAAGGGAAGCGACTACAACAGCCGGGAGGAACGGGGGACGGCTGCCGGGCGGAGGGGAAGCAGCTGTAGCATATCCCACTGATGGTGCTGCCACCGCAGGTCTCCTGTTCCAGAGGGAAGGAAGGGTACCTGCGGTGGCTTCATCAGTGGGACCAGCAGCGGCAGCTCCATGGCCGGGAGAAGGGGAAGCGGGTACCACGGCCGGAGGATGGGGAGCTACAGCCGGAGGCAGGTGATGGGGAGCACCAGCCATGGCGCTTCAGCCAAAGCAGGGGGATGGTAGCTGCAGCAGCCCGGGGAAGCAGGTGCCCATTGCCAGGGGGACAGGAAGCTGCAGCCACGGACAGGGAGGGACAAGCTGCAGCAGAGTGATGTGAATGTGCATCAACTCAGCGGGGTCCCTGCGGTGATGTGTATTAACTCGGCGGGGACCCTGTACTGCATTGGAACTAACTAGCGCTATCCCCCCGGGCGGTGGCGCGGGAAGCGCAGCTTGGTTAGAAAACACTTGCCGCAAGATGAATGGCTTGAGATTCAGCCAATCATCTTGTTGCAAGTGGTTTCAAACCCAGCTGTGCTTCCCGCGCCGCCGCCCGGGTGATAGCGCTAGTTAGTTCCAATGCAGTGCAAGGACCAAGGCGAGTTAATACACATCGCCGCAGGGACCCCTCTGACCAAGGATTCCAATCCCCAGATTCCCCTGCCAGCTCCAATAGCCGGTGGGGTGAGGTTATTTTTAACTTTAATTTTTTTTTACTTTTAATTAAAGATTAATATGCCGCCTACCAGGGGGACGGGTCCAGCTGCTGCGGGCAGGGGGAGATGGGGCCAGAAGGCACATGTCCAATCCAGAGAGGCGTAATCTTGGACACGCAAAAAAAACCCCTACAGAAAATAGGTGAGTTAATGGTTATCGTTACTCACTAACTTAAAGATAATACATTAGGGTGAAAACTGTCCCTGCTCCTGAGCGCTATGCCAGGAGAAGTGGGAAACGTTAGATTACAAACGTTAAGGGGAGATTGATACATCTGCCCCAGTGTTCCCTATCTACTTTACACCGAGGCTAGAGAGCTCTGTCAAGCAAACAACAGGGAACTAAACAGGGGACCACTGCCCCACAGCAGCCAACACTTGTTAAGTACGGCTGTCACTATCACACCAGATGTGATAAGGTGCACTTATTATTACAGAAGGTTTAAGCAAGAGCAAAAGAGTTGTCTTTATGTGGTGCACCTAAGAATTTACACAGTAAGATGTAACTTTTAATTATCATCTATTTAAAATCGGTAGCGAAATAAAAGACATATAATACATACAACAATCTTGACACGGACATGTATTAAAAAGGATATTACTACCCTCACAATGTGGGGCCCCAAAACCCAAATGGATGTTAATACATTAAATTGTCACTTTATTAGTATATGTGTGGTGCTTTTGTCTGTTCTGATACTTTCAAAAATAATAGTGCTCGAGGTAGCGCATTTAACACTAAGCTATGCCCCTTGGAACTGCGGAGCAATATTGGGTATAATTCTAATATCTCAGCTAATGGTGAAAGGCAAATATCCAAGGTTATAAACTATCCCGGCAAGTAAACCGTTTAGATATATCTGGTATGCCGAGAACGCTCCAAAGTAACAGCTGCCGCTACTCTATCTCGTTCCGCTGATTCAGCGTGAATACGGGGGAGATGGCATTGCCGGGTTGTAGCGTCACTCGCTGCGCCCGGTGGGATTTCTGCAAGCGGCTACTTGTGGTGCCACAGGTACACCTATTAGCTGGAGCTAGTGAGTCACAGTGCTAGTAAGTAGCACGCCGTGTCTCTTCCTGGCCGGACTCTCAATATGCGAGACCGCCGGAGCGCACCTCTAATAATTTTAAGAAAAACAGATCAAAATGCATACAGTATATATTGGGAAAAGGGGAATGGCGCACACACGAAGTGTACGGTCGGCGTATGCTTCGCTAATGAGCGTCTTCTGGTCCTATACTCCTCATTACATTATAATCACACAGGGGTCCATCAGCTATTCCATATTAATCACTATCCTGTGCGATTAACCCTCCTTTCTTGCACTTATTATTACCCAATCAGGATTCATTTCCTAATCTATTTATTGATTATATGTTAATTATTGGCACTGTAACCATTAAAGCGCATTACCAATATACTGTACCTATTTATGTCCTTAGTTGGCCGCAGCTCTTAAACATGGGCACCAATTGGTACTCTTTTTGCACACGCATCAGGGGTAGAGCACAGAAATACCTATTATTTAATTATGGATCCTAGGATGTGACCACTCTGACTAGGCCAAAATTACGTCTATACACCCACAGAGCTTTTACATTACATGTATGTGCCCAGTTATGCTCAGTCAGCCACAAGTGGGGATATGACTAACAACCATTTAAATCAGAATTACAGTACCTGTACTTGCGCTAAGGTGCACATGCAGATTGCTGTAAGTGAGCTGTATATTATAGACTGTAAAAACTGTACACAGACATAATAACATTGTGCTCTGATAGCTTGCAGCATTGTCACCTCCACCAGTGATTATAAGGGTCATCTGGCTCCTACAGTACATAAACAATTACTGATAAGCTACCTAGAACAAATCACTCAATAGAACTTACCATGTTGTGTCACTTTGCTTTTGAGATCCCTGGCTGGTCCCATAAGATTGATCAGCCTGAGGACATCTATAGTCACATCTAGCGCTGCTGCCTCGGCATAAGTATCCATTAGAAGTTTTTTTGTGGTACCACAATCTGCCATTTCCAGGCGCCCATGTGGGATGGGGCTTTGGTCTTCATAGTAGAAATCAGACAACTTGTTCCTAAACCGTTTGAAGTCTTCATGTGTCAGATCTTCCAGAGCCTCACACAGAATGTCCCCAAGTGTCTTGTTCTTCTCATACCGAGCCCCTGCAGAGTACAGAAAACACATTCACCATCTGAGAAGGCGTTTACTTATTTCTCATGCAGTGGTGGATTTCCCACTAGGCACAAGAGGCACATTACTAGGGGTGACACTTGGTGAGGGGGTACAGTATGCTCACCTGCATGAGAGCCCTCCTAGGCCATTGGCCAGATGAGGCCAGGAGATTCTTTTTTTCTGTTTTTGTCATAACAACTTATTTTTTAAGAGGGTGGAAGGAGCAGTGATCAGTAAGTTGTGGTGGTGGAGGGGGTGGACAGGGAAAGGTTGGTAGTGCTTTGGAAGTCAGTATAATGTTGTGTCTAAAGGCTGCCTGATACCTAAAGTCATCCCTGGTGGCATCTGTCACGCCTGTGGTTAGATCTTGGCTGGGAAATAACCACAGGCGTAGGGGCTGACTGGTACTGGAACCTGGGAGCCTTGATGAGGGTATGGTGCAGGCTATAGACCCTCGGACAGTAGCAGACGTGACCACTTAGGATAAAAGCAAAAGTCTTTATTGACTATGGCAGATAAACAATTGGTAAGTTTGAGGAATGATATCACAGAGGATCACAGGCAGTAACGGATAAGCATAAATGACAATAGCTAGATTGGTATTTAGCTGCAGTGTATGCGCACTGATGAAGTCCATTGACATATAGCATAGATGGAAGGAAGCTGGTGCAGTGCTAAACACACTGATGAAGTCCAGAGCATATATTGAGGAGCTGTGTAAGAACACAGATGGAGTCCACAGTATAATATGCAATGCAGATGGTAATGAATACTGACCACTGTGAGGAGCTGGATACCAAGGAGAATGGTCATGGGTATTGAAGGTAGTGGGCACTTCTACACAGTCACTGGAAAGAACAGGGAGTCACTGATGCAATATCGATGATGGCAGTAATCGATGTGATTTATCGATAGTGGTGGATATCGATGTAGATAGCACCTGTGTGATCAGCTGTGATGGGATGACAGCGATGGTGACGTGGAAGGATGAAGAGCCCACTGGTGAAGTTGGTGTGATGATGGAGCATCACACCCTGGGCCTGTCTATCAGATGCGTACCTAGGTAAAAAGTACCTGCTTCCTCTCATTCCTGCCATGCTTACTTGCTGCATTCTGGCCTCCTTGCCTGCACATCATGTCACCTGTCTTCCCCTCCCACTAGATTGTAAGCCCCTTGGAGCAGGGCCCTCTTCCCTCCTGTTCTCACAGCCCTCTTCTCTTGCACTTTAAATCTCCCTAAATCTCATCTGTTTAATGCACTGAGAATTGTCCTTCTAATTCAGGCTTGCCTACCCTCCTGCATTCAGCAGGAGGCTCCTGCTTTTATAGTGGAAGAGAGATTTATGTCAATCGCACAGGATGGTGAAGGTTGTACATAAATGTGGTGGACCCTCTTAAGTATTGATAATTTTCAATTACTATTGCACAGATGAGGGTGTGCTACCATAGACACTTATAGAATACAAAAGTAGGAGACAGAAAAGAGTGTCTTGTGCTGGTGCACCTAATAAGTAATTAACTCATAATACATAACATTTATTAAGTTTTGGTTTAAAATAGTTGTGAAATAAAACCACACATACACACAATTAACATCATAAATTAAAAAAGGGGGGATATTCCCCTCACTCAGTGTGACCCCCACTTCACCTAAACCCTCTTATAAACTGTTTATATCTCGTACAGTGCGCAAAAGGAAAGAGAGTGAAATTCTCTCTGTTGAAATGGGCCCCCTGTATTTAAATATCGTACACAGGTCACAGTGGTAATTCTGCTCCACTCTGAATACATATATCACAGGCTAAATTTGTATGCCCGCGAGTACAACCCCACCCACGGGTGCTAACCTCCCCCCGCGAGTACACCCCCACCCGCAGGTGCCCCCCCGCGTGAGTACAACCCCACCCGCGGGTGCCCCCTCCCCCCCGCGAGTACACCCTGCCCCCACGAGTACACCTCGCGGGAGCCCTCCCATCTGCAAGTACACCCCCATCCGCGGGTGCCCCCCACGCGTACATCCGCGGGTGCCCTCCACCAGTACACCTCCACCAGCGGGTGCCCACCTCCCCCGCGAGTACAACCCCACCCGCGGGTGCCCCCCTCCCCCGTGATTACGCTATATAAGACACTGTAACAGAATCTGCTGCGCTATATAAGACACTGTAACGGCACACCGTGTGTACGCTGTGCCCCCCGTGTGTACGCTGTGCCCCCCATGTATATGCTGTGCCCCTGCCCATGTGTACGCTGTGCCCCCCTGTGTATGCTGTGCCCCCCTTGTACGCTGTGCCCCCGTGTGTATGCTGTGCCCTCCCACCCCGTGAACGCTGTGCCCCCGTGTACGCTGTGCCCCGTGTGTGTGTGTACGCTGCGCTGCCCCCCTGTGTGTACGCTGTGCCCCCTCCCCTGTGTGTACGCTGTGGTCCCCCCATGTGTACACTGTGCCCCCTCCCCCTTGTGTACGCTGTGCCCCCGGTGTGTACGCTGTGCCCCCCGTGTGCGTGCTGTGCCCCCCGTGTGCGCGCTGTGCCCCCCTGTGTGCATGCTGTGCCCCCACCGTGTGTATGCTGTGCCCCCCGTGTGTACGCTGTGCCCCCCCATGTGTACGCTGTGCCCCCACACCCGCAGGCACCTAACTTTCAGGAACATAGTAATCCAGCTAACCTCATAAACATCAAATGCCTCCCTTCATCCCCCAAATCACTAAAATGTGCGTTCTGGAATGCACGCTCTGTTGGCAACAAATTAACATCCATCAACGACCTCTTCATTTCAAACAACTTCAACCTGCTGGCTATAACAGAAACATGGCTCTCACAATCAGACACAGCCTCCCCTGCAGCCCTGTCACACGGTGCTCTCCACTTCACACACACACCCAGGCCTGGTGACAGCAGAGGAGGTGGGGATGGAATATTACTATCCCAATCCTTCACATACAAAGTTATACCACAGGTTCCATCACTCACATTCACATCATTTGAAGTACATTCCATCCGAACTTACACTCCTTTCTCGCTGCGTGTTGCAGCTATCTATCGCCCACCTGGGCAGCCATCACGATTTCTGGAAGATTTTTCTGCCTGGCTCCCTCACTTCCTTTCCACTGACATCTCAACCATCATCATGGGTGACTTCAACATTGCTATTGATAGCCCAAAATCTGTTGCTCATGCTTCCAAACAATTCTCTCTAACCTCCTCTCTCGGCCTCTCCCAATGGACTGACTCATAGGGATGGCCATTGTCTTGATCTGATATTCACTAAGCTGTGCTCAGTGTCTGAATTCACCAATTCTCCTTTCCCTCTCTCAGATCACAACCTTATCTCCTGCATGCTGTCCTCTAGTACTTCTAACTCAAAAACACAGAAATCCTTTAATCCACCTCAAGCCCGCAGAAATATTAATGATATTAATTTTCAAGTACTCTCCTCCTCACTGCAACAACAGCTTGCTCCTATTTCTGCATTCACTACTCCTGAGATGGCGGTATCACACCTAAACCTAACCCTCAAAACAGCCCTGGATGAAGTGGCTCCAGTTACCCACCACACTCCACGTAGGCCTAGACGCCAACCGTGGCACTCTAAATTAACGAGACACCTACAAAATATCTCACGCAAAGCTGAGCGTAAATGGCGTAAATCTCACAGTCCAATGGATTTCTTTACATATAAGAATATCTACCAGTACTACAGTTATGGCCTGTAAACTGACAAACAAACATATTTCCAAACTCTCATTTCTGCTCAAGCTTCTAACCCAAAACGTCTTTTTAATACATTTAAATCCCTTCTCCAGCCTCCCTCACCCAAGCCACCAACCACTCTCCATGCACAAGATCTTGCTTCCTACTTCAGGGGTAAGATTGACAAGATCAGAGATGAATTGGTATGCTCCAACTCAGTTGGTGATATGCTCAATTCCATATACAAACAAACCCGTGGAAATAAATCACCTGTACATCCAGCTATAAAAGGGAGGACTTTACACTAGCCACATACACAGCCTTGAAAAAGACCCTTTATTTCCACGGGTCGAAACGCGTTGGCGTAATTTGTTGCATCAGGTCTTCCGGGACAGACGTACTGAAGGACTCTATTTTACTTTGGATCAACTTCTCCCAGGCCGACTACCCGGGCGTTTGGACTGGTGACTATTTGATTCATTCAAGCTTGTGAACTGACTAACCACCAGTTCTGATACTGCAGCTGGTAATTAGCACCTTGTTGTATCCTGTCTCCCGGAATCCATTGTTTTTAATATTGTAT
This sequence comes from Crinia signifera, assembly GCF_055691185.1. Taxonomy (NCBI): domain Eukaryota; kingdom Metazoa; phylum Chordata; class Amphibia; order Anura; family Myobatrachidae; genus Crinia; species Crinia signifera. Next base: position 44,256,264 of record NC_139222.1, read on the forward strand.
TGTATTGTATCATGTGTTTTTCGTGTATGTAATTAAAAACTGGCTTCACCATTATAAGCCCTTTTGTTTCCACATACACTGAATCTCTCTACCCGCTGGGGGCATCCTGATTGAATTTGAGGATCTAAGGGAACCCCCTGTTTATTGAAAGGAAGTATTGTTTGCATCATTTATCACCTCTCTTATCACATGTGTGCTTGCAAATTACTTCACTTACCTTTTGGCGCCGTTGGGAGTTATATACTTTGTTTGTATATTTCTGTATTCAGGAGTTGGGAATTCTCCTTTTTTATAACTTTTGTGGCAGCCTTAAGAAGCGCAGAACCAGGGATAATATACTGTTTTTCACATGCTCAATTCCATACCTGAGCCCTCTGAAGCATTTGCTTCATTTGATCCCACAAATGAAGATGAAGTATCTGCACTTTTCTCTGCCTCCCACTCTACTACCTCTCCTCTTGACCCTATACCCTCGCAAATAAGTAAATCTCTGTCTCCTGTGCTCATCCCAATCTTAACTAAAATCTGTAACCTCTCTTTCTCTACTGGTGTCTTTCCTTCATTGTTCAAACAAGCAGTTATTACTCCGATTCTGAAAAAACAGAATTCTGATCCAAGCTCTCTCTCAAACTACCGTCCCATTTCTCAACTTCCATGCACCTCCAAACTACTTGAAAGACTTGCCTATACTCGCCTCACACACTTTCTTAACTCGCACAACTTAATGGACCCGCATCAGTCAGGCTTTCGTGCCCAACACTCCACAGAGACAGCATTGACTAAACTTGTGAATGATCTGGTCACTGCTAAGTCTAAAGGCCACTACTCACTACTAATTCTTCTAGATCTCTCTGCTGCTTTTGACACTGTTGACCACACACTTCTCATACAAACACTACAATCCATAGGTCTTAAAGACACAGCCCTCTCTTGGTTCTCATCCTACCTATCTAACCGCTCCTTTAGTGTTCGTTTCTCTGATTCTACCTCCTCTTCGCTACCTCTTTCAGTTGGAGTACCTCAGGGTTCAGTTTTAGGTCCCCTGCTTTTCTCAATCTATACCTCACCTCTTGGCAAACTAATCAGCTCCTTTGGATTTCAGTATCATCTGTATGCGGATGATACTCAGCTCTACCTATCCTCCCCGGACCATCTGTATTGAGCTGTGTCTCTGAATGCCTTTCTGCTGTTTCATCCTGGATGTCATCTCGCCACCTCAAACTTAATATCTCAAAAACAGAATTAATTATATTTCCGCCAATAAATAGTAGTTACCAACCTGATATCTCTATCGCTGTTGAGAAGATGACAATCACTCCTACCTCTCAAGCTCGCTGTCTAGGTGTTATCCTTGACTCAGAACTTTCCTTTGTACCCCACATTCAATCTGTCTCAAAAACATGCCACATGCATCTAAAAAACATATTTAAAATTCGCCCTTACCTTACTCAAGACACTGCAAAAACTCTAATCCATGCTCTCATCATCTCACGCATTGATTATTGCAACAGTCTCCTTATTGGCCTTCCCCAATACAGACTCTCACCACTACAGTCCATTATGAATGCAGCTGCAAGGCTAATCTTCCTAGCCAGACGTTCATCGTCTGCAAAGCTACTCTGTCAGTCACTTCATTGGTTACCTGTATTCTACCGTATTCAATACAAAATTCGGTACTTGTTTCCTATCTGGGCGCCCACGATTTTAATCGCGGGCATCGGGGGTAAAATCGGGGCCATCGCGGGCATCGCGGCCGATAAAAAATCGGGTGCGATGGGCCAGACGCGATGCCCGCGATTTTCCCATAGAGAACAATGTTAAATGCCTCAATTTACCCGCGATGACCACTATTTACCATAGGAAACAATGTTAAATGGATCAATTTACCCAAATCAGCATAGGAACAATAGTAAATGGGCAAAAAACACCCCTGAACATTGAAATGTCCCCCCAAAAGTAGTTGACGCCACCCCGCCATCAACGTGAACCCGAAGCGTGGTGAGCGCAGCGAGGCCGCGAGGGGCGGCGGTACGCGTCCTCCGACCTTTTCATGCCCTACTATCCACTAGGGCGTGGAGTGAGAATAGAATAGTGTGGCGAGCGTAGCGAGCCACCGAGCCCGAAGCGTGGCGAGCGCAGCGAGCCCCGCGAGGGGACGCGGATACCTTCACAGGTAAACGCGTCCCTTCGCGGGCTTCCCAGGTGTCCGCGTCGCCATGGACACCTGGGAAGCCCGCGAGGGGACGCGTATAACTGTGAAGGTATCCGCGTCCCCTCGCGGGGCTCGCTGCGTTTGCCACGCTTCGGGCTCGGTGGCTCGCTGCGCTCGCCACACTATTCTATTCTCACTCCACGCCCTAGTGGATAGTAGGGCATGAAAAGGTCGGAGGACGCGTACCGCCGCCCCTCGCGGGCTCGCTGCGCTCGCCACGCTTCGGGTTCACGTTGATGGCGGGGTGGCGTCAACTACTTTTGGGGGGACATTTTTATGTTCAGGGGTGTTTTTGCCCCATTTCCCATTGTTCCCTATGATAATTTGGGGAAATTGATCCATTTAACATTGTTTCCTATGGTAAATCGTGGTCATCGCGGGTCAATTGGGACATTTAACATTGGTCCCTATGTAAAATCGCGGTAATCGCGTCGGTCGCATCGCATGTCATTATAATGGCATGCGATGTACACTCGATGCCCGCGATGGGCGCCCAGATAGGAAACAAGTACCCAAAATTCTTTTACTTACACACAAAGCCATAAACCAAACTACACCAACATAGATATCTTCTCTTATCTCAAAATATCATCCAACACGACCTCCCAAGATCTGCATCTCTCATCCACACTCATTACTCGCTCCCAATCATGACTGCAGGACTTTCTTGGGGCTGCACCCACTCTGCGGAATGCCCTCCCAAGAACAATAAGACTCTCCTCCAGTCTCCAAACCTATAAGCGTTCCCTAAAAACTCATCTCTTCAGGCAAGCTTATCAAATTCCAGAACCAGTCATAGAACCTTGCATTCTGGTGGAATCGATGCAATAAAGAATACAGTATCTATCCTTATGTATCAATGCCTATTTCCCTATAGATTGTAAGCTTGTGAGACACAGCACCTTGAAAAAGCTCTAAGAGCGAAACGCGTCAGTGTATTGGAGCCCTGACACCCACTACTGTCACCCAGATTCAGCTACTTCTTTGTGACCGGACCACCTTTCCTCAACAAATATCCCAGCAGCCGCAATTTACCAGGATACCATACCCACAAACCAGGTTGAGCCCTATAACAACAGGGGCTCCCTTGGCTGGAAAAATTACGAACCAGATTGAGCCCGTTACCAACAGGGGCTCCCTAGGCTGGAGAATTACATCACTCCTAAAATACATAATCGGCCCACTTCATTGGGACACATCAGGAAGCATACATAGGAACGGACACTGAGACTCTCACCTTTGAGAAAACGGCTCCATATTTTATTTTATTTATCAGCAATTAGTACCATCATTTCCACTTATTCATATATGTGGTATATTTTAACAAGTGTGTTTTTAATAAATGTATTTTTACCTTTAATTGTTGCTTATTAATAGGTAAAAGCGCGGTTTTACACCTCTTTTCTTTCCAATTATTGTGTTTGGGCTTGACACCCTTACTTACGAAACCGCAGCTCTAGCAAAGTCACCAATTTATAGGCGCCCTCACGGGACACCTTGTGCCCCACCCCTCCTTCTGTGAGCAGGGCCCTCCTACATTTTGACTGTCTGTAAATACCCTGTTTTGTTGTATCACTGTCCCCTTTGGAAAGCGCAACGGAATATGCTGCGCTATATAAGAAACTGTTAATAAATAAATACGCAGGGGGAGGTACGCAGACACCCCCCCTTCCTGCAAGCCTGCCGCTGGATTCCCAGGATTTGCGTGCAAATTGATTTCTTCAATGTCTCTACTCCTGCACAGGACACGTGTCAGCCTGCTCTGTGCCATTCCAGTCCCGGCGCTGGCTGCTGGAGGGGAGCAGAAGAGGAGAACCGCGTGGTGCCAGCAGCAGAAGGTTAGGAAGCTCAGGAGAGTGCACTGAAGAGCGGAGGAGGGGGAAAAAGGCTGCAGGGAACCTGGAACCAGAGGTCCAGACAGGATGAATGAAGAGTTGCAGAGAGGTGAATCATCCAGAGTGTCCCCCAAAAGCAGCCTTCTTTGAAGCACAGTGGGCCAGGTTAGCAGCTACTACATACACCCTGAAGCCTAACACCATACCTCCCCAAACCTGTCATTAAGAGGGACACCTTGCACGCCCAGCCATCTCCCAACTGCCCCCCTCACCACCACTAACACCACCACGGGACACTGTGGGACAGTTGGAAGGTATGCAAACACTATCCCCCCAACCTAACTCTAACTATATACCCCCCTCCCCCATGCATAACTATACATCCCACCCCCCACCAACCTAGCACTAACTACACATCCCGAAGCCTATAACCCTAACCATACACACACCCTGCAGCCTATTACCCTAACTATACACCCCCCCAGATATATCCCTAACCATACACACACCCTGCAGCCTATTACCCTAACTATACACCCCCCCCCCAAATATAACTCTAACCATATACACCCCCAGCCTATAACCCTAACCATACACATACACCCCACAGCCTATAACCCTAACCACACACACACACCCCAAAGCCTATAAACCTAACCATACACACACCCTGCAGCCTATTACCCTAGCCATACACACACTCCCCCAGATATAACCCTAACCATACACCCCCCAGCCTAGAACCCTAACCATACACACACACACATCCTGTAGCCTATAACCCTAACCATACAGACATCCCGCATCATATAACCCTAAACATACACCCCCAGCAGCCTATAACCCTAACCATACCCCACAGCCTATAGCCCTAACCATATACACACAACGCATCCTATAACCCTAACCATACACACACACCCCGCAGCCTATAACCCTACCCAAACACACACACACCCCGCAACCTATAACCCTAACCACACACACACACCCCGCAGCCTATAACCCTAAACATACACACACCCTGCAGCCTATAACCCTAACCATACACACACACCCCGCAGCCTATAACCCTAACCATACACACACACCCCGCAGACTATAACCCTAACCATACACACACACACCCTGCAGCTTCTAACCCTAACCATATACAAACAAACCGCAGCCTATAACCCTAACCATACACACACACCCCGGAGCCTATAAACCTAAACATACACCCCCCCAGCCTATAACCCTAACCATACATACACACACACCCTGCAGCCTATAACCCTAACCACACATACACACCCCACAGCCTATAACCCTAACCATACACACACACCCCAGCCTATAACCCTAACCATACACACACCCGCAGCCAATAACCCTAACCATACACACCCTGCAGCCTATGACCCTAACCATACACACACCCCGCAGCTTATAACCCTAACCATACACACACACCCCGCAGCCTATAACACTAACCATACACACCCCACAGCCTATAACCCTAACTATACACCCCCCCGCAGCCTGTAACCCTAACCATACACCCCCCCAGCCTATATCCCTAACCATACACACACCCCTCAGCCTATAACCCCAACCATACACCTCCCCCCTGCAGCCTATTACCTAACCATACACACCCCACAGCCTATAACACTAACCATACACACACCTTGCAGCCTATAACCCTAACCATACACACGCAGCCTATAACACTAACCATATACACACCCCACCGCCTATAACCCTAACCATATACACACACAAAATCCTATTACCCTAACCATACACACACACTGCAGCCTATAACCCTAACCACACACAGGGCCGGCAACAGAAATCTTGGGGCCCGGAACACTGATATCTTTGAGGCCCCCCAACACTGAACGTGGATTGTTATTACATTGCATATTGAATGTATTTTTTTATTAATAGAAATAAACAGATAATTAATAACACTAACCATACACACACCCTGCAGCCTTTAACCATAACCATAAACACCCCCCACAGCCTATAACCCTAACCATACACACACACCCGCAGCCTATAACCCTAACCATACACATCCCGCAGCCTATAACCCTAAACATACACCTCCCCCTGCAGCCTATTACCCTAACCATACACACACACCCGCAGCCTATAACCCTAACCATACACATCCCCGCAGCCTATAAACCTAACCATACACACACACCCGCAGCCTATAACCCTAACCATACACATCACCGCAGCCTATAACCCTAACCATACACACACCCTGCAGCCTATAACCCTAAACATACACCTCCCCCTGCAGCCTATTACCCTAACCATACACACACACACTGCAGCCTATAACCATAACCATACCCCCCACAGCCTATAACCCTAACCATACACACACACACACCCTGCAGCCTATAACCCTAACCAAACACACACCCCGCAGCCTATAACCCTAACCATATACAATTACTACAGCAGCCTATAACCCTAAACATACACACATCCTGCAGCCTATAACCCTAACCACACACACACCCTGCAGCCTATAACCCTAACCATACACCCCCGGCAGCCTATAAACCTAACCATACACACCCACCCCGCAGCCTATAACCCTAACCATACACACACACCCTGCAGCCTGTAATCCTAACCATACACACACCCCGCAGCCTATAACCCTAACCATACACACACCGCGCAGCCTATGTACATACACACACTCACAGCCTAACCATATCCATACATTAGTAATATGATTTCTGCCCCAGGCAAGGGGCATGGTCTCATTAAAATGGTCAAGGCCTCACCGGAGAAGACTACCTTACACCCCAGTTTTTGGCCCTGCACCAACAGACCTTTGCCACCACAGGAAGAACATTTTTTCACCATATTAAGGCCCATACAGTAATGTCCCCTGCACTGTATGCCCCACACTGCAATGCCCGTGATACATTATGCCCTACAGCAGGTGTTCCCAATCTTTTTTGAATCACGGCACCCTAGAGTATGCAAATTTTTCCACGGCACCCCTAGGCTCCAAAAAATATATATAAAATTAAGTAGATTGTGTTTATATGTGCTTCTTAGGTTCAGTTATGTGGTAAAGGGCAGGATTTGCTTCTGATTGTACACATATGTTGTCCCGAGGCACCCCAGGGAGCCTATGCGCACAGTTTGGGAACCACTACCCTACAGTATAGCATCTACACAATGTGTGTCATGCTCATTGCCAGGGGTTTGTAATGCTTGTAGCGAGTGGTAATGCTCGTTGCCAAGGGTGTGTTATTGTTAAACATTTTTAAAAATCCAATGTTTATTCTTACAGTGAAATTTAAAAATTCTGAATTAAAAAAAATAAATTGAAAAAAAGATATGAAATTCCAAAGACAAAAAACCCATTAAAGGCCAATACACACTGGCCGACTTTGAGCTGAAAGTCGCTCAAAACACCCAGTTTGAGCTGCTTTCAGCTCAAAGCCGCCCAGTGTGTATGCCCAGGCGATGAGCGGTGAGCGCTGGGCATACACACCGATGAGTGGGGAGCCCCCCAGCGATGATTAGCATCATCGCTGCCCATACACGCTGGGCATAGTCGCCCAGTGTGTATGGACGTTAAGGCTTCTTACACATGATCTGGCATTTCTGAAACCTGTTGTACAGTAACTCTTCCACTCAAATGCCAAAAAGCAATGAAATTACAATCATTAAGGCTGGCGCCTTAATGGATGTGTTCCTTGCGCAATACAGATATGGTACGCCATCACAGCCTCTGGGTAATCCCATGCAGTTCCTCTACCCTGTCTGGGGTGTTGCTGTCTGCTGTAGTGTTTCTAGCACAGGTCTGGCTTTGCAGTGCTGATATACAGACCACACTGTGCTAGAATTACTACAGCAGACAGCTACACCCCAGGCAGGGAAGAGGAACTGCATGGGTTTTCAAAGTTGGTGGGTGCTAGAATGAACACTATAGTAACTCAGAGGTATAGACAGTTTTAGATGATGGCGGGTACTTATTAGGATGAGTGCACCACATAACTGCTCAGACCTTCAGTTGCATAGACTGCATGTGTGTATTCCAATGAGCACACAAATCTGTGAATTAGCAGCTCCACCATTGTGTGAGTGACAGCAATCTCACTCTCACTCTCAAAGCAAGGTAGACAACCGGACAATCTCCATGGAGTGAGGGCCACAACCAACATACCCCCCGTCCCGGCTATTTATACCCTGTACCTGATCAATATTCAGCGCCAAATCGCGCTTCGCGTTCCTGGCCATGGAACGCACGCTGACAAGGCTTCCGGCCTATGTAACGCACGTGACGCAACTCCCGCTACTTCCGGGAGCTGCCGTCATGGCCCTTGCTCCCCCAAGCAGCCGCAGTGGTTGCCGTACGGTAGCTACGCCACTGGCAGCAGCTATAATAAACTATTAGTGTTTTTCTATCTAGAGTTTAATAAAGTCTCTGGGTTACCGCTAACCAAATCCTAATTAATCAACATCAATTAACTGTACCAAGTATACTACTTAACAGCATTATTGGAAACATAACTTCTGATTAAATTAGGGATTGTATCTTTGATCAAATGTCCTGTGTATGTACACATTTGTTACATCATTTTCGGGAGTGACTGAAAATAAATCCACCCCCTATTCAAGAGCATAATAATCAAATGAATGCACTAATTATATAGGGGTAAATAAGCTATGCATCTTCACATTTATTTTCTGTTCTTTGCAAATTTAAGTACAACCTACTGGAGTGTAATATATACTTTTTCGGGTATGGATCAGTGGATAGACACCACTAGGTCAACACTCATGAAGGTTGACAGGGTCATTAGGTTGACATGGGGAAGGTCGACAGTCAAAAGGTTGACATTTCAAGTCTTTGACCTGGATGTCTACACAGTCAACATGGACACTAAAAAAGTGCACGGCGTCCCCTCGCATGGCTTGCTAAGCTTCGGGCATGGTGCCTCGCCATGCTTTGGGCACACTATTTCATTTTCCCACCATGTCCTAGTGCAGTGGTTCCCAACCTAGGGTAGTAGTACCCCTGGGGGTAATCTGCAGACCAGTTGGGGTACTTGAAAATAATATTGGTAATGGCGGAAGATGAAAAAGTCTTTTGATGGCAGAAGAAGAAGAACCATTGCTATGGAGAAGAACCACGTTGTGTCACTTATGGTCCTGTCTTCAGCGTCATCAGCGTCTCATTGTGCTTTTGCCTGACCAGCAATCCAATGGGAGCTGCCCTCATACATCAGCGATCAACTGTCCTGCACTGACACGGGTGGAAGAAGCAGAGGCATTAATCCTACAGGTGTAAATGGGAACCCTGGAGACAATACACAACCAGCGACCAGACACGGAAGGGCACGATTCCTGTCCGCTACTCCTTAATATAAGGACATACAGTACATAAGGATACACATACCGCTCATTTCCACTCCACTCATAAGTACTGTCTATATTTTAAATTGAGAGGAGGGGGTACTCATCAATGAAAAGCCTAATCAAGGGGTACGGGAGAGAAAAAAGGTTGGGAACCACTGTCCTAGTCGATGCTTGGGCATGAAATACCACCTGTTGGCACATGTCGGCTCAAAAAAAAGTGAAACGTGCTCAATCAAAGAATGAGTTAAAGGATCACACAATGGACGATGGAGAAGCTGGCTGCTGGAGCTGGCAGGTAAGAAGTGCCAGACCTGAGCTACTTCCCTGGGACTGTGAGTGGCTGCCCGCAATCATCTGTCTTCAGCCCTGGAGGACACAAGCTTCCTGCTCCAGCATAATGCCTGTGCTGTGTTCGGACATCCTGGCTATCCTCGCACAGAGTCCAGCAGCAGACTGCAGGCATATCTGAGTGATAGGACCGGCAGCTACCATGAGGCAGGAGGACCGTGTATCCAACCCTGTGTACATACAATGGCTAAAATGATTACTATTACAAATGGGTACAAAAACTGACACTCACGTTTGGAGGATGTGGCCATCATGCAGCCGGCAACGGGATCTTACAGGGCCTAGTAGAAAATAAAATGCAGATTATTGCAGATGGATCTGGGATATTTCCTGCAGCTTCATTACTTAAGCCAGAATCTCCCCATGTGTACACTGTGGGCGATAGCGATGCGCAGCACCGCAGCTTCGCTATTGCTGATATAGACAGTGCAGGCAAGGCAATTTTGATTAGTCGCACATCTGTATATATTTGGCCTATGGCCATATCACACATAGCGGCCCATTTATTATTATTGCTGGTGGGGAAGTTTGGTTAGCAATGTCAACTGAGGGGCAGTGCTAACAGTGCATGTGCAGACCCGCATATCGCAGGGATGGGCTCCTTTTGGACTGTGCATGTACAGGAAGGTAAATCCTGCAAAAATGTGTTACTAGGCAGTAGATCCCACCCATCTCATTGTATATGCAATCCTATAATAAATGGGCCCCATAGTCAAAATCGTTTACTGCAATAGCACTGTTGAGCATCACATGATACAAATCAGCCAACCAGCAACTAGGATATAATGCTTCTTTTATAGGATCTCTATCCGCTGCATAACTTAGTCCTGAGGCTTGTCCTCTGACCCTTGCAGGGCTGGACTGGCCATCTGGCACTTCTGGCAAATGCCAGAGGGGCCGATAGCCTTGTGGGCTGATTTCTTCTTGTAAGTGGAGGCTCTGCCTCCCAATCAGTGCACAGAGAGAACTGTTGGACTCGTGGCAGGTTCGGCAGCTCTCTGTGCACAGCTGAGGTCCAGGAGAGAGGGGGGCAGCACACACCGCTATTCCCCTCTCTCCTGCAAGGCTGGAGAGCCAGCGCATGTATGTGCGGTGCTTGCGCTTGCCCGGCGTGTGCAAGGTCACGCGAGTGCACAAATGCCATGGCCAATTCTGCAGCCCAGTCCATCGCTGGGCCCCTGCCACACGTGTTGACCATCTCTGCCTGCTTACATCAACAAGGCTGAAGTTAGCTTCTTATTCGACCAGCTTCTTATTCGAGCTCCAGCTTCTTATTCAGAACATTCACTTTTGCAAGGTTTAATGAGTCGTGGGTCACAAATTTAACACCTGAAATCAACAGAGGGGGGCTACTTAAATATGACCCAAGTGTATTTTGCCTGGCCCAACATTAATTTGGGCATGAAATACGCTGACAAAGTGGGCACATAGAGATCATAATTTCTCATTTTGAATAAGTTGCTGTAGTTTTACAAGGGTTAACGAGTCTTGGGCCACAAATTTGATACCTTTTTATAAGACACATGCACTTCAGGCAACAAACAATCACTTTTGTACACACATATTTGCATCATTATAACATTAGTCACTTTTATCCGTTACAGTGAATTGCGCTGTGACCTTATATAATGTACACACATTTTTTCTTGCTACATACAAAAAGAACCACGAATGCTGAATAAGCACTGAGTGAGCATAAACCCCTGATGGGTTCCCCAGGTTACACTGGAAGGTCAGCTGATATGCTAATAGGATGGGCACAAGGCCTATCAGAGCAGTGGGAGGGTACAGACAGGGAAGAAAAGGAACATACTTACAGGAAGTTCTCCCTCTGTCTGAAAAAGCTGCTGCAGGACCAGGCAAGCGCTGCTCTGCAGCAGACATTTATTTGTGCTTTACAAACGGAGCCTTAATCTATATATTCTCTCTTTCTGTCTTCTAGATCTGTCCCTCTCTATCTTCATCTGTCCCTCTCTACCTAGCTAGTCTAGCCCAGGAGTGATCGCTTACCTGCGTCACTTGCATCATGGCCTACAGGCCGCGCAGGGCTACCCGCCCGCCTGCCCGCCTTCATGATCATGCGGAGGCTGCCTGGGAGGTCGCTGGGCCTAGCGGCGTGGTCCCTGGTGGTTCCAGTGGGGACCGGAGGATATCGCGTCGAGGCCTGGCGGCGCCTGAGCCGCCCGCACAGCCTGACGCGAGAGTCGCGGCGCCGGCTGATGACGCGGCCCGGCGCCAGACCTCGCGTACAGCGCATACAGGCCGCGGCGCGCGCGGCGGAGGTCGCGGCGTCCAGGGGGGTCGGGCTGGGGTAGAGCCCGTGCCGCACAAGTACGCGGAAGAGGGCTAGGCCCCCCGCACAAAACGCTGGCGCGGCCGCTAGGCCTGGATCGAGGCCTTCCGCCCGGTCCAGCGCCAGAGGCGGATTCGCGCTAGGGAGACAGCCCACCTCCACTCAGCCCCATGATGCTAGGGCCTTGCCCAGCCTCTGCCCCTCATCCAGTCCCATCCTGGCTTCCAGGCTGACCCAGGGGGGTCTCCCCTCCGGAGCCCCCTCTCCCACCTTAATAGACCGGGTAGAGGCCGTGGGCGAGCCAGGGGAGGAGGTCAGGGGCCGAATAGGGCCCAGATGATGCCAGCAGCCCCCGCTGACACCCCTAGGGGCCTGAGCATACTGCTGTGCAAAATCTTCTGCTGGGATCTGGGTAGGTGTTCCGCAGCAGCCATGTTATTCAGCTCTCATGCAGTGCATAGGAGGCAGTGCATGATTGCTGCCACAGGGGGCACTGCTGAGCTCAGACATGGTCTAGACTCTGCGGATCTACTGGTGACTCATGAGTCATGTAAATAGTTCAGTAGTTCAGTTAGTTCCCTTCCTACAGATCCCTAAACTAATCTCTGACTCATACAGCCATAATGAGACTGTACAGTGCCTCTGGGCGGCCATGTGTGGTACTGCCTTGCTCAGGCACATGTATGGAGCTGAACCATAGTATGCACTGCCATGCTGCCTTCATATTAGGTCACGAGCTACGCTCCCAACCATGTACAGGATGTTATATACTGTAGCTCTGTTTACTCCACAGGACAAAGAGGGATAGGTATGAACCTTCATAATACATAAAGTGGAGCAGTTTCCCCTAGCATCCGATCGGCTTAGGTCACATTTAGGCTGTGGAAGATAAATGACAGAAACTGACTGGATATTTTGCAAACTCTTTACTTTATCTCTCTCTAAAGTCAGTTACATTGGGGAAAAGGGACATGTTAAATACTGTATTTTAAAAGCAAAATAGTGACAGTATATTACTCTGAATTTGGGTATTTTAATTGCATATTATGGAAGTTAAAATAATAACCAAAAGGGGATAAGTTTTGCTGAGCTAAACAAAGAATAGGTTCCCATAGTGCGCTTTCGCACTGCCTAAACGCTCTACAAGCTGTATTTAAGGCGGTATTCAAGACAGGTCTGAGCCTTGACATTGCAGTAGATGGCCGCTTTGAATGCCATTTGAATACCATTCACATCAATCAACCCGTTTGATCCCCTCAACACGTTTCAAGGCAGTAGGTAGGGGACGGGTCTGTAGTCTGATGTTTGTTTCTGCTAAATACCGTTTCGAGCCATTCTCACTGCATAACAATGGCCCTAAAACGTGTAGGACCGTTTTGGAATATCGGTGATCTTTCACTGGTAAATCAACTCTGCACTTTCAGTTTGCCTTAAACGTGTTTAAATTGTGAAACAACGGCAATATACCGTGCAGTGCAGTGTGAAGGGGGTATAAGGGTGCTGTATAATTTACTGCTTCAAAAATAGGTTTAATAAATCAGATTATTCCCATCTGATCATCCTAACAAGAATATTACTCCTCCAATGAGCTAATATAAAAAATCCCTGCTCTGCGTGTAATAAGTTAGTCTGGTTCATCTAGTTCTAATCACTCCTCTCAGTCTCTGATGGTATAATGAGCCGGACGGACTGCCGTAGGTAGGCTCGAGTGGAGGTCGTCCCGAATATAAGACTAAGCACCTAAGTCTACATCAAATACTGGGAAAGCTTATTGACTCGAGTGGGACCCTCACTTGAGTATAAGCCGAGACGGGCCTTTTTCGGCATAAAAAATGTTATCGAAAAGTGAGCTTATACTCGAGTATATATATATGGTAGTCTTCTGAGCTAATCTTTTGGGTGAACTAGATCATAATGAAATAGTCACAAAAATTAACTAGATTTTCCATTACTAAGGGGTAGGCCGCGGCAATGGCGCCAGGACCTCCTGGCAGCCCGGGGGGTTGGGCAGAGCTAGTGCCCATGGCGCAACTACCCCGGGGGGCGGCAGGGCCGCTGGGATGATGCCACTGCCCAGCCCCCGACATTGGGGAGGTGCAGCATCTTGGCGCGATGGTTAACGCCATGAGGCAGGCTTCGACTCCCATAAGGGGCACCACCATATTATATAGTGAGGCCGTTAGAGGCAGGGGGCGGGGTACTCCTGCCACGATCACTGCACGCCCCTCTGGCATTCCCGGCAGTACAGATGGTGTAATGGTTAGCATCACTGCCTCACAGCACCGATGGCATTGGTTTGGTTCCCACCATGGCTCCAACTGTGAGATGTTTGTATATTCTCCCTTTAGACTGGCCTGCGGGGTGACGTGTGACAGGGATGTAGGGCTGGTAGTGCGGCTACTGGGGACGGCCACCCCCCTTCCCCTATTGTGGGACCCCAGTCACTCCTGTCCATCCCCGGGGACATGCCTCCGGCAGGACCGGCCAGGCGACGATGGCTGCGGAGGACCAGGCTGGTCCCTCAGGGCAGCACTAAAAGGGGGTCTCGGGTAGTTCACGAAAATACTTCCCCTCTGTTGGGCTGGCGCGGTGTAGGGCCCCTGCCACCTACTGCCTGTAAGAGAGTACAGCAGTTTATGGCCCTTCTGAATTCCTTCATGGACCGCAGGTCTGGGCTTTCCCCTACTGGGGCTCTGCCAGCTCCCAACCCTGTTATTTTCCTGCCCTGATGAGCTGCCTGGGGTTACAGCCTCTTCACGTGTGGCGCCCGTAATTGTGTCCCCAACATGTGCAGTGGCAAAGGAGCTCAGGCCGTTTGCCACTTAGGCCTCACAGGGCGGGCCAGCTCCTCCTCTGGTGGTTGTTCATGGAACTCGGCTGTTGGGACCCCTGGCATGTCCACAGAGGTGAGCCTCATGCCGGAGGCAGGCACTTCAGTTGATTGGCATGGAATGGAGGGGCTAGCCATGAGGGCTATCATGCCCGGGACACTGTGGTGCCATCAGGAAGGATGGCACGAGGGGGAACAGTTTAGGCTGTCTGCCCCTCATGCAGGTCCCGGTCCTTTCTGGTGCCCAGTGCGTTGCGTGGATGGCTGCGCGCCTCGCCGGCACTCCCAGACTGCAGCCGACCAATTGATTCGACATTGCCCCCAGCCTTGCTGGGTGCCCTGAGGGACATTTTGCTGGCCTGACTATGAGGTCCTGCTGTTCCGAATGGCGTATGCAACGGCGTATCATGGTGCCTTCAGGTTTGGGGAGCTGGTGGCGCCGTCAAAGCGAATGCCCTCACCACTGACCATGGATGACCTGGTGGTCCATGTGGATTCGGTGCTATGTCACCTGCGACGATCTAAGACGGACCAGGCTGGGAGGGGGCGGTGGCTGTCCTTGCTCCCGTGCACGGTGGAAAGGGCGTGCCCTGTGACGTTGGTCTCGGCCTTCGCCCAGGTGCGCCCGGACCTTCCAGGCGCATGGCTGATGCACGAGGATGGGTCACCGCTCACCAAATACCAATTTTGTCACGTCTTGGGACGGGCGCTGGAGGCCACGGGTCTCGATCCTAAGGAATTTGGGTCTCATTCCTTTAGGATTGGGGCTGCTACCTCGGCGGCTGCGGAGGGCCGCTCCGACGCAGAGATTCAATCTCTGGGTCGATGGCCTCGGCAGCATTCCGGAGGTACATTCGGCCAGCTTTATCTGTCACTTTTCACCATGGTCGACTGGACGCATAAGCGCTCGTCAACTTACAGTGGGGGCCTTGAGGTGTGTTTTCACATCCGTCTGGGGGCACAATTCGGCTATAATTACATTCTGGCATGGCGTACCTGTTAGTTTACTCCAGACGGTGTGTTTTGTGCATCAAGAGCTGGTCGGCCACAGTTTTTCTCATTCCTCTCTCTAACAAGCGTGGTGAATGCGTGGTATGCAAGCTTGTCGACAGCCTTCTAACCTCTTTATAAATATTTCAGGTCGACAGGACGTTAAGTCCATTTGGATGATTGGACATTTCTTTGTCTATTGGGCTTCCAGGGCAAACATAGTATCTGATGTACGCGTGTTTGGTCGAGCTGGGGAGGTTAGGTGGCTGGGTGAGAGAGGTATGCTATGGAAAGGGCTGCAGGCTGGGCTGATTCGAGCCCTGAGAAATTTTTGGGGTCCCGAGAGTCATCATATTCCACCTGGGTGGCAATGACTTAGGGCGGGGGACCGCTCTCGAGCTACGCTCAGTGATTGTGCGGGACCTCTATTTTATTTCTTTGTATTTGCCTGCATGTAAGTTGGTGTGGTCCTCCATTATATCGAGGATAGTGTGGAGGAATGCGATGTCCTGCCCCCGCCTGGAGCGTTCACGGAAGACGGTGAACGCTGCAGTTGAGAAGTATCTGCTGACCAATGGCGGGGGTGTTATTCGCCATGACGCCATCAGCTTTCAGCGGAGTGCGCTGTATAGGAGCGATGGTGTTCATCTGAGCCCGGAGGGCGTGGCTCTGTTTTTGGGCGATGTCTTTAGTTGGTTAGATACACAGTGCTGAGCGTTTTTCCTACTTGGTGGCGGTGCTGCGGCTTAGGGCCTAGCTTTGGCGGTAAAGAACGGTCATCCTTGTAAGATCTTGATGTGTGTGTGTGTAGATAGTGGGGTGTCGCTCTCTCCTGACATCGATGGTCATCGGCCATGCTTCCGCCCGGGGGGTGGTCACCACTAGCACGAGTGGATGACCGGGGAGAGCGATCACCAGCGATGGTGTGTATGGTAACATCTTTAACCCCACTTTCCTATAATGACCGTTCTTTGGTGCCGCCACCATTATATATATAGTTAGTTTAAATTGTCAAAATAAATTGACATTCATTTTGAAACGCCAGCACTTGTGTCTGTGTCTTTTTTATTATATAAGTTAGTGTTAAGGTTTAGGTTAAGTTTATGGTGAGATGGAAAGGTGTGGACCTGGGGGATACCTGATGGGGAGTTTATGAAGTTCACATGATTCTAATGTTATTTTGTACATTGCCAATGTATTTAATGTAGATTTTATATTTCCACGTAGCGGATGTCCCGGGGCCGCTGGAGAGTGATTCCCATTAAGAGTTGCCATAACAACAGAAGGCAGCTTGCGTTCCAGGCAAGCTGTAGCAATGCAGACCCGCTCACATGACTGCACTTCCGGTCGGGACAGCGTGACATGGTATGATTATTGTATTCACCACTATATAAGTATGTTTTTTATGAACTGTTTTCACCTGCACCTTGACAAAGGGGCGAGTCCCCGAAACGTTGGTTTTTGGTCACTGTTTAATACATCATTTTTGAAAAACCTGCCGAGTGCCGCTGTCTGTGTAATACTCATTTATCATTTTGGATCCAGGTGGCACCGAGGTAGCTGAGCATTAAAGGTGGAGTGCCGGGCCTCAACAATCTTTTTATATATATATATATATATATATATATAATTATGAAGCAAACAAACCTGTATTGGGTTTCCACGGGGAAACATGATGTCAGACATTCAGTCTCCGCTACATTATATTTGCGAGCCCTGGAAAAATCATTCGATGGTCGGCAACCACTGAATTATTTCTCCAGCATCGGGCAAATGCGAGGGGATGTGTTTTCATTACTGACGCTGGTCAGGGTTGGCTGGGAGAGGGGAAGATTAGCTAGTGCCTGGTAGCAGAAGCCCTTGCTGCCCAGGGGAAATGTGCCGTATACTCTTTGGACACCTCCAGCTTCTCATTGGCTTGTGATGTAGGCAGAGGGTGTGGAGCTTCTCCAGGGTCATCGGGTCAGGAGAAGATGAGTGACCAATTCAGGAGGGGGAGGCGGAGACAGGCCACAGTAAAGGACATATCACAATGAGTAAGCACAGAGTGGGCACCTCATATCCCTCACTGTGATCCCATCATAGCCTTCATTATTTTTGTTGCACTAGAGTTGCCCTTTATGGGCTGCTGCCCCTAGACGGCTGCCTAAGGCTTCCTAGTGGTGGCGCCGGCCCTGGGGTAGACCTATTGACTGTCTATCTAGACACTGTAGATCTATCAGCTGGAACTACCGTATTGGACCTGGAAATTTGAACATGGGATAACCTCAGGTTAAAACCAGATTAAGAACCCATTTACACTGCACTTTGACCCGGGTTGTTCCCAGGTTGGCCCTTTGGCCATTGAACCCAGGTCAGCTCTGCTTTGAGCTATGTATGTCATTAAAATTAACTTTTTTAAGGACTGGCAAAGATTATGTCAAACAAGACAAAAAGAGGGGTGAGAGGGAACGCTGAGCACACCCTCTCAATGTTGACAGTGGTGTCACTGCGCTCGGCCCCCTGGCATGTGCCCACAGCAGGAGAAATCATTCGATTTTCAGTTGGTGACCATCAAATGATTTCTCCTGGGATCTCCACTGACTTATATTTGCAGGCAGGTGGCTGACATCATGTGACATCAACCGCCTGCCCCAGCACACTGGCACTGGCACCATGGCCGCATTTGCATGGGAACACCGACTTTGCAGGTCGACGAAGGTGCCCGCACAAAAGCCCTTCACATGCACATATGAGAAAATGCGCATGCACAGTACTTCACCATCGGTCCTCGGTGCGAACACGCCGGGGACCAAAGGAATTACAATGAGGGCCAATGTCCTGCTTATTGAGAGTTGGGATTTCCACGGTCTGCCAGGTCATCTACCAGGTGACCCTGGCAAACTACAGCTACTGTACTTATTCTTAATGGTAAATTATATTATGGTGTATGTGACCTATTTGCCAGCAAATTTCATGCCCAAACCAGCATTGGGCAAGGCAAAATACACTTGGGTCATACACAAGTAACACCCCTCTGTTGAGTTCAGTTGTCAAATTTGTGGCCTAAGACTTTTTAACCCTTGCAAAACTACAGCTTCTTTTTACAAATTGTAAAAAATTGGGTCATATGTAGGTGGCTCCCTCTGTTGATTTCAGGTGTTAACTTTGTGACCCAAGACTCATTGCAAAAGTGAATGTTCTGAAGAAGAAGCTGGAGCTCGAATAAGAAGTGAATTAAAAGCTGGAGCTCAAATAAGTGAGTAAGAAGCTAACTTCATCCTCATCACCTGCCATCAACCCACCTCTTACCTACTTCCACCTCAGGTAATCTGTCTGTTGCCCCTTCCTACTAGATTGTATGCTCTTCAGAGCAGTGCCCTCTTTCCTCCTGTCGTCTAATACGGTCCACATACATGCCGATATTAAGGCATTTTCTAAGCGACTTTGCTTAGTTTGGTAAAGTCGCTTAGAAAATGCCCTCACCTCGGTGTGTGTCTGGGGGCTATATCGACAGCAATGCGCGTCGCTGGCCAAGATTGATGAACAGTGTCCATCAATATCGGCATCGGCAGGGTTCTCTCACCGGAGAACACTGGCGCTGTCAGCTCACTCAGCACACAGAGTTGACAGCTCGTTCTTTGTGTGGGCTGTCAGCTCTGTGTGCTGAGCGACTCGGAGCAGAACGGTCCGATATAGCACAGCTAGGTCGCCCTACACACATCGGCATGTGTGTAGGGCCCATAAGCCCTCTTCTCTTCACATTTTACTAACAGCTCTCCCATACTCAGGCACTCAGGAGGAAATTTACTTAGATGGGAGTTGTATTTCACATGAGATGTTGCTATGGGCAACCTATCAGAATTCACTTCTTATTTATTTAACACCTTCTAGAGGATAATATATAGTATCTGATTGGTTACCCATAGAATGTGAATTACACTTAGTAAA
The DNA here is from genome assembly GCF_055691185.1 of Crinia signifera. Classification (NCBI taxonomy): domain Eukaryota; kingdom Metazoa; phylum Chordata; class Amphibia; order Anura; family Myobatrachidae; genus Crinia; species Crinia signifera. The sequence goes on from NC_139222.1 coordinate 44,276,096, forward strand.
TTAGTAAATTTCCCCCTCAGTGTCCATCTTTGACCACCAGCCCCTATTTTTTTTTATTCAAGTCCTCACTACTTACATTTAAGCTGTAATGTGTACTGAACTGTGGCATTCATTTTACCTGTAATCTACAGATGGAGCCACTGCCATCTATCTCTATAATAGGATTAAGGAGGTTATTCTGATCGGAGCGGCCAAACGTGCGTACGTTCGCAATTAACGTACGCTAGCCGCACGCGGCCGTTGGGGTTAAGTCCACCCACAACTCTGCCGCATACGTACGGGCATAAACAACGTAGAAGGGGAGTGGCGTACTAATGAGCGTACGCCAACGTACACGGACGGGCCAGCCCTTACACTCCGACAACTGGCGTACAACTGAGCGTACGCCGCCGTTTACGGACGTCTCTCGTCTGTCTTCCCACCGCCTTCTTGCGGCTATCTGAGCGTACGCCAGCTTGCACGGACGGGTCCCTATTGTTTTCAATAGAAAAGTCAGCTTATGTCACCGCTCGTGAGAGTGAGCGTACGTCCGTGTACGCTGACATACCCTTCATATATATGGACCTGCAAATCTTGCCTTTCAACTATAATTATGAAAATTAATTAATTGATTGAATTAATTAATGTGCAAAATAGTGGCCATGGGATTAAAACATTGCTGAAACATCCTTTGTAGGTGTTAGATGTGGTTTATGTTATTGTATCATAAATACAAAACCTATGTTTGTATTAGAGTGAACACGTCGACACATGTCGACTTGTGTCGATTGAGTGTGCTACTGTGTTAAGTCTATGAAAGCACGTAGTGAATGTGTATAACTGTTTAACAAATACCTACCTTAGCATATATAAGCAGGTCTTACAAAGATTCTTACCTCAATTTAAACAAACCTTTAAATGTAGAGAAGTATAGAAAGATAAGCTTCCAATGTGTTAGAGTGATGTGTGTGGCTTGCAGGTAGTGAAATCATGGTTTGGACTTAATAGACTGCAGCATTGCTTATTACATTCAGGTGTACAGTATGTGTTTGGTAGTAATCCGCGTAAATTAGCTAACCCAGGCGCACGCTGGCATGCGGTATCTGTAGGGGTGGTTTGAGATGGCGGTTGGCGGCCGCCTGTTTTGTGTCCGAAATGAACGGTGCTTTAGTCGATCGTGCGGTAGTAGCACCGCTCATTTTTGGTGCACACCCCCGTGTACGCCCATATTTACGCCCATTTTCCCTCATTATTTCGGCCGCACCCCTCATCACGCCCCTATGCCGCCCCCAATGCCCGTACACTCGCGTACAGGTTTTTTCGCACGTAGAGACCCGTCCGTAAGCGTTGTGGAGTGTTCGCGCCTGCGCATTAGCGAATGTACGCATGCGCAGATCATTAAAAACCCCGGGACGTGCGCGTACGGCCCGGCCGCTCCAACCAGAATAAGGCCCTGAGTGAGTAATTGGATTACTCTGCTAATCCCCTACTCTATTGTTCTATGTATTGTATTGCAGCTGAGAACAATAGGATAGCCATGGCCTAAGGAAGATAGATAAGATGGGCAGTGGTGTAACTATGGTGTGGCAGCCCCAGCTGTGGCTTGGGGGAGCCAGCAGTCTCAGGGCGCACTGAGAAATACCTGCTGTCCTGTACGAATACACAGTTTGCTGTCACTCAGTAGTAGTGGGCGGCGGTGGCTGTGTACTGTAGCTGCGTAACTTAGGTGACAGCCCACCCCCCTTTCCCAGTCTCCTCGCCTCCTCTGTGCCAGAGGGCAGCCGGTGTCATTAGTCCGCACACACTTCTGCTAGTAGCCCCGGTTGGTCCTTGGAAGCTGAGGCTGGTGACGGAAGGCTACAGTACTGTATGTCAGCGGACGGGATGTCCTCCCTGGTATGCCGCATGGGTGCACGTCATTCCTGGGGAGCTGCAGCACTACACATGGTGGCGCACAATGGCCCAGGCAACCAGTCTGCACCATTGTCAGGTTTTACTAAAGTAGGGGGAGACTGGGGGAGGGTGCCACAATTTTTTTGGCTGGGGGGAGCAAAATTTATAGTTATGCCACTGGAGATGGGCTCCTACTGTATGTTATTTATTTACTGTAATGTTAAATTTGTTCTCCCTGTACTGTTGCTTTGTACAGCGCTGCAAAACACTAGTGGCACCGTATAAATCAAATAATAATAATAATAATATTTAGTACAGGGGTAAACAATCTGATGCTGTCCAGTTGCTGTGGAACTACACATCCCAGCATGCTCTGCCACAATGCTAGCCTATCCTTACAAAAAGACACATGGCTGGGCATGCTGGGATCTGTAGGTCCACAGCAGCTGGAGTGTTACAGTGTTAGCATGTTCTAACAGAAAGAAACATGACTGAGCATGCTGGGATGTGTAGTTCCACAGCAACTGGACTGCCACAGGTTTCCTTTCTCTGATTTAAGAGATCTCAGAAACATTTACATGTGATGGGCCTTACCTGAGGAGCTGCAGACAGGGGACAGCGCTACCGGCTTTGGTTTGATTCCACTGATAGCAGATGTATGAGAAATCTGTCAGGTAGAAATTCAGCAAGAATATACAGAGAAAGTGAAAGAGACAGGCCCTGCCAGATGAAACAAGCTTTTGGAAGGGATAAAAGTGCAGTGACAAACAACAAGTCAATCAACTCCTATAAATGACAGGAAGGAGAGGATTGTCTGGTTGTTTATCACTCTCCACTTTATCAAACTTTAAAGCTTAGTACAAATGGCCTAGAAATGCAGACTACAGCAATAGGAGAAGAGTCCTCCTATTCTGCAGCCAGAGGAGGAATGTCCTGAGACTAGTTACATCCTGTTATTTGCAGAACTATGTGTGATGTCACTGGTATGCACAGCACAGCCCCTGGGCAGGCTCATACACTGTATTCCCCCTTACTGATATGTCCATTATATGTACTCATACCCTCCAACTGTACCGATTTACCCGGTACAGTACCGTTTTTTAACGGCCTGTACCGGATAAATTCCCCTGTACCGATTGTACCGACTTTTAAGCTTCAGCCGCAGCACCTCTCAGTCTCACCCACGGGGACTCTGGGAGCTGTAGTTTCCGACTGCCGGCTATTCCCCAGGGAGCTTGAGGGGGAGCTGGCAAATAAAACTACAACTCCCAAGGTGCACCAAGGGGGGACATGGCCGGCCCGCCTCCTGCTCGGCGTAGACTCTGGAGAACGTGCTGTGTCTGGAGTGTGCACTGTGCAGGGCAGCAGGTTCAATAAAGCACAGCAGGAGAGGGCCAGCGCTGGGCGGGGGATGTGGAGCAGTGCAGGTAAAGTGATTATTCTCTAGTCTCCACTCTCGCACACACAGGTATTGGATATATGGCCACGCCCCCTTTCCCATAGCCACGCCCCTCTCTGATACATTTTTTTTTTTTTCCCCATTTGCACCGATTTCTGACCCTCACATGTTGGAGGGTATGATGTACTGACATATGTGTGCTGTGACATTTATATAACAGAACACAGTCATCATTTCACTGTAACCTAAACAGCATTTCTTATAGTATGTCGTAAGGAAAAAGTCACTAAACAGACATATTCTCACTCAGTGACCATCTTCGTCTGCATACCCATCTCCATCATTGGCCTCAAGCCTCTAGTTCAGTGTTTTTCAACCACTGTGCCGTGGCACACTAGTGTGCCTTGAGCTGTTCTCAAGTGTGCCCTCAGTTCTAGAGATGCCCAAACCAGTTTACAGCCGCCATTCAACTTTTATTTACTGGTCTCTTCTTTTCAAGTAAAGGGTCAATGTATTTAATTGTTATTACCTGTGGGGACCAATGTGATTATTTTTTATATGGGGCCAATAGCTTTTTTTTTTTTTTTTTGTGTTTTGCCCTGTGGGGATCTCCTGCTGTGCCTTGGCAAGTTTAAAATCTTATTTAGTGTGCCGCATACCTCCCAACAGCCCCGATTTCAGCAGGACAGTACAGATTATCAGGGCCTGTCCCGCTGTCCCTCCCGCGGCCGGCAGTGTCCCGCGGTGAGGGGGGGCTGTTGGGAGTCCACCCTGTCGGCTGCTAAGCAGCGGGGAATAAACGCTGTGCGCATGCGCACATCGTCCATTACCGCAGACAGGGGGCTGGGGGCATGGCTAGAGGCTCACAGAGCCTCTGGGTCATGCCCCCATAGCGTCAAAATGGGGGGCGTGGCCTCGCAGGAGAGCCACAAGTATAGGCCACGCCCTGGAATTAGGCCACGCCCCCGGAATTTTCGCAGACAGAGGAAGCCAATAGGCGAAACACATATCCAGCCACCGCTGGGGGTGTATATGGGTGTATATGGGGTGTATATGGGTGTATATGGGGTGTATAGGGGGTGTATATGGGTGTATATGGGGTGTATAGGGGGTGTATAGGGGGTGTATATAGGGTGTATATGGGTGTATATGGGGTGTATATGGGTGTATAGGGGGTGTATATGGGGTGTATAGGGGGTGTATATGGGGTGTATATGGGGTGTATATGGGGTGTATATGGGGTGTATAGGGGGTGTATAGGGGGTGTATATGTGGTGTATAGGGGGGGGTTTAAGTAGTTGCTCAGTTTTTGGGTGTAGCATATCAATTAGTTTGCATGATAAATGTCTGAAATATAACAGCAATGATAATTTGGAAGGTTATGAGCATGACTAATGTGAATTTTTCTTTCCCCCTTTTTTATGAACCCCAATCTTCGATTTCTATACCATCAACATGAACATTTCAGCACGGGCAAGGGCACGCATAGAAGCCCGGGAGCAGGCAGCCCGGGAGCAGGCAGCCCGGGAGCAGGCAGCCCGGGAGCAGGCGGAAGAGGAGGAGGAAGAGGAGGAGGAAGAGGAGGAGGAAGAGGAGGAGACAATGGGTCAAGCTGGGGCCCACCAAATTTCCCCATCCCCTTCCACCAGCCACTCCCCAACCCCCACCCCCACCCCCTCCCCCACCCCCACCCCCACCCACACCCCTTCCCCAACCCCCACCCCCACCCCCTCCCCCACCCCCACCCCTTCCCCAACCCCCACCCCCACCCCCTCCCCAACCCCCACCCACACCCCCTCCCCAACCCCCACCCCCTCCCCTACCCCCACCCCCTCCCCACCCTATTTCCAACCCCCCTACACCTCTCCACCACCCACCCCCAAACCTCTCCAATCCCCACTCACACCCACTACCAGTATCCAAAGTCCTATCCCATCCCCCTTGCTCCTGACCCCCCCAACCACCGCACACCCAACCAGCGGCGAGCAGGATGGCTCAACTAGCCGTAAGTAAATAATGTGTCTAATGTTTACCTACACATTTCTACACATAAACAATCACAACAACCACATATGTGTATCCAACATCAACATTAGTTGCAACATATCACTGCAGGGCGACCATGAGGTGTGGCCTGTCCTTCTCCAGGAACAAGGGTCCCCTTGGTGGTTTTTTGGAGTGTGGCCATGCCTCACCCCTTGAATAATTGACATAACAGTACATCCAATGAGATATCCGACATTAGTGGTGTTGTAGTTATGTGGCTCCAGGTGTTGGGTAACTCCACTTCCCAGCATGATGTGCAACATAAATTTATCGATTGTTTTGTTAATAGTGTGTGAGGCCATGCGGATGCATGCTTTACAAACATAGCTTTAGGCCTATAATTTGTAGAGCAATGTCCTAAATTTAAAATAGTAAGGAGTGCTTAAGCCGCAACAATGTCATAACCCTTAAATAGCACAGCCTAATTGTGAGGTTAGAGGAGAGTCCCCCAAAACCAAACTACCAATTGGGATACAGCATACATTCATCCAAGAAGGAGTAATTTAATTAATGTTATTTACTATGTACAGTATGTGTGTGTTAACATATTATTTTTTAGTACTGTGTTTACAGCAGACCCATCTTCAATGTAGTTTAAAAATGTATGTGGCCTTCACACATAACTCACAACTTTTTATTATGTACAAATACAACAAACATTTGTGTTTGTTATATATTAATTTTTTTTTTTATCCCTTCACTACAGACACTGAACAGCACCAGGAGGAGGTGGCAGCGATTATTCGGGAGATCTTCCTGACCCTCCTGTATTTGCAGATCCTTTTTGCCCAACTGGAGGCCCGCATTTAATTTATTTTTATCCCCCCCCCCCCCCCTTATTATGATTGTTCAAAATAAATTTTTTTATATTCTGTTAGAAATTGCCTGTGTTGTTAATAATAAATATGTTAGAGGGCTTGTAAGGGTAGGTACATACAGATGTGTAATGTAAGTTATATTTGTAATTTGAGGTGAGGGGTAATGATTGATGTGTGAATGTGTGTGTTTTTGAGTAAAATAACACATAGTGAAAATGCATGAATGTTTAATGTTGTTTGATTAAAACATCACACATAACATCAGGGTAGGTATACATGTTACACATTTTGGACAAACTAATTATGGACATAATTTAGTACATATACAGAAACACCAACATAACTTGATTTAAAAGTAACAGCAATATGGGGACACATAGATAGTGATTAAAATGCCACATTAGAACATAACAAATATACATGTAATGAGGGTTAAAATGTTGTTTTATTAGGGTCTTTATTAAGGTAGACAATTGAGTTAATAGAAAACAATAATTGAATAACAATTAGAATAATTAATTAATTGTCTGATTTGTAGTTGAAAGGCAAGATTTGCAGGTCCATATATGTGAAGGGTATGCCAGCGTGCACGGACGTACGCTCACTCTCACGAGCGGTGACATAAGCTGAGTTTTCTATTGAAAACAATAGGGACCCGTCCGTGCAAGCTGGCGTACGCTCAGATAGCCGCAAGAAGTCGGTGGGAAGACGGACGAGAGACGTCCGTAAACGGTGGCGTACGCTCTGTTGTACGCCAGTTGTCGGAGTGTAAGGGCTGGTCCGTCCGTGTACGTTGGCGTACGCTCAATTGTACGCCACTCCCCTTTGACGTTGTTTCTGGCCGTACGTATGCGGCTGAGTTGTGGGTGGACTTAACCCCAACGGCCGCGTACGGAGAGCGTACGTTAATTTGGAACGTACGCACGTTTGGCCGCTACGATCAGAATAACCTCCCTAGTGTGTACACAAGGTTCGATGTTCTGTGCGAACCGATGTACGATTCAATGTTTTGTCCGATTTTTACTTTTCCCTTTTTTTTTTTTTTTCCTCTACTCCTTAAGATATGCCTTAAGATATGCTTAAGATTTTCACTTTTTACCATACAATTTGCTATGCAATTTCCTATTTGATTTACTATGCGATTTCCTATGTGTCTTAAGATTTGCTTGAGATTTTGACTAATGTAGGGTACACACCAGGACGACCACCGTCGTCCACGACCGATAGACGACCATGGAACGATTTCCCTTGGACTTCCCGGGAGCTCCCAGGCAGTCCCCAGCAAACGATTAGCAAAAATTGTGTTTTTTTGCGGAACGATCTAGATCCGATCCCGATGCGCCCGCGATGGTCGTTAAGACGGTCGGATCGCTGGTTTTTGTTTTTTTTGCAAGAACACATGCCACCGTCGTCAGATTGGCCTTTGAAATTTGAATGAAGGGGCTGGACTAGCAGAGGGGGATAGGACTAGCAGAGGGGGATAGGAATAGCAGCAGCCATTTTAAACCAGTGTATTTCTGCTTTGTTACTAGTGAGGCTTGGTTTATACCTGCTGAACGCTGGACATAGCTATTTACACATTACTTTGTTTTGCCTGCCATTACAAAGTGTCTTTTAACCCTGCACTATGGAGAATGCAGTGATGGGTAGTCACCAGCAACAGTACCTGCTCTATTATGCAGTGTTGAAGCTCATGCGTCAGAGAGCCCAGCGCAGGAGAGAAAGATCATGCTGGACAAAGCAGTGGCTACTTCAGCGTCAGACTCGTTCGCACATGCCACTGCTCAGGGACATCAGGGAAAATAACCCAGACGATTTTCGTAACTTCTTGAGGATGGATGATGCCACATTCCAGGAATTGCTGCGTCTGGTGACTCCCCACATCGAGAAGCAGGATACCAAGTATCGCATGGCTATCCCTGCTGAGGAACGGCTGGTGGTGACCCTGAGGTTTCTGACGACAGGACGGTCTCTTGCTGACCTAAAGTTTGGATCCCTCATCTCCCCACAAGCTTTGGGCCTCATCATCCCGGAGACCTGCAAAGCCATTGTGAAGGTGCTGCAGTACCAGTATTGCAAGGTAAGGATGAAATATACACCGTACACTTTATTGTGCAAACAAAATATTTTTATTTATAATTTAGGCCTAGGACAGAAACAGTTTTTTTAGGCCTTTCATGGGTAAAACATGTAAAATAGTAAATAGATTGTGTCAACACAAATATATTATAATACCATATATAAAAGATATTGTACAAAAACACACACTATATATAAAGATTTAAGTATGTATGACCCAGTTTAAACTTTCCCAATAAGTACGGGCTACTGTGTGGCAGAGGATGTCTGCCGCAGATAAGTAAAGGCTGCGGCCCACATGGCGCATGGCGCAGATGCAATGGTCCCGGCCCCATTGATGTGCGCCATACGACATGTGAGCAGTGGCCATCACATACCTGCAGCTGAGACCATGTCTGCCGCACAGTACCCCATACTATTGGCAAAGAAAAAAGGGCAATAAATGGAGTTTGCTCTCCAGATTGAGGAGAATCCTGTTCTCCCTCTGGTAATGCAGGTACAGGTAGCAGCATATAAAAAGAAAAAAAAATACACTCTGGTAACTTCTGGAACATGCCCTTACAACAGTAGGGATAAGGTACTGTGTGGCAGAGGATGTCTGCTGCAGATATGTAAAGGCTGCGGCCCACATGGCGCATTGCGCAGATGCAATGGCCCCGGCCCCATTGATGTGCGCCATACGCCATGTGAGCAGTGGCCATCACATACCTGCAGCTGAGACCATGTCTGCCGCACAGTACCCCATACTATTGGCAAAGAAAAAAGGGCAATAAATGGAGTTTGCTCTCCAGATTGAGGAGAATCCTGTTCTCCCTCTGGTAATGCAGGTACAGGTAGCAGCATATAAAAAAACAAAAAAAACACACTGTGGCCCTTGTGTGGCAGAGGATGTCTGCTGCAGATATGTAAAGGCTGCGGCCCACATGGCGCATGGTGCAGATGCAATGGTCCCGGCCCCATTGATGTGCGCCATACGCCATGTGAGCAGTGGCCATCACATACCTGCAGCTGAGACCATGTCGATGGTAAATGATAAAATAGCCTATTTTTTAAGACAGATCCTCAAAAACAGGAGACTCTGGATCTTCTATCAGTAAAGAACTGTAGAATTGACGGTACTGGGGGGGTTGAGAAGGCTGTGTAGGTGTTGACTGGGTATGTGTTGGAATTGTGCTCGACTGGCCTGGTACGGTGGCAGGCAGAGTAGGCACTGGTGATTCTGATGACAGTGGTGTGTCTGGTGCACTACCCATGCCAACTATTTTAGTGCCACTGTTGAGATACCCTAAACTGCCATTATACACCAACTCCATGCATAACTTTTCAAAAGTAAGTTGCTGGTCCGGAGCCATGTTGCGAACACACTCATAAGTGAAGTAGTTGTCATGTTTGTCCGGGTTTCTTTGCAGGACTTGCTGTGCCCGCATCATAAATTCTTCATGTGCTGCTGCTTCTCCTTTTTTTCCTTTGCCACGCATTTTTTTGGCACGGGGGAGTGGTGGAGTGGGTTCCAGGGTGGGTGGCGGAGTGCGTGCCGGAGTAGGAGCTTCGCTCGATGTGCATGCATTATCAGATAGGACAAATAGGTCTGGGGTTGCAGGTGGGTAGTCACCAAGCTGTAAAAAAATTGAACATGTTTACTAATCAATTCTATTTACTTCTAATTTCAGTTCCCTACCAGCGTGAATGAATGGAAAGTCATCGCAGAGGAGTTTGAACAGCGATGGAACTTTCCAAATTGCGGTGGAGCCATTGATGGCAAACATGTCCGCATAGCCCAGCCTATCAATAGTGGTTCCTACTATTTTAATTACAAGGGCTATTTTAGCATTGTACTAATGGCTGTTGTTAATGCGAACTATGAGTTTATCTTCCTGGATGTAGGAAGGAATGGCCGCGCATCGGATGGTGGCACTTTCAAGGACACAAAGTTCTACGAAAGGCTCATAGCGAACACCCTTCACTTGCCGTCTGTCCAGGAAACTAAACAGGGGCTTAACTTTGTGTTTGTGGCAGATGAGGCTTTTGGCCTGCACGAGCATGTCATGAAGCCATATGCGCAAAGGGGCCTGAACCATGACAAAAGGATCTTTAACTACAGGCTATCCAGGGCACGGCGTGTTGTGGAAAATGCTTTTGGCATCCTGGCTAGCCGGTTTCGCATTTTCCACACTGCCATTAACCTAAGGGTGGACAAAATTGACTGGGTTGTCACGGCGTGCTGTGTCCTGCACAATTTGCTCCGCAGAAAAGCCACACAGCAAAGGGCTACAGGCACAGCACTCCAAGAAGACCAAGAACTGCCAGAGGAGGTAGTGCAGATATCCTCCTTGCAAACCCCAACACAACACTACACAGGGAGTGCACGAGCCAAACAGGTGAGGGAAGAGTACATGGCCTACTTTAATGGGGAGGGGGCTGTGGATTGGCAGGAGGAATCAATTAGATAGCCAAAAAAATAGACTCACCGATGCAGACTGCGAATTCTCCTCCTCCTGCGCCGTGACTTCTTGGTTTTCCTGTTCGACCATCAGGACTACTCCTGTCCTCATTGACTCCTGGCTGAGGGTGAACGTCAACCTATCATAGTACCAGAGCGATGTTTGATACATCTCGTCGACTCCAGCACCAGACTTCTTTGCAGCCTCCACCTTCTTATGTTTCTTTAAGAACACCGTGCGCAGATTCTGGATGCGTTTCCGCACCCATTCAACATTGGCCTCTGGGTGAAATGGGAGACTGTAGCGAGCCAAGTCCTCCAAGGCTTGGTTTCTTTTAATTTTGTTTGAATATTCTTTGGATTTTGTTCGCCACAGGCATTCGTGTGAACGATATTTTTCTATAAACCCTTCTAAAAACTCTTGTTCCTTTGCGTTGGACATTTGGACTGTAAAAAGATAAAACCATTTTAGTTGTTACAGTTATATCCATGTTTTGTTTCATATTTAAATTTTTATAGTTATATCCATGTTTTGTTTCTGATTTAAATTTTTATAGTTATAGTTACCAGTTTACCTAGTTCTTATGTTTTAAGTATTTAAAATGTTAATAAACTTTTATGAAAACCACTATACATTTTATTGTGCAGATTGCTATTCACACACACAGGTGAATGGGGCCTAGCAGAGAGGAGTGCATGGAATACTGCAATGGTGGACAATGGTTATATGTATATATCTATATATACACAAACACAGGTGAATGGGGCCTAGCAGAGAGGAGTGCATGGAATACTGCAATGGTGGACAATGGTTATATGTATATATACACAAACTAAACACACACACAGGTGAATGGGGCCTAGCAGAGAGGAGTGCATGGAATACTGCAATGGTGAACAATGGTTATATGTATATATCTATATATACACACAAACACAGGTGAATGGGGCCTAGCAGAGAGGAGTGCATGGAATACTGCAATGGTGGACAATGGTTATATGTATATATACACAAACTAAACACACACACAGGTGAATGGGGCCTAGCAGAGAGGAGTGCATGGAATACTGCAATGGTGGACAATGGTTATATGTATATATACACACATGGGGCCCACCCGAGCAAACAGTGACATGGTCGGGTGCACGGTTGCCAAAACAGTGCTCTATACACACTATATACATTGGTGGCAACAGTGGGCATGCATAGGAGAGCATTGGGAGTGCAAACATACAGTATGTGCCTATGCACATCCTTGCTGGCGGGTCGCCAGAACGTACGCGCTGGCGACCCGCCAGCAGCCTCGCCAGCGAGGAGACTGAGACGCGCGTGCGTCTCACGCGCACGTGCGTCTCAGTCTCCGTCGCTAGCGTGGCGGAAACCCTGTCCGTCTCCGCCTCAGGGAGACGGACGGGGTTAGGGGGGGGTTAGGGGGGGTGCGGGCAGGCGGCGGGGACCCGGGGTTACCGCCGGCAAGCCGGCGGGGACCCGGGGAAACGTTTGGAAGCGCCGTCGGAAGGGGGCGCGCGCGCCTCTCGTGCGCGCGCGTCCCCTTCTCACGATCGCCATGGCGCTGGCGGGGGATGGCGGCTGGCGACGCCAGCGCCATCCCCTGCAAGGATGGGAACAGACCCATCTGTACCAGGTTGTTGTTCTGGGAGATGAGACAAGAAGGAGAGTCCAACTGCTGCGCCAGCACTGTTTGCTATGTGGAAAAACATGGCGCCGGGGGAGTGTTTAGGAAATGCCACTCAAATAGGCTGGATCAAACGACGGACGCACCGACGGACGGACGACGGAGGCGGCAAAAAACACTCACGATCTGCATACGATTGACGGTCGGTCGGCCTGGGATTGCCGGATCCTACCTGCAGCACGTAGGACCAAAGATGCGACCAAACGAGTGGCGTGTAGTACGCGCATTGGATCGGAATCGGATCAAATAAATGTAAAAAACACACGATAGTACATACAATCTGCATACAACCGGTCGGAATTGGATCTAAATTGACAGAATCGGGCCCTAGTCATCCTGGTGTGTACCCAGCATAAGCGATTTTGACTTATGTGTATATTTGAAAAAAGGGAGGGAGAGGGGGTGTGTCTATTCTTTGCTAAATAAAAGCATTAATCAATGCAGGGATTGTGCATTTGAACTCTGCTGGTCTGCATGTCAGATCTGCAGCCCATTTTGCTCGATTTATTTTTTGTGACAAATTTTAGCGGTAGTCCAGGGACTGGTGGGTTAACGCTGGCTCCTACCGGGGTCCCGGGGATGGGCAGCGGGGGTCCGGGGACTGGTGGGTTAACTCCGGCTCCTACTAGCGCTGCCAGGCGGTGGGCGGGAAGCAGGTTGTGAAAAGACTTGCCGGACACTGATTGGCTGAATTCAGCCAATCAGCGTCCGGCAAGTCTTTTCAAAGTCATCAGCGCTTCCTGCCACCAGGCAGATAGCGATGGGAGATGGAGTGAGAGAAGACTGCCGCTACACCAGTCCCTGGACGCTGCCTACCCCCGCTGGCTGCACACAGGTATGTTGGCAGCGGGGGTCCAGGGACTGGTGTAGCGGCAGCTTTCACATACACAGCCGCTCACTATTTGCCTGGCGGCGGGAAGCGCTGATGTTTTTGAAAAGACTTGCCGGACGCTGATTGGCTGAATTCAGCCAATCAGCGTCCGGCAAGTCTTTTCAAAACCTGCTTCCCACCCACCACCCGGCAGCGCTAGGAGCCGGAGTTAACCTTCTCCAGTCCCCGGACCCCCGCTGCCTGCCGCTGTGGGGGGGGGGGCGGCGACCAAGTGACTGCCGACCCGGGCGCCGAAACACCTAGTTTCCGCCCTGCTACTATGCATATGCATTCAATGAAAGCAGGGATTTAGAGTATTAAACATAGATTGACTCATAATAGACTTTCATGTGGTGGACCAGTAATGGTTGACAGGAACAAGGTCGACATGTAAAATGTCAACATGGGAGAAAGGTTGACATGAGTTTTTAATGTTGTTAACGTGTCTATGTTTGTAATCTTGTCTTCTTGCATGGCTTACTGCACTCGCCATGCTGCAGGCTATGTACTGCACTGAGCTTGGCACACTATGCGCCTTATTCTGGTCGGTGCGGACGGAGGCGAATATGCGGGCAGGACCGTGCGTCCTAAACCCCACCTTTTGTATGGATCGCTCACTCCGTCCGAATGCGGTAAGCCGCTGACCGTACGGAGCACGAGTGGATTTCTCACGGATACACCTCCTCCATCTCAGGGAACCTCCCCCATCATTCGATGGTCGCAGACCATCGAATGCAGGACCGAGTGGTCCGCCAGCTCCCGCAACCTCAGACGGCCATTTCTCCGTGCAAAAGCAGGGATCTGGGCGGGCAGCTGACATCCGGCGATGTCATATGTCCGCCTCCTACACGTGCGTCACGGCCGCATTACCATACGTACGCCCAGTGTTTTCATGGGAACGCCCATGAAACGCGGGGTGTAAACAGCCCAAACAGCCCAAACAGCACTTCACGCCCCACTCCACCCCCTGTTCGTAGTGTACACATTTCATGCGGAATTTGGACGTGCGTTCCGTTCGCACATGCGCAGACACAAAACATTGGTGGCACGAACGCACGCGGACATTACCGCACCAACCAGAATAAGGGCCTATGTTATTTTCCCGTCAGGAGTAAGTGGGTGGAAGGTCATTAAATAATGCCTGTTGGCATATCAACCTTAAAATCTGGTGTATAAATGAATTGTCTACCTTTTAAAAATTTCGTAACCTTTTTCAAAAAATTTTTTAGCCATGTCGACATTCAAACCCTGTGGACTTTTTGTGTGTGGTCTTTTCAACACTTTGAACATTTTGACTGTCTACCTTTTGCTCGTCGCCCATTAGCGACCAACCTTATGACTGTCTTTCCTGAGACCAACTATGATCAGTCTACAAACCTGGGGGGGGGATTTTTCAGTATTGTATTGATGGCTATTGTTAATGCCAACTACAAATTCATTTTTGTGGACATTGGCAAAAATGGAAAATGTTCTGATGGAGGATCGATAAAAGATACCGACTTCTACAGAATGCTAGAAGCCAAGGACTTAAATTTACCAGAGCAAGAGGCGGATGAGGCCTTTGCTCTCCATGAACATATAATAAAACCTGACCCGCAAAGGCATTTATCAAAGGAAAAAAGGATTTTCAATTATCGTGTGTCCAGAGCACAGCGGATTGTGGAAAAAGCTTTTGGAATTTTGAGCAACCGTTTCAGGATTTTCCACACACCAATTGATTTGAGAATAGACAAAATCCATTGGGTGGTAATGGCGTTCTGTGCATTGCACAATTTTCTCAGACGTAAAAGCACGTCACAAAGACCAGCTCCTACACCAATTGCAGACATTCAACTACTAACGGGTGATTCAAGCTGGACAACAATTGAACGTCCACCGCCACACACCAAGCCTACAGGAACTGCAAAAGCAAGAAAAGTCAGGGAGAACTACTGTCGATTTTTCAACACAGTTGGAGCCGTTCCCTGGCAGGAGGAGTCCATTTCATAAACTTGCTAATGGGTTCCTCATTTGTATCTATGGACATTGCATCTTTGTGTTGGACTGGATGGAGATCATGGAGACCCGGATGGTTACCCAGTGGACTGCGTTTGGTCAACCATTGACAAATAACTTTGCAGCATGGATTTAGAATAAACTTTGATGGTCAGGGTGGACTCTAGAACATTACTGGACAATGTAGGAGCAAACCATGGCAGGAATGTTCATTGATGAGCTGGATTGCTGATGGGATACCAGGACATTGCATCTTCGTGCTGGACTGGATGGAGATCACGGAGACCCGGATGCTTACCCAGTGGACTGCGTTTGGACAACCAACAACAGATCAAGCCATCAGACACGGTTTTTACTCTTATTTCATTGTTTGTTGTTTAAGTTTAACATCAATGTTTTGTGAAGGAGTGTTGCGTACTTGTTTAGGCTTACATGCGCGTGCATGTACTAATAGTAGGAAATGATGACAGCTCCTTTGTTAATGCCAATTACATTTATTAGGGCCAACAACTGATCCTACTGTTTTTTTTTCTAGAACAATAAAATTTTAAGCGATAAATTTTCTGGCTTAGCACTTAGAAAAAATAGAGCCAACCACCTACTCACCACTTTCAGGATAAATGAAACATCTAAGGAATAGAATTTAACTAAGAGCATTACCAAATGATTACACTTCAATGTATTGAAAATAATGTGGAATATAGATATGTCCACATATAATTTATCACTGCACCACTACAGGTCATCACCTAAATCACATGGCACGAATTTATCACTGAATAACCCTACAAATAATAAGGCACAATATTTAATATTTTGTATGAGCGGAATGTAAGGCTCGTATAACGGTATCACACCAATTTATTAATCTATATAAACTTTTTTTCATAAAATTTCATATCACTTAAGGCTTTATATATATTTCACGTTTAAAACCACTGTTTTCATATTTTGTTTTATATCACATTTAAAGAAAAAATTTTTTTGCACCTTAAAAACTTCCACATAAATATAAGCTCTTTATAAAAATTGAATAAAAATAAAAATAAAAATTACCAAATATTTACACAAGTTGGATTCTTTAAATTATCTCTTTTATAAAACATCCACCAAGGATGTCCTATCCTAAGGGGAACAATTAATTAAAATTAAGACTATCTCACTAATCTAATTTAATATGGAATAAATAAGAATAACAAGCTAATAAAATAAGTGAACCCCCAATAAAATTATCAAAATGTTTCTCTCTCCTCCTACTAAAGAAATACACAATGCAGCACGAGAAAATCACAATGAGATCTTAGTAATACCCAAATATGAGGGTACAGTGAGATCATTCATATTAATGAATTATAAAATAAAATCACGTAAATGCGGTGTTACACACAATTGATAAGATAACATAACAAGCGCAAATAAGAAATTTATGATTTCCGATAATTATCATTATTTATACTGTAAAAATGGATACGGAGGGTATAAATAAATACATAAATGAACACTCTGACAGTGAAATAAGGGATATGTACTCCCAATTGAAAACCTACCAATCAGACCGCAATGCTACATTTGAAAATCATGACAAAAAATCGCAATTGGTCCAAATGCAAAAACGCCCTATTCAGACCATTTCCCATAAATAAAGCCCAATGGAGGCGGGCCAGATACCTAGATGACAGCCTCGAAAAAGCTACTGAGCGAAATGCGCATCGGCATTCACTCTGTGACCTTATAGCAATGATCTGTGTTTAAATATATCTGTTTGGTGTTTAAATATTGTGTATAACCGATATAGCGGTAACATTGTCTGAGATACTACTGCGATGAGCGCACGCTAGCCTGTAAGATTCATTCCCTGACATAAGGGGCGGCTAATCGCATCTGTACTTCATAACTGTTGCGGCGGGGTGTGCTAGTCGGTGAAACTCAATCCCCGACTGGAGGCACCCACCGGCACTTTCTGTTTAAATACTCCTACAACCTTTTGCTATTACACGCAAATCTCCTAAATCACTGTGGCAATACAAGCCAGTGAAGGAGATTCAGTTTGTTACCTGAAAACGTAGGTCACTTTGACATCAGTCATCTCAGCCTTACAGAGTGGTGATTAACGGCTGATACAATAAACGGTGTACTGTATGTCTAGACACAGCTTTATAAATATAATATCTAATGCATTACCTAACCCTTGAGCATTGGTTATAAATCTAGCAGCTGTGCAGCAAAAGGACTATACAGGGAGCAAAATACGCTCTTATAAAGTGACACAGAATATCAGTAGTACTTAGCCTGAAATTGAGAGAAAATAAAAGTGAAATTCTCTCCTGCCAAACCAATAAAACACAATAAGTTACATTTATTCTCATCCAATTGTCAGTGAGTGTTTGATCAGTGTGAGATAATAACACGCATTAAAGAGATTTAATCTCTAAGACAAAATTGGCAGATTGCCACATGTGTATGCAATTAATGAGAAATCAGACTCATTTATATGTTTAATGGCGAAGAAACAACTAAAATAACTCTGTACATACACTGACTAGCAACAAAATACTGATTGGCAGCAAATACCATGCGGTATCACGCTGAGTGAATTATAAGTCCAATCTGTTAGTTGCCTGGTATGTACACAGGAGTGTAAAAATTGTGCCAATAAATGTGTACTTAGAGAAGGATAGTCACAATAACATCACGAATCAAATCGTGTGACCACCTGATCTGCACACTAAACTCTATACATCACTTACTGGCAGTGAATATCACGCGGAATTACGCAAAGTGAACTATAAGCTCAATCTAATAAATCGCCTGGTGTGTATGCAGAAGCACAATGTACTGTTGTAAAAACAGAATTTTTGCACATAAATATGAATACTAACACAAACCAGAACTTAATACATATGTGCACACGTGTAATTAATCCCTGCTCATTGATCCTTAGACATTGTTAACAAGAGGAATATTGGGCTGTACGGCAGACATTCCCCCACTTATGTCTTATTTTAAGATCAATCACACCTCAGGAAAATAATCACATTTGAACAGCCAGAACAAATGACCCCTGACATACTGGAGAGAATTTATGACATACATTGTAAGAGAGAATAACTCCACCAACAGTTGTATCAAGACTATACTGATACAAAATACATTGGGTGGATACATACAATAATAACAACTGTATCAATTAACACCAACATTGTTGTTCAAGAAATAAATATCTTTTATTACATTTGTAACTAACACAGATTCTATATAACAGCTAAAAGCGATTCCTAAATAAGCTGCAGAAAGGTCACAGAGACACGTTTTAAAATTTTCTACTTCTTTGTTTTTCTATATCTTTATTTGTTTTTAATATTTTCGCTACGTTTCATCCCTTGTAAAGGGAACTAATTATATAAAGGTTCTATACAACTAATACAGTTGAAAAGCCAGAATATAAATAAAAGTGATGGCCGGATAGGCTAACGTGTTAAACACACACCAATAAAATATACACCTAATATTAGGTATGTTTTTATGAAAAAGTCCAATAAGAGACATTTTGGGTAAGGAGTGCGCCCCACTCTAAACTGATTTCTTTTCTTTTTCTCTTGTCCACATTGCTTAATTGATAAATCAGGGGGCTGCACCCTAGCGAACCAGGAATTATATTCTGAAGAAATTCTTGGTAAGCGAGTATTTCTCTACCCATAAAAGAAAATAATACGAAAAATACAAAATATGAATATCTGACTTATGGTGCGGATCACCCAACCTCCTTCTATTTAGCACTTTTTTTGCAATATTTTACATCGATAAGATCTGCAACCAATCCTAATCGTAAGATGTACAGGTAGCCACTCACATTAAAAACAACAAAGGAAAAAAAACTAAGAAAAGTAAGTAAAAAACTTATTTAAACTATGTATATTTAAAACTAAAATATTTCAATGTATTTTTAAGGATTCTCCCCAATCCCAAGTGGTCAATTTTGTCATTTAGTAAGCAGAAAAGCATAAATTTAAAGTATGTCCCATTAGGCTAAACAAATGTTAAAACCATAGTTTCAGCTAAAATTTATATTACTGTGTCAATCTATAAGTGTAATTGATCTGCAGATTGGTTATGTTTAAAGGGGACACCCCACATGTTGTTGTACTACACATTCCAGCATGCCCTGCATCCATTGTAGCATGGGGAAATTGATTAACTGTTGCACTGAATGCTGGTATGTGTAGTTCGATAACATCAGAATTGACAATGATAACCCTTACTGACATAGAGCATAGTAATAATTGTGGGTTTTTTGAACCTAGTAAAGTACACTTCCTCTGATATTACTTCAATGAAATTTTTTCAATAAATATCTGTATCAATATATACTGTAGTACATTTTTTTAAAATTTATTTTTTGATGTACCATTGGTTTCAAGATAATATGTAATTGCCAATTCCAACTTTATTTTTTTCTTGTAGGAACACCTTCAATAATCGACGGATAATGAAAGTTCAACATTATTCAAGTTTATGTTTATGTGGGGTTTTTTTTAAATGTGATTTCATATAATATTTCAAAACCAAAACAATTGTATTAAAACTATAAGCTCAAAATGTTTGATAAATAAAAAAAATGTTTTTTCCAAAAAAAATGTGTGCTTCATGAAAAAGGGACATAATGGGTTTACTGATACAAGGAAGTTATAGAAAAGGGATAGGACTTTACTCGTGTTGAAATGGTTCTGCAGTTTGGGAGATCTGGGACCAGTACAATAATAGAACTTAAGGTGCCCACACACGCACTGTTGCCGGCAGTGCAATGCTGTACGATGGGGTGCACGCTCCCGCGGCACCTCATCGTAAAGTACAAAAAGTATGTGCTGCACATACTTTTTGTACTAGCTTTTTCGAGCATCGCATGCACATCGTATGCACAAGGCATACGATGCGATGCTATGTGTGCTAGTTAAGCCCACAACGCACGCCGGGATCGGTGAGTGTGTGGGCTCCTTAAGTTGGGAGTCTATGCAGGGTTGAAAATTACATTAAGGGTGAGATTATATAGGATGAGAGATTCAGAAAGTGAGAGATTTAGTGAGAAAACTCCAGTTTTTTTAAAGCGGGAAATATTTACACTGCAAAACCAGTTTGAATTTGAGATTGCCGCTTTCAAAAAAATTGAGATTTCTCACCAAATCTCTCACTTTCTGTATCTCTCATCCTACAGGGCCTAACTGCATATGCTAAAGCCTGCCTATTTTGAATGGTGTAGTGGCCCCTGCCAGTAGCGTAACTATATATTTTGCGCCCCCCCGCCAAATTTTTTCGGCGCCCCCCCCCCCCCCCCCCATACTCATACCTGACGGTCACTGTCCCGTCCAATCTCCCTCAGTCACCGCTGCACTGCTGCCCGGCCGCATCTGCGTCACTGTCCCGTCACTCGCTCCCGGCGCCGGCTCCTGCTGATAATGAAAAGTGACTCTTAGAAAATGGCTGCCAAAATTGTCTGCAATACGGGGGCAGCCATTTTCTAAGTGTCACTTTTCATTATCAGCAGGAGCCGGCACCGGGAGCGAGTGACGGGACAGTGACCGCAGATGCGGCCGGGCAGCAGCGCAGCGGGTAACTGTAGCACCGCAGCCCCCCAGGCGCCCATAGTTACTCTGCGCCTCCCCGCCATGGCGGGGGCTGCGGAGGCTTAGTTATGCCACTGGCCCCTGCAACCTCCAAAAATATCAGGACTTACTTCCCCAATAACCTGCTAACTCACCCCTGAAATACATACTTATTCACCCTATTTTGTTCATTGGACTCATTTCTCATTTGAAATGCCCATTTTTGGGGGGCCAGAAATGTGCGTCTTTAAAAGGTGATTTCTACGATACCCCACTTTTGCGCGTCGGACCTCAACTTTTCCTGTAAACGCAGAAAAACCACAATTTTCAGGAGAAAGGATACAGACATCCCCTCCCTCTGCCACCCACCCGCCCAACTGACAGCCAGCCATTAGACATGCACAGATAGTTCTGAGGGTCTGTCTGTGATGTCATAAAGGGCCTGCTGATCAATGGGCAGTTTTCTGATTGGCTGCTGTATTTGATTGACAGATGGAAGCTGGAAGCTGATTGGCTGTCTAGCCTAAAGTGCTTTACACACCTCCCTGATGGTAACACTGGCTAAGACTCCACCTCAGCTCATTGGGTAATGAAAAATTTAGAACAATTGATGGATGAAAGCAGGCAGGCCGGCCATTTTGGGACGCTCATTGGACTTGTTTAATGCAATGCACCTTTGTATATTCACATGCATTCACTTCATGCTGTAACCACTGTGCATAAAAATTTGGAAACATGACTTCCGGTTCCGGCGCTGGAGGGACAAGCTGCACAGGCTTAGAGCTCCGTGAGCCCCAGCCTCCTATCAGCCGGACCGGACCCGACATACACCTGCAAAACATCTCTATTCCCTGCCTGACCCCCCGTGACACCCTCCGCTACCGCTACCTACGCGCTGACTCCCGCGCTGACAGCCCTGCTGCCTGGAATCCCCGCTCCAAGCCGACGGCCGCCATTACAAACGGCCGCTCGCGACCACGTGACCTGTGGCGCGGCGGCCTCATATGAGAGCAGTCACCCTCTACTGCACCCGGACGGACCATAGACGCTCCCAGAACGGAGCACACAGCCTCCCACGCTGCTCCCTGCAAGGAGGGAGATAATTATAACTCCCCTGCTACGCTATACCTCCTGGGGCAGGCGAGATTGAGGCACACAGGAGACGCTGCAGGTTAACCTCATAGCTGCTGCAGCACAACACAAAGTACTATAGCACCACTTTTACAGCTACAGCTTGGAATATACAATATCCTCACTACCCTGACCTGTAACAGGATGGAGAAGATACAGCCCACTGAGGACACCCCCAGACATCGCTCCTCCAGCCGCAGCAATAAAGACAAGATGGCGTCCACCCATACCTCACAACCACAGAACAAACAGCCACAGACTTCTGGAAAAGGGAGAAGAGGTGCTGAGATCTCGGGACCACTGCTGCCTGACCCCCAAACTGTAAGTGCTGACCCTCTCCCTGACCTGGACTCAGACACACTAACTACCCCACCAGCAGACGCTACCTCACTCGTACCCCCACTCCACTATTCACGGGAGGGCCCTATAACATACTCAGACATGGTGAAAGCCATTCAGGATACTATTAGCCCCATAATGGAGGCTCATGCGGACAAAGTCACACAGGCAATCCAAGATATCAAGTCACAGTACAAGCAAGTCACTAAACGGCTGTCCCACACTGAACAGATAGTGGGCGGCGTCTTCCAAGACGTTGCTGAACTTAAAGATAAAACAGCAGCCATGCAGAAAACGCAGCACCAGATGCAAGCTAAAATAGACGACCTGGAAAACCGTTCCCGTAGAAACAACTTACGGGTGGTGGGCCTACCTTAATCTCTGAAGGGCACAGCCCTCTTTATCTTTATTCAATCCACACTCCCGGAGCTCCTGGAAATATCAGAGGAATGCTCAGGGATGATAGTGGAAAGAGCGCACAGAATAGGCCCACAGAGACCCTCTACAGACGCCCGACCTCGCCCCGTGATATTCAGGTGTTTAAATTACATCCACAAGGAGGCGCTGTGGTCTGCATCTCGCCGCAAAAGAGACCTAACCTGGAACGATACAAGACTTTTTATTTTTCAGGACTACTCGGCTGAGGTTGCCAGGGCGAGAAAGGAATTCGCCCCTCTCTGCTCACGCTTGGCAAGGAGCAACCGAAAATTCGCCCTGGTATATCCAGCCCGTCTTCGCCTTTTTTCTGGTTCGTCATTTAAGGACTTCACCACTGTAGGGGATGCTGAACTTTTCCTACAAGAAGAAGACACCGTACCGGTCTCCCAGCCCCTGTTCACACAGGACCAACCAAACTGATGATAATTTGGTCTAGGGAGATATAGTTATACTCTGACATACATATCTGCATAAAGTTATAAGCTGGAACTAGTTGGTTGTAGACTTAAATAACTCTACACCGGGACTGGGGTGTTGGAATTGGGAGATGGGGGACGGGGGTTTTCCCCCCCCTCCCACCCTCTTCTGGTATGGCGCCTCTTTCAATGGTGGAAAACCCAAATTAGATTTGAAATAGGTCTACTATGTTATGTTTAAAATATATATTAATTGTTATACTGTTCATTAATCGGGTCTGGAAAGGCAGGTGATTCCTAAACTGGCCCCTTGCGGGCTCTATAACATACCTCTTCAATGAGGCGGGGGAAACCCATGGACCGCTGGCTCGGATCTTGGGGGCAACTGCCTGATCTTGCCACACTTGCCATTTACCGGAAGTTATTCATTCATTCATTCGTTTATTTGTTAGTGTATAGTAGTTTGGAATGGCGGGGAGGACCTTTACTGGCCGCCCAGCCATTGCAAAATTGTTGCTAATTACCCTTTCTTCCCTCATGTTTTTTCCCCCTATGTGTCAGAATCTGTCTAACGTCATATTTTTTATCCTTAGATCTTTCATGATTGTTGCTAGGCTGCTGTTGTCAACCACAGTACTCATCTCGTATTCCAGGACCTGTAAGTTACCAACCCTCTTGACCAATAAATGACATCTCTCAGGGTAGGTACAATTAATGTGGGGGGCTTTCACTCCCCAGCTAAACGCAAAAAAATATTGCTCTATCTAACTAAATTAGGCCTAGAAATAGCTCTAATACAGGAGGCCCATTTAGTCCCTGCAGAGATCCTGAAGTTGAACACCCTGGGCTGGGCGGTCCTATCCTCTGCCCCATATAACTCCAAAGCTAGAGGGGTGGTCACGTTGATTAGACGAAACATCCCAGTAACAACCCACACAGTTCAAACAGATCCCGAGGGTCGCTACAGCATACTTGATGTCACTATATATAACACCCGATACATCATAGCTAATATATATGCACCTAACGCAAACCAAAGTCAATTCTTCATCACCATAGCCGCTAAATTGCTCCCCTATGCCCACCAAAACATAATCTTAGCAGGAGATTTCAATCTAGTAGCTTCCGCGGTTTTAGACAGAAACACTACATCTTCTGCCAGACGCTTCAATCCTAAATATGGTATTCAATACCTCCTTACACAGCTGCAGTTGATTGATGTATGGAGGGCTTGCCACCCTATAGAGAGGGAGTATACATGCCTCTCAGCGGCGCATGGGACCCTCTCTAGAATTGATTACATTCTAATGTCCTCCTCCCTGTTCCCGAAGGTGGAGGGATCAACGCTAGAGCCTATCACAATTTCGGATCATGGGGTTTGCTGGGTTGCAGTGGCGACGTCTGTTGATAGGGGACCAATTAGGCAATGGAGATTCCCATCCCAGTTAACAGAAACCCAATCTTTCCGTAACATGTTGGAGGCGTCCTGGATGGACTATACTCACAATAATCCTGAAGTAGGGGAGACCTCCCCCTCTATATTCTGGCAGGCCTCCAAACCAGTACTAAGAGGCAACATTATATCTTACACTTCCAAACATAGAAAGGACTCCCAGAAGCTTTACATTGACGCCCAGACACGCCTCACCGAGGCATACCAGAACTTCCAATCTTTCCCCACTCTAACAAATAAAACTATATATAACGAACAAAAAAACCTTTTTGATGCTCTTTTGATACAACTGGAATCTAAAATCACTTTCCTCACACAGGCCAGGTTTCATAGATACGGCAACAGGTCTAATCGACTGATGTCTAACCTACTAAGGGGCCAACACCCCCCCTCAGCTATCCAGGCTCTTCGCAGAGCGGATGGCACAGTGGTCCATTCAGGACAATTAATTACTGAAATCTTACATGGCTTCTATAAGTCACTGTATTCCCCCCCCCTAATAGATGAGCACCAAAGGACAACGTTCTGGGAATCCCTCCCTCACCCCGCACTAGACGCGGACGCCTCGGATACCTTGATAACACCTATCACAGAGGAGGAGGTCCTGGCTACGATAAAGATGCTTAAGACAGGCAAATCCCCGGGACCGGATGGTCTCTCAAATGAATATTATAAATTACTGGCCCCCAAGATTATTAAACCCCTTTCGGCCCTTTATAACTCCATACTACAAGGCTCCCCCCCACCTTTATATTTTAATTCGGCCATTCTCAAAATTATACATAAACCCGGTAGAGACCCGCTCCTCCCGGGATCCTACCGCCCAATCTCACTTCTCAACACAGATTATAAAATCTTTACGAAAATTTTAGCGGACAGACTCAAATTCAAACTCCCCTCCCTGGTTCACTCAGACCAAACGGGCTTTGTATGGGGCAGACACTCGGTCCTTAATGTACGTAAAGCCCTAACAGCCATGCAGTGGGTGGAGTCTTCGGAGTGCTCAGAGCCCTATGCACTGCTCTCGCTAGATGCCGAGAAGGCTTTTGATCTTGTCACATGGGACCACTTACTCTTCACTATGGCGCGGTTTGGACTCCCGGAGGTGTTCATCCGCACAATTAAACTACTGTATTCGGGGTCGTCCTCCCAAATTTTGACTAACAACTACATGTCCGATCCCATACCACTATTCAGGGGAACTAGGCAGGGCTGCCCCCTGTCCCCCCTCCTATTTGCCCTGGCGATTGAACCGCTGGCAATAGCATTGAGAACCTCGAAGGACTTTGTGGGAGTGCGGATGGACTCTTCCGAGGTCAAGATCAGTCTCTTTGCAGACGACATATTACTATTTATATCCAGACCCAACACCTCCATACCAGCCATTCAACAAATTATACTTCACTTCTCCCAATTTTCAGGTTTCAGAGTAAATTATGATAAATCTCGTCTATTGCCCCTGTCAGCCCCTCCCACAACACCAACAATGTCTCATCACACTTCACAATTCACTACTTGCCCACACACACTCAAATACTTGGGAATTATGATCCCTAAAAAACTAAAAGACCTATATAGTGTTAATATTACCCCTGCCTTTACATCGATTGACAAACTGTTAACTGGTTGGATAGACTTGCCACTATCTTTGGCGGGTAGAATCACAGTACTTAAAACCATAGCCTTCCCCAAGTTATCATATCTCCTGCAGATGTTGCCGCTGCAGCTCAGTAATACGGACCTGCAGAAATTCAAATCGTTGTACCTTAAATTCGCCTGGGCAGGGAAAAGGGCTCGCATCCCATTCAATAGACTCAAACTCAGTAAAACAGATGGTGGATTCGGCATGCCCGACATACAAGCATTCTCCCAAGCAGCACACTTCCGATACATTACTGATTGGTTCACTACTAGATCGGAATACACCATCCCCTCCTTAGAAAAACAAATTTTTAAACAATACTCCCCAGCAGCACTGTTGCACGCCCCGATTAGATTAATACCCAAATTGGTCAGAGATTCTATTCTATTCAAAGCGACTTACAGGTCCTGGAGACAGATCAATAAGACTCTTCGCAGACGTTTCTCCTCTTCGCCATTCACTACGTTTTGGGGAAACCCCCAGTTCCTACCTGGTCTGGGGGGTGCGGAGTTTCTCGGCTGGAGGGACAAGGGCATTACAAATGTCCGTAAACTATTTGATCCAGGAGGAACATTACTCCCATTCTCCGCCTTGCAGGAGAAATTTGAGCTACCACATCGCCAGTTTTACATGTACCTCCAGTCGAGACACTTTGCACAAACTCAATTATCACCTATGGAGAGAGATGGGGAGATGGACCCCATTGTGAGCCTGTTGAGGCCGGAATGTGTACTAGGTTATAGGATCAGATATCTCTACTCGGCCCTTATAGCGACAGGGATAGAGGCACATCACCAACAACTCCAAATTAGATGGGCCAGAGATATACCAGACCTTCCACCTCTACCTGTTATACTTAAGAAGCTTCCACTCACCATGAGGCATTTGCAGTCGGGTGCTTTGCAGGAGACCCACACAAAATTTTTAAATAGGGCATATATAGCCCCAGTGCAGAGGGCACATTTCGTCCCTAGTGACACAGGATGTTGCTATAAATGTCATAAAACCGATGCAACGTATTTCCACAATTTTTGGGAATGTAGGAAAATTAGGTTCTTCTGGGACAAGGTGACTAACTTCATTAATACCACCTACTCCCTGAAACTCCAGAAGCACCCGACTGCATGCTTGTTTCTTTACTTTGGAGACTGGGATCTCGGACCTAATAAGCGGATTATTATACCGGTGCTCAATATCATACTGACAATGGCTAAAAAATTGATATTAACGCACTGGATACACAGAGGTTCCCCTACCATAATGGAATTAAAAAAAGCTATACTAAATACGCTCTTTTACGAAAGACAGACCTTAAGAACAGATCTTGAGAAGGGTGCACCACGCTTCTATAAGAAATGGGAACTGTATATTAATAGCCTGGATCAGTTAACACAGAGCCGAATTCAAAAAATATTTGAATCTACCACTTGGTACCTCCTCAGACAAGTATCTACCTGAGGTGGCTGTTTGTGTGGACATAGATAGGACTTCTTCTGTGTGAGATAAATAGTTAGACTAAATGACCAGAACGCACAAAAGGAAAAAGCTAGATAAGGAATTTCAAAGTGGATTCTGATTTTGTCTGTCGTCTCCCCCCCCCCACCCCCCCCCACCCTTTTTTCTCACCCATACCCCCCATTTACCTTGATATACCTTTCGATACTTTTCAATAGATTAAAATTTAGATATTTTGTGAGACCAAACTGTTTCAGATAACTTTTGGTTGAATACTGTTTAAACCAACCATAATGGTTACTCCCCAACTAAAGGGGTTGAGAGGGAAGGAAAGACAAGATACTGAGAATTAAGTTGTGATCACATGCGATTTATTCAAATTGACAGAAAGCTAGACAATGGCGCAATAGAATAGAAATGTGATAGCAATATGGAGAGGAACTGCAGACTTGACTCCGGATGTTTTGCTCTTCTATTCCCTGCTTCGCAGCTTTTCCTGTAAATTGAACATGTTTACTGAACGTTATACTGCTTCTCTTATACTATGTAAATGTCTCACACTGTTTACCTTCTGTATATTAATTTACTGAAAAAAAAAATAAAAAATTGTTTAAAAAAAAAAAAAAAAAAAATTTGGAAACATGGCATACAGTGTATCATTTGGTGTCTAAGTCATGTTTCCCATATTTTCCCTTCCCAGATACAAGCCTGTTTGAGTGTTTGGGGCACTTTTTAGCTAAAATCATCCTACAGGGCCTAACTGCATATGCTAAAGCCTGCCTATTTTGAATGGTGTAGTTGCACCTGCAACCTCCAAAAATATCAGGACTTACTTCCCCAATAACCTGCTAACTCACCCCGGAAATACATACTTATTCACCCTATTTTGTTAATTGGACTCATTTCTCATTTGAAATGCCCATTTTTGGGGGCCAGAAATGTGCGTCTTTAAAAGGTGATTTCTACGATACCCCACTTTTGCGCGTCGGACCTCAACTTTTCCCGTAAACGCAGAAAAACCGCAATTTTCCGGAGAAACGAGACAGACATCCCCTCCCTCTGCCACCCACCCGCCCAACTGACAGCCAGCCATTAGACATGCACAGATAGTTCTGAGGGTCTGTCTGTGATGTCATAAAGGGCCTGCTGATCAATGGGCAGCTTTCTGATTGGCTGCTGTATTTGATTGACAGATGGAAGCTGGCAGCTGATTGGCTGTCTAGCCTAAAGTATTTTACACACCTCCCTGATGGTACCACTGGCTAAGACTCCACCTCAGCTCATTGGGTAATAAAAAATTTAGAACAATTGATGGATGAAAGCAGGCAGGCCGGCCATTTTGGGACGCTCATTGGACTTGTTTAATGCAATGCACCTTTGTATATTCACATGCATTCGCTTCATGCTGTAACCACTGTGCATAAAAATTTGGAAACATGGCATACAGTGTATCATTTGGTGTCTAAGTCATGTTTCCCATATTTTCCCTTCCCAGATACAAGCCCGTTTGAGAGTTTGGGGCACTTTTTAGCTAAAATCATCCTACAGGGCCTAACTGCATATGCTAAAGCCTGCCTATTTTGAATGGTGTAGTGGCCCCTGCAACCTCTAAAAATATCAGGACTTACTTCCCCAATAACCTGCTAACTCACCCCTGAAATACATACTTATTCACCCTATTTTGTTCATTGGACTCATTTCTCATTTGAAATGCCCATTTTTGGGGGGCCTAAAATGTGCGTCTTTGAAAGGTGATTTCTACGATACTCCACTTTTGCGCGTCGGACCTCAACTTTTCCCGTAAACGCAGAAAAACCACAATTTTCAGGAGAAAGGAGACAGACATCCCCTCCCTCTGCCACCCACCCGCCCAACTGACAGCCAGCCATTAGACATGCACAGATAGTTCTGAGGGTCTGTCTGTGATGTCATAAAGGGCCTGCTGATCAATGGGCAGTTTTCTGATTGGCTGCTGTATTTGATTGACAGATGGAAGCTGGAAGCTGATTGGCTGTCTAGCCTAAAGTGCTTTACACACCTCCCTGATGGTAACACTGGCTAAGACTCCACCTCAGCTCATTGGGTAATGAAAAATTTAGAACAATTGATGGATGAAAGCAGGCAGGCCGGCCATTTTGGGACGCTCATTGGACTTGTTTAATGCAATGCACCTTTGTATATTCACATGCATTCACTTCATGCTGTAACCACTGTGCATAAAAATTTGGAAACATGGCATACAGTGTATCATTTGGTGTCCAAGTCATGTTTCCCATATTTTCCCTTCCCAGATACAAGCCCGTTTGAGTGTTTGGGGCACTTTTTAGCTAAAATCATCCTACAGGGCCTAACTGCATATGCTAAAGCCTGCCTATTTTGAATGGTGTAGTGGCCCCTGCAACCTCCAAAAATATCAGGACTTACTTCCCCAATAACCTGCTAACTCACCCCTGAAATACATACTTATTCACCCTATTTTGTTCATTGGACTCATTTCTCATTTGAAATGCCCATTTTTGGGGGGCCTTAAATGTGCGTCTTTAAAAGGTGATTTCTACGATACTCCACTTTTGCGCGTCAGACCTCAACTTTTCCCGTAAACGCAGAAAAACCACAATTTTCAGGAGAAAGGAGACAGACATCCCCTCCCTCTGCCACCCACCCGCCCAACTGACAGCCAGCCATTAGACATGCACAGATAGTTCTGAGGGTCTGTCTGTGATGTCATAAAGGGCCTGCTGATCAATGGGCAGTTTTCTGATTGGCTGCTGTATTTGATTGACAGATGGAAGCTGGAAGCTGATTGGCTGTCTAGCCTAAAGTGCTTTACACACCTCCCTGATGATAACACTGGCTAAGACTCCACCTCAGCACATTGGGTAATGAAAAATTTAGAACAATTGATGGATGAAAGCAGGCAGGCCGGCCATTTTGGGACGCTCATTGGACTTGTTTAATGCAATGCACCTTTGTATATTCACATGCATTCGCTTCATGCTGTAACCACTGTGCATAAAAATTTGGAAACATGGCATACAGTGTATCATTTGGTGTCTAAGTCATGTTTCCCATATTTTCCCTTCCCAGATACAAGCCCGTTTGAGTGTTTGGGGCATTTTTTAGCTAAAATCAACCTACGGGGCCTAACTGCATATGCTAAAGCCTGCCTATTTTGAATGGTGTAGTGGCCCCTGCAACCTCCAAAAATATCAGGACTTACTTCCCCAATAACCAGCTAACTCACCCCTGAAATACATACTTATTCACCCTATTTTGTTCATTGGACTCATTTCTCATTTGAAATGCCCATTTTTGGGGGGCCAGATATGTGCGTCTTTAACCCCTTCCCGCCGCAGCCTGTTTTTGCCTTCCTGACAGAGCCCTTTTTTTCAAATCTGACATGTATCACTTAAGTGGGGATAACTTTTTTTTGCTTTTACTTATCCCAGTGATTTTGAGATTGTTTTCTCGTGACACATTGTACTTCAAGTTAGTGGTAAATTTTCGTCGATACAGTCTGTGTTTTTTTGTGAAAAATACCAAAATGTCGTAAAAAAATGGAAAATTTTGCAATTTGCAAAATGTTAAATTTTCTGCTTGTGAGACAAATAATCATACCACTCAAAATAGTTAATAACTAACATAGACCATATGTCTACTTTATGTTGCCATCATTATTTCAACCTCCTTTTAATTTTTTTGGACACTAGGAGGCTTAAAATATGAATAGCAAATTCTCAAATTTTCAAGAAAATTTCA
This sequence comes from Crinia signifera, assembly GCF_055691185.1. NCBI lineage: Eukaryota > Metazoa > Chordata > Amphibia > Anura > Myobatrachidae > Crinia > Crinia signifera. The sequence goes on from NC_139222.1 coordinate 44,307,543, forward strand.
AACACTGATTTTTTTAGCAGATTTTCAATTTTAATACATTTTTTTTGCAGATTTTCAATTTTAATACATTTTTCTAAGGAACACAGTACATTTTACTAGAGAAATGTGACTAAAAATTGATTCCCCCAATTCTTTTGTTTTCATAAATATCCTATATGTGGCCCTAGTGTGCACGTTGACCAAACCACAGGCTTCATAATAGAAGGAGCACCTACTTGATTTTGGAGCCTCCTTTTTATGAGATTATTTTTTAGGCACCATGTAGGTTTCTAGGCACCATAAGATGCTAAAAGTTAGGAACCCCCCCACAAGTGACCCCATTTTGATTCTGGTGGAATTTTGGTGGGTGCTATGTCGCATTAGCAAGACCCCCGAAGCACCAATACAGTGGAAGCCCCCCACAAGTGACCCCATTTTGCAAACTACACCCCTCAGGGAATTCATCTAGGGGTATAATGTACATTTCAAACCCCCCGGGTTTCACCAATTGTGGTACAACTGGGCAGTGAAAATGAAAAATTAAATTTTTTACACAAAAATGCAGTTCTGGCTCAAAATTTTTCATTTTCACAAGGAATGAAGGAGACAAAGCACCCCAAAATCTGTGCCCCAATTTCTCCCAAGTACGGCAATGCCTCACATGTGACCAAAAAATACCATTTGGGTGCATGGCAGGACTCAGAAGGGAAGGAGTGATTTTTGTATTTTGCAGCTCAGATTCTGGTGGAATTTTGGTGGGTGCTATGTCGCATTAGCAAGACCCCCAAAGCACCAATACAGTGGAAGCCCCCCACAAGTGACCCCATTTTGCAAACTACACCCCTCAGGGAATTCATCTAGGGGTATAGTGTACATTTCAAACCCCCAGGGGTTTCACCAATTTTGATACAACTGGGCTGTGCAAATGAAAAATTACATTTTTTTACACAAAAATGCAGTTCTGGCTCAAAATTTTTCATTTTCATAAGGTATGAAGGAGAAAAAGCACCCCAAAATCTGTGCACCAATTTCTCCCGAGTATGGCAATGCCTCACATGTGACCAAAAAATACCATTTGGGTGCATGGCAGGACTCAGAAGGGAAGGAGTGATTTTTGTATTTTGCAGCTCAGATTCTGGTGGAATTTTGGTGGGTGCTATGTCGCATTAGCAAGACCCCCAAAGCACCAATACAGTGGAAGCCCCCCACAAGTGACCCCATTTCGCAAACTACACCCCTCAGGGAATTCATCTAGGGGTATAGTGTACATTTCAAACCCCCAGGGGTTTCACCAATTTTGATACAACTGGGCTGTGCAAATGAAAAATTACATTTTTTTTTACACAAAAATGCAGTTCTGGCTCAAAATTTTTCATTTTCATAAGGTATGAAGGAGAAAAAGCACCCCAAAATCTGTGCCCCAATTTCTCCCGAGTATGGGAATGCCTCACATGTGACCAAAAAATACCAGTTGGGTGCATGGCAGGACTCAGAAGGGAAGGAGTGATTTTTGGATTTTGCAGCTCAGATTCTGGTGGAATTTTGGTGGGTGCTATGTCGCATTAGCAAGACCCCCGAAGCACCAATACAGTGGAAGCCCCCCACAAGTGACCCCATTTTGCAAACTACACCCCTCTGGGAATTCATCTAGGGGTATAATGTACATTTCAAACCCCCAGGGGTTTCACCAATTGTGGTACAACTGGGCAGTGAAAATGAAAAATTAAATTTTTTACACAAAAATGCAGTTCTGGCTCAAAATTTTTCATTTTCACAAGGAATGAAGGAGACAAAGCACCCCAAAATCTGTGCCCCAATTTCTCCCGAGTATGGCAATGCTTCATGTGTGACCAAAAAATGGCAGGACTCAGAAGGGAAGGAGTGATATTTGGATTTTGCAGCACAGATTCTGGTGGAATGTTGGTGGGTGTTATGTCACATTAGCAAGACCCCCAAAGCACCAATACAGTGGAACCCCCCACAAGTGACCCCATTTTGCAAACTACACCCCTCAGGGAATTCATCTAGGGGTATAGTGTACATTTCAAACCCCCAGGGGTTTCACCAATTTTGATACAACTGGGCTGTGCAAATGAAAAATTAAATTTTTTTACACAAAAATGCAGTTCTGGCTCAAAATTTTTCATTTTCATAAGGTATGAAGGAGAAAAAGCACCCCAAAATCTGTGCCCCAATTTCTCCCTAGTACGGCAATGCCTCACATGTGACCAAAAAATACCAGTTGGGTGCATGGCAGGACTCAGAAGGGAAGGAGTGATTTTTGGATTTTGCGGCTCAGATTCTGGTGGAATGAATTTTGGGTGCTATGTGGCATTAGCAAGACCCCCGAAGCATGGTGAAATGATGAACCTAATAATCCATAGATGTGTGGTATATTTTAAAACACTCCTTTATACATAGGCCGGGTTTGTCGGGGCAAGTGTCACACTGGAAAATAGTTTGCTTTCTTATTCCCTTTTTATAGCAAACTTTGCACCTTTTTTGTGTCCTGCCCTTTTTTCCAGTGGAGTGGATTTCATCAGGAAAATGCTGCCCTGGTACAATACGGGGGCCAGTACTAGAAGTACTGGGGCCCTCTGCCTGCTGGTTCCCAAATATTAGGCCCTTTATGACTTCCTCTTGAAAGTGCATAAATGTCCCCCTCTGGCTGGTAGAACGGAATAGCACGTAAGCGTTATACAGTGCCATCTGGATGATATACACGGCCAGCTTCTTGTACCAGATTTTTGTTTTCCGCAGGGCACTGTACGGCTTCAGTACCTGATCTGAAAGATCCACTCCGCCCATGTACTTATTGTAATCCAGGATACAATTAGGTTTTGAGGTGTGGGTACTGGTACCTCGTACAGGGACGGAGGTGGTACTGTCTCCGTGAATTGTTGTCAGTATAAGGACATCCCTCTTGTCCTTATATTTGACCAACAACATATTTTCGGTGGATTGTGCCCTGCTTTCACCCCTTCTCATTACTTGGGCAATGTGCGTTTTTGGGAGGCCTCTTTGGTTCTTGCGCACAGTACCGCAAGCTGCTGTACCTCTTGAACCAAGGGCCTTAAACAGGGGGATGCTAGTGTAAAAGTTATCCACATAGAGGTGATAACCTTTATCCAGGAAGGGGTGCACTAAATCCCAGACAATTTTTCCACTAACACCTACGAGGGAGGGGGTGCATTCTGGCGGTTCAATTCTTGAATCCTTCCCTTCATATACCCTAAACCTGTGAGTGTACCCTGAGGTGCTTTCACACAGCTTATACATTTTTATGCCATACCTTGCCCTCTTATTGGGAAGGTACTGGCGGAATTTAACCCTTCCTTTAAAATGTATAAGGGACTCGTCTATGCAAATGAATTTATCTGGGATGTACATCTCTGCAAATTTGGCACTGAAATGATCAATGACCGGCCTGACTTTGAATAGCCGGTCAAAGGTGGGATCATCTCTGGGTGGGCACTGTGCATTATCGTTGTAATGCAAAAATTTAAGGATTAACTCAAAACAAGTCCGGGTCATGGCCATACGGTAAAGTGGGGTGCTGTACAGAACATCTGTACTCCAATATTGCCTAATTTCTGGCTTTTTTACTATGCCCATATGAAACACCAGACCCCAAAACATCATCATCTCTACTGCATCTACAGGGGTCCACCTAGCAAATGATGACGTGGGGTTTTGAGCAATAAACTGCTGGGCATATAAATTAGTTTGGTCCACCATTAAATTTATAAAATCATCAGAGAAAAATAATTTGAAAAAGTCAATTTCTCTGAGACCTGTGGAATCAAATTGGATTCCTGGGATGGCCAAAAACTCAGGAACCTGGGGCTCAAAATTGTCTGGTGGTGGGGTCCATACGAGATCAATTATTGGGGGGGTCTCAGCTGCTCTACGGGGGCGTCTTTGAGGGGGTCCCTCATCACTAGAGGAGGAAGAGGAGCTTAAGATGAATCCTTCAAATTCCCCGCTTGCATCACTGGCTGTGTCAGAGTCAGAGGCAAGCATGGCATATGCCTCCTCCGCTGAATACATTCTTCTGGATGACTGGGATGACATTTGGGATGACATTTGGGATGCCATTTTTATTTTTGTGCTTCTGGTAGTGAAATGTTTCAACACGTGTATAGTGTAGGGAGGGTACAAACTTTATTTCAACCCGGGGGGGTATGTAGTGTGTAGTGTGTATGTAGTGCAGAAGAAAAAAAAAGGTCCTGCGCCAAAAATTGAGCACAGATGTTGGTCAGTAACGTCCGTCACTGAACAGCGCTCAAAGGCAACAGGAATTTGATCAAAAAAAAAAAAATAGATCAACCCTGTGCCGAAAAAGCTGATCAGTGATGTACGTCACTGATCAGCGCACAGTGGCCACAGGACACCCACAAAATCACAGTGTGTGTAAAAAAAAAATTAAAAAAAGACCCCACAGCACCCTCAAAAATAAAAAAAGGTGATCACTGATGCGACACTGATTACCAGTGAGGGGCAGCAGGTGCACAACCTTTGGTGCAACTGACAGTGCAACTGGCAGCAACTGACAGGTATATATATAAAAAAAAACCCTGCACCCCCAAAAAGTTGCTGATCAGCACAAATATACTGATCAGCACAAAAGGGGGGGCAGCAGACACAAAATATAGCACTCTCTATCACTCTCTGTCACTATCTCTCTCTATCTCTCACTATCTATCACTCTATGACACTGCAGCAGCAGCACTGACAGTTATATATATATAAAAAAAAAACCTGCACCCCCAAAAAGTTGCTGATCAGCACAGATATACTGATCAGAACAAAAGGGGGGGCAGCAGACACAAAATATAGCACTCTCTATCACTCTCTGTCACTATCTCTCTCTTTCTCTCTATCTCTCACTATCTATCACTCTATGACACTGCAGCAGCAGCACTGACAGGTATATATATAAAAAAAACCCTGCACCCCCAAAAAGTTGCTGATCAGTTAATTTATACTGATCAGCACAAAAGGGGGGGCAGCAGTCAGTTGCACACGCAGCACAGCTGTATATATATATTAAAAAAAAAACCAGCACCCCCAAAAAGTTGCTGATCAGCACAGATATACTGATCAGCACAACAGGGGGGGGGGGGGCAGCAGACACAAAATATAGCACTCTCTTTCACTATCTCTCTCTATCTATCTCTATCTCTCTCTCTCTATCTCTCTCTATCTCTCTATCTATAACTCTATCACACTGCAGCAGCACAACACAGGAAGTCACAAGAAGTCACAAGATCCAGGAAGCATCCAGCACGCTACAAGCAGTGATCAGGTAAGTATTTGCAAGGATCAGGTCAGTATATCACGGCAGATAGGCACGGTGACCGCACTGCACGCAATTCCAGACCCGAATGGCGTCTGCAGTGCAGTCACCGTTAGTTTAAATCACCCTCCATGGCTGTGATTGGTCCGTCGGTCCGACGGACCAATCACGGCCTTTGGGGGCGGGTGGGGTGAGGTGGGGTGACACCAGTGTCACCCTTACACCCCGTTGTGATTGGTGCTGTACTTTACAGCACCAATCACCACCGATCCCTGTGTCACCGGCGAACGTTATTCGCCGGTACACAGAAAACGCTGTAATTGGCTGTTCACATTTGAACAGCCAATCACAGTGATCGCCGAACGGGGGGGGCATCGCTGCCCCCCCTGGGCGGCGAGGGGGGATGTCTGCTGTCAGGGACTGCAGACATCTCCAAACTGTCACCGCGTCTATAGACGCGGTGACAGTTTAAAGCCATGACGTACATTTATGCCATGCGTCGGGAAGTACATCCCGGCCATGACGTAAATGTACGTCAAATGTCGGGAAGGGGTTAAAAGGTGATTTCTACGATTCCCCACTTTTGCGCGTCGGACCTCAACTTTTTCCGTAAACGCAGAACAACCACAATTTTCAGGAGAAACGAGACAGACATCCCCTCCCTCTGCCACCCACCCGCCCAACTGACAGCCAGCCATTAGACATGCACAGATAGTTCTGAGGGTCTGTCTGTGATGTCATAAAGGGCCTGCTGATCAATGGGCAGTTTTCTGATTGGCTGCTGTATTTGATTGACAGATGGAAGCTGGCAGCTGATTGGCTGTCTAGCCTAAAGTGCTTTACACACCTCCGTGATGATACCACTGGCTAAGATTCCACCTCAGCTCATTGGGTAATGAAAAATTTAGAACAATTGATGGATGAAAGCATGCAGGCCGGACATTTTGGGACTCTCATTGGACTTGTTTAATGCAATGCACCTTTGTATATTCACATGCATTCGCTTCATGCTGTAACCACTGTGCATAAAAATTTGGAAACATGGCATACAGTGTATCATTTGGTGTCTAAGTCATGTTTCCCATATTTTCCCTTCCCAGATACAAGCCTGTTTGAGTGTTTGGGGCACTTTTTAGCTAATATCATCCTACAGTGCCTAACTGCATATGCTAAAGACTGCCTATTTTGAATGGTGTAGTGGCCCCTGCAACCTCCAAAAATATCAGGACTTACTTCCCCAATAACCTGCTAACTCACCCCGGAAATACATACTTATTCACCCTATTTTGTTAATTGGACTCATTTCTCATTTGAAATGCCCATTTTTGGGGGCCAGAAATGTGCGTCTTTAAAAGGTGATTTCTATGATACCCCACTTTTGCGCGTCGGATCTCAACTTTTCCCGTAAACGCAGAAAAACCGCAATTTTCCGGAGAAACGAGACAGACATCCCCTCCCTCTGCCACCCACCCGCCCAACTGACAGCCAGCCATTAGACATGCACAGATAGTTCTGAGGGTCTGTCTGTGATGTCATAAAGGGCCTGCTGATCAATGGGCAGCTTTCTGATTGGCTGCTGTATTTGATTGACAGATGGAAGCTGGCAGCTGATTGGCTGTCTAGCCTAAAGTATTTTACACACCTCCCTGATGGTACCACTGGCTAAGACTCCACCTCAGCTCATTGGGTAATGAAAAATTTAGAACAATTGATGGATGAAAGCAGGCAGGCCGGCCATTTTGGGACGCTCATTGGACTTGTTTAATGCAATGCACCTTTGTATATTCACATGCATTCACTTCATGCTGTAACCACTGTGCATAAAAATTTGGAAACATGGCACACAGTGTATCATTTGGTGTCCAAGTCATGTTTCCCAAATTTTCCCTTCCCAGATACAAGCCCGTTTGAGTCTTTGGGGCACTTTTAGCTAAAATCATCCTACAGGGCCTAACTGCATATGCTAAAGCCTGCCTATTTTGAATGGTGTAGTGGCCCCTGCAACCTCCAAAAATATCAGGACTTACTTCCCCAATAACCTGCTAACTCACCCCTGAAATACATACTTATTCACCCTATTTTGTTCATTGGACTCATTTCTCATTTGAAATGCCCATTTTTGGGGGGCCTTAAATGTGCGTCTTTAAAAGGTGATTTCTACGATACTCCACTTTTGCGCGTCAGACCTCAACTTTTCCCGTAAACGCAGAAAAACCACAATTTTCAGGAGAAAGGAGACAGACATCCCCTCCCTCTGCCACCCACCCGCCCAACTGACAGACAGCCATTAGACATGCACAGATAGTTCTGAGGGTCTGTCTGTGATGTCATAAAGGGCCTGCTGATCAATGGGCAGTTTTCTGATTGGCTGCTGTATTTGATTGACAGATGGAAGCTGGAAGCTGATTGGCTGTCTAGCCTAAAGTGCTTTACACACCTCCCTGATGGTAACACTGGCTAAGACTCCACCTCAGCTCATTGGGTAATGAAAAATTTAGAACAATTGATGGATGAAAGCAGGCAGGCCGGCCATTTTGGGACGCTCATTGGACTTGTTTAATGCAATGCACCTTTGTATATTCACATGCATTCACTTCATGCTGTAACCACTGTGCATAAAAATTTGGAAACATGGCACACAGTGTATCATTTGGTGTCCAAGTCATGTTTCCCAAATTTTCCCTTCCCAGATACAAGCCCGTTTGAGTGTTTGGGGCACTTTTTAGCTAAAATCATCCTACAGGGCCTAACTGCATATGCTAAAGCCTGCCTATTTTGAATGGTGTAGTGGCCCCTGCAACCTCCAAAAATATCAGGACTTACTTCCCCAATAACCTGCTAACTCACCCCTGAAATACATACTTATTCACCCTATTTTGTTCATTGGACTCATTTCTCATTTGAAATGCCCATTTTTGGGGGGCCTTAAATGTGCGTCTCTAAAAGGTGATTTCTACGATACTCCACTTTTGCGCGTCAGACCTCAACTTTTCCCGTAAACGCAGAAAAACCACAATTTTCAGGAGAAAGGAGACAGACATCCCCTCCCTCTGCCACCCACCCGCCCAACTGACAGCCAGCCATTAGACATGCACAGATAGTTCTGAGGGTCTGTCTGTGATGTCATAAAGGGCCTGCTGATCAATGGGCAGCTTTCTGATTGGCTGCTGTATTTGATTGACAGATGGAAGCTGGCAGCTGATTGGCTGACTAGCCTAAAGTGCTTTACACACCTCCCTGATGGTACCACTGGCTAAGACTCCACCTCAGCTCATTGGGTAATGAAAAATTAAGAACAATTGATGGATGGAAGCAGGCAGGCCGGCCATTTTGGGACGCTCATTGGACTTGTTTTATGCAATGCACCTTTGTTTATTCACATGCATTCGCTTCATGCTGTAACCACTCTGCATAAAAATTTGGAAACATGGCATACAGTGTATCATTTGGTGTCTAAGTCATGTTTCCCATATTTTACCTTCCCAGATACAAGCCTGTTTGAGTGTTTGGGGCACTTTTTAGCTAAAATCATCCTACAGGGCCTAACTGCATATGCTAAAGTCTGCCTATTTTGAATGGTGTAGTGGCCCCTGCAACCTCCAAAAATATCAGGACTTACTTCCCCAATAATCTGCTAACTCACCCCTGAAATACATACTTATTCACCCTATTTTGTTCAGTGGACTCATTTCTCATTTGAAATGCCAATTTTTGGGGGGCCAGAAATGTGCGTCTTTAAAAGGTGATTTCTACGATACCCCACTTTTGCGCGTCGGTCCTCAACTTTTCCCGTAAAAGCAGAAAAACCGCAATTTTCTGGAGAAACGAGACAGACATCCCCTCCCTCTGCCACCCACCCGCCCAACTGAAAGCCAGCCATAAGACATGCACAGATAGTTCTGAGGGTCTGTCTGTGATGTCATAAAGGGCCTGCTGATCAATGGGCAGCTTTCTGATTGGCTGCTGTATTTGATTGACAGATGGAAGCTGGCAGCTGATTGGCTGTCTAGCCTAAAGTGCTTTACACACCTCCCTGATGGTACCACTGGCTAAGACTCCACCTCAGCTCATTGGGTAATGAAAAATTTAGAACAATTGATGGATGGAAGCAGGCAGGCCGGCCATTTTGGGACGATCATTGGACTTGTTTAATGCAATGCACCTTTGTATATTCACATGCATTCGCTTCATGCTGTAACCACTGTGCATAAAAATTTGGAAACATGGCATACAGTGTATCATTTGGTGTCTAAGTCATGTTTCCCATATTTTCCCTTCTCAGATACAAGCCCTTTTGAGTGTTTGCGGCACTTTTTAGCTAAAATCATCCTACAGGGCCTAACTGCATATGCTAAAGCCTGCCTATTTTGAATGGTGTAGTGGCCCCTGCAACCTCCAAAAATATCAGGACTTACTTCCCCAATAACCTGCTAACTCACCCCTGAAATACACACTTATTCACCCTATTTTGTTCATTGGACTCATTTCTCATTTGAAATGCCCATTTTTGGGGAGCCAGAAATGTGCGTCTTTAAACGGTGATTTCTACGATACCCCACTTTTGCGCGTCGGACCTCAACTTTTCCCGTAAACGCAGAAAAACCGCAATTTTCAGCAGAAACGAGACAGACATCCCCTCCCTCTGCCACCCACCCACCCAACTGAAAGCCAGCCCTTAGACATGCACAGATAGTTCTGAAGGTCTGTCTGTGATGTCATAAAGGGCCTGCTGATCAATGGGCAGCTTTCTGATTGGCTGCTGTATTTGATTGACAGATGGAAGCTGGCAGCTGATTGGCTGTCTAGCCTAAAGTGCTTTACACACCTCCCTAATGATACCACTGGCTAAGACTCCACCTCAGCTCATTGGGTAATGAAAAATTTAGAACAATTGATGGATGAAAGCAGGCAGGCCGGCCATTTTGGGACGCTCAGTGGACTTGTTTAATTCAATGCACCTTTGTATATTCACATGCATTCGCTTCATGCTGTAACCACTGTGCATAAAAATTTGGAAACATGGCATACAGTGTATCATTTGGTGTCTAAGTCATATTTCCCATATTTTCCCTTCCCAGATACAAGCCCGTTTGAGTGTTTGGGGCACTTTTTAGCTAAAATCATCCTACAGGGCCTAACTGCATATGCTAAAGCCTGCCTATTTTGAATGGTGTAGTGGCCCCTGCAACCTCCAAAAATATCAGGACTTACTTCCCAATAACCTGCTAACTCACACCTGAAATACATACTTATTAACCCAATTTTGTTCATTGGACTCATTTCTCATTTGAAGTGCCCATTTTTGGGGGGCCAGAAATGTGCCTCTTTAAAAAGTGATTTCTAGGATACCCCACTTTTGCGCGTCGGACCTCAACTTTTCCCCTAAACGCAGAAAAACCGCAATTTTCAGGAGAAACGAGACAGACATCCCCTCCCTCTGCCACCCACCCGCCCAACTGAAAGCCAGCCATTAGACATGCACAGATAGTTCTGAGGGTCTGTCTGTGATGTCATAAAGGGCCTGCTGATCAATGGGCAGCTTTCTGATTGGCTGCTGTATTTGATTGACAGATGGAAGCTGGCAGCTGATTGGCTGTCTAGCCTAAAGTGCTTTACACACCTCCCTGATGGTACCACTGGCTAAGACTCCACCTCAGCTCATTGGGTAATGAAAAATTTAGAACAATTGATGGATGAAAGCAGGCAGGCCGACCATTTTGGGACGATCATTGGACTTGTTTAATGCAATGCACCTTTGTATTTTCACATGCATTCGCTTCATGCTGTAACCACTGTGCATAAAAATTTGGAAACATGGCATACAGTGTATCATTTGGTGTCTAAGTCCTGTTTCCCATATTTTCCCTTCCCAGATACAAGCCCGTTTGAGTGTTTGGGGCACTTTTTAGCTAAAATCATCCTACAGGGCCTAACTGCATATGCTAAAGCCTGCCTATTTTGAATGGTGTAGTTGCCCCTGCAACCTCCAAAAATATCAGGACTTACTTCCCCAATAACCTGCTAACTCACCCCTGAAATACATACTTATTCACCCTATTTTGTTCATTGGACTCATTTCTCATTTGAAATGCCCATTTTTGGGGGGCCAGAAATGTGCCTCTTTAAAAAGTGATTTCTAGGATACCCCACTTTTGCGCGTCGGACCTCAACTTTTCCCCTAAACGCAGAAAAACCGCAATTTTCAGGAGAAACGAGACAGACATCCCCTCCCTCTGCCACCCACCCGCCAAACTGAAAGCCAGCCATTAGACATGCACAGATAGTTCTGAGGGTCTGTCTGTGATGTCATAAAGGGCCTGCTGATCAATGGGCAGCTTTCTGATTGGCTGCTGTATTTGATTGACAGATGGAAGCTGGCAGCTGATTGGCTGTCTAGCCTAAAGTGCTTTACACACCTCCCTGATGGTACCACTGGCTAAGACTCCACCTCAGCTCATTGGGTAATGAAAAATTTAGAACAATTGATGGATGAAAGCAGGCAGGCCGGCCATTTTGGGACGATCATTGGACTTGTTTAATGCAATGCACCTTTGTATTTTCACATGCATTCGCTTCATGCTGTAACCACTGTGCATAAAAATTTGGAAACATGGCATACAGTGTATCATTTGGTGTCTAAGTCCTGTTTCCCATATTTTCCCTTCCCAGATACAAGCCCGTTTGAGTGTTTGGGGCACTTTTTAGCTAAAATCATCCTACAGGGCCTAACTGCATATGCTAAAGCCTGCCTATTTTGAATGGTGTAGTTGCCCCTGCAACCTCCAAAAATATCAGGACTTACTTCCCCAATAACCTGCTAACTCACCCCTGAAATACATACTTATTCACCCTATTTTGTTCATTGGACTCATTTCTCATTTGAAATGCCCATTTTTGGGGAGCCAGAAATGTGCGTATTTAATAGGTGATTTCTACGATACCCCACTTTTGCGCGTCGGACCTCAACTTTTCCCGTAAACGCAGAAAAACCGCAATTTTCAGGAGAAACGAGACAGACATCCCCTCCCTCTGCCACCCACCCGCCCAACTGAAAGCCAGCCATTAGACATGCACAGATAGTTCTGAGGGTCTGTCTGTGATGTCATAAAGGGCCTGCTGATCAATGGGCAGCTTTCTGATTGGCTGCTGTATTTGATTGACAGATGGAAGCTGGCAGCTGATTGGCTGTCTAGCCTAAAGTGCTTTACACACCTCCCTGATGATGCCACTGGCTAAGACTCCACCTCAGCTCATTGGGTAATGAAAAATTTAGAACAATTGATGGATGAAAGCAGGCAGGCCGGCCATTTTGGGACGCTCAGTGGACTTGTTTAATGCAATGCACCTTTGTATATTCACATGCATTCGCTTCATGCTGTAACCACTGTGCATAAAAATTTGGAAACATGGCATACAGTGTATCATTTGGTGTCTAAGTCATGTTTCCCATATTTTCCCTTCCCAGATACAAGCCCGTTTGAGTGTTTGGGGCACTTTTTAGCTAAAATCATCCTACAGGGCCTAACTGCATATGCTAAAGCCTGCCTATTTTGAATGGTGTAGTGGCCCCTGCAACCTCCAAAAATTTCAGGACTTACTTCCCCAATAACCTGCTAACTCACCCCTGAAATACATACTTATTCACTCTATTTTGTTCATTGGACTCATTTCTCATTTGAAATGCAAATTTTTGGGGAGCCAGAAATGTGTGTCTTTAAAAGGTGATTTCTACGATACCCCACTTTTGCGCGTCGGACCTCAACTTTTCCCGTAAACGCAGAAAAACCGCAATTTTCAGGAGAAACGAGACAGACATCCCCTCCCTCTGCCACCCACCCGCCCAATTGACAGCCAGCCATTAGACATGCACAGATAGTTCTGAGGGTCTGTCTGTGATGTCATAAAGGGCCTGCTGATCAATGGGCAGCTTTCTGATTGGCTGCTGTATTTGATTGACAGATGGAAGCTGGCAGCTGATTGGCTGTCTAGGCTAAAGTGCTTTACACACCTCCCTGATGATACCACTGGCTAAGACTCCACCTCAGCTCATTGGGTAATGAAAAATTTAGAACAATTGATGGATGAAAGCAGGCAGGCCGGCCATTTTGGGACGCTCAGTTTACTTGTTTAATGCAATGCACCTTTGTATATTCACATGCATTCGCTTCATGCTGTAACCACTGTGCATAAAAATTTGGAAACATTGCATACAGTGTATCATTTGGTGTCTAAGTCATGTTTCCCATATTGTCCCTTCCCAGATACAAGCCCGTTTGAGTGTTTGGGGCACTTTTTAGCTAAAATCATCCTACAGGGCCTAACTGCATATGCTAAAGCCTGCCTATTTTGAATGGTGTAGTGGCCCCTGCAACCTCCAAAAATATCAGGACTTACTTCCCCAACAACCTGCTAACTCACCCCTGAAATACATACTTATTCACCCAATTTTGTTCATTGGACTCATTTCTCATTTGAAATGCCCATTTTTGGGGGGGCCAGAAATGTGCGTCTTTAAAAGGTGATTTCTACGATACCCAACTTTTGCGCGTCGGACCGTAACTTTTCCCGTAAACGCAGAAAAACCGCAATTTTCAGGAGAAACGAGACAGACATCCCCTCCCTCTGCCACCCACCCGCCCAACTGAAAGCCAGCCATTAGACATGCACAGATAGTTCTGAGGGTCTGTCTGTGATGTCATAAAGGGCCTGCTGATCAATGGGCATCTTTCTGATTGGCTGCTGTATTTGATTGACAGATGGAAGCTGGCAGCTGATTGGCTGTCTAGCCTAAAGTGCTTTACACACCTCCCTGATGGTACCACTGGCTAAGACTCCACCTCAGCTCATTGGGTAATGAAAAATTTATAACAATTGATGGATGAAAGCAGGCAGGCCGGCCATTTTGGGACGCTCATTGGACTTGTTTAATGCAATGCACCTTTGTATTTTCACATGCATTCGCTTCATGCTGTAACCACTGTGCATAAAAATTTGGAAACATGGCATACAGTGTATCATTTGGTGTCTAAGTCATGTTTCCCATATTTTCCCTTCCCAGATACAAGCCCGTTTGAGTGTTTGGGGCACTTTTTAGCTAAAATCATCCTACAGGGCCTAACTGCATATGCTAAAGCCTGCCTATTTTGAATGGTGTAGTTGCCCTTGCAACCTCCAAAAATATCAGGATTTACTTCCCCAATAAGACGCTAACTCACCACTGAAATACATACTTATTCACCCTATTTTGTTAATTGGACTCATTTCTCATTTGAAATGCCCATTTTTGGGGAGCCAGAAATGTGCGTCTTTAAAAGGTGATTTCTACGATACCCCACTTTTGCGCGTCGGACCTTAACTTTTCCCGTAAACGCAGAAAAACCGCAATTTTTAGGAGAAACGAGACAGACATCCCCTCCCTCTGCCACCCACCCGCCCAACTGACAGCCAGCCATTAGACATGCACAGATAGTTCTGAGGGTCTGTCTATGATGTCATAAAGGTCCTGCTGATCAATGGGCAGCTTTCAAATTGGCTGCTGTATTTGATTGACAGATGGAAGCTGGCAGCTGATAAGCTGTCTAGCCTAAAGTGCTTTACACACCTCCCTGATGATACCACTGGCTAAGACTCCACCTCAGCTCATTGGGTAATGAAAAATTTAGAACAATTGATGGATGAAAGCAGGCAGGCCGGCCATTTTGGGACGCTCAGTGGACTTGTTTAATGCAATGCACCTTTGTATATTCACATGCATTCGCTTCATGCTGTAACCACTGTGCATACAAATTTGGAAACATGGCATACAGTGTATCATTTGGTGTCTAAGTCATGTTTCCCATATTTTCCCTTCCCAGATACAAGCCCGTTTGAGTGTTTGGGGCACTTTTTAGCTAAAATCATCCTACAGGGCCTAACTGCATATGCTAAAGCCTGCCTATTTTGAATGGTGTAGTGGCCCCTGCAACCTCCAAAAATATCAGGACTTACTTCCCCAATAACCTGCTAACTCACCCCTGAAATACATACTTATTCACCCTATTTTGTTCATTTGACTCATTTTTCATTTGAAATGCCCATTTTTGGGGAGCCAGAAATGTGCGTCTTTAAAAGGTGATTTCTACGATACCCCACTTTTGCGCGTCGGACCTCAACTTTTCCCGTAAATGCAGAAAAAACGCAATTTTCAGGAGAAACGAGACAGACATCCCCTCCCTCTGCCACCCACCCGCCCAACTGAAAGCCAGCCATTAGACATGCACAGATAGTTCTGAGGGTCTGTCTATGATGTCATAAAGGACCTGCTGATCAATGGGCAGCTTTCTGATTGGCTGCTGTATTTGATTGACAGATGGAAGCTGGCAGCTGATTGGCTGTCTAGCCTAAAGTGCTTTACACACCTCCCTGATGGTACCACTGGCTAAGACTCCACCTCAGCTCATTGGGTAATGAAAAATTTAGAACAATTGATGGATGAAAGCAGGCAGGCCGGCCATTTTGGGACGCTCAGTGGACTTGTTTAATGCAATGCACCTTTGTATATTCACATGCATTCGCTTCATGCTGTAACCACTGTGCATACAAATTTGGAAACATGGCATACAGTGTATTATTTGGTGTCTAAGTCATGTTTCCCATATTTTCCCTTCCCAGATACAAGCCCGTTTGAGTGTTTGGGGCACTTTTTAGCTAAAATCATCCTACAGGGCCTAACTGCATATGCTAAAGCCTGCCTATTTTGAATGGTGTAGTGGCCCCTGCAACCTCCAAAAATATCAGGACTTACTTCCCCAATAACCTGCTAACTCACCCCTGAAATACATACTTATTCACCCAATTTTGTTCATTGGACTCATTTCTCATTTGAAATGCCCATTTTTTGGGGGCCAGAAATGTGCCTCTTTAAAAAGTGATTTCTAAGATACCCCACTTTTGCGTGTCGGACCTCAACTTTTCCCGTAAACGCAGAAAAACCGCAATTTTCAGGAGAAACGAGACAGACATCCCCTCCCTCTGCCACCCACCCGCCCAACTGAAAGCCAGCCATTAGACATGCACAGATAGTTCTGAGGGTCTGTCTGTGATGTCATAAAGGGCCTGCTGATCAATGGGCAGCTTTCTGATTGGCTGCTGTATTTGATTGACAGATGGAAGCTGGCAGCTGATTGGCTGTCTAGCCTAAAGTGCTTTACACACCTCCCTGATGGTACCACTGGCTAAGACTCCACCTCAGCTCATTGGGTAATGAAAAATTTAGAACAATTGATGGATGAAAGCAGGCAGGCCAGCCATTTTGCGACGCTCATTGGACTTTTTTAATGCAATGCACCTTTGTATTTTCACATGCATTCGCTTCATGCTGTAACCACTGTGCATAAAAATTTGGAAACATGGCATACAGTGTATTATTTGGTGTCTAAGTCATGTTTCCCATATTTTCCCTTCCCAGATACAAGCCCGTTTGAGTGTTTGGGGCACTTTTTAGCTAAAATCATCCTACAGGGCCTAACTGCATATGCTAAAGCCTGCCTATTTTGAATGGTGTAGTTGCCCCTGCAACCTCCAAAAATATCAGGACTTACTTCCCCAATAACCTGCTAACTCACCCCTGAAATACATACTTATTCACCCTATTTTGTTCATTGGACTCATTTCTGATTTGAAATGCCCATTTTTGGGGAGCCAGAAATGTGCGTCTTTAAAAGGTGATTTCTACGATACCCCACTTTTGCACGCCGGACCTCAACTTTTCCCGTAAACGCAGAAAAACCGCAATTTTCAGGAGAAACGAGACAGACATCCCCTCCCTCTGCCACCCACCCGCCCAACTGAAAGCCAGCCATTAGACATGCACAGATAGTTCTGAGGGTCTGTCTGTGATGTCATAAAGGGCCTGCTGATCAACGGGCAGCTTTCTGATTGGCTGCTGTATTTGATTGACAGATGGAAGCTGGCAGCTGATTGGCTGTCTAGCCTAAAGTGCTTTACACACCTCCCTGATGGTACCACTGGCTAAGACTCCACCTCAGCTCATTGGGTAATGAAAAATTTAGAACAATTGGTGGATGAAAGCAGGCAGGCCGGCCATTTTGGGACGCTCATTGGACTTGTTTAATGCAATGCACCTTTGTATTTTCACATGCATTCGCTTCATGCTGTAACCACTGTGCATAAAAATTTGGAAACATGGCATACAGTGTATCATTTGGTGTCTAAGTCATGTTTCCCATATTTTCCTTTCCCAGATACAAGCACGTTTGAGTGTTTGGGGCACTTTTTAGCTAAAATCATCCTACAGGGCCTAACTGCATATGCTAAAGCCTGCCTATTTTGAATGGTGTAGTGGCCCCTGCAACCTCCAAAAATTTCAGGACTTACTTCCCCAATAACCTGCTAACTCACCCCTGAAATACATACTTATTCACGCTATTTTGATCATTGGACTCATTTCTCATTTGAAATGCAAATTTTTGGGGAGCCAGAAATGTGCGTCTTTAAAAGGTGATTTCTACGATACCCCACTTTTGCGCGTCGGACCTCAACTTTTCCCGTAAACGCAGAAAAACCGCAATTTTCAGGAGAAACGAGACAGACATCCCCTCCCTCTGCCACCCACCCGCCCAACTGACAGCCAGCCATTAGACATGCACAGATAGTTCTGAGGGTCTGTCTGTGATGTCATAAAGGGCCTGCTGATCAATGGGCAGCTTTCTGATTGGCTGCTGTATTTGATTGACAGAAGGAAGCTGGCAGCTGATTGGCTATCTAGGCTAAAGTGCTTTACACACCTCCCTGATGATACCACTGGCTAAGACTCCACCTCAGCTCATTGGGTAATGAAAAATTTAGAACAATTGATGGATGAAAGCAGGCAGGCCGGCCATTTTGGGACGCTCAGTGGACTTGTTTAATGCAATGCACCTTTGTATATTCACATGCATTCGCTTCATGCTGTAACCACTGTGCATAAAAATTTGGAAACATGGCATACAGTGTATCATTTGGTGTCTAAGTCATGTTTCCCATATTTTCCCTTCCCAGATACAAGCCCGTTTGAGTGTTTGGGGCACTTTTTAGCTAAAATCATCCTACAGGGCCTAACTGCATATGCTAAAGCCTGCCTATTTTGAATGGTGTAGTGGCCCCTGCAACCTCCAAAAATTTCAGGACTTACTTCCCCAATAACCTGCTAACTCACCCCTGAAATACATACTTATTCACCCTATTTTGTTCATTGGACTCATTTTTCATTTGAAATGCCCACTTTTGGGGAGCCAGAAATGTGCGTCTTTAAAAGGTGATTTCTACGATACCCCACTTTTGTGCGTCGGACCTCAACTTTTCCCGTTAATGCAGAAAAAACGCAATTTTCAGGAGAAACGAGACAGACATCCCCTCCCTCTGCCACCCACCCGCCCAACTGAAAGCCAGCCATTAGACATGCACAGATAGTTCTGAAGGTCTGTCTGTGATGTCATAAAGGGCCTGCTGATCAATGGGCAGCTTTCTGATTGGCTGCTGTATTTGATTGACAGATGGAAGCTGGCAGCTGATTGGCTGTCTAGCCTAAAGTGCTTTACACACCTCCCTAATGATACCACTGGCTAAGACTCCACCTCAGCTCATTGGGTAATGAAAAATTTAGAACAATTGATGGATGAAAGCAGGCAGGCCGGCCATTTTGGGACGTTTAGTGGACTTGTTTAATGCAATGCACCTTTGTATATTCACATGCATTCGCTTCATGCTGTAACCACTGTGCATAAAAATTTGGAAACATGGCATACAGTTTATCATTTGGTGTCTAAGTTATATTTCCCATATTTTCCCTTCCCAGATACAAGCCCGTTTGAGTGTTTGGGGCACTTTTTAGCTAAAATCATCCTACAGGGCCTAACTGCATATGCTAAAGCCTGCCTATTTTGAATGGTGTAGTGGCCCCTGCAACCTCCAAAAATATCAGGACTTACTTCCCAATAACCTGCTAACTCACACACCTGAAATACATACTTATTAACCCAATTTTGTTCATTGGACTCATTTCTCATTTGAAATGCCCATTTTTGGGGGGCCAGAAATGTGCCTCTTTAAAAAGTGATTTCTAGGATACCCCACTTTTGCGCGTCGGACCTCAACTTTTCCCCTAAACGCAGAAAAACCGCAATTTTCAGGAGAAACGAGACAGACATCCCCTCCCTCTGCCACCCACCCGCCCAACTGAAAGCCAGCCATTAGACATGCACAGATAGTTCTGAGGGTCTGTCTGTGATGTCATAAAGGGCCTGCTGATCAATGGGCAGCTTTCTGATTGGCTGCTGTATTTGATTGACAGATGGAAGCTGGCAGCTGATTGGCTGTCTAGCCTAAAGTGCTTTACACACCTCCCTAATGATACCACTGGCTAAGACTCCACCTCAGCTCATTGGGTAATGAAAAATTTAGAACAATTGATGGATGAAAGCAGGCAGGCCGGCCATTTTGGGACGATCATTGGACTTGTTTAATGCAATGCACCTTTGTATTTTCACATGCATTCGCTTCATGCTGTAACCACTGTGCATAAAAATTTGGAAACATGGCATACAGTGTATCATTTGGTGTCTAAGTCCTGTTTCCCATATTTTCCCTTCCCAGATACAAGCCCGTTTGAGTGTTTGGGGCACTTTTTAGCTAAAATCATCCTACAGGGCCTAACTGCATATGCTAAAGCCTGCCTATTTTGAATGGTGTAGTTGCCCCTGCAACCTCCAAAAATATCAGGACTTACTTCCCCAATAACCTGCTAACTCACCCCTGAAATACATACTTATTCACCCTATTTTGTTCATTGGACTCATTTCTCATTTGAAATGTCCATTTTTGGGGAGCCAGAAATGTGCGTATTTAATAGGTGATTTCTACGATACCCCACTTTTGCGCGTCGGACCTCAACTTTTCCCGTAAACGCAGAAAAACCGCAATTTTCAGGAGAAACGAGACAGACATCCCCTCCCTCTGCCACCCACCCGCCCAACTGAAAGCCAGCCATTAGACATGCACAGATAGTTCTGAGGGTCTGTCTGTGATGTCATAAAGGGCCTGCTGATCAATGGGCAGCTTTCTGATTGGCTGCTGTATTTGATTGACAGATGGAAGCTGGCAGCTGATTGGCTGTCTAGCCTAAAGTGCTTTACACACCTCCCTGATAATGCCACTGGCTAAGACTCCACCTCAGCTCATTGGGTAATGAAAAATTTAGAACAATTGATGGATGAAAGCAGGCAGGCCGGCCATTTTGGGACGCTCAGTGGACTTGTTTAATGCAATGCACCTTTGTATATTCACATGCATTCGCTTCATGCTGTAACCACTGTGCATAAAAATTTGGAAACATGGCATACAGTGTATCATTTGGTGTCTAAGTCATGTTTCCCATATTTTCCCTTCCCAGATACAAGCCCGTTTGAGTGTTTGGGGCACTTTTTAGCTAAAATCATCCTACAGGGCCTAACTGCATATGCTAAAGCCTGCCTATTTTGAATGGTGTAGTGGCCCCTGCAACCTCCAAAAATTTCAGGACTTACTTCCCCAATAACCTGCTAACTCACCCCTGAAATACATACTTATTCACCCAATTTTGTTCATTGGACTCATTTCTCATTTGAAATGCCCATTTTTTGGGGGCCAGAAATGTGCCTCTTTAAAAAGTGATTTCTAAGATACCCCACTTTTGCGTGTCGGACCTCAACTTTTCCCGTAAACGCAGAAAAACCGCAATTTTCAGGAGAAACGAGACAGACATCCCCTCCCTCTGCCACCCACCCGCCCAACTGAAAGCCAGCCATTAGACATGCACAGATAGTTCTGAGGGTCTGTCTGTGATGTCATAAAGGGCCTGCTGATCAATGGGCAGCTTTCTGATTGGCTGCTGTATTTGATTGACAGATGGAAGCTGGCAGCTGATTGGCTGTCTAGCCTAAAGTGCTTTACACACCTCCCTGATGGTACCACTGGCTAAGACTCCACCTCAGCTCATTGGGTAATGAAAAATTTAGAACAATTGATGGATGAAAGCAGGCAGGCCAGCCATTTTGCGACGCTCATTGGACTTTTTTAATGCAATGCACCTTTGTATTTTCACATGCATTCGCTTCATGCTGTAACCACTGTGCATAAAAATTTGGAAACATGGCATACAGTGTATTATTTGGTGTCTAAGTCATGTTTCCCATATTTTCCCTTCCCAGATACAAGCCCGTTTGAGTGTTTGGGGCACTTTTTAGCTAAAATCATCCTACAGGGCCTAACTGCATATGCTAAAGCCTGCCTATTTTGAATGGTGTAGTTGCCCCTGCAACCTCCAAAAATATCAGGACTTACTTCCCCAATAACCTGCTAACTCACCCCTGAAATACATACTTATTCACCCTATTTTGTTCATTGGACTCATTTCTGATTTGAAATGCCCATTTTTGGGGAGCCAGAAATGTGCGTCTTTAAAAGGTGATTTCTACGATACCCCACTTTTGCACGCCGGACCTCAACTTTTCCCGTAAACGCAGAAAAACCGCAATTTTCAGGAGAAACGAGACAGACATCCCCTCCCTCTGCCACCCACCCGCCCAACTGAAAGCCAGCCATTAGACATGCACAGATAGTTCTGAGGGTCTGTCTGTGATGTCATAAAGGGCCTGCTGATCAACGGGCAGCTTTCTGATTGGCTGCTGTATTTGATTGACAGATGGAAGCTGGCAGCTGATTGGCTGTCTAGCCTAAAGTGCTTTACACACCTCCCTGATGGTACCACTGGCTAAGACTCCACCTCAGCTCATTGGGTAATGAAAAATTTAGAACAATTGGTGGATGAAAGCAGGCAGGCCGGCCATTTTGGGACGCTCATTGGACTTGTTTAATGCAATGCACCTTTGTATTTTCACATGCATTCGCTTCATGCTGTAACCACTGTGCATAAAAATTTGGAAACATGGCATACAGTGTATCATTTGGTGTCTAAGTCATGTTTCCCATATTTTCCTTTCCCAGATACAAGCACGTTTGAGTGTTTGGGGCACTTTTTAGCTAAAATCATCCTACAGGGCCTAACTGCATATGCTAAAGCCTGCCTATTTTGAATGGTGTAGTGGCCCCTGCAACCTCCAAAAATTTCAGGACTTACTTCCCCAATAACCTGCTAACTCACCCCTGAAATACATACTTATTCACGCTATTTTGATCATTGGACTCATTTCTCATTTGAAATGCAAATTTTTGGGGAGCCAGAAATGTGCGTCTTTAAAAGGTGATTTCTACGATACCCCACTTTTGCGCGTCGGACCTCAACTTTTCCCGTAAACGCAGAAAAACCGCAATTTTCAGGAGAAACGAGACAGACATCCCCTCCCTCTGCCACCCACCCGCCCAACTGACAGCCAGCCATTAGACATGCACAGATAGTTCTGAGGGTCTGTCTGTGATGTCATAAAGGGCCTGCTGATCAATGGGCAGCTTTCTGATTGGCTGCTGTATTTGATTGACAGAAGGAAGCTGGCAGCTGATTGGCTATCTAGGCTAAAGTGCTTTACACACCTCCCTGATGATACCACTGGCTAAGACTCCACCTCAGCTCATTGGGTAATGAAAAATTTAGAACAATTGATGGATGAAAGCAGGCAGGCCGGCCATTTTGGGACGCTCAGTGGACTTGTTTAATGCAATGCACCTTTGTATATTCACATGCATTCGCTTCATGCTGTAACCACTGTGCATAAAAATTTGGAAACATGGCATACAGTGTATCATTTGGTGTCTAAGTCATGTTTCCCATATTTTCCCTTCCCAGATACAAGCCCGTTTGAGTGTTTGGGGCACTTTTTAGCTAAAATCATCCTACAGGGCCTAACTGCATATGCTAAAGCCTGCCTATTTTGAATGGTGTAGTGGCCCCTGCAACCTCCAAAAATTTCAGGACTTACTTCCCCAATAACCTGCTAACTCACCCCTGAAATACATACTTATTCACCCTATTTTGTTCATTGGACTCATTTTTCATTTGAAATGCCCACTTTTGGGGAGCCAGAAATGTGCGTCTTTAAAAGGTGATTTCTACGATACCCCACTTTTGTGCGTCGGACCTCAACTTTTCCCGTTAATGCAGAAAAAACGCAATTTTCAGGAGAAACGAGACAGACATCCCCTCCCTCTGCCACCCACCCGCCCAACTGAAAGCCAGCCATTAGACATGCACAGATAGTTCTGAAGGTCTGTCTGTGATGTCATAAAGGGCCTGCTGATCAATGGGCAGCTTTCTGATTGGCTGCTGTATTTGATTGACAGATGGAAGCTGGCAGCTGATTGGCTGTCTAGCCTAAAGTGCTTTACACACCTCCCTAATGATACCACTGGCTAAGACTCCACCTCAGCTCATTGGGTAATGAAAAATTTAGAACAATTGATGGATGAAAGCAGGCAGGCCGGCCATTTTGGGACGTTTAGTGGACTTGTTTAATGCAATGCACCTTTGTATATTCACATGCATTCGCTTCATGCTGTAACCACTGTGCATAAAAATTTGGAAACATGGCATACAGTTTATCATTTGGTGTCTAAGTTATATTTCCCATATTTTCCCTTCCCAGATACAAGCCCGTTTGAGTGTTTGGGGCACTTTTTAGCTAAAATCATCCTACAGGGCCTAACTGCATATGCTAAAGCCTGCCTATTTTGAATGGTGTAGTGGCCCCTGCAACCTCCAAAAATATCAGGACTTACTTCCCAATAACCTGCTAACTCACACACCTGAAATACATACTTATTAACCCAATTTTGTTCATTGGACTCATTTCTCATTTGAAATGCCCATTTTTGGGGGGCCAGAAATGTGCCTCTTTAAAAAGTGATTTCTAGGATACCCCACTTTTGCGCGTCGGACCTCAACTTTTCCCCTAAACGCAGAAAAACCGCAATTTTCAGGAGAAACGAGACAGACATCCCCTCCCTCTGCCACCCACCCGCCCAACTGAAAGCCAGCCATTAGACATGCACAGATAGTTCTGAGGGTCTGTCTGTGATGTCATAAAGGGCCTGCTGATCAATGGGCAGCTTTCTGATTGGCTGCTGTATTTGATTGACAGATGGAAGCTGGCAGCTGATTGGCTGTCTAGCCTAAAGTGCTTTACACACCTCCCTAATGATACCACTGGCTAAGACTCCACCTCAGCTCATTGGGTAATGAAAAATTTAGAACAATTGATGGATGAAAGCAGGCAGGCCGGCCATTTTGGGACGATCATTGGACTTGTTTAATGCAATGCACCTTTGTATTTTCACATGCATTCGCTTCATGCTGTAACCACTGTGCATAAAAATTTGGAAACATGGCATACAGTGTATCATTTGGTGTCTAAGTCCTGTTTCCCATATTTTCCCTTCCCAGATACAAGCCCGTTTGAGTGTTTGGGGCACTTTTTAGCTAAAATCATCCTACAGGGCCTAACTGCATATGCTAAAGCCTGCCTATTTTGAATGGTGTAGTTGCCCCTGCAACCTCCAAAAATATCAGGACTTACTTCCCCAATAACCTGCTAACTCACCCCTGAAATACATACTTATTCACCCTATTTTGTTCATTGGACTCATTTCTCATTTGAAATGTCCATTTTTGGGGAGCCAGAAATGTGCGTATTTAATAGGTGATTTCTACGATACCCCACTTTTGCGCGTCGGACCTCAACTTTTCCCGTAAACGCAGAAAAACCGCAATTTTCAGGAGAAACGAGACAGACATCCCCTCCCTCTGCCACCCACCCGCCCAACTGAAAGCCAGCCATTAGACATGCACAGATAGTTCTGAGGGTCTGTCTGTGATGTCATAAAGGGCCTGCTGATCAATGGGCAGCTTTCTGATTGGCTGCTGTATTTGATTGACAGATGGAAGCTGGCAGCTGATTGGCTGTCTAGCCTAAAGTGCTTTACACACCTCCCTGATAATGCCACTGGCTAAGACTCCACCTCAGCTCATTGGGTAATGAAAAATTTAGAACAATTGATGGATGAAAGCAGGCAGGCCGGCCATTTTGGGACGCTCAGTGGACTTGTTTAATGCAATGCACCTTTGTATATTCACATGCATTCGCTTCATGCTGTAACCACTGTGCATAAAAATTTGGAAACATGGCATACAGTGTATCATTTGGTGTCTAAGTCATGTTTCCCATATTTTCCCTTCCCAGATACAAGCCCGTTTGAGTGTTTGGGGCACTTTTTAGCTAAAATCATCCTACAGGGCCTAACTGCATATGCTAAAGCCTGCCTATTTTGAATGGTGTAGTGGCCCCTGCAACCTCCAAAAATTTCAGGACTTACTTCCCCAATAACCTGCTAACTCACCCCTGAAATACATACTTATTCACGCTATTTTGTTCATTGGACTCATTTCTCATTTGAAATGCAAATTTTTGGGGAGCCAGAAATGTGCGTCTTTAAAAGGTGATTTCTACGATACCCCACTTTTGCGCGTCGGACCTCAACTTTTCCCGTAAACGCAGAAAAACCGCAATTTTCAGGAGAAACGAGACAGACATCCCCTCCCTCTGCCACCCACCCGCCCAATTGACAGCCAGCCATTAGACATGCACAGATAGTTCTGAGGGTCTGTCTGTGATGTCATAAAGGGCCTGCTGATCAATGGGCAGCTTTCTGATTGGCTGCTGTATTTGATTGACAGATGGAAGCTGGCAGCTGATTGGCTGTCTAGGCTAAAGTGCTTTACACACCTCCCTGATGATACCACTGGCTAAGACTCCACCTCAGCTCATTGGGTAATGAAAAATTTAGAACAATTGATGGATGAAAGCAGGCAGGCCGGCCATTTTGGGACGCTCAGTGGACTTGTTTAATGCAATGCACCTTTGTATATTCACATGCATTCGATTCATGCTGTAACCACTGTGCATAAAAATTTGGAAACATGGCATACAGTGTATCATTTGGTGTCTAAGTCATGTTTCCCATATTTTCCCTTCCCAGATACAAGCCCGTTTGAGTGTTTGGGGCACTTTTTAGCTAAAATCATCCTACAGGGCCTAACTGCATATGCTAAAGCCTGCCTATTTTGAATGGTGTAGTGGCCCCTGCAACCTCCAAAAATATCTGGACTTACTTCCCCAATAACCTGCTAACTCACCCCTGAAATACAAACTTATTCACCCAATTTTGTTCATTGGACTCATTTCTCATTTGAAATGCCCATTTTTGGGGAGCCAGAAATGTGCGTCTTTAAAAGGTGATTTCTACGATACCCCACTTTTGCGCGTCGGACCTCAACTTTTCCCGTAAACGCAGAAAAACCGCAATTTTCAGGAGAAACGAGACAGACATCCCCTCCCTCTGCCACCCACCCGCCCAACTGAAAGCCAGCCATTAGACATGCACAGATAGTTCTGAGGGTCTGTCTGTGATGTCATAAAGGGCCTGCTGATCAATGGGCATCTTTCTGATTGGCTGCTGTATTTGATTGACAGATGGAAGCTGGCAGCTGATTGGCTGTCTAGCCTAAAGTGCTTTACACACCTCCCTGATGGTACCACTGGCTAAGACTTCACCTCAGCTCATTGGGTAATGAAAAATTTATAACAATTGATGGATGAAAGCAGGCAGGCCGGCCATTTTGGGACGCTCATTGGACTTGTTTAATGCAATGCACCTTTGTATTTTCACATGCATTCGCTTCATGCTGTAACCACTGTGCATAAAAATTTGGAAACATGGCATACAGTGTATCATTTGGTGTCTAAGTCATGTTTCCCATATTTTCCCTTCCCAGATACAAGCCCGTTTGAGTGTTTGGGGCACTTTTTAGCTAAAATCATCCTACAGGGCCTAACTGCATATGCTAAAGCCTGCCTATTTTGAATGGTGTAGTGGCCCCTGCAACCTCCAAAAATATCAGGACTTACTTCCCCAATAACCTGCTAACTCACCCCTGAAATACATACTTATTCACCCTATTTTGTTCATTGGACTCATTTTTCATTTGAAATGCCCATTTTTGGGGAGCCAGAAATGTGCGTCTTTAAAAGGTGATTTCTACGATACCCCACTTTTGCGCGTCGGACCTCAACTTTTCCCGTAAATGCAGAAAAAACGCAATTTTCAGGAGAAACGAGACAGACATCCCCTCCCTCTGCCACCCACCCGCCCAACTGAAAGCCAGCCATTAGACATGCACAGATAGTTCTGAGGGTCTGTCTATGATGTCATAAAGGGCCTGCTGATCAATGGGCAGCTTTCTGATTGGCTGCTGTATTTGATTGACAGATGGAAGCTGGCTGCTGATTGGCTGTCTAGCCTAAAGTGCTTTACACACCTCCCTGATGGTACCACTGGCTAAGACTCCACCTCAGCTCATTGGGTAATGAAAAATTTAGAACAATTGATGGATGAAAGCAGGCAGGCCGGCCATTTTGGGACGCTCAGTGGACTTGTTTAATGCAATGCACCTTTGTATATTCACATGCATTCGCTTCATGCTGTAACCACTGTGCATACAAATTTGGAAACATGGCATACAGTGTATTATTTGGTGTCTAAGTCATGTTTCCCATATTTTCCCTTCCCAGATACAAGCCCGTTTGAGTGTTTGGGGCACTTTTTAGCTAAAATCATCCTACAGGGCCTAACTGCATATGCTAAAGCCTGCCTATTTTGAATGGTGTAGTGGCCCCTGCAACCTCCAAAAATATCAGGACTTACTTCCCCAATAACCTGCTAACTCACCCCTGAAATACATACTTATTCACCCTATTTTGTTCATTGGACTCATTTCTCATTTGAAATGCAAATTTTTGGGGAGCCAGAAATGTGCGTCTTTAAAAGGTGATTTCTACTATACCCCACTTTTGCGCGTCGGACCTCAACTTTTCCCGTAAACGCAGAAAAACCGCAATTTTCAGGAGAAACGAGACAGACATCCCCTCCCTCTGCCACCCACCCGCCCAACTGAAAGCCAGCCATTAGACATGCACAGATAGTTCTGAAGGTCTGTCTGTGATGTCATAAAGGGCCTGCTGATCAATGGGCAGCTTTCTGATTGGCTGCTGTATTTGATTGACAGATGGAAGCTGGCAGCTGATTGGCTGTCTAGCCTAAAGTGCTTTACACACCTCCCTGATGGTACCACTGGCTAAGACTCCACCTCAGCTCATTGGGTAATGAAAAATTTAAAACAATTGATGGATGAAAGCAGGCAGGCCGGCCATTTTGGGACGCTCAGTGGACTTGTTTAATGCAATGCACCATTGTATATTCACATGCATTCGCTTCATGCTGTAATCACTGTGCATAAAAATTTGGAAACATGGCATACAGTGTATCATTTGGTGTCTAAGTCATGTTTCCCATATTTTCCCTTCCCAGATACAAGCCCGTTTGAGTGTTTGGGGCACTTTTTAGCTAAAATCATCCTACAGGGCCTAACTGCATATGCTAAAGCCTGCCTATTTTGAATGGTGTAGTGGCCCCTGCAACCTCCAAAAATATCAGGACTTACTTCCCCAATAACCTGCTAACTCACCCCTGAAATACATACTTATTCACCCAATTTTGTTCATTGGACTCATTTCTCATTTGAAATGCCCATTTTTTGGGGGCCAGAAATGTGCCTCTTTAAAAAGTGATTTCTAAGATACCCCACTTTTGCGTGTCGGACCTCAACTTTTCCCGTAAACGCAGAAAAACCGCAATTTTCAGGAGAAACGAGACAGACATCCCCTCCCTCTGCCACCCACCCGCCCAACTGAAAGCCAGCCATTAGACATGCACAGATAGTTCTGAGGGTCTGTCTGTGATGTCATAAAGGGCCTGCTGATCATTGGGCAGCTTTCTGATTGGCTGCTGTATTTGATTGACAGATGGAAGCTGGCAGCTGATTGGCTGTCTAGCCTAAAGTGCTTTACACACCTCCCTGATGGTACCACTGGCTAAGACTCCACCTCAGCTCATTGGGTAATGAAAAATGTAGAACAATTGATGGATGAAAGCAGGCAGGCCAGCCATTTTGGGACGCTCATTGGACTTGTTTAATGCAATGCACCTTTGTATATTCACATGCATTCGCTTCATGCTGTAACCACTGTGCATAAAAATTTGGAAACATGGCATACAGTGTATCATTTGGTGTCTAAGTCATGTTTCCCATATTTTCCCTTCCCAGATACAAGCCCGTTTGAGTGTTTGGGGCACTTTTTAGCTAAAATCATCCTACAGGGCCTAACTGCATATGCTAAAGCCTGCCTATTTTGAATGGTGTAGTTGCCCCTGCAACCTCCAAAAATATCAGGACTTACTTCCCCAATAACCTGCTAACTCACCCCTGAAATACATACTTATTCACCCTATTTTGTTCATTGGACTCATTTTTCATTTGAAATGCCCATTTTTGGGGAGCCAGAAATGTGCGTCTTTAAAAGGTGATTTCTACGATACCCCACTTTTGCGCGTCGGACCTCAACTTTTCCCGTAAATGCAGAAAAAACGCAATTTTCAGGAGAAACGAGACAGACATCCCCTCCCTCTGCCACCCACCCGCCCAACTGAAAGCCAGCCATTAGACATGCACAGATAGTTCTGAGGGTCTGTCTGTGATGTCATAAAGGGCCTGCTGATCAATGGGCAGCTTTCTGATTGGCTGCTGTATTTGATTGAAAGATGGAAGCTGGCAGCTGATTGGCTGTCTAGCCTAAAGTGCTTTACACACCTCCCTAATGATACCACTGGCTAAGACTCCACCTCAGCTCATTGGGTAATGAAAAATTTAGAACAATTGATGGATGAAAGCAGGCAGGCCGGCCATTTTGGGACGCTCAGTGGACTTGTTTAATGCAATGCACCATTGTATATTCACATGCATTCGCTTCATGCTGTAATCACTGTGCATAAAAATTTGGAAACATGGCATACAGTGTATCATTTGGTGTCTAAGTCATGTTTCCCATATTTTCCCTTCCCAGATACAAGCCCGTTTGAGTGTTTGGGGCACTTTTTAGCTAAAATCATCCTACAGGGCCTAACTGCATATGCTAAAGCCTGCCTATTTTGAATGGTGTAGTGGCCCCTGCAACCTCCAAAAATATCAGGACTTACTTCCCCAATAACCTGCTAACTCACCCCTGAAATACATACTTATTCACCCAATTTTGTTCATTGGACTCATTTCTCATTTGAAATGCCCATTTTTTGGGGGCCAGAAATGTGCCTCTTTAAAAAGTGATTTCTAAGATACCCCACTTTTGCGTGTCGGACCTCAACTTTTCCCGTAAACGCAGAAAAAACGCAATTTTCAGGAGAAACGAGACAGACATCCCCTCCCTCTGCCACCCACCCGCCCAACTGAAAGCCAGCCATTAGACATGCACAGATAGTTCTGAGGGTCTGTCTGTGATGTCATAAAGGGCCTGCTGATCATTGGGCAGCTTTCTGATTGGCTGCTGTATTTGATTGACAGATGGAAGCTGGCAGCTGATTGGCTGTCTAGCCTAAAGTGCTTTACACACCTCCCTGATGGTACCACTGGCTAAGACTCCACCTCAGCTCATTGGGTAATGAAAAATGTAGAACAATTGATGGATGAAAGCAGGCAGGCCAGCCATTTTGGGACGCTCATTGGACTTGTTTAATGCAATGCACCTTTGTATATTCACATGCATTCGCTTCATGCTGTAACCACTGTGCATAAAAATTTGGAAACATGGCATACAGTGTATCATTTGGTGTCTAAGTCATGTTTCCCATATTTTCCCTTCCCAGATACAAGCCCGTTTGAGTGTTTGGGGCACTTTTTAGCTAAAATCATCCTACAGGGCCTAACTGCATATGCTAAAGCCTGCCTATTTTGAATGGTGTAGTTGCCCCTGCAACCTCCAAAAATATCAGGACTTACTTCCCCAATAACCTGCTAACTCACCCCTGAAATACATACTTATTCACCCTATTTTGTTCATTGGACTCATTTTTCATTTGAAATGCCCATTTTTGGGGAGCCAGAAATGTGCGTCTTTAAAAGGTGATTTCTACGATACCCCACTTTTGCGCGTCGGACCTCAACTTTTCCCGTAAATGCAGAAAAAACGCAATTTTCAGGAGAAACGAGACAGACATCCCCTCCCTCTGCCACCCACCCGCCCAACTGAAAGCCAGCCATTAGACATGCACAGATAGTTCTGAAGGTCTGTCTGTTATGTCATAAAGGGCCTGCTGATCAATGGGCAGCTTTCTGATTGGCTGCTGTATTTGATTGAAAGATGGAAGCTGGCAGCTGATTGGCTGTCTAGCCTAAAGTGCTTTACACACCTCCCTAATGATACCACTGGCTAAGACTCCACCTCAGCTCATTGGGTAATGAAAAATTTAGAACAATTGATGGATGAAAGCAGGCAGGCCGGCCATTTTGGGACGCTCAGTGGACTTGTTTAATTCAATGCACCTTTGTATATTCACATGCATTCGCTTCATGCTGTAACCACTGTGCATAAAAATTTGGAAACATTGCATACAGTGTATCATTTGGTGTCTAAGTCATATTTCCCATATTTTCCCTTCCCAGATACAAGCCCGTTTGAGTGTTTGGGGCACTTTTTAGCTAAAATCATCCTACAGGGCCTAACTGCATATGCTAAAGCCTGCCTATTTTGAATGGTGTAGTGGCCCCTGCAACCTCCAAAAATATCAGGACTTACTTCCCAATAACCTGCTAACTCACACCTGAAATACATACTTATTAACCCAATTTTGTTCATTGGACTCATTTCTCATTTGAAATGCCCATTTTTGGGGGGCCAGAAATGTGCCTCTTTAAAAAGTGATTTCTAGGATACCCCACTTTTGCGCGTCGGACCTCAACTTTTCCCCTAAACGCAGAAAAACCGCAATTTTCAGGAGAAACGAGACAGACATCCCCTCCCTCTGCCACCCACCCGCCCAACTGAAAGCCAGCCATTAGACATGCACAGATAGTTCTGAGGGTCTGTCTGTGATGTCATAAAGGGCCTGCTGATCAATGGGCAGCTTTCTGATTGGCTGCTGTATTTGATTGACAGATGGAAGCTGGCAGCTGATTGGCTGTCTAGTCTAAAGTGCTTTACACACCTCCCTGATGGTACCACTGGCTAAGACTCCACCTCAGCTCATTGGGTAATGAAAAATTTAGAACAATTGATGGATGAAAGCAGGCAGGCCGGCCATTTTGGGACGATCATTGGACTTGTTTAATGCAATGCACCTTTGTATTTTCACATGCATTCGCTTCATGCTGTAACCACTGTGCATAAAAATTTGGAAACATGGCATACAGTGTATCATTTGGTGTCTAAGTCCTGTTTCCCATATTTTCCCTTCCCAGATACAAGCCCGTTTGAGTGTTTGGGGCACTTTTTAGCTAAAATCATCCTACAGGGCCTAACTGCATATGCTAAAGCCTGCCTATTTTGAATGGTGTAGTTGCCCCTGCAACCTCCAAAAATATCAGGACTTACTTCCCCAATAACCTGCTAACTCACCCCTGAAATACATACTTATTCACCCTATTTTGTTCATTGGACTCATTTCTCATTTGAAATGCCCATTTTTGGGGAGCCAGAAATGTGTGTATTTAATAGGTGATTTCTACGATACCCCACTTTTGCGCGTCGGACCTCAACTTTTCCCGTAAACGCAGAAAAACCGCAATTTTCAGGAGAAACGAGACTGACATCCCCTCCCTCTGCCACCCACCCGCCCAACTGAAAGCCAGCCATTAGACATGCACAGATAGTTCTGAGGGTCTGTCTGTGATGTCATAAAGGGCCTGCTGATCAATGGGCAGCTTTCTGATTGGCTGCTGTATTTGATTGACAGATGGAAGCTGGCAGCTGATTGGCTGTCTAGCCTAAAGTGCTTTACACACCTCCCTGATGATGCCACTGGCTAAGACTCCACCTCAGCTCATTGGGTAATGAAAAATTTAGAACAATTGATGGATGAAAGCAGGCAGGCCGGCCATTTTGGGACGCTCAGTGGACTTGTTTAATGCAATGCACCTTTGTATATTCACATGCATTCGCTTCATGCTGTAACCACTGTGCATAAAAATTTGGAAACATGGCATACAGTGTATCATTTGGTGTCTAAGTCATGTTTCCCATATTTTCCCTTCCCAGATACAAGCCCGTTTGAGTGTTTGGGGCACTTTTTAGCTAAAATCATCCTACAGGGCCTAACTGCATATGCTAAAGCCTGCCTATTTTGAATGGTGTAGTGGCCCCTGCAACCTCCAAAAATTTCAGGACTTACTTCCCCAATAACCTGCTAACTCACCCCTGAAATACATACTTATTCACGCTATTTTGTTCATTGGACTCATTTCTCATTTGAAATGCAAATTTTTGGGGAGCCAGAAATGTGCGTCTTTAAAAGGTGATTTCTACGATACCCCACTTTTGCGCGTCGGACCTCAACTTTTCCCGTAAACGCAGAAAAACCGCAATTTTCAGGAGAAACGAGACAGACATCCCCTCCCTCTGCCACCCACCCGCCCAATTGACAGCCAGCCATTAGACATGCACAGATAGTTCTGAGGGTCTGTCTGTGATGTCATAAAGGGCCTGCTGATCAATGGGCAGCTTTCTGATTGGCTGCTGTATTTGATTGACAGATGGAAGCTGGCAGCTGATTGGCTGTCTAGGCTAAAGTGCTTTACACACCTCCCTGATGATACCACTGGCTAAGACTCCACCTCAGCTCATTGGGTAATGAAAAATTTAGAACAATTGATGGATGAAAGCAGGCAGGCCGGCCATTTTGGGACGCTCAGTGGACTTGTTTAATGCAATGCACCTTTGTATATTCACATGCATTCGCTTCATGCTGTAACCACTGTGCATAAAAATTTGGAAACATGGCATACAGTGTATCATTTGGTGTCTAAGTCATGTTTCCCATATTTTCCCTTCCCAGATACAAGCCCGTTTGAGTGTTTGGGGCACTTTTTAGCTAAAATCATCCTACAGGGCCTAACTGCATATGCTAAAGCCTGCCTATTTTGAATGGTGTAGTGGCCCCTGCAACCTCCAAAAATATCAGGACTTACTTCCCCAATAACCTGCTAACTCACCCCTGAAATACATACTTATTCACCCAATTTTGTTCATTGGACTCATTTCTCATTT
This sequence comes from Crinia signifera, assembly GCF_055691185.1. Taxonomy (NCBI): domain Eukaryota; kingdom Metazoa; phylum Chordata; class Amphibia; order Anura; family Myobatrachidae; genus Crinia; species Crinia signifera. The sequence goes on from NC_139222.1 coordinate 44,341,992, forward strand.
GAAATGCCCATTTTTGGGGGGGCCAGAAATGTGCGTCTTTAAAAGGTGATTTCTACGATACCCCACTTTTGCGCGTCGGACCTTAACTTTTCCCGTAAACGCAGAAAAACCGCAATTTTCAGGAGAAACGAGACAGACATCCCCTCCCTCTGCCACCCACCCGCCCAACTGAAAGCCAGCCATTAGACATGCACAGATAGTTCTGAGGGTCTGTCTGTGATGTCATAAAGGGCCTGCTGATCAATGGGCATCTTTCTGATTGGCTGCTGTATTTGATTGACAGATGGAAGCTGGCAGCTGATTGGCTGTCTAGCCTAAAGTGCTTTACACACCTCCCTGATGGTACCACTGGCTAAGACTCCACCTCAGCTCATTGGGTAATGAAAAATTTATAACAATTGATGGATGAAAGCAGGCAGGCCGGCCATTTTGGGACGCTCATTGGACTTGTTTAATGCAATGCACCTTTGTATTTTCACATGCATTCGCTTCATGCTGTAACCACTGTGCATAAAAATTTGGAAACATGGCATACAGTGTATCATTTGGTGTCTAAGTCATGTTTCCCATATTTTCCCTTCCCAGATACAAGCCCGTTTGAGTGTTTGGGGCACTTTTTAGCTAAAATCATCCTACAGGGCCTAACTGCATATGCTAAAGCCTGCCTATTTTGAATGGTGTAGTTGCCCTTGCAACCTCCAAAAATATCAGGATTTACTTCCCCAATAACACGCTAACTCACCACTGAAATACATACTTATTCACCCTATTTTGTTAATTGGACTCATTTCTCATTTGAAATGCCCATTTTTGGGGAGCCAGAAATGTGCGTCTTTAAAAGGTGATTTCTACGATCAGGGGCGTAGGGAGGGCGGAGCCACCGGAGCACGAGCTCCAGGCGCAGGGAGGTCAAATGGCGCCGGAGCCGTGTAGTCCGCTCCCCCACTCCTTCCCCCGCAAGCTCCCTGCTCTGCCCGTCGCCCAACTGGCTGAGCTGTGGCTTTTTCAATAAAGCCAGCAGCAGACAGCGATATGGCCCCGCTAACACTTAGTCACCTTGCACGTCTGAAACGAGGTGCAGGGAGACTGCGGATTCAGGTTGATTTACTTACCATCAGCCTGAACAGAGGACCCGGCTGGCCAGAGCAGGAAAAATAGTGGCACATGGGATTTGTAGTTTAACTGTTACTGCTCAGACTCTGAGCAGTCAAAGATTAACTACAAATCCCATGATGCCATTGTTCCTGTTAAAGATGGCCACCGCGGAGCTAGACAGCATATGGGCTGTCCTGCTTGTCCACACCGAGCTGGATGAAGAATCCCCCTCTCCCAGTGCTCTGCCAGCTGTAGAGGGCTAAAATGGATGGGAGTGTCTCCACATCGAGCAGGTGGGCGGAGCTACACGGCAGCCTGAATGTGAGGAGGAGGGAGCTGCAATAAAGACACTGGGCCCACCCAGTAATAGTGTGGTGAGGTACTATAGATGAGTGTGTGACAATATATATATCATATACATGTGTAATGTGTGTGGCTGTATGCATGTGTGCTGTGTCTCTGCCTGTACTGTACATAGATAAGTGTGTGACTATTTGTGACTGTACATATATATGTTTATATGTGTTGTACTATTTGTGTGACTATATGTGTATTTGTGTAATTGTACGTATGTTTATATGTGTTGTAATAATTGTGTGACTATATGTGTATGTGTGTAATTGTACATATCAGCGGCGTAACTATAGCACCACAGCCCCCGCCACGGCGGAGGGGCGCTGTGCATGTGGGGGCGCCGGGGGCTGCGGTGCTATAGTTCAACCCCCCCCCCCCAATCCCCCGCAGACTTACCTATCTCGCTGGTCCCAGCGGCTCCGTTCTTCTGCTGAGGACCACCACAAAATGGCCGCCCCCATATAGCACACAGTTCTCTGAAACTGTCTGCTGTATGGGGGCGGCCATTTTGTGGTGGTCCTCAGAAGAAGAACGGAGCCGCCGGGACCAGCGCGATAGGTAAGGCTGTGGGGGATTGAGGGGGGGTTTGCATGGGCGGCGGGGCGGGGGGTAGGGGTGCTTGGCGGAGCGGCAGCGGGGGGGCGCCCAAAACGTAGCTACGCCACTGGTACATATGTATGTTTATATGTGTTGTACTATTTGGCGTAAGTTCGACCAGAATAAAATGGTGCGCCCCTCCCCATAGATAGAGATAGCTAGAGAGAGGGAGAATGATATAGGGGGAGCGAGAAAGATATGAGGAGAATGAGAGAGTTAAGCCCCGTACACACGGGGGAGATATTTTGCTCAGCCATATATGGCTGATCAATATATTGCTCAGTTTCTCCTTTTCATCAGCGACCAGAGATGGTCGCTGATGAAAAAGAAACTGCCCGGGGGAGCCCGGCAGTGGTAATCAGCTGGTCGCAGGAGCATGTTCCTGCGACCAGCGATCACTACAGGGGTAAAAACGGGAGCGCGCACCCGGCGATATATTGCCGGTGCACACTCCCATTGTGGGCAATATGGTCGCTTAGCAACCATATTTCCCGCGATAGTGTACAAAATCGCCCCCATGTGTACGCACCTTTAGGGAATCATGGAGAAAGAGAGAAACAAGAGAGTGTCAGAGAGAGAATGTCAGGGAGAGAGAGAATGTCAGGGAGAGAAGATAGTGTCATATATAGAGAAAGTGAGAGGGAAGAGAGAAATGGTTTCAGAAAGAGAGAAGGGATGAGAGGTTGCAATGGATAGCTAGAGGAGAGTAAGAGAGAAGGGGGTCAGATACAGAGAACGAGGGGTGAGAAATAAAGGGAACAGGACAGGTAGACAGGGTGGGGGGCAGGTAGAGAGGGTTGAGAGGGAGCTTAGGCAGAGACAGGGTGTCATGGGAGATGGGTAAGAGGAGTGAGAGGGGGATTAGGCAGAGAGAGAGAGAGAGGAGCAAGAGAGGGTGTCAGGCAGAGAGAGAGATAGGGGTTTGGGGGGGGGATCAAGTGGAGAGAGAGAGAGGGTGAGGCAGAAAAAGAGGGGTCCGTCATATAGAGAAAGGGGGTGAGGCAGAGAGAGAGAGGGGGGAGGGGGGTCAGGTAGGTAACGCATATGCTGGAGTTATGTGCTGGAAGAGGGTACAGCACCCTAAGTAGATGAACAAAGGCACAATGTTTAATGGGCATGCATTACAGTGTGTGCCACCAATGTGTAATGGGCATAACTGATTGTGTAGCCTAATATGTAATGGGCATTATGGTGTGTGTGTCATAAATAATGTGTAATGGTCATAATGGATTGTGTACCCCTATATTTAATGGCCTTACGGTGTGTGTCATCATGTGTAATGGGCATAACGGATTGTCATATTCTGTAATGGGCATTACGGTGTATGCACTATACCCACAGTGCCCTCTCAGCATGCCACAATATCATGAATGGTGGCCACATCAGGTGGGCCTGTGTGCTCACAATGTTAGGGCTGCTTTTTCGTCGCAGTCCGGCCCTGGCTGCACCTGAGTATAGGGACGGGGGAGTGCGGGCAGCAGAGAGTGTGGGTCACAAGCTGTAATAGGGGGGGGGGGGGACAGAAGGCTTCGGGTGACAGGCTGTGACTGGGGGAACAGAAGGTGTGGGGTGACAGGCTGTGACTGGGTGTACCGAGGGAGTGGGGTGACAGGCTGTAACTGGGGGGACAGAAGGTGTGGGGTGACCGGCTGTGACTAGCGGAACAGTGGGTGATGGTGACAGGCTGTGACTAGGGGAACAGTGGATGTGGGGTGACAGGCTATGACTGGGGGAACAATGGGTGTTGGGTGACAGGCTGTAACTGGGATGACAGAGGGTGTGGGGTGACAGGAGGGGGGGGGGGGGGCGCGAAACATGTCCTTGCTCCGGGCACCATGGCTCCTAGCTACACCACTGTCTATGATACCCCACTTTTGCGCGTCGGACCTCAACTTTTCCCGTAAACGCAGAAAAACCGCAATTTTCAGGAGAAACGAGACAGACATCCCCTCCCTCTGCCACCCACTCGCACAACTGACAGCCAGCCATTAGACATGCACAGATAGTTCTGAGGGTCTGTCTGTGATGTCATAAAGGTCCTGCTGATCAATGGGCAGCTTTCAAATTGGCTGCTGTATTTGATTGACAGATGGAAGCTGGCAGCTGATAAGCTGTCTAGCCTAAAGTGCTTTACACACCTCCCTGATGATACCACTGGCTAAGACTCCACCTCAGCTCATTGGGTAATGAAAAATTTAGAACAATTGATGGATGAAAGCAGGCAGGCCGGCCATTTTGGGACGCTCATTGGACTAGTTTAATGCAATGCACCTTTGTATTTTCACATGCATTCGCTTCATGCTGTAACCACTGTGCATAAAAATTTGGAAACATGGCATACAGTGTATCATTTGGTGTCTAAATCACGTTTCCCATATTTTCCCTTCCCAGATACAAGCCCGTTTGAGTGTTTGGGGCACTTTTTAGCTAAAATCATCCTACAGGGCCTAACTGCATATGCTAAAGCTTGCCTATTTTGAATGGCGTAGTGGCCCCTGCAACTTCCAAAAATATCAGGACTTACTTCCCCAATAACCTGCTAACTCACCCCTGAAATACATACTTATTCACCCTATTTTGTTCATTGGACTCATTTCTCATTTGAAATGCCCATTTTTGGGGAGCCAGAAATGTGCGTCTTTAAAAGGTGATTTCTACGATACCCCGCTTTTGCACGCCGGACCTCAACTTTTCCCGTAAACGCAGAAAAACCGCAATTTTCAGGAGAAACGAGACAGACATCCCCTCCCTCTGCCACCCACCCGCCCAACTGAAAGCCAGCCATTAGACATGCACAGATAGTTCTGAGGGTCTGTCTGTGATGTCATAAAGGGCCTGCTGATCAATGGGCAGCTTTCTGATTGGCTGCTGTATTTGATTGACAGATGGAAGCTGGCAGCTGATTGGCTGTCTAGCCTAAAGTGCTTTACACACCTCCCTGATGATGCCACTGGCTAAGACTCCACCTCAGCTCATTGGGTAATGAAAAATTTAGAACAATTGATGGATGAAAGCAGGCAGGCCGGCCATTTTGGAACGCTCATTGGACTTGTTTAATGCAATGCACCTTTGTATTTTCACATGCATTCGCTTCATGCTGTAACCACTGTGCATACAAATTTGGAAACATGGCATACAGTGTATCATTTGGTGTCTAAGTCATGTTTCCCATATTTTCCCTTCCCAGATACAAGCCCGTTTGAGTGTTTGGGGCACTTTTTAGCTAAAATCATCCTACAGGGCCTAACTGCATATGCTAAAGCCTGCCTATTTTGAATGGTGTAGTGGCCCCTGCAACCTCCAAAAATATCAGGACTTACTTCCCCAATAACCTGCTAACTCACCCCTGAAATACATACTTATTCACGCTATTTTGTTCATTGGACTCATTTCTCATTTGAAATGCCCATTTTTGGGGGGCCAGAAATGTGCGTCCTTAAAAGGTGATTTCTACGATACCCCACTTTTGCGCGTCGGACCTCAACTTTTCCCGTAAACGCAGAAAAACCGCAATTTTCAGGAGAAACGAGACAGACATCCCCTCCCTCTGCCACCCACCCGCCCAACTGACAGCCAGCCATTAGACATGCACAGATAGTTCTGAGGGTCTGTCTGTGATGTCATAAAGGGCCTGCTGATCAATAGGCAGCTTTCTGATTGGCTGCTGTATTTGATTGACAGAAGGAAGCTGGCAGCTGATTGGCTATCTAGGCTAAAGTGCTTTACACACCTCCCTGATGATACCACTGGCTAAGACTCCACCTCAGCTCATTGGGTAATGAAAAATTTAGAACAATTGATGGATGAAAGCAGGCAGGCCGGCCATTTTGGGACGCTCAGTGGACTTGTTTAATGCAATGCACCTTTGTATATTCACATGCATTCGCTTCATGCTGTAACCACTGTGCATAAAAATTTGGAAACATGGCATACAGTGTATCATTTGGTGTCTAAGTCATGTTTCCCATATTTTCCCTTCCCAGATACAAGCCCGTTTGAGTGTTTGGGGCACTTTTTAGCTAAAATCATCCTACAGGGCCTAACTGCATATGCTAAAGCCTGCCTATTTTGAATGGTGTAGTGGCCCCTGCAACCTCCAAAAATTTCAGGACTTACTTCCCCAATAACCTGCTAACTCACCCCTGAAATACATACTTATTCACGCTATTTTGTTCATTGGACTCATTTTTCATTTGAAATGCCCATTTTTGGGGGGCCAGAAATGTGCGTCTTTAAAAGGTGATTTCTACGATACCCCACTTTTGCGCGTCGGACCTCAACTTTTCCCGTAAATGCAGAAAAAACGCAATTTTCAGGAGAAACGAGACAGACATCCCCTCCCTCTGCCACCCACCCGCCCAACTGAAAGCCAGCCATTAGACATGCACAGATAGTTCTGAGGGTCTGTCTATGATGTCATAAAGGGCCTGCTGATCAATGGGCAGCTTTCTGATTGGCTGCTGTATTTGATTGACAGATGGAAGCTGGCAGCTGATTGGCTGTCTAGCCTAAAGTGCTTTACACACCTCCCTGATGGTACCACTGGCTAAGACTCCACCTCAGCTCATTGGGTAATGAAAAATTTAGAACAATTGATGGATGAAAGCAGGCAGGCCGGCCATTTTGGGACGCTCAGTGGACTTGTTTAATGCAATGCACCTTTGTATATTCACATGCATTCGCTTCATGCTGTAACCACTGTGCATACAAATTTGGAAACATGGCATACAGTGTATTATTTGGTGTCTAAGTCATGTTTCCCATATTTTCCCTTCCCAGATACAAGCCCGTTTGAGTGTTTGGGGCACTTTTTAGCTAAAATCATCCTACAGGGCCTAACTGCATATGCTAAAGCCTGCCTATTTTGAATGGTGTAGTGGCCCCTGCAACCTCCAAAAATATCAGGACTTACTTCCCCAATAACCTGCTAACTCACCCCTGAAATACATACTTATTCACCCAATTTTGTTCATTGGACTCATTTCTCATTTGAAATGCCCATTTTTTGGGGGCCAGAAATGTGCCTCTTTAAAAAGTGATTTCTAAGATACCCCACTTTTGCGTGTCGGACCTCAACTTTTCCCGTAAACGCAGAAAAACCGCAATTTTCAGGAGAAACGAGACAGACATCCCCTCCCTCTGCCACCCACCCGCCCAACTGAAAGCCAGCCATTAGACATGCACAGATAGTTCTGAGGGTCTGTCTGTGATGTCATAAAGGGCCTGCTGATCAATGGGCAGCTTTCTGATTGGCTGCTGTATTTGATTGACAGATGGAAGCTGGCAGCTGATTGGCTGTCTAGCCTAAAGTGCTTTACACACCTCCCTGATGGTACCACTGGCTAAGACTCCACCTCAGCTCATTGGGTAATGAAAAATTTAGAACAATTGATGGATGAAAGCAGGCAGGCCAGCCATTTTGGGATGCTCATTGGACTTGTTTAATGCAATGCACCTTTGTATTTTCACATGCATTCGCTTCATGCTGTAACCACTGTGCATAAAAATTTGGAAACATGGCATACAGTGTATCATTCGGTGTCTAAGTCATGTTTCCCATATTTTCCCTTCCCAGATACAAGCCCGTTTGAGTGTTTGGGGCACTTTTTAGCTAAAATCATCCTACAGGGCCTAACTGCATATGCTAAAGCCTGCCTATTTTGAATGGTGTAGTTGCCCCTGCAACCTCCAAAAATTTCAGGACTTACTTCCCCAATAACCTGCTAACTCACCCCTGAAATACATACTTATTCACGCTATTTTGTTCATTGGACACATTTCTCATTTGAATAGCAAATTTTTGGGGAGCCAGAAATGTGCGTCTTTAAAAGGTGATTTCTACGATACCCCACTTTTGCACGTCGGACCTCAACTTTTCCCGTAAACGCAGAAAAACCGCAATTTTCAGGAGAAACGAGACAGACATCCCCTCCCTCTGCCACCCACCCGCCCAACTGACAGCCAGCCATTAGACATGCACAGATAGTTCTGAGGGTCTGTCTGTGATGTCATAAAGGGCCTGCTGATCAATGGGCAGCTTTCTGATTGGCTGCTGTATTTGATTGACAGAAGGAAGCTGGCAGCTGATTGGCTATCTAGGCTAAAGTGCTTTACACACCTCCCTGATGATACCACTGGCTAAGACTCCACCTCAGCTCATTGGGTAATGAAAAATTTAGAACAATTGATGGATGAAAGCAGGCAGGCCGGCCATTTTGGGACGCTCAGTGGACTTGTTTAATGCAATGCACCTTTGTATATTCACATGCATTCGCTTCATGCTGTAACCACTGTGCATAAAAATTTGGAAACATGGCATACAGTGTATCATTTGGTGTCTAAGTCATGTTTCCCATATTTTCCCTTCCCAGATACAAGCCCGTTTGAGTGTTTGGGGCACTTTTTAGCTAAAATCATCCTACAGGGCCTAACTGCATATGTTAAAGCCTGCCTATTTTGAATGGTGTAGTGGCCCCTGCAACCTCCAAAAATATCAGGACTTACTTCCCCAATAACCTGCTAACTCACCCCTGAAATACATACTAATTCACGCTATTTTGTTCATTGGACTCATTTCTCATTTGAAATGCCCATTTTTGGGGGGCCAGAAATGTGCGTCTTTAAAAGGTGATTTCTACGATACCCCACTTTTGCGCGTCGGACCTCAACTTTTCCCGTAAACGCAGAAAAACCGCAATTTTCAGGAGAAACGAGACAGACATCCCCTCCCTCTGCCACCCACCCGCCCAACTGAAAGCCAGCCATTAGACATGCACAGATAGTTCTGAGGGTTTGTCTGTGATGTCATAAAGGGCGTGCTGATCAACGGGCAGCTTTCTGATTGGCTGCTGTATTTGATTGACAGATGGAAGCTGGCAGCTGATTGGCTGTCTAGCCTAAAGTGCTTTACACACCTCCCTGATGGTACCACTGGCTAAGACTCCACCTCAGCTCATTGGGTAATGAAAAATTTAGAACAATTGGTGTATGAAAGCAGGCCGGCCATTTTGGGACGCTCATTGGACTTGTTTAATGCAATGCACCTTTGTATTTTCACATGCATTCGCTTCATGCTGTAACCACTGTGCATAAAAATTTGGAAACATGGCATACAGTGTATCATTTGGTGTCTAAGTCATGTTTCCCATATTTTCCTTTCCCAGATACAAGCACGTTTGAGTGTTTGGGGCACTTTTTAGCTAAAATCATCCTACAGGGCCTAACTGCATATGCTAAAGCCTGCCTATTTTGAATGGTGTAGTGGCCCCTGCAACCTCCAAAAATTTCAGGACTTACTTCCCCAATAACCTGCTAACTCACCCCTGAAATACATACTTATTCACGCTATTTTGTTCATTGGACTCATTTCTCATTTGAAATGCAAATTTTTGGGGAGCCAGAAATGTGCGTCTTTAAAAGGTGATTTCTACGATACCCCACTTTTGCGCGTCGGACCTCAACTTTTCCCGTAAACGCAGAAAAACCGCAATTTTCAGGAGAAACGAGACAGACATCCCCTCCCTCTGCCACCCACCCGCCCAACTGACAGCCAGCCATTAGACATGCACAGATAGTTCTGAGGGTCTGTCTGTGATGTCATAAAGGGCCTGCTGATCAATGGGCAGCTTTCTGATTGGCTGCTGTATTTGATTGACAGAAGGAAGCTGGCAGCTGATTGGCTATCTAGGCTAAAGTGCTTTACACACCTCCCTGATGATACCACTGGCTAAGACTCCACCTCAGCTCATTGGGTAATGAAAAATTTAGAACAATTGATGGATGAAAGCAGGCAGGCCGGCCATTTTGGGACGCTCAGTGGACTTGTTTAATGCAATGCACCTTTGTATATTCACATGCATTCGCTTCATGCTGTAACCACTGTGCATAAAAATTTGGAAACATGGCATACAGTGTATCATTTGGTGTCTAAGTCAGGTTTCCCATATTTTCCCTTCCCAGATACAAGCCCGTTTGAGTGTTTGGGGCACTTTTTAGCTAAAATCATCCTACAGGGCCTAACTGCATATGCTAAAGCCTGCCTATTTTGAATGGTGTAGTGGCCCCTGCAACCTCCAAAAATTTCAGGACTTACTTCCCCAATAACCTGCTAACTCACCCCTGAAATACATACTTATTCACCCTATTTTGTTCATTGGACTCATTTTTCATTTGAAATGCCTATTTTTGGGGAGCCAGAAATGTGCGTCTTTAAAAGGTGATTTCTACGATACCCCACTTTTGCGCGTCGGACCTCAACTTTTCCCGTAAATGCAGAAAAAACGCAATTTTCAGGAGAAACGAGACAGACATCCCCTCCCTCTGCCACCCACCCGCCCAACTGAAAGCCAGCCATTAGACATGCACAGATAGTTCTGAGGGTCTGTCTATGATGTCATAAAGGGCCTGCTGATCAATGGGCAGCTTTCTGATTGGCTGCTGTATTTGATTGACAGATGGAAGCTGGCAGCTGATTGGCTGTCTAGCCTAAAGTGCTTTACACACCTCCCTGATGGTACCACTGGCTAAGACTCCACCTCAGCTCATTGGGTAATGAAAAATTTAGAACAATTGATGGATGAAAGCAGGCAGGCCGGCCATTTTGGGACGCTCAGTGGACTTGTTTAATGCAATGCACCTTTGTATATTCACATGCATTCGCTTCATGCTGTAACCACTGTGCATACAAATTTGGAAACATGGCATACAGTGTATTTTTTGGTGTCTAAGTCATGTTTCCCATATTTTCCCTTCCCAGATACAAGCCCGTTTGAGTGTTTGGGGCACTTTTTAGCTAAAATCATCCTACAGGGCCTAACTGCATATGCTAAAGCCTGCCTATTTTGAATGGTGTAGTGGCCCCTGCAACCTCCAAAAATATCAGGACTTACTTCCCCAATAACCTGCTAACTCACCCCTGAAATACATACTTATTCACCCTATTTTGTTCATTGGACTCATTTCTCATTTGAAATGCAAATTTTTGGGGAGCCAGAAATGTGCGTCTTTAAAATGTGATTTCTACTATACCCCACTTTTGCGCGTCGGACCTCAACTTTTCCCGTAAACGCAGAAAAACCGCAATTTTCAGGAGAAACGAGACAGACATCCCCTCCCTCTGCCACCCACCCGCCCAACTGACAGCCAGCCATTAGACATGCACAGATAGTTCTGAAGGTCTGTCTGTGATGTCATAAAGGGCCTGCTGATCAATGGGCAGCTTTCTGATTGGCTGCTGTATTTGATTGACAGAAGGAAGCTGGCAGCTGATTGGCTATCTAGGCTAAAGTGCTTTACACACCTCCCTGATGATACCACTGGCTAAGACTCCACCTCAGCTCATTGGGTAATGAAAAATTTAGAACAATTGATGGATGAAAGCAGGCAGGCCGGCCATTTTGGGACGCTCAGTGGACTTGTTTAATGCAATGCACCTTTGTATATTCACATGCATTCGCTTCATGCTGTAACCACTGTGCATAAAAATTTGGAAACATGGCATACAGTGTATCATTTGGTGTCTAAGTCATGTTTCCCATATTTTCCCTTCCCAGATACAAGCCCGTTTGAGTGTTTGGGGCACTTTTTAGCTAAAATCATCCTACAGGGCCTAACTGCATATGCTAAAGCCTGCCTATTTTGAATGGTGTAGTGGCCCCTGCAACCTCCAAAAATATCAGGACTTACTTCCCCAATAACCTGCTAACTCACCCCTGAAATACATACTTATTCACGCTATTTTGTTCATTGGACTCATTTCTCATTTGAAATGCCCATTTTTGGGGGGCCAGAAATGTGCGTCTTTAAAAGGTGATTTCTACGATACCCCACTTTTGCGCGTCGGACCTCAACTTTTCCCGTAAACGCAGAAAAACCGCAATTTTCAGGAGAAACGAGACAGACATCCCCTCCCTCTGCCACCCACCCGCCCAACTGAAAGCCAGCCATTAGACATGCACAGATAGTTCTGAGGGTCTGTCTGTGATGTCATAAAGGGCCTGCTGATCAACGGGCAGCTTTCTGATTGGCTGCTGTATTTGATTGACAGATGGAAGCTGGCAGCTGATTGGCTGTCTAGCCTAAAGTGCTTTACACACCTCCCTGATGGTACCACTGGCTAAGACTCCACCTCAGCTCATTGGGTAATGAAAAATTTAGAACAATTGGTGGATGAAAGCAGGCAGGCCGGCCATTTTGGGACGCTCATTGGACTTGTTTAATGCAATGCACCTTTGTATTTTCACATGCATTCGCTTCATGCTGTAACCACTGTGCATAAAAATTTGGAAACATGGCATACAGTGTATCATTTGGTGTCTAAGTCATGTTTCCCATATTTTCCCTTCCCAGATACAAGCCCGTTTGAGTGTTTGGGGCACTTTTTAGCTAAAATCATCCTACAGGGCCTAACTGCATATGCTAAAGCCTGCCTATTTTGAATGGTGTAGTGGCCCCTGCAACCTCCAAAAATTTCAGGACTTACTTCCCCAATAACCTGCTAATTCACCCCTGAAATACATACTTATTCACGCTATTTTGTTCATTGGACTCATTTTTCATTTGAAATGCCCATTTTTGGGGGGCCAGAAATGTGCATCTTTAAAAGGTGATTTCTACGATACCCCACTTTTGCGCGTCGGACCTCAACTTTTCCCGTAAACGCAGAAAAACCGCAATTTTCAGGAGAAACGAGACAGACATCCCCTCCCTCTGCCACCCACCCGCCCAACTGAAAGCCAGCCATTAGACATGCACAGATAGTTCTGAGGGTCTGTCTGTGATGTCATAAAGGGCCTGCTGATCAACGGGCAGCTTTCTGATTGGCTGCTGTATTTGATTGACAGATGGAAGCTGGCAGCTGATTGGCTGCCTAGCCTAAAGTGCTTTACACACCTCCCTGATGGTACCACTGGCTAAGACTCCACCTCAGCTCATTGGGTAATGAAAAATTTAGAACAATTGGTGAATGAAAGCAGGCAGGCCGGCCATTTTGGGACGCTCATTGGACTTGTTTAATGCAATGCACCTTTGTATTTTCACATGCATTCGCTTCATGCTGTAACCACTGTGCATAAAAATTTGGAAACATGGCATACAGTGTATCATTTGGTGTCTAAGTCATGTTTCCCATATTTTCCCTTCCCAGATACAAGCCCGTTTGAGTGTTTGGGGCACTTTTTAGCTAAAATCATCCTACAGGGCCTAACTGCATATGCTAAAGCCTGCCTATTTTGAATGGTGTAGTTGCCCTTGCAACCTCCAAAAATATCAGGATTTACTTCCCCAATAACACGCTAACTCACCCCTGAAATACATACTTATTCACCCTATTTTGTTAATTGGACTCATTTCTCATTTGAAATGCCCATTTTTGGGGGGCCAGAAATGTGCCTCTTTAAAAAGTGATTTCTAGGATACCCCACTTTTGCGCGTCGGACCTCAACTTTTCCCCTAAACGCAGAAAAACCGCAATTTTCAGGAGAAACGAGACAGACATCCCCTCCCTCTGCCACCCACCTGCCCAACTGAAAGCCAGCCATTAGACATGCACAGATAGTTCTGAGGGTCTGTCTGTGATGTCATAAAGGGCCTGCTGATCAATGGGCAGCTTTCTGATTGGCTGCTGTATTTGATTGACAGATGGAAGCTGGCAGCTGGTTGGCTGTCTAGCCTAAAGTGCTTTACACACCTCCCTGATGATGCCACTGGCTAAGACTCCACCTCAGCTCATTGGGTAATGAAAAATTTAGAACAATTGATGGATGAAAGCAGGCAGGCCGGCCATTTTGGGACGCTCAGTGGACTTGTTTAATGCAATGCACCTTTGTATATTCACATGCATTCGCTTCATGCTGTAACCACTGTGCATAAAAATTTGGAAACATGGCATACAGTGTATCATTTGGTGTCTAAGTCATGTTTCCCATATTTTCCCTTCCCAGATACAAGCCCGTTTGAGTGTTTGGGGCACTTTTTAGCTAAAATCATCCTACAGGGCCTAACTGCATATGCTAAAGCCTGCCTATTTTGAATGGTGTAGTGGCCCCTGCAACCTCCAAAAATTTCAGGACTTACTTCCCCAATAACCTGCTAACTCACCCCTGAAATACATACTTATTCACGCTATTTTGTTCATTGGACTCATTTCTCATTTGAAATGCCCATTTTTGGGGAGCCAGAAATGTGCGTCTTTAAAAGGTGATTTCTACGATACCCCACTTTTGCGCGTCGGACCTCAACTTTTCCCGTAAACGCAGAAAAACCACAATTTTCAGGAGAAACGAGACAGACATCCCCTCCCTCTGCCACCCACCCGCCCAATTGACAGCCAGCCATTAGACATGCACAGATAGTTCTGAGGGTCTGTCTGTGATGTCATAAAGGGCCTGCTGATCAATGGGCAGCTTTCTGATTGGCTGCTGTATTTGATTGACAGATGGAAGCTGGCAGCTGATTGGCTGTCTAGGCTAAAGTGCTTTACACACCTCCCTGATGATACCACTGGCTAAGACTCCACCTCAGCTCATTGGGTAATGAAAAATTTAGAACAATTGATGGATGAAAGCAGGCAGGCCGGCCATTTTGGGACGCTCAGTGGACTTGTTTAATGCAATGCACCTTTGTATATTCACATGCATTCGCTTCATGCTGTAACCACTGTGCATAAAAATTTGGAAACATGGCATACAGTGTATCATTTGGTGTCTAAGTCATGTTTCCCATATTTTCCCTTCCCAGATTCCCTTCCCAGATACAAGCCCGTTTGAGTGTTTGGGGCACTTTTTAGCTAAAATCATCCTACAGGGCCTAACTGCATATGCTAAAGCCTGCCTATTTTGAATGGTGTAGTGGCCCCTGCAGCCTCCAAAAATATCAGGACTTACTTCCCCAATACCCTGCTAACTCACCCCTGAAATACATACTTATTCACCCAATTTTGTTCATTGGACTCATTTCTCATTTGAAATGCCCATTTTTGGGGGGGGCAGAAATGTGCGTCTTTAAAAGGTGATTTCTACGATACCCCACTTTTGCGCGTCGGACCTCAACTTTTCCCGTAAACGCAGAAAAACCGCAGTTTTCAGGAGAAACGAGACAGACATCCCCTCCCTCTGCCACCCACCCGCCCAACTGAAAGCCAGCCATTAGACATGCACAGATAGTTCTGAGGGTCTGTCTGTGATGTCATAAAGGGCCTGCTGATCAATGGGCTTCTTTCTGATTGGCTGCTGTATTTGATTGACAGATGGAAGCTGGCAGCTGATTGGCTGTCTAGCCTAAAGTGCTTTACACACCTCCCTGATGGTACCACTGGCTAAGACTCCACCTCAGCTCATTGGGTAATTAAAAATATAGAACAATTGATGGATGAAAGCAGGCAGGCCGGCCATTTTGGGACGCTCATTGGACTTGTTTAATGCAATGCACCTTTGTATTTTCACATGCATTCGCTTCATGCTGTAACCACTGTGCATAAAAATTTGGAAACATGGCATACAGTGTATCATTTGGTGTCTAAGTCATGTTTCCCATATTTTCCCTTCCCAGATACAAGCCCGTTTGAGTGTTTGGGGCACTTTTTAGCTAAAATCATCCTACAGGGCCTAACTGCATATGCTAAAGCCTGCCTATTTTGAATGGTGTAGTTGCCCCTGCAACCTCCAAAAATATCAGGATTTACTTCCCCAATAACACGCTAACTCACCACTGAAATACATACTTATTCACCCTATTTTGTTAATTGGACTCATTTCTCATTTGAAATGCCCATTTTTGGGGAGCCAGAAATGTGCGTATTTAATAGGTGATTTCTACGATACCCCACTTTTGCGCGTCGGACCTCAACTTTTCCCGTAAACGCAGAAAAACCGCAATTTTCAGGAGAAACGAGACAGACATCCCCTCCCTCTGCCACCCACCCGCCCAACTGAAAGCCAGCCATTAGACATGCACAGATAGTTCTGAGGGTCTGTCTGTGATGTCATAAAGGGCCTGCTGATCAATGGGCAGCTTTCTGATTGGCTGCTGTATTTGATTGACAGATGGAAGCTGGCAGCTGATTGGCTGTCTAGCCTAAAGTGCTTTACACACCTCCCTGATGATGCCACTGGCTAAGACTCCACCTCAGCTCATTGGGTAATGAAAAATTTAGAACAATTGATGGATGAAAGCAGGCAGGCCGGCCATTTTGGGACGCTCAGTGGACTTGTTTAATGCAATGCACCTTTGTATATTCACATGCATTCGCTTCATGCTGTAACCACTGTGCATAAAAATTTGGAAACATGGCATACAGTGTATCATTTGGTGTCTAAGTCATGTTTCCCATATTTTCCCTTCCCAGATACAAGCCCGTTTGAGTGTTTGGGGCACTTTTTAGCTAAAATCATCCTACAGGGCCTAACTGCATATGCTAAAGCCTGCCTATTTTGAATGGTGTAGTGGCCCCTGCAACCTCCAAAAATTTCAGGACTTACTTCCCCAATAACCTGCTAACTCACCCCTGAAATACATACTTATTCAGGCTATTTTGTTCATTGGACTCATTTCTCATTTGAAATGCAAATTTTTGGGGAGCCAGAAATGTGCATCTTTAAAAGGTGATTTCTACGATACCCCACTTTTGCGCGTCGGACCTCAACTTTTCCCGTAAACGCAGAAAAACCGCAATTTTCAGGAAAACGAGACAGACATCCCCTCCCTCTGCCACCCACCCGCCCAACTGACAGCCAGCCATTAGACATGCACAGATAGTTCTGAGGGTCTGTCTGTGATGTCATAAAGGGCCTGCTGATCAATGGGCAGCTTTCTGATTGGCTGCTGTATTTGATTGACAGATGGAAGCTGGCAGCTGACTGGCTGTCTAGGCTAAAGTGCTTTACACACCTCCCTGATGATACCACTGGCTAAGACTCCACCTCAGCTCATTGGGTAATGAAAAATTTAGAACAATTGATGGATAAAAGCAGGCAGGCCGGCCATTTTGGGACGCTCAATGGACTTGTTTAATGCAATGCACCTTTGTATATTCACATGCATTCGCTTCATGCTGTAACCACTGTGCATAAAAATTTGGAAACATGGCATACAGTGTATCATTTGGTGTCTCAGTCATGTTTCCCATATTTTCCCTTCCCAGATTCCCTTCCCAGATACAAGCCCGTTTGAGTGTTTGGGGCACTTTTTAGCTAAAATCATCCTACAGGGCCTAACTGCATATGCTAAAGCCTGCCTATTTTGAATGGTGTAGTGGCCCCTGCAACCTACAAAAATATCAGGACTTAATTCCCCAATAACCTGCTAACTCACCCCTGAAATACATACTTATTCACCCAATTTTGTTCATTGGACTCATTTCTCATTTGAAATGCCCATTTTTGGGGGGGCCAGAAATGTGCGTCTTTAAAAGGTGATTTCTACGATACCCCACTTTTGCGCGTCGGACCTCAACTTTTCCCGTAAACGCAGAAAAACCGCAATTTTCAGGAGAAACGAGACAGACATCCCCTCCCTCTGCCACCCACCCACCCAACTGAAAGCCAGCCATTAGACATGCACAGATAGTTCTGAGGGTCTGTCTGTGATGTCATAAAGGGCCTGCTGATCAATGGGCATCTTTCTGATTGGCTGCTGTATTTGATTGACAGATGGAAGCTGGCAGCTTATTGGCTGTCTAGCCTAAAGTGCTTTACACACCTCCCTGATGGTACCACTGGCTAAGACTCCACCTCAGCTCATTGGGTAATTAAAAATATAGAACAATTGATGGATGAAAGCAGGCAGGCCGGCCATTTTGGGACGCTCATTGGACTTGTTTAATGCAATGCACCTTTGTATTTTCACATGCATTCGCTTCATGCTGTAACCACTGTGCATAAAAATTTGGAAACATGGCATACAGTGTATCATTTGGTGTCTAAGTCATGTTTCCCATATTTTCCCTTCCCAGATACAAGCCCGTTTGAGTGTTTGGGGCACTTTTTAGCTAAAATCATCCTACAGGGCCTAACTGCATATGCTAAAGCCTGCCTATTTTGAATGGTGTAGTTGCCCCTGCAACCTCCAAAAATATCAGGATTTACTTCCCCAATAACACGCTAACTCACCACTGAAATACATACTTATTCACCCTATTTTGTTAATAGGACTCATTTCTCATTTGAAATGCCCATTTTTGGGGAGCCCGAAATGTGCGTATTTAATAGGTGATTTCTACGATACCCCACTTTTGCGCGTCGGACCTCAACTTTTCCCGTAAACGCAGAAAAACCGCAATTTTCAGGAGAAACGAGACAGACATCCCCTCCCTCTGCCACCCACCCGCCCAACTGAAAGCCAGCCATTAGACATGCACAGATAGTTCTGAGGGTCTGTCTGTGATGTCATAAAGGTCCTGCTGATCAATGGGCAGCTTTCTGATTGGCTGCTGTATTTGATTGACAGATGGAAGCTGGCAGCTGATTGGCTGTCTAGCCTAAAGTGCTTTACACACCTCCCTGATGATGCCACTGGCTAAGACTCCACCTCAGCTCATTGGGTAATGAAAAATTTAGAACATTTGATGGATGAAAGCAGGCAGGCCGGCCATTTTGGGACGCTCAGTGGACTTGTTTAATGCAATGCACCTTTGTATATTCACATGCATTCGCTTCATGCTGTAACCACTGTGCATAAAAATTTGGAAACATGGCATACAGTGTATCATTTGGTGTCTAAGTCATGTTTCCCATATTTTCCCTTCCCAGATTCCCTTCCCAGATATAAGCCCGTTTGAGTGTTTGGGGCACTTTTTAGCTAAAATCATCCTACAGGGCCTAACTGCATATGCTAAAGCCTGCCTATTTTGAATGGTGTAGTGGCCCCTGCAACCTCCAAAAATATCAGGACTTAATTCCCCAATAACCTGCTAACTCACCCCTGAAATACATACTTATTCACCCAATTTTGTTCATTGGACTCATTTCTCATTTGAAATGCCCATTTTTGGGGGGGCCAGAAATGTGCGTCTTTAAAAGGTGATTTCTACGATACCCCACTTTTGCGCGTCGGACCTCAACTTTTCCCGTAAACGCAGAAAAACCGCAATTTTCAGGAGAAACGAGACAGACATCCCCTCCCTCTGCCACCCACCCGCCCAACTGAAAGCCAGCCATTAGACATGCACAGATAGTTCTGAGGGTCTGTCTGTGATGTCATAAAGGGCCTGCTGATCAATGGGCATCTTTCTGATTGGCTGCTGTATTTGATTGACAGATGGAAGCTGGCAGCTGATTGGCTGTCTAGCCTAAAGTGCTTTACACACCTCCCTGATGGTACCACTGGCTAAGACTCCACCTCAGCTCATTGGGTAATTAAAAATATAGAACAATTGATGGATGAAAGCAGGCAGGCCGGCCATTTTGGGACGCTCATTGGACTTGTTTAATGCAATGCACCTTTGTATTTTCACATGCATTCGCTTCATGCTGTAACCACTGTGCATAAAAATTTGGAAACATGGCATACAGTGTATCATTTGGTGTCTAAGTCATGTTTCCCATATTTTCCCTTCCCAGATACAAGCCCGTTTGAGTGTTTGGGGCACTTTTTAGCTAAAATCATCCTACAGGGCCTAACTGCATATGCTAAAGCCTGCCTATTTTGAATGGTGTAGTGGCCCCTGCAACCTCCAAAAATTTCAGGACTTACTTCCCCAATAACCTGCTAACTCACCCCTGAAATACATACTTATTCACGCTATTTTGTTCATTGGACTCATTTCTCATTTGAAATGCAAATTTTTGGGGAGCCAGAAATGTGCGTCTTTAAAAGGTGATTTCTACGATACCCCACTTTTGCGCGTCGGACCTCAACTTTTCCCGTAAACGCAGAAAAACCGCAATTTTCAGGAGAAACGAGACAGACATCCCCTCCCTCTGCCACCCACCCGCCCAATTGACAGCCAGCCATTAGACATGCACAGATAGTTCTGAGGGTCTGTCTGTGATGTCATAAAGGGCCTGCTGATCAATGGGCAGCTTTCTGATTGGCTGCTGTATTTGATTGACAGATGGAAGCTGGCAGCTGATTGGCTGTCTAGGCTAAAGTGCTTTACACACCTCCCTGATGATACCACTGGCTAAGACTCCACCTCAGCTCATTGGGTAATGAAAAATTTAGAACAATTGATGGATGAAAGCAGGCAGGCCGGCCATTTTGGGACGCTCAGTGGACTTGTTTAATGCAATGCACCTTTGTATATTCACATGCATTCGCTTCATGCTGTAACCACTGTGCATAAAAATTTGGAAACATGGCATACAGTGTATCATTTGGTGTCTAAGTCATGTTTCCCATATTTTCCCTTCCCAGATACAAGCCCGTTTGAGTGTTTGGGGCACTTTTTAGCTAAAATCATCCTACAGGGCCTAACTGCATATGCTAAAGCCTGCCTATTTTGAATGGTGTAGTGGCCCCTGCAACCTCCAAAAATATCAGGACTTACTTCCCCAATAACCTGCTAACTCACCCCTGAAATACATACTTATTCACCAAATTTTGTTCATTGGACTCATTTCTCATTTGAAATGCCCATATTTGGGGGGGCCAGAAATGTGCGTCTTTAAAAGGTGATTTCTACGATACCCCACTTTTGCGCGTCGGACCTTAACTTTTCCCGTAAACGCAGAAAAACCGCAATTTTCAGGAGAAACGAGACAGACATCCCCTCCCTCTGCCACCCACCCGCCCAACTGAAAGCCAGCCATTAGACATGCACAGATAGTTCTGAGGGTCTGTCTGTGATGTCATAAAGGGCCTGCTGATCAATGGGCATCTTTCTGATTGGCTGCTGTATTTGATTGACAGATGGAAGCTGGCAGCTGATTGGCTGTCTAGCCTAAAGTGCTTTACACACCTCCCTGATGGTACCACTGGCTAAGACTCCACCTCAGCTCATTGGGTAATGAAAAATTTATAACAATTGATGGATGAAAGCAGGCAGGCCGGCCATTTTGGGACGCTCATTGGACTTGTTTAATGCAATGCACCTTTGTATTTTCACATGCATTCGCTTCATGCTGTAACCACTGTGCATAAAAATTTGGAAACATGGCATACAGTGTATCATTTGGTGTCTAAGTCATGTTTCCCATATTTTCCCTTCCCAGATACAAGCCCGTTTGAGTGTTTGGGGCACTTTTTAGCTAAAATCATCCTACAGGGCCTAACTGCATATGCTAAAGCCTGCCTATTTTGAATGGTGTAGTTGCCCTTGCAACCTCCAAAAATATCAGGATTTACTTCCCCAATAACACGCTAACTCACCACTGAAATACATACTTATTCACCCTATTTTGTTAATTGGACTCATTTCTCATTTGAAATGCCCATTTTTGGGGAGCCAGAAATGTGCGTCTTTAAAAGGTGATTTCTACGATACCCCACTTTTGCGCGTCGGACCTCAACTTTTCCCGTAAATGCAGAAAAAACGCAATTTTCAGGAGAAACGAGACAGACATCCCCTCCCTCTGCCACCCACCCGCCCAACTGAAAGCCAGCCATTAGACATGCACAGATAGTTCTGAGGGTCTGTCTATGATGTCATAAAGGGCCTGCTGATCAATGGGCAGCTTTCTGATTGGCTGCTGTATTTGATTGACAGATGGAAGCTGGCAGCTGATTGGCTGTCTAGCCTAAAGTGCTTTACACACCTCCCTGATGGTACCACTGGCTAAGACTCCACCTCAGCTCACTGGGTAATGAAAAATTTAGAACAATTGATGGATGAAAGCAGGCAGGCTGGCCATTTTGGGACGCTCAGTGGACTTGTTTAATGCAATGCACCTTTGTATATTCACATGCATTCGCTTCATGCTGTAACCACTGTGCATACAAATTTGGAAACATGGCATACAGTGTATTATTTGGTGTCTAAGTCATGTTTCCCATATTTTCCCTTCCCAGATACAAGCCCGTTTGAGTGTTTGGGGCACTTTTTAGCTAAAATCATCCTACAGGGCCTAACTGCATATGCTAAAGCCTGCCTATTTTGAATGGTGTAGTGGCCCCTGCAACCTCCAAAAATATCAGGACTTACTTCCCCAATAACCTGCTAACTCACCCCTGAAATACATACTTATTCACCCTATTTTGTTCATTGGACTCATTTCTCATTTGAAATGCAAATTTTTGGGGAGCCAGAAATGTGCGTCTTTAAAAGGTGATTTCTACTATACCCCACTTTTGCGCGTCGGACCTCAACTTTTCCCGTAAACGCAGAAAAACCGCAATTTTCAGGAGAAACGAGACAGACATCCCCTCCCTCTGCCACCCACCCGCCCAACTGAAAGCCAGCCATTAGACATGCACAGATAGTTCTGAAGGTCTGTCTGTGATGTCATAAAGGGCCTGCTGATCAATGGGCAGCTTTCTAATTGGCTGCTGTATTTGATTGACAGATGGAAGCTGGCAGCTGATTGGCTGTCTAGCCTAAAGTGCTTTACACACCTCCCTGATGGTACCACTGGCTAAGACTCCACCTCAGCTCATTGGGTAATGAAAAATTTAAAACAATTGATGGATGAAAGCAGGCAGGCCGGCCATTTTGGGACGCTCAGTGGACTTGTTTAATGCAATGCACCATTGTATATTCACATGCATTCGCTTCATGCTGTAATCACTGTGCATAAAAATTTGGAAACATGGCATACAGTGTATCATTTGGTGTCTAAGTCATGTTTCCCATATTTTCCCTTCCCAGATACAAGCCCGTTTGAGTGTTTGGGGCACTTTTTATCTAAAATCATCCTACAGGGCCTAACTGCATATGCTAAAGCCTGCCTATTTTGAATGGTGTAGTGGCCCCTGCAACCTCCAAAAATATCAGGACTTACTTCCCCAATAACCTGCTAACTCACCCCTGAAATACATACTTATTCACCCAATTTTGTTCATTGAACTCATTTCTCATTTGAAATGCCCATTTTTTGGGGGCCAGAAATGTGCCTCTTTAAAAAGTGATTTCTAAGATACCCCACTTTTGCGTGTCGGACCTCAACTTTTCCCGTAAACGCAGAAAAACCGCAATTTTCAGGAGAAACGAGACAGACATCCCCTCCCTCTGCCACCCACTCGCCCAACTGAAAGCCAGCCATTAGACATGCACAGATAGTTCTGAGGGTCTGTCTGTGATGTCATAAAGGGCCTGCTGATCAATGGGCAGCTTTCTGATTGGCTGCTGTATTTGATTGACAGATGGAAGCTGGCAGCTGATTGGCTGTCTAGCCTAAAGTGCTTTACACACCTCCCTGATGGTACCACTGGCTAAGACTCCACCTCAGCTCATTGGGTAATGAAAAATTTAGAACAATTGATGGATGAAAGCAGGCAGGCCAGCCATTTTGGGACGCTCATTGGACTTGTTTAATGCAATGCACCTTTGTATTTTCACATGCATTCGCTTCATGCTGTAACCACTGTGCATACAAATTTGGAAACATGGCATACAGTGTATCATTCGGTGTCTAAGTCATGTTTCCCATATTTTCCCTTCCCAGATACAAGCCCGTTTGAGTGTTTGGGGCACTTTTTAGCTAAAATCATCCTACAGGGCCTAACTGCATATGCTAAAGCCTGCCTATTTTGAATGGTGTAGTTGCCCCTGCAACCTCCAAAAATATCAGGACTTACTTCCCCAATAACCTGCTAACTCACCCCTGAAATACATACTTATTCACCCTATTTTGTTCATTGGACTCATTTCTCATTTGAAATGCCCATTTTTGGGGAGCCAGAAATGTGCGTCTTTAAAAGGTGATTTCTACGATACCCCACTTTTGCACGCCGGACCTCAACTTTTCCCGTAAACGCAGAAAAACCGCAATTTTCAGGAGAAACGAGACAGACATCCCCTCCCTCTGCCACCCACCCGCCCAACTGAAAGCCAGCCATTAGACATGCACAGATAGTTCTGAGGGTCTGTCTGTGATGTCATAAAGGGCCTGCTGATCAATGGGCAGCTTTCTGATTGGCTGCTGTATTTGATTGACAGATGGAAGCTGGCAGCTGATTGGCTGTCTAACCTAAAGTGCTTTACACACATCCCTGATGATGCCACTGGCTAAGACTCCACCTCAGCTCATTGGGTAATGAAAAATTTAGAACAATTGATGGATGAAAGCAGGCAGGCCGGCCATTTTGGAACGCTCATTGGACTTGTTTAATGCAATGCACCTTTGTATTTTCACATGCATTCGCTTCATGCTGTAACCACTGTGCATACAAATTTGGAAACATGGCATACAGTGTATCATTTGGTGTCTAAGTCATGTTTCCGATATTTTCCCTTCCCAGATACAAGCCCGTTTGAGTGTTTGGGGCACTTTTTAGCTAAAATCATCCTACAGGGCCTAACTGCATATGCTAAAGCCTGCCTATTTTGAATGGTGTAGTGGCCCCTGCAACCTCCAAAAATATCAGGACTTACTTCCCCAATAACCTGCTAACTCACCCCTGAAATACATACTTATTCACGCTATTTTGTTCATTGGACTCATTTCTCATTTGAAATGCCCATTTTTGGGGGGCCAGAAATGTGCGTCTTTAAAAGGTGATTTCTACAATACCCCACTTTTGCGCGTCGGACCTCAACTTTTCCCGTAAACGCAGAAAAACCGCAATTTTCAGGAGAAACGAGACAGACATCCCCTCCCTCTGCCACCCACCCGCCCAACTGAAAGCCAGCCATTAGACATGCACAGATAGTTCTGAGGGTCTGTCTGTGATGTCATAAAGGGCCTGCTGATCAACGGGCAGCTTTCTGATTGGCTGCTGTATTTGAATGACAGATGGAAGCTGGCAGCTGATTGGCTGTCTAGCCTAAAGTGCTTTACACACCTCCCTGATGGTACCACTGGCTAAGACTCCACCTCAGCTCATTGGGTAATGAAAAATTTAGAACAATTGGTGGATGAAAGCAGGCAGGCCGGCCATTTTGGGACGCTCATTGGACTTGTTTAATGCAATGCACCTTTGTATTTTCACATGCATTCGCTTCATGCTGTAACCACTGTGCATAAAAATTTGGAAACATGGCATACAGTGTATCATTTGGTGTCTAAGTCATGTTTCCCATATTTTCCTTTCCCAGATACAAGCACGTTTGAGTGTTTGGGGCACTTTTTAGCTAAAATCATCCTACAGGGCCTAACTGCATATGCTAAAGCCTGCCTATTTTGAATGGTGTAGTGGCCCCTGCAACCTCCAAAAATTTCAGGACTTACTTCCCCAATAACCTGCTAACTCACCCCTGAAATACATACTTATTCACGCTATTTTGTTCATTGGACTCATTTCTCATTTGAAATGCAAATTTTTGGGGAGCCAGAAATGTGCGTCTTTAAAAGGTGATTTCTATGATACCCCACTTTTGCGCGTCGGACCTCAACTTTTCCCGTAAACGCAGAAAAACCGCAATTTTCAGGAGAAACGAGACAGACATCCCCTCCCTCTGCCACCCACCCGCCCAACTGACAGCCAGCCATTAGACATGCACAGATAGTTCTGAGGGTCTGTCTGTGATGTCATAAAGGGCCTGCTGATCAATGGGCAGCTTTCTGATTGGCTGCTGTATTTGATTGACAGAAGGAAGCTGGCAGCTGATTGGCTATCTAGGCTAAAGTGCTTTACACACCTCCCTGATGATACCACTGGCTAAGACTCCACCTCAGCTCATTGGGTAATGAAAAATTTAGAACAATTGATGGATGAAAGCAGGCAGGCCGGCCATTTTGGGACGCTCAGTGGACTTGTTTAATGCAATGCACCTTTGTATATTCACATGCATTCGCTTCATGCTGTAACCACTGTGCATAAAAATTTGGAAACATGGCATACAGTGTATCATTTGGTGTCTAAGTCAGGTTTCCCATATTTTCCCTTCCCAGATACAAGCCCGTTTGAGTGTTTGGGGCACTTTTTAGCTAAAATCATCCTACAGGGCCTAACTGCATATGCTAAAGCCTGCCTATTTTGAATGGTGTAGTGGCCCCTGCAACCTCCAAAAATTTCAGGACTTACTTCCCCAATAACCTGCTAACTCACCCCTGAAATACATACTTATTCACCCTATTTTGTTCATTGGACTCATTTTTCATTTGAAATGCCCATTTTTGGGGGGCCAGAAATGTGCGTCTTTAAAAGGTGATTTCTACGATACCCCACTTTTGCGCGTCGGACCTCAACTTTTCCCGTAAATGCAGAAAAAACGCAATTTTCAGGAGAAACGAGACAGACATCCCCTCCCTCTGCCACCCACCCGCCCAACTGAAAGCCAGCCATTAGACATGCACAGATAGTTCTGAGGGTCTGTCTATGATGTCATAAAGGGCCTGCTGATCAATGGGCAGCTTTCTGATTGGCTGCTGTATTTGATTGACAGATGGAAGCTGGCAGCTGATTGGCTGTCTAGCCTAAAGTGCTTTACACACCTCCCTGATGGTACCACTGGCTAAGACTCCACCTCAGCTCATTGGGTAATGAAAAATTTAGAACAATTGATGGATGAAAGCAGGCAGGCCGGCCATTTTGGGACGCTCAGTGGACTTGTTTAATGCAATGCACCTTTGTATATTCACATGCATTCGCTTCATGCTGTAACCACTGTGCATACAAATTTGGAAACATGGCATACAGTGTATCATTTGGTGTCTAAGTCATGTTTCCCATATTTTCCCTTCCCAGATACAAGCCCGTTTGAGTGTTTGGGGCACTTTTTAGCTAAAATCATCCTACAGGGCCTAACTGCATATGCTAAAGCCTGCCTATTTTGAATGGTGTAGTGGCCCCTGCAACCTCCAAAAATATCAGGACTTACTTCCCCAATAACCTGCTAACTCACCCCTGAAATACATACTTATTCACCCTATTTTGTTCATTGGACTCATTTCTCATTTGAAATGCAAATTTTTGGGGAGCCAGAAATGTGCGTCTTTAAAAGGTGATTTCTACTATACCCCACTTTTGCGCGTCGGACCTCAACTTTTCCCGTAAACGCAGAAAAACTGCAATTTTCAGGAGAAACGAGACAGACATCCCCTCCCTCTGCCACCCACCCGCCCAACTGAAAGCCAGCCATTAGACATGCACAGATAGTTCTGAAGGTCTGTCTGTGATGTCATAAAGGGCCTGCTGATCAATGGGCAGCTTTCTGATTGGCTGCTGTATTTGATTGACAGATGGAAGCTGGCAGCTGATTGGCTGTCTAGCCTAAAGTGCTTTACACACCTCCCTGATGGTACCACTGGCTAAGACTCCACCTCAGCTCATTGGGTAATGAAAAATTTAAAACAATTGATGGATGAAAGCAGGCAGGCCGGCCATTTTGGGACGCTCAGTGGACTTGTTTAATGCAATGCACCATTGTATATTCACATGCATTCGCTTCATGCTGTAATCACTGTGCATAAAAATTTGGAAACATGGCATACAGTGTATCATTTGGTGTCTAAGTCATGTTTCCCATATTTTCCCTTCCCAGATACAAGCCCGTTTGAGTGTTTGGGGCACTTTTTAGCTAAAATCATCCTACAGGGCCTAACTGCATATGCTAAAGCCTGCCTATTTTGAATGGTGTAGTGGCCCCTGCAACCTCCAAAAATATCAGGACTTACTTCCCCAATAACCTGCTAACTCACCCCTGAAATACATACTTATTCACCCAATTTTGTTCATTGGACTCATTTCTCATTTGAAATGCCCATTTTTTGGGGGCCAGAAATGTGCCTCTTTAAAAAGTGATTTCTAAGATACCCCACTTTTGCGTGTCGGACCTCAACTTTTCCCGTAAACGCAGAAAAACCGCAATTTTCAGGAGAAACGAGACAGACATCCCCTCCCTCTGCCACCCACCCGCCCAACTGAAAGCCAGCCATTAGACATGCACAGATAGTTCTGAGGGTCTGTCTGTGATGTCATAAAGGGCCTGCTGATCAATGGGCAGCTTTCTGATTGGCTGCTGTATTTGATTGACAGATGGAAGCTGGCAGCTGATTGGCTGTCTAGCCTAAAGTGCTTTACACACCTCCCTGATGGTACCACTGGCTAAGACTCCACCTCAGCTCATTGGGTAATGAAAAATTTAGAACAATTGATGGATGAAAGCAGACAGGCCAGCCATTTTGGGATGCTCATTGGACTTGTTTAATGCAATGCACCTTTGTATTTTCACATGCATTCGCTTCATGCTGTAACCACTGTGCATAAAAATTTGGAAACATGGCATACAGTGTATCATTCGGTGTCTAAGTCATGTTTCCCATATTTTCCCTTCCCAGATACAAGCCCGTTTGAGTGTTTGGGGCACTTTTTAGCTAAAATCATCCTACAGGGCCTAACTGCATATGCTAAAGCCTGCCTATTTTGAATGGTGTAGTGGCCCCTGCAACCTCCAAAAATTTCAGGACTTACTTCCCCAATAACCTGCTAACTCACCCCTGAAATACATACTTATTCACCCTATTTTGTTCATTGGACTCATTTTTCATTTGAAATGCCCATTTTTGGGGGGCCAGAAATGTGCGTCTTTAAAAGGTGATTTCTACGATACCCCACTTTTGCGCGTCGGACCTCAACTTTTCCCGTAAATGCAGAAAAAACGCAATTTTCAGGAGAAACGAGACAGACATCCCCTCCCTCTGCCACCCACCCGCCCAACTGAAAGCCAGCCATTAGACATGCACAGATAGTTCTGAGGGTCTGTCTATGATGTCATAAAGGGCCTGCTGATCAATGGGCAGCTTTCTGATTGGCTGCTGTATTTGATTGACAGATGGAAGCTGGCAGCTGATTGGCTGTCTAGCCTAAAGTGCTTTACACACCTCCCTGATGGTACCACTGGCTAAGACTCCACCTCAGCTCATTGGGTAATGAAAAATTTAGAACAATTGATGGATGAAAGCAGGCAGGCCGGCCATTTTGGGACGCTCAGTGGACTTGTTTAATGCAATGCACCTTTGTATATTCACATGCATTGGCTTCATGCTGTAACCACTGTGCATACAAATTTGGAAACATGGCATACAGTGTATTATTTGGTGTCTAAGTCATGTTTCCCATATTTTCCCTTCCCAGATACAAGCCCGTTTGAGTGTTTGGGGCACTTTTTAGCTAAAATCATCCTACAGGGCCTAACTGCATATGCTAAAGCCTGCCTATTTTGAATGGTGTAGTGGCCCCTGCAACCTCCAAAAATATCAGGACTTACTTCCCCAATAACCTGCTAACTCACCCCTGAAATACATACTTATTCACCCTATTTTGTTCATTGGACTCATTTCTCATTTGAAATGCAAATTTTTGGGGAGCCAGAAATGTGCGTCTTTAAAAGGTGATTTCTACTATACCCCACTTTTGCGCGTCGGACCTCAACTTTTATCGTAAACGCAGAAAAACCGCAATTTTCAGGAGAAACGAGACAGACATCCCCTCCCTCTGCCACCCACCCGCCCAACTGAAAGCCAGCCATTAGACATGCACAGATAGTTCTGAAGGTCTGTCTGTGATGTCATAAAGGGCCTGCTGATCAATGGGCAGCTTTCTGATTGGCTGCTGTATTTGATTGACAGATGGAAGCTGGCAGCTGATTGGCTGTCTAGCCTAAAGTGCTTTACACACCTCCCTGATGGTACCACTGGCTAAGACTCCACCTCAGCTCATTGGGTAATGAAAAATTTAAAACAATTGATGGATGAAAGCAGGCAGGCCGGCCATTTTGGGACGCTCAGTGGACTTGTTTAATGCAATGCACCATTGTATATTCACATGCATTCGCTTCATGCTGTAATCACTGTGCATAAAAATTTGGAAACATGGCATACAGTGTATCATTTGGTGTCTAAGTCATGTTTCCCATATTTTCCCTTCCCAGATACAAGCCCGTTTGAGTGTTTGGGGCACTTTTTAGCTAAAATCATCCTACAGGGCCTAACTGCATATGCTAAAGCCTGCCTATTTTGAATGGTGTAGTGGCCCCTGCAACCTCCAAAAATATCAGGACTTACTTCCCCAATAACCTGCTAACTCACCCCTGAAATACATACTTATTCACCCAATTTTGTTCATTGGACTCATTTCTCATTTGAAATGCCCATTTTTTGGGGGCCAGAAATGTGCCTCTTTAAAAAGTGATTTCTAAGATACCCCACTTTTGCGTGTCGGACCTCAACTTTTCCCGTAAACGCAGAAAAACCGCAATTTTCAGGAGAAACGAGACAGACATCCCCTCCCTCTGCCACCCACCCGCCCAACTGAAAGCCAGCCATTAGACATGCACAGATAGTTCTGAGGGTCTGTCTGTGATGTCATAAAGGGCCTGCTGATCAATGGGCAGCTTTCTGATTGGCTGCTGTATTTGATTGACAGATGGAAGCTGGCAGCTGATTGGCTGTCTAGCCTAAAGTGCTTTACACACCTCCCTGATGGTACCACTGGCTAAGACTCCACCTCAGCTCATTGGGTAATGAAAAATTTAGAACAATTGATGGATGAAAGCAGACAGGCCAGCCATTTTGGGATGCTCATTGGACTTGTTTAATGCAATGCACCTTTGTATTTTCACATGCATTCGCTTCATGCTGTAACCACTGTGCATAAAAATTTGGAAACATGGCATACAGTGTATCATTCGGTGTCTAAGTCATGTTTCCCATATTTTCCCTTCCCAGATACAAGCCCGTTTGAGTGTTTGGGGCACTTTTTAGCTAAAATCATCCTACAGGGCCTAACTGCATATGCTAAAGCCTGCCTATTTTGAATGGTGTAGTTGCCCCTGCAACCTCCAAAAATATCAGGACTTACTTCCCCAATAACCTGCTAACTCACCCCTGAAATACATACTTATTCACCCTATTTTGTTCATTGGACTCATTTCTGATTTGAAATGCCCATTTTTGGGGAGCCAGAAATGTGCGTCTTTAAAAGGTGATTTCTACGATACCCCACTTTTGCACGCCGGACCTCAACTTTTCCCGTAAACGTAGAAAAAACGCAATTTTCAGGAGAAACGAGACAGACATCCCCTCCCTCTGCCACCCACCCGCCCAACTGAAAGCCAGCCATTAGACATGCACAGATAGTTCTGAGGGTCTGTCTGTGATGTCATAAAGGGCCTGCTGATCAATGGGCAGCTTTCTGATTGGCTGCTGTATTTGATTGACAGATGGAAGCTGGCAGCTGATTGGCTGTCTAGCCTAAAGTGCTTTACACACCTCCCTGATGATGCCACTGGCTAAGACTCCACCTCAGCTCATTGGGTAATGAAAAATTTAGAACAATTGATGGATGAAAGCAGGCAGGCCGGCCATTTTGGAACGCTCATTGGACTTGTTTAATGCAATGCACCTTTGTATTTTCACATGCATTCGCTTCATGCTGTAACCACTGTGCATAAAAATTTGGAAACATGGCATACAGTGTATCATTTGGTGTCTAAGTCATGTTTCCCATATTTTCCTTTCCCAGATACAAGCCCGTTTGAGTGTTTGGGGCACTTTTTAGCTAAAATCATCCCACAGGGCCTAACTGCATATGCTAAAGCCTGCCTATTTTGAATGGTGTAGTGGCCCCTGCAACCTCCAAAAATTTCAGGACTTACTTCCCCAATAACCTGCTAACTCACCCCTGATATACATACTTATTCACGCTATTTTGTTCATTGGACACATTTCTCATTTGAATAGCAAATTTTTGGGGAGCCAGAAATGTGCGTCTTTAAAAGGTGATTTCTACGATACCCCACTTTTGCACGTCGGACCTCAACTTTTCCCGTAAACGCAGAAAAACCGCAATTTTCAGGAGAAACGAGACAGACATCCCCTCCCTCTGCCACCCACCCGCCCAACTGAAAGCCAGCCATTAGACATGCACAGATAGTTCTGAAGGTCTGTCTGTGATGTCATAAAGGGCCTGCTGATCAATGGGCAGCTTTCTGATTGGCTGCTGTATTTGATTGACAGATGGAAGCTGGCAGCTGATTGGCTGTCTAGCCTAAAGTGCTTTACACACCTCCCTGATGGTACCACTGGCTAAGACTCCACCTCAGCTCATTGGGTAATGAAAAATTTAAAACAATTGATGGATGAAAGCAGGCAGGCCGGCCATTTTGGGACGCTCAGTGGACTTGTTTAATGCAATGCACCATTGTATATTCACATGCATTCGCTTCATGCTGTAATCACTGTGCATAAAAATTTGGAAACATGGCATACAGTGTATCATTTGGTGTCTAAGTCATGTTTCCCATATTTTCCCTTCCCAGATACAAGCCCGTTTGAGTGTTTGGGGCACTTTTTAGCTAAAATCATCCTACAGGGCCTAACTGCATATGCTAAAGCCTGCCTATTTTGAATGGTGTAGTGGCCCCTGCAACCTCCAAAAATATCAGGACTTACTTCCCCAATAACCTGCTAACTCACCCCTGAAATACATACTTATTCACCCAATTTTGTTCATTGGACTCATTTCTCATTTGAAATGCCCATTTTTTGGGGGCCAGAAATGTGCCTCTTTAAAAAGTGATTTCTAAGATACCCCACTTTTGCGTGTCGGACCTCAACTTTTCCCGTAAACGCAGAAAAACCGCAATTTTCAGGAGAAACGAGACAGACATCCCCTCCCTCTGCCACCCACCCGCCCAACTGAAAGCCAGCCATTAGACATGCACAGATAGTTCTGAGGGTCTGTCTGTGATGTCATAAAGGGCCTGCTGATCAATGGGCAGCTTTCTGATTGGCTGCTGTATTTGATTGACAGATGGAAGCTGGCAGCTGATTGGCTGTCTAGCCTAAAGTGCTTTACACACCTCCCTGATGGTACCACTGGCTAAGACTCCACCTCAGCTCATTGGGTAATGAAAAATTTAGAACAATTGATGGATGAAAGCAGACAGGCCAGCCATTTTGGGATGCTCATTGGACTTGTTTAATGCAATGCACCTTTGTATTTTCACATGCATTCGCTTCATGCTGTAACCACTGTGCATAAAAATTTGGAAACATGGCATACAGTGTATCATTCGGTGTCTAAGTCATGTTTCCCATATTTTCCCTTCCCAGATACAAGCCCGTTTGAGTGTTTGGGGCACTTTTTAGCTAAAATCATCCTACAGGGCCTAACTGCATATGCTAAAGCCTGCCTATTTTGAATGGTGTAGTTGCCCCTGCAACCTCCAAAAATATCAGGACTTACTTCCCCAATAACCTGCTAACTCACCCCTGAAATACATACTTATTCACCCTATTTTGTTCATTGGACTCATTTCTGATTTGAAATGCCCATTTTTGGGGAGCCAGAAATGTGCGTCTTTAAAAGGTGATTTCTACGATACCCCACTTTTGCACGCCGGACCTCAACTTTTCCCGTAAACGTAGAAAAAACGCAATTTTCAGGAGAAACGAGACAGACATCCCCTCCCTCTGCCACCCACCCGCCCAACTGAAAGCCAGCCATTAGACATGCACAGATAGTTCTGAGGGTCTGTCTGTGATGTCATAAAGGGCCTGCTGATCAATGGGCAGCTTTCTGATTGGCTGCTGTATTTGATTGACAGATGGAAGCTGGCAGCTGATTGGCTGTCTAGCCTAAAGTGCTTTACACACCTCCCTGATGATGCCACTGGCTAAGACTCCACCTCAGCTCATTGGGTAATGAAAAATTTAGAACAATTGATGGATGAAAGCAGGCAGGCCGGCCATTTTGGAACGCTCATTGGACTTGTTTAATGCAATGCACCTTTGTATTTTCACATGCATTCGCTTCATGCTGTAACCACTGTGCATAAAAATTTGGAAACATGGCATACAGTGTATCATTTGGTGTCTAAGTCATGTTTCCCATATTTTCCTTTCCCAGATACAAGCCCGTTTGAGTGTTTGGGGCACTTTTTAGCTAAAATCATCCCACAGGGCCTAACTGCATATGCTAAAGCCTGCCTATTTTGAATGGTGTAGTGGCCCCTGCAACCTCCAAAAATTTCAGGACTTACTTCCCCAATAACCTGCTAACTCACCCCTGATATACATACTTATTCACGCTATTTTGTTCATTGGACACATTTCTCATTTGAATAGCAAATTTTTGGGGAGCCAGAAATGTGCGTCTTTAAAAGGTGATTTCTACGATACCCCACTTTTGCACGTCGGACCTCAACTTTTCCCGTAAACGCAGAAAAACCGCAATTTTCAGGAGAAACGAGACAGACATCCCCTCCCTCTGCCACCCACCCGCCAAACTGACAGCCAGCCATTAGACATGCACAGATAGTTCTGAGGGTCTGTCTGTGATGTCATAAAGGGCCTGCTGATCAATGGGCAGCTTTCTGATTGGCTGCTGTATTTGATTGACAGAAGGAAGCTGGCAGCTGATTGGCTATCTAGGCTAAAGTGCTTTACACACCTCCCTGATGATACCACTGGCTAAGACTCCACCTCAGCTCATTGGGTAATGAAAAATTTAGAACAATTGATGGATGAAAGCAGGCAGGCCGGCCATTTTGGGACGCTCAGTGGACTTGTTTAATGCAATGCACCTTTGTATATTCACATGCATTCGCTTCATGCTGTAACCACTGTGCATAAAAATTTGGAAACATGGCATACAGTGTATCATTTGGTGTCTAAGTCATGTTTCCCATATTTTCCCTTCCCAGATACAAGCCCGTTTGAGTGTTTGGGGCACTTTTTAGCTAAAATCATCCTACAGGGCCTAACTGCATATGCTAAAGCCTGCCTATTTTGAATGGTGTAGTGGCCCCTGCAACCTCCAAAAATATCAGGACTTACTTCCCCAATAACCTGCTAACTCACCCCTGAAATACATACTTATTCACGCTATTTTGTTCATTGGACTCATTTCTCATTTGAAATGCCCATTTTTGGGGGGCCAGAAATGTGCGTCTTTAAAAGGTGATTTCTACGATACCCCACTTTTGCGCGTCGGATCTCAACTTTTCCCGTAAACGCAGAAAAACCGCAATTTTCAGGAGAAACGAGACAGACATCCCCTCCCTCTGCCACCCACCCGCCCAACTGAAAGCCAGCCATTAGACATGCACAGATAGTTCTGAGGGTCTGTCTGTGATGTCATAAAGGGCCTGCTGATCAACGGGCAGCTTTCTGATTGGCTGCTGTATTTGATTGACAGATGGAAGCTGGCAGCTGATTGGCTGTCTAGCCTAAAGTGCTTTACACACCTCCCTGATGGTACCACTGGCTAAGACTCCACCTCAGCTCATTGGGTAATGAAAAATTTAGAACAATTGGTGTATGAAAGCAGGCCGGCCATTTTGGGACGCTCATTGGACTTGTTTAATGCAATGCACCTTTGTATTTTCACATGCATTCGCTTCATGCTGTAACCACTGTGCATAAAAATTTGGAAACATGGCATACAGTGTATCATTTGGTGTCTAAGTCATGTTTCCCATATTTTCCTTTCCCAGATACAAGCACGTTTGAGTGTTTGGGGCACTTTTTAGCTAAAATCATCCTACAGGGCCTAACTGCATATGCTAAAGCCTGCCTATTTTGAATGGTGTAGTGGCCCCTGCAACCTCCAAAAATTTCAGGACTTACTTCCCCAATAACCTGCTAACTCACCCCTGAAATACATACTTATTCACGCTATTTTGTTCATTGGACTCATTTCTCATTTGAAATGCAAATTTTTGGGGAGCCAGAAATGTGCGTCTTTAAAAGGTGATTTGTACGATACCCCACTTTTGCGCGTCGGACCTCAACTTTTCCCGTAAACGCAGAAAAACCGCAATTTTCAGGAGAAACGAGACAGACATCCCCTCCCTCTGCCACCCACCCGCCCAACTGACAGCCAGCCATTAGACATGCACAGATAGTTCTGAGGGTCTGTCTGTGATGTCATAAAGGGCCTGCTGATCAATGGGCAGCTTTCTGATTGGCTGCTGTATTTGATTGACAGAAGGAAGCTGGCAGCTGATTGGCTATCTAGGCTAAAGTGCTTTACACACCTCCCTGATGATACCACTGGCTAAGACTCCACCTCAGCTCATTGGGTAATGAAAAATTTAGAACAATTGATGGATGAAAGCAGGCAGGCCGGCCATTTTGGGACGCTCAGTGGACTTGTTTAATGCAATGCACCTTTGTATATTCACATGCATTCGCTTCATGCTGTAACCACTGTGCATAAAAATTTGGAAACATGGCATACAGTGTATCATTTGGTGTCTAAGTCAGGTTTCCCATATTTTCCCTTCCCAGATACAAGCCCGTTTGAGTGTTTGGGGCACTTTTTAGCTAAAATCATCCTACAGGGCCTAACTGCATATGCTAAAGCCTGCCTATTTTGAATGGTGTAGTGGCCCCTGCAACCTCCAAAAATTTCAGGACTTACTTCCCCAATAACCTGCTAACTCACCCCTGAAATACATACTTATTCACCCTATTTTGTTCATTGGACTCATTTTTCATTTGAAATGCCCATTTTTGGGGAGCCAGAAATTTGCGTCTTTAAAAGGTGATTTCTACGATACCCCACTTTTGCGCGTCGGACCTCAACTTTTCCCGTAAATGCAGAAAAAACGCAATTTTCAGGAGAAACGAGACAGACATCCCCTCCCTCTGCCACCCACCCGCCCAACTGAAAGCCAGCCATTAGACATGCACAGATAGTTCTGAGGGTCTGTCTATGATGTCATAAAGGGCCTGCTGATCAATGGGCAGCTTTCTGATTGGCTGCTGTATTTGATTGACAGATGGAAGCTGGCAGCTGATTGGCTGTCTAGCCTAAAGTGCTTTACACACCTCCCTGATGGTACCACTGGCTAAGACTCCACCTCAGCTCATTGGGTAATGAAAAATTTAGAACAATTGATGGATGAAAGCAGGCAGGCCGGCCATTTTGGGACGCTCAGTGGACTTGTTTAATGCAATGCACCTTTGTATTTTCACATGCATTCGCTTCATGCTGTAACCACTGTGCATACAAATTTGGAAACATGGCATACAGTGTATTTTTTGGTGTCTAAGTCATGTTTCCCATATTTTCCCTTCCCAGATACAAGCCCGTTTGAGTGTTTGGGGCACTTTTTAGCTAAAATCATCCTACAGGGCCTAACTGCATATGCTAAAGCCTGCCTATTTTGAATGGTGTAGTGGCCCCTGCAACCTCCAAAAATATCAGGACTTACTTCCCCAATAACCTGCTAACTCACCCCTGAAATACATACTTATTCACCCTATTTTGTTCATTGGACTCATTTCTCATTTGAAATGCAAATTTTTGGGGAGCCAGAAATGTGCGTCTTTAAAAGGTGATTTCTACTATACCCCACTTTTGCGCGTCGGACCTCAACTTTTCCCGTAAACGCAGAAAAAACGCAATTTTCAGGAGAAACGAGACAGACATCCCCTCCCTCTGCCACCCACCCGCCCAACTGAAAGCCAGCCATTAGACATGCACAGATAGTTCTGAAGGTCTGTCTGTGATGTCATAAAGGGCCTGCTGATCAATGGGCAGCTTTCTGATTGGCTGCTGTATTTGATTGACAGATGGAAGCTGGCAGCTGATTGGCTGTCTAGCCTAAAGTGCTTTACACACCTCCCTGATGGTACCACTGGCTAAGACTCCACCTCAGCTCATTGGGTAATGAAAAATTTAAAACAATTGATGGATGAAAGCAGGCAGGCCGGCCATTTTGGGACGCTCAGTGGACTTGTTTAATGCAATGCACCATTGTATATTCACATGCATTCGCTTCATGCTGTAATCACTGTGCATAAAAATTTGGAAACATGGCATACAGTGTATCATTTGGTGTCTAAGTCATGTTTCCCATATTTTCCCTTCCCAGATACAAGCCCGTTTGAGTGTTTGGGGCACTTTTTAGCTAAAATCATCCTACAGGGCCTAACTGCATATGCTAAAGCCTGCCTATTTTGAATGGTGTAGTGGCCCCTGCAACCTCCAAAAATATCAGGACTTACTTCCCCAATAACCTGCTAACTCACCCCTGAAATACATACTTATTCACCCAATTTTGTTCATTGGACTCATTTCTCATTTGAAATGCCCATTTTTTTGGGGGCCAGAAATGTGCCTCTTTAAAAAGTGATTTCTAAGATACCCCACTTTTGCGTGTCGGACCTCAACTTTTCCCGTAAACGCAGAAAAACCGCAATTTTCAGGAGAAACGAGACAGACATCCCCTCCCTCTGCCACCCACCCGCCCAACTGAAAGCCAGCCATTAGACATGCACAGATAGTTCTGAGGGTCTGTCTGTGATGTCATAAAGGGCCTGCTGATCAATGGGCAGCTTTCTGATTGGCTGCTGTATTTGATTGACAGATGGAAGCTGGCAGCTGATTGGCTGTCTAGCCTAAAGTGCTTTACACACCTCCCTGATCGTACCACTGGCTAAGACTCCACCTCAGCTCATTGGGTAATGAAAAATTTAGAACAATTGATGGATGAAAGCAGACAGGCCAGCCATTTTGGGATGCTCATTGGACTTGTTTAATGCAATGCACCTTTGTATTTTCACATGCATTCGCTTCATGCTGTAACCACTGTGCATAAAAATTTGGAAACATGGCATACAGTGTATCATTCGGTGTCTAAGTCATGTTTCCCATATTTTCCCTTCCCAGATACAAGCCCGTTTGAGTGTTTGGGGCACTTTTTAGCTAAAATCATCCTACAGGGCCTAACTGCATATGCTAAAGCCTGCCTATTTTGAATGGTGTAGTTGCCCCTGCAACCTCCAAAAATATCAGGACTTACTTCCCCAATAACCTGCTAACTCACCCCTGAAATACATACTTATTCACCCTATTTTGTTCATTGGACTCATTTCTGATTTGAAATGCCCATTTTTGGGGAGCCAGAAATGTGCGTCTTTAAAAGGTGATTTCTACGATACCCCACTTTTGCACGCCGGACCTCAACTTTTCCCGTAAACGTAGAAAAACCGCAATTTTCAGGAGAAACGAGACAGACATCCCCTCCCTCTGCCACCCACCCGCCCAACTGAAAGCCAGCCATTAGACATGCACAGATAGTTCTGAGGGTCTGTCTGTGATGTCATAAAGGGCCTGCTGATCAATGGGCAGCTTTCTGATTGGCTGCTGTATTTGATTGACAGATGGAAGCTGGCAGCTGATTGGCTGTCTAGCCTAAAGTGCTTTACACACCTCCCTGATGATGCCACTGGCTAAGACTCCACCTCAGCTCATTGGGTAATGAAAAATTTAGAACAATTGATGGATGAAAGCAGGCAGGCCGGCCATTTTGGAACGCTCATTGGACTTGTTTAATGCAATGCACCTTTGTATTTTCACATGCATTCGCTTCATGCTGTAACCACTGTGCATAAAAATTTGGAAACATGGCATACAGTGTATCATTTGGTGTCTAAGTCATGTTTCCCATATTTTCCTTTCCCAGATACAAGCCCGTTTGAGTGTTTGGGGCACTTTTTAGCTAAAATCATCCTACAGGGCCTAACTGCATATGCTAAAGCCTGCCTATTTTGAATGGTGTAGTGGCCCCTGCAACCTCCAAAAATTTCAGGACTTACTTCCCCAATAACCTGCTAACTCACCCCTGATATACATACTTATTCACGCTATTTTGTTCATTGGACACATTTCTCATTTGAATAGCAAATTTTTGGGGAGCCAGAAATGTGCGTCTTTAAAAGGTGATTTCTACGATACCCCACTTTTGCACGTCGGACCTCAACTTTTCCCGTAAACGCAGAAAAACCGCAATTTTCAGGAGAAACGAGACAGACATCCCCTCCCTCTGCCACCCACCCGCCCAACTGACAGCCAGCCATGAGACATGCACAGATAGTTCTGAGGGTCCTTCTGTGATGTCATAAAGGGCCTGCTGATCAATGGGCAGCTTTCTGATTAGCTGCTGTATTTGATTGACAGAAGGAAGCTGGCAGCTGATTGGCTATCTAGGCTAAAGTGCTTTACACACCTCCCTGATGATACCACTGGCTAAGACTCCATCTCAGCTCATTGGGTAATGAAAAATTTAGAACAATTGATGGATGAAAGCAGGCAGGCCGGCCATTTTGGGACGCTCAGTGGACTTGTTTAATGCAATGCACCTTTGTATATTCACATGCATTCGCTTCATGCTGTAACCACTGTGCATAAAAATTTGGAAACATGGCATACAGTGTATCATTTGGTGTCTAAGTCATGTTTCCCATATTTTCCCTTCCCAGATACAAGCCCGTTTGAGTGTTTGGGGCACTTTTTAGCTAAAATCATCCTACAGGGCCTAACTGCATATGCTAAAGCCTGCCTATTTTGAATGGTGTAGTGGCCCCTGCAACCTCCAAAAATATCAGGACTTACTTCCCCAATAACCTGCTAACTCACCCCTGAAATACATACTTATTCACGCTATTTTGTTCATTGGACTCATTTCTCATTTGAAATGCCCATTTTTGGGGGGCCAGAAATGTGCGTCTTTAAAAGGTGATTTCTACGATACCCCACTTTTGCGCGTCGGACCTCAACTTTTCCCGTAAACGCAGAAAAACCGCAATTTTCAGGAGAAACGAGACAGACATCCCCTCCCTCTGCCACCCACCCGCCCAACTGAAAGCCAGCCATTAGACATGCACAGATAGTTCTGAGGGTCTGTCTGTGATGTCATAAAGGGCCTGCTGATCAACGGGCAGCTTTCTGATTGGCTGCTGTATTTGATTGACAGATGGAAGCTGGCAGCTGATTGGCTGTCTAGCCTAAAGTGCTTTACACACCTCCCTGATGGTACCACTGGCTAAGACTCCACCTCAGCTCATTGGGTAATGAAAAATTTAGAACAATTGGTGTATGAAAGCAGGCCGGCCATTTTGGGACGCTCATTGGACTTGTTTAATGCAATGCACCTTTGTATTTTCACATGCATTCGCTTCATGCTGTAACCACTGTGCATAAAAATTTGGAAACATGGCATACAGTGTATCATTTGGTGTCTAAGTCATGTTTCCCATATTTTCCTTTCCCAGATACAAGCACGTTTGAGTGTTTGGGGCACTTTTTAGCTAAAATCATCCTACAGGGCCTAACTGCATATGCTAAAGCCTGCCTATTTTGAATGGTGTAGTGGCCCCTGCAACCTCCAAAAATTTCAGGACTTACTTCCCCAATAACCTGCTAACTCACCCCTGAAATACATACTTATTCACGCTATTTTGTTCATTGGACTCATTTCTCATTTGAAATGCAAATTTTTGGGGAGCCAGAAATGTGCGTCTTTAAAAGGTGATTTCTACGATACCCCACTTTTGCGCGTCGGACCTCAACTTTTCCCGTAAACGCAGAAAAACCGCAATTTTCAGGAGAAACGAGACAGACATCCCCTCCCTCTGCCACCCACCCGCCCAACTGACAGCCAGCCATTAGACATGCACAGATAGTTTTGAGGGTCTGTCTGTGATGTCATAAAGGGCCTGCTGATCAATGGGCAGCTTTCTGATTGGCTGCTGTATTTGATTGACAGAAGGAAGCTGGCAGCTGATTGGCTATCTAGGCTAAAGTGCTTTACACACCTCCCTGATGATACCACTGGCTAAGACTCCACCTCAGCTCATTGGGTAATGAAAAATTTAGAACAATTGATGGATGAAAGCAGGCAGGCCGGCCATTTTGGGACGCTCAGTGGACTTGTTTAATGCAATGCACCTTTGTATATTCACATGCATTCGCTTCATGCTGTAACCACTGTGCATAAACATTTGGAAACATGGCATACAGTGTATCATTTGGTGTCTAAGTCAGGTTTCCCATATTTTCCCTTCCCAGATACAAGCCCGTTTGAGTGTTTGGGGCACTTTTTAGCTAAAATCATCCTACAGGGCCTAACTGCATATGCTAAAGCCTGCCTATTTTGAATGGTGTAGTGGCCCCTGCAACCTCCAAAAATTTCAGGACTTACTTCCCCAATAACCTGCTAACTCACCCCTGAAATACATACTTATTCACCCTATTTTGTTCATTGGACTCATTTTTCATTTGAAATGCCCATTTTTGGGGAGCCAGAAATGTGCGTCTTTAAAAGGTGATTTCTACGATACCCCACTTTTGCGCGTCGGACCTCAACTTTTCCCGTAAATGCAGAAAAAACGCAATTTTCAGGAGAAACGAGACAGACATCCCCTCCCTCTGCCACCCACCCGCCCAACTGAAAGCCAGCCATTAGACATGCACAGATAGTTCTGAGGGTCTGTCTATGATGTCATAAAGGGCCTGCTGATCAATGGGCAGCTTTCTGATTGGCTGCTGTATTTGATTGACAGATGGAAGCTGGCAGCTGATTGGCTGTCTAGCCTAAAGTGCTTTACACACCTCCCTGATGGTACCACTGGCTAAGACTCCACCTCAGCTCATTGGGTAATGAAAAATTTAGAACAATTGATGGATGAAAGCAGGCAGGCCGGCCATTTTGGGACGCTCAGTGGACTTGTTTAATGCAATGCACCTTTGTATATTCACATGCATTCGCTTCATGCTGTAACCACTGTGCATACAAATTTGGAAACATGGCATACAGTGTATTTTTTGGTGTCTAAGTCATGTTTCCCATATTTTCCCTTCCCAGATACAAGCCCGTTTGAGTGTTTGGGGCACTTTTTAGCTAAAATCATCCTACAGGGCCTAACTGCATATGCTAAAGCCTGCCTATTTTGAATGGTGTAGTGGCCCCTGCAACCTCCAAAAATATCAGGACTTACTTCCCCAATAACCTGCTAACTCACCCCTGAAATACATACTTATTCACCCTATTTTGTTCATTGGACTCATTTCTCATTTGAAATGCAAATTTTTGGGGAGCCAGAAATGTGCGTCTTTAAAAGGTGATTTCTACTATACCCCACTTTTGCGCGTCGGACCTCAACTTTTATCGTAAACGCAGAAAAACCGCAATTTTCAGGAGAAACGAGACAGACATCCCCTCCCTCTGCCACCCACCCGCCCAACTGAAAGCCAGCCATTAGACATGCACAGATAGTTCTGAAGGTCTGTCTGTGATGTCATAAAGGGCCTGCTAATCAATGGGCAGCTTTCTGATTGGCTGCTGTATTTGATTGACAGATGGAAGCTGGCAGCTGATTGGCTGTCTAGCCTAAAGTGCTTTACACACCTCCCTGATGGTACCACTGGCTAAGACTCCACCTCAGTTCATTGGGTAATGAAAAATTTAAAACAATTGATGGATGAAAGCAGGCAGGCCGGCCATTTTGGGACGCTCAGTGGACTTGTTTAATGCAATGCACCATTGTATATTCACATGCATTCGCTTCATGCTGTAATCACTGTGCATAAAAATTTGGAAACATGGCATACAGTGTATCATTTGGTGTCTAAGTCATGTTTCCCATATTTTCCCTTCCCAGATACAAGCCCGTTTGAGTGTTTGGGGCACTTTTTAGCTAAAATCATCCTACAGGGCCTAACTGCATATGCTAAAGCCTGCCTATTTTGAATGGTGTAGTGGCCCCTGCAACCTCCAAAAATATCAAGACTTACTTCCCCAATAACCTGC
This sequence comes from Crinia signifera, assembly GCF_055691185.1. Lineage (NCBI taxonomy): Eukaryota > Metazoa > Chordata > Amphibia > Anura > Myobatrachidae > Crinia > Crinia signifera. Next base: position 44,385,613 of record NC_139222.1, read on the forward strand.
TAACTCACCCCTGAAATACATACTTATTCACCCAATTTTGTTCATTGGACTCATTTCTCATTTGAAATGCCCATTTTTGGGGGGCCAGAAATGTGCATCTTTAAAGGGTGATTTCTACGATACCCCACTTTTGCGCGTCGGACCTCAACTTTTCCCGTAAACGCAGAAAAACCGCAATTTTCAGGAGAAACGAGACAGACATCCCCTCCCTCTGCCACCCACCCGCCCAACTGAAAGCCAGCCATTAGACATGCACAGATAGTTCTGAGGGTCTGTCTGTGATGTCATAAAGGGCCTGCTGATCAACGGGCAGCTTTCTGATTGGCTGCTGTATTTGATTGACAGATGGAAGCTGGCAGCTGACTGGCTGTCTAGGCTAAAGTGCTTTACACACCTCCCTGATGGTACCACTGGCTAAGACTCCACCTCAGCTCATTGGGTAATGAAAAATTTAGAACAATTGATGGATGAAAGCAGGCAGGCCGGCCATTTTGGGACGCTCAGTGGACTTGTTTAATGCAATGCACCTTTGTATATTCACATGCATTCGCTTCATGCTGTAACCACTGTGCATAAAAATTTGGAAACATGGCATACAGTGTATCATTTGGTGTCTAAGTCATGTTTCCCATATTTTCCCTTCCCAGATTCCCATCCCAGATACAAGCCCGTTTGAGTGTTTGGGGCACTTTTTAGCTAAAATCATCCTACAGGGCCTAACTGCATATGCTAAAGCCTGCCTATTTTGAATGGTGTAGTGGCCCCTGCAACCTCCAAAAATATCAGGACTTAATTCCCCAATAACCTGCTAACTCACCCCTGAAATACATACTTATTCACCCAATTTTGTTCATTGGACTCATTTCTCATTTGAAATGCCCATTTTTGGGGGGGCCAGAAATGTGCGTCTTTAAAAGGTGATTTCTACGATACCCCACTTTTGCGCGTCGGACCTCAACTTTTCCCGTAAACGCAGAAAAACCGCAATTTTCAGGAGAAACGAGACAGACATCCCCTCCCTCTGCCACCCACCCGCCCAACTGAAAGCCAGCCATTAGACATGCACAGATAGTTCTGAGGGTCTGTCTGTGATGTCATAAAGGGCCTGCTGATCAATGGGCATCTTTCTGATTGGCTGCTGTATTTGATTGACAGATGGAAGCTGGCAGCTGATTGGCTGTCTAGCCTAAAGTGCTTTACACACCTCCCTGATGGTACCACTGGCTAAGACTCCACCTCAGCTCATTGGGTAATTAAAAATATAGAACAATTGATGGATGAAAGCAGGCAGGCCGGCCATTTTGGGACGCTCATTGGACTTGTTTAATGCAATGCACCTTTGTATTTTCACATGCATTCGCTTCATGCTGTAACCACTGTGCATAAAAATTTGGAAACATGGCATACAGTGTATCATTTGGTGTCTAAGTCATGTTTCCCATATTTTCCCTTCCCAGATACAAGCCCGTTTGAGTGTTTGGGGCACTTTTTAGCTAAAATCATCCTACAGGGCCTAACTGCATATGCTAAAGCCTGCCTATTTTGAATGGTGTAGTGGCCCCTGCAACCTCCAAAAATTTCAGGACTTACTTCCCCAATAACCTGCTAACTCACCCCTGAAATACATACTTATTCACGCTATTTTGTTCATTGGACTCATTTCTCATTTGAAATGCAAATTTTTGGGGAGCCAGAAATGTGCGTCTTTAAAAGGTGATTTCTACGATACCCCACTTTTGCGCGTCGGACCTCAACTTTTCCCGTAAACGCAGAAAAACCGCAATTTTCAGGAGAAACGAGACAGACATCCCCTCCCTCTGCCACCCACCCGCCCAACTGACAGCCAGCCATTAGACATGCACAGATAGTTCTGAGGGTCTGTCTGTGATGTCATAAAGGTCCTGCTGATCAATGGGCAGCTTTCAAATTGGCTGCTGTATTTGATTGACAGATGGAAGCTGGCAGCTGATAAGCTGTCTAGCCTAAAGTGCTTTACACACCTCCCTGATGATACCACTGGCTAAGACTCCACCTCAGCTCATTGGGTAATGAAAAATTTAGAACAATTGATGGATGAAAGCAGGCAGGCCGTCCATTTTGGGACGCTCAGTGGACTTGTTTAATGCAATGCACCTTTGTATATTCACATGCATTCGCTTCATGCTGTAACCACTGTGCATAAAAATTTGGAAACATGGCATACAGTGTATCATTTGGTGTCTAAGTCATGTTTCCCATATTTTCCCTTCCCAGATACAAGCCCGTTTGAGTGTTTGGGGCACTTTTTAGCTAAAATCATCCTACAGGGCCTAACTGCATATGCTAAAGCCTGCCTATTTTGAATGGTGTAGTGGCCCCTGCAACCTCCAAAAATATCAGGACTTACTTCCCCAATAACCTGCTAACTCACCCCTGAAATACATACTTATTCACCCTATTTTGTTCATTGGACTCATTTTTCATTTGAAATGCCCATTTTTGGGGAGCCAGAAATGTGCGTCTTTAAAAGGTGATTTCTACGATACCCCACTTTTGCGCGTCGGACCTCAACTTTTCCCGTAAATGCAGAAAAAACGCAATTTTCAGGAGAAACGAGACAGACATCCCCTCCCTCTGCCACCCACCCGCCCAACTGAAAGCCAGCCATTAGACATGCACAGATAGTTCTGAGGGTCTGTCTATGATGTCATAAAGGGCCTGCTGATCAATGGGCAGCTTTCTGATTGGCTGCTGTATTTGATTGACAGATGGAAGCTGGCAGCTGATTGGCTGTCTAGCCTAAAGTGCTTTACACACCTCCCTGATGGTACCACTGGCTAAGACTCCACCTCAGCTCACTGGGTAATGAAAAATTTAGAACAATTGATGGATGAAAGCAGGCAGGCCGGCCATTTTGGGACGCTCAGTGGACTTGTTTAATGCAATGCACCTTTGTATATTCACATGCATTCGCTTCATGCTGTAACCACTGTGCATACAAATTTGGAAACATGGCATACAGTGTATTATTTGGTGTCTAAGTCATGTTTCCCATATTTTCCCTTCCCAGATACAAGCCCGTTTGAGTGTTTGGGGCACTTTTTAGCTAAAATCATCCTACAGGGCCTAACTGCATATGCTAAAGCCTGCCTATTTTGAATGGTGTAGTGGCCCCTGCAACCTCCAAAAATATCAGGACTTACTTCCCCAATAACCTGCTAACTCACCCCTGAAATACATACTTATTCACCCTATTTTGTTCATTGGACTCATTTCTCATTTGAAATGCAAATTTTTGGGGAGCCAGAAATGTGCGTCTTTAAAAGGTGATTTCTACTATACCCCACTTTTGCGCGTCGGACCTCAACTTTTCCCGTAAACGCAGAAAAACCGCAATTTTCAGGAGAAACGAGACAGACATCCCCTCCCTCTGCCACCCACCCGCCCAACTGAAAGCCAGCCATTAGACATGCACAGATAGTTCTGAAGGTCTGTCTGTGATGTCATAAAGGGCCTGCTGATCAATGGGCAGCTTTCTGATTGGCTGCTGTATTTGATTGACAGATGGAAGCTGGCAGCTGATTGGCTGTCTAGCCTAAAGTGCTTTACACACCTCCCTGATGGTACCACTGGCTAAGACTCCACCTCAGCTCATTGGGTAATGAAAAATTTAAAACAATTGATGGATGAAAGCAGGCAGGCCGGCCATTTTGGGACGCTCAGTGGACTTGTTTAATGCAATGCACCATTGTATATTCACATGCATTCGCTTCATGCTGTAATCACTGTGCATAAAAATTTGGAAACATGGCATACAGTGTATCATTTGGTGTCTAAGTCATGTTTCCCATATTTTCCCTTCCCAGATACAAGCCCGTTTGAGTGTTTGGGGCACTTTTTAGCTAAAATCATCCTACAGGGCCTAACTGCATATGCTAAAGCCTGCCTATTTTGAATGGTGTAGTGGCCCCTGCAACCTCCAAAAATATCAGGACTTACTTCCCCAATAACCTGCTAACTCACCCCTGAAATACATACTTATTCACCCAATTTTGTTTATTGGACTCATTTCTCATTTGAAATGCCCATTTTTTGGGGGCCAGAAATGTGCGTCTTTAAAAAGTGATTTCTAAGATACCCCACTTTTGCGTGTCGGACCTCAACTTTTCCCGTAAACGCAGAAAAACCGCAATTTTCAGGAGAAACGAGACAGACATCCCCTCCCTCTGCCACCCACCCGCCCAACTGAAAGCCAGCCATTAGACATGCACAGATAGTTCTGAGGGTCTGTCTGTGATGTCATAAAGGGCCTGCTGATCAATGGGCAGCTTTCTGATTGGCTGCTGTATTTGATTGACAGATGGAAGCTGGCAGCTGATTGGCTGTCTAGCCTAAAGTGCTTTACACACCTCCCTGATGGTACCACTGGCTAAGACTCCACCTCAGCTCATTGGGTAATGAAAAATTTAGAACAATTGATGGATGAAAGCAGGCAGGCCAGCCATTTTGGGACGCTCATTGGACTTGTTTAATGCAATGTACCTTTGTATTTTCACATGCATTCGCTTCATGCTGTAACCACTGTGCATAAAAATTTGGAAACATGGCATACAGTGTATCATTCGGTGTCTAAGTCATGTTTCCCATATTTTCCCTTCCCAGATACAAGCCCGTTTGAGTGTTTGGGGCACTTTTTAGCTAAAATCATCCTACAGGGCCTAACTGCATATGCTAAAGCCTGCCTATTTTGAATGGTGTAGTTGCCCCTGCAACCTCCAAAAATATCAGGACTTACTTCCCCAATAACCTGCTAACTCACCCCTGAAATACATACTTATTCACCCTATTTTGTTCATTGGACTCATTTCTGATTTGAAATGCCCATTTTTGGGGAGCCAGAAATGTGCGTCTTTAAAAGGTGATTTCTACGATACCCCACTTTTGCACGCCGGACCTCAACTTTTCCCGTAAACGCAGAAAAACCGCAATTTTCAGGAGAAACGAGACAGACATCCCCTCCCTCTGCCACCCACCCGCCCAACTGAAAGCCAGCCATTAGACATGCACAGATAGTTCTGAGGGTCTGTCTGTGATGTCATAAAGGGCCTGCTGATCAATGGGCAGCTTTCTGATTGGCTGCTGTATTTGATTGACAGATGGAAGCTGGCAGCTGATTGGCTGTCTAGCCTAAAGTGCTTTACACACCTCCCTGATGATGCCACTGGCTAAGACTCCACCTCAGCTCATTGGGTAATGAAAAATTTAGAACAATTGATGGATGAAAGCAGGCAGGCCGGCCATTTTGGAACGCTCATTGGACTTGTTTAATGCAATGCACCTTTGTATTTTCACATGCATTCGCTTCATGCTGTAACCACTGTGCATACAAATTTGGAAACATGGCATACAGTGTATCATTTGGTGTCTAAGTCATGTTTCCGATATTTTCCCTTCCCAGATACAAGCCCGTTTGAGTGTTTGGGGCACTTTTTAGCTAAAATCATCCTACAGGGCCTAACTGCATATGCTAAAGCCTGCCTATTTTGAATGGTGTAGTGGCCCCTGCAACCTCCAAAAATATCAGGACTTACTTCCCCAATAACCTGCTAACTCACCCCTGAAATACATACTTATTCACGCTATTTTGTTCATTGGACTCATTTCTCATTTGAAATGCCCATTTTTGGGGGGCCAGAAATGTGCGTCTTTAAAAGGTGATTTCTACGATACCCCACTTTTGCGCGTCGGACCTCAACTTTTCCCGTAAACGCAGAAAAACCGCAATTTTCAGGAGAAACGAGACAGACATCCCCTCCCTCTGCCACCCACCCGCCCAACTGAAAGCCAGCCATTAGACATGCACAGATAGTTCTGAGGGTCTGTCTGTGATGTCATAAAGGGCCTGCTGATCAACGGGCAGCTTTCTGATTGGCTGCTGTATTTGAATGACAGATGGAAGCTGGCAGCTGATTGGCTGTCTAGCCTAAAGTGCTTTACACACCTCCCTGATGGTACCACTGGCTAAGACTCCACCTCAGCTCATTGGGTAATGAAAAATTTCGAACAATTGGTGGATGAAAGCAGGCAGGCCGGCCATTTTGGGACGCTCATTGGACTTGTTTAATGCAATGCACCTTTGTATTTTCACATGCATTCGCTTCATGCTGTAACCACTGTGCATAAAAATTTGGAAACATGGCATACAGTGTATCATTTGGTGTCTAAGTCATGTTTCCCATATTTTCCTTTCCCAGATACAAGCACGTTTGAGTGTTTGGGGCACTTTTTAGCTAAAATCATCCTACAGGGCCTAACTGCATATGCTAAAGCCTGCCTATTTTGAATGGTGTAGTGGCCCCTGCAACCTCCAAAAATTTCAGGACTTACTTCCCCAATAACCTGCTAACTCACCCCTGAAATACATACTTATTCACGCTATTTTGTTCATTGGACTCATTTCTCATTTGAAATGCAAATTTTTGGGGAGCCAGAAATGTGCGTCTTTAAAAGGTGATTTCTATGATACCCCACTTTTGCGCGTCGGACCTCAACTTTTCCCGTAAACGCAGAAAAACCGCAATTTTCAGGAGAAACGAGACAGACATCCCCTCCCTCTGCCACCCACCCGCCCAACTGACAGCCAGCCATTAGACATGCACAGATAGTTCTGAGGGTCTGTCTGTGATGTCATAAAGGGCCTGCTGATCAATGGGCAGCTTTCTGATTGGCTGCTGTATTTGATTGACAGAAGGAAGCTGGCAGCTGATTGGCTATCTAGGCTAAAGTGCTTTACACACCTCCCTGATGATACCACTGGCTAAGACTCCACCTCAGCTCATTGGGTAATGAAAAATTTAGAACAATTGATGGATGAAAGCAGGCAGGCCGGCCATTTTGGGACGCTCAGTGGACTTGTTTAATGCAATGCACCTTTGTATATTCACATGCATTCGCTTCATGCTGTAACCACTGTGCATAAAAATTTGGAAACATGGCATACAGTGTATCATTTGGTGTCTAAGTCATGTTTCCCATATTTTCCCTTCCCAGATACAAGCCCGTTTGAGTGTTTGGGGCACTTTTTAGCTAAAATCATCCTACAGGGCCTAACTGCATATGCTAAAGCCTGCCTATTTTGAATGGTGTAGTGGCCCCTGCAACCTCCAAAAATTTCAGGACTTACTTCCCCAATAACCTGCTAACTCACCCCTGAAATACATACTTATTCACCCTATTTTGTTCATTGGACTCATTTTTCATTTGAAATGCCCATTTTTGGGGGGCCAGAAATGTGCGTCTTTAAAAGGTGATTTCTACGATACCCCACTTTTGCGCGTCGGACCTCAACTTTTCCCGTAAATGCAGAAAAAACGCAATTTTCAGGAGAAACGAGACAGACATCCCCTCCCTCTGCCACCCACCCGCCCAACTGAAAGCCAGCCATTAGACATGCACAGATAGTTCTGAGGGTCTGTCTATGATGTCATAAAGGGCCTGCTGATCAATGGGCAGCTTTCTGATTGGCTGCTGTATTTGATTGACAGATGGAAGCTGGCAGCTGATTGGCTGTCTAGCCTAAAGTGCTTTACACACCTCCCTGATGGTACCACTGGCTAAGACTCCACCTCAGCTCATTGGGTAATGAAAAATTTAGAACAATTGATGGATGAAAGCAGGCAGGCCGGCCATTTTGGGACGCTCAGTGGACTTGTTTAATGCAATGCACCTTTGTATATTCACATGCATTCGCTTCATGCTGTAACCACTGTGCATACAAATTTGGAAACATGGCATACAGTGTATTATTTGGTGTCTAAGTCATGTTTCCCATATTTTCCCTTCCCAGATACAAGCCCATTTGAGTGTTTGGGGCACTTTTTAGCTAAAATCATCCTACAGGGCCTAACTGCATATGCTAAAGCCTGCCTATTTTGAATGGTGTAGTGGCCCCTGCAACCTCCAAAAATATCAGGACTTACTTCCCCAATAACCTGCTAACTCACCCCTGAAATACATACTTATTCACCCTATTTTGTTCATTGGACTCATTTCTCATTTGAAATGCAAATTTTTGGGGAGCCAGAAATGTGCGTCTTTAAAAGGTGATTTCTACTATACCCCACTTTTGCGCGTCGGACCTCAACTTTTCCCGTAAACGCAGAAAAACCGCAATTTTCAGGAGAAACGAGACAGACATCCCCTCCCTCTGCCACCCACCCGCCCAACTGAAAGCCAGCCATTAGACATGCACAGATAGTTCTGAAGGTCTGTCTGTGATGTCATAAAGGGCCTGCTGATCAATGGGCAGCTTTCTGATTGGCTGCTGTATTTGATTGACAGATGGAAGCTGGCAGCTGATTGGCTGTCTAGCCTAAAGTGCTTTACACACCTCCCTGATGGTACCACTGGCTAAGACTCCACCTCAGCTCATTGGGTAATGAAAAATTTAAAACAATTGATGGATGAAAGCAGGCAGGCCGGCCATTTTGGGACGCTCAGTGGACTTGTTTAATGCAATGCACCATTGTATATTCACATGCATTCGCTTCATGCTGTAATCACTGTGCATAAAAATTTGGAAACATGGCATACAGTGTATCATTTGGTGTCTAAGTCATGTTTCCCATATTTTCCCTTCCCAGATACAAGCCCGTTTGAGTGTTTGGGGCACTTTTTAGCTAAAATCATCCTACAGGGCCTAACTGCATATGCTAAAGCCTGCCTATTTTGAATGGTGTAGTGGCCCCTGCAACCTCCAAAAATATCAGGACTTACTTCCCCAATAACCTGCTAACTCACCCCTGAAATACATACTTATTCACCCAATTTTGTTCATTGGACTCATTTCTCATTTGAAATGCCCATTTTTTGGGGGCCAGAAATGTGCCTCTTTAAAAAGTGATTTCTAAGATACCCCACTTTTGCGTGTCGGACCTCAACTTTTCCCGTAAACGCAGAAAAACCGCAATTTTCAGGAGAAACGAGACAGACATCCCCTCCCTCTGCCACCCACCCGCCCAACTGAAAGCCAGCCATTAGACATGCACAGATAGTTCTGAGGGTCTGTCTGTGATGTCATAAAGGGCCTGCTGATCAATGGGCAGCTTTCTGATTGGCTGCTGTATTTGATTGACAGATGGAAGCTGGCAGCTGATTGGCTGTCTAGCCTAAAGTGCTTTGCACACCGCCCTGATGGTACCACTGGCTAAGACTCCACCTCAGCTCATTGGGTAATGAAAAATTTAGAACAATTGATGGATGAAAGCAGGCAGGCCGGCCATTTTGGGACGCTCAGTGGACTTGTTTAATGCAATGCACCTTTGTATATTCACATGCATTCGCTTCATGCTGTAACCACTGTGCATACAAATTTGGAAACATGGCATACAGTGTATTATTTGGTGTCTAAGTCATGTTTCCCATATTTTCCCTTCCCAGATACAAGCCCGTTTGAGTGTTTGGGGCACTTTTTAGCTAAAATCATCCTACAGGGCCTAACTGCATATGCTAAAGCCTGCCTATTTTGAATGGTGTAGTGGCCCCTGCAACCTCCAAAAATATCAGGACTTACTTCCCCAATAACCTGCTAACTCACCCCTGAAATACATACTTATTCACCCTATTTTGTTCATTGGACTCATTTCTCATTTGAAATGCAAATTTTTGGGGAGCCAGAAATGTGCGTCTTTAAAAGGTGATTTCTACTATACCCCACTTTTGCGCGTCGGACCTCAACTTTTCCCGTAAACGCAGAAAAACCACAATTTTCAGGAGAAACGAGACAGACATCCCCTCCCTCTGCCACCCACCCGCCCAACTGAAAGCCAGCCATTAGACATGCACAGATAGTTCTGAAGGTCTGTCTGTGATGTCATAAAGGGCCTGCTGATCAATGGGCAGCTTTCTGATTGGCTGCTGTATTTGATTGACAGATGGAAGCTGGCAGCTGATTGGCTGTCTAGCCTAAAGTGCTTTACACACCTCCCTGATGATACCACTGGCTAAGACTCCACCTCAGCTCATTGGGTAATGAAAAATTTAAAACAATTGATGGATGAAAGCAGGCAGGCCGGCCATTTTGGGACGCTCAGTGGACTTGTTTAATGCAATGCACCATTGTATATTCACATGCATTCGCTTCATGCTGTAATCACTGTGCATAAAAATTTGGAAACATGGCATACAGTGTATCATTTGGTGTCTAAGTCATGTTTCCCATATTTTCCCTTCCCAGATACAAGCCCGTTTGAGTGTTTGGGGCACTTTTTAGCTAAAATCATCCTACAGGGCCTAACTGCATATGCTAAAGCCTGCCTATTTTAAATGGTGTAGTGGCCCCTGCAACCTCCAAAAATATCAGGACTTACTTCCCCAATAACCTGCTAACTCACCCCTGAAATACATACTTATTCACCCAATTTTGTTCATTGGACTCATTTCTCATTTGAAATGCCCATTTTTTGGGGGCCAGAAATGTGCCTCTTTAAAAAGTGATTTCTAAGATACCCCACTTTTGCGTGTCGGACCTCAACTTTTCCCGTAAACGCAGAAAAACCGCAATTTTCAGGAGAAACGAGACAGACATCCCCTCCCTCTGCCACCCACCCGCCCAACTGAAAGCCAGCCATTAGACATGCACAGATAGTTCTGAGGGTCTGTCTGTGATGTCATAAAGGGCCTGCTGATCAATGGGCAGCTTTCTGATTGGCTGCTGTATTTGATTGACAGATGGAAGCTGGCAGCTGATTGGCTGTCTAGCCTAAAGTGCTTTACACACCTCCCTGATGGTACCACTGGCTAAGACTCCACCTCAGCTCATTGGGTAATGAAAAATTTAGAACAATTGATGGATGAAAGCAGACAGGCCAGCCATTTTGGGATGCTCATTGGACTTGTTTAATGCAATGCACCTTTGTATTTTCACATGCATTCGCTTCATGCTGTAACCACTGTGCATAAAAATTTGGAAACATGGCATACAGTGTATCATTCGGTGTCTAAGTCATGTTTCCCATATTTTCCCTTCCCAGATACAAGCCCGTTTGAGTGTTTGGGGCACTTTTTAGCTAAAATCATCCTACAGGGCCTAACTGCATATGCTAAAGCCTGCCTATTTTGAATGGTGTAGTTGCCCCTGCAACCTCCAAAAATATCAGGACTTACTTCCCCAATAACCTGCTAACTCACCCCTGAAATACATACTTATTCACCCTATTTTGTTCATTGGACTCATTTCTGATTTGAAATGCCCATTTTTGGGGAGCCAGAAATGTGCGTCTTTAAAAGGTGATTTCTACGATACCCCACTTTTGCACGCCGGACCTCAACTTTTCCCGTAAACGTAGAAAAACCGCAATTTTCAGGAGAAACGAGACAGACATCCCCTCCCTCTGCCACCCACCCGCCCAACTGAAAGCCAGCCATTAGACATGCACAGATAGTTCTGAGGGTCTGTCTGTGATGTCATAAAGGGCCTGCTGATCAATGGGCAGCTTTCTGATTGGCTGCTGTATTTGATTGACAGATGGAAGCTGGCAGCTGATTGGCTGTCTAGGCTAAAGTGCTTTACACACCTCCCTGATGGTACCACTGGCTAAGACTCCACCTCAGCTCATTGGGTAATGAAAAATTTAGAACAATTGATGGATGAAAGCAGGCAGGCCGGCCATTTTGGGACGCTCAGTGGACTTGTTTAATGCAATGCACCTTTGTATATTCACATGCATTCGCTTCATGCTGTAACCACTGTGCATACAAATTTGGAAACATGGCATACAGTGTATTATTTGGTGTCTAAGTCATGTTTCCCATATTTTCCCTTCCCAGATACAAGCCCGTTTGAGTGTTTGGGGCACTTTTTAGCTAAAATCATCCTACAGGGCCTAACTGCATATGCTAAAGCCTGCCTATTTTGAATGGTGTAGTGGCCCCTGCAACCTCCAAAAATATCAGGACTTACTTCCCCAATAACCTGCTAACTCACCCCTGAAATACATACTTATTCACCCTATTTTGTTCATTGGACTCATTTCTCATTTGAAATGCAAATTTTTGGGGAGCCAGAAATGTGCGTCTTTAAAAGGTGATTTCTACTATACCCCACTTTTGCGCGTCGGACCTCAACTTTTCCCGTAAACGCAGAAAAACCGCAATTTTCAGGAGAAACGAGACAGACATCCCCTCCCTCTGCCACCCACCCGCCCAACTGAAAGCCAGCCATTAGACATGCACAGATAGTTCTGAAGGTCTGTCTGTGATGTCATAAAGGGCCTGCTGATCAATGGGCAGCTTTCTGATTGGCTGCTGTATTTGATTGACAGATGGAAGCTGGCAGCTGATTGGCTGTCTAGCCTAAAGTGCTTTACACACCTCCCTGATGGTACCACTGGCTAAGACTCCACCTCAGCTCATTGGGTAATGAAAAATTTAAAACAATTGATGGATGAAAGCAGGCAGGCCGGCCATTTTGGGACGCTCAGTGGACTGGTTTAATGCAATGCACCATTGTATATTCACATGCATTCGCTTCATGCTGTAATCACTGTGCATAAAAATTTGGAAACATGGCATACAGTGTATCATTTGGTGTCTAAGTCATGTTTCCCATATTTTCCCTTCCCAGATACAAGCCCGTTTGAGTGTTTGGGGCACTTTTTAGCTAAAATCATCCTACAGGGCCTAACTGCATATGCTAAAGCCTGCCTATTTTGAATGGTGTAGTGGCCCCTGCAACCTCCAAAAATATCAGGACTTACTTCCCCAATAACCTGCTAACTCACCCCTGAAATACATACTTATTCACCCAATTTTGTTCATTGGACTCATTTCTCATTTGAAATGCCCATTTTTTGGGGGCCAGAAATGTGCCTCTTTAAAAAGTGATTTCTAAGATACCCCACTTTTGCGTGTCGGACCTCAACTTTTCCCGTAAACGCAGAAAAACCGCAATTTTCAGGAGAAACGAGACAGACATCCCCTCCCTCTGCCACCCACCCGCCCAACTGAAAGCCAGCCATTAGACATGCACAGATAGTTCTGAGGGTCTGTCTGTGATGTCATAAAGGGCCTGCTGATCAATGGGCAGCTTTCTGATTGGCTGCTGTATTTGATTGACAGATGGAAGCTGGCAGCTGATTGGCTGTCTAGCCTAAAGTGCTTTACACACCTCCCTGATGGTACCACTGGCTAAGACTCCACCTCAGCTCATTGGGTAATGAAAAATTTAGAACAATTGATGGATGAAAGCAGGCAGGCCGGCCATTTTGGGACGCTCAGTGGACTTGTTTAATGCAATGCACCTTTGTATATTCACATGCATTCGCTTCATGCTGTAACCACTGTGCATACAAATTTGGAAACATGGCATACAGTGTATTATTTGGTGTCTAAGTCATGTTTCCCATATTTTCCCTTCCCAGATACAAGCCCGTTTGAGTGTTTGGGGCACTTTTTAGCTAAAATCATCCTACAGGGCCTAACTGCATATGCTAAAGCCTGCCTATTTTGAATGGTGTAGTGGCCCCTGCAACCTCCAAAAATATCAGGACTTACTTCCCCAATAACCTGCTAACTCACCCCTGAAATACATACTTATTCACCCTATTTTGTTCATTGGACTCATTTCTCATTTGAAATGCAAATTTTTGGGGAGCCAGAAATGTGCGTCTTTAAAAGGTGATTTCTACTATACCCCACTTTTGCGCGTCGGACCTCAACTTTTCCCGTAAACGCAGAAAAACCGCAATTTTCAGGAGAAACGAGACAGACATCCCCTCCCTCTGCCACCCACCCGCCCAACTGAAAGCCAGCCATTAGACATGCACAGATAGTTCTGAAGGTCTGTCTGTGATGTCATAAAGGGCCTGCTGATCAATGGGCAGCTTTCTGATTGGCTGCTGTATTTGATTGACAGATGGAAGCTGGCAGCTGATTGGCTGTCTAGCCTAAAGTGCTTTACACACCTCCCTGATGATACCACTGGCTAAGACTCCACCTCAGCTCATTGGGTAATGAAAAATTTAAAACAATTTAAGGATGAAAGCAGGCAGGCCGGCCATTTTGGGACGCTCAGTGGACTTGTTTAATGCAATGCACCATTGTATATTCACATGCATTCGCTTCATGCTGTAATCACTGTGCATAAAAATTTGGAAACATGGCATACAGTGTATCATTTGGTGTCTAAGTCATGTTTCCCATATTTTCCCTTCCCAGATACAAGCCCGTTTGAGTGTTTGGGGCACTTTTTAGCTAAAATCATCCTACAGGGCCTAACTGCATATGCTAAAGCCTGCCTATTTTGAATGGTGTAGTGGCCCCTGCAACCTCCAAAAATATCAGGACTTACTTCCCCAATAACCTGCTAACTCACCCCTGAAATACATACTTATTCACCCAATTTTGTTCATTGGACTCATTTCTCATTTGAAATGCCCATTTTTTGGGGGCCAGAAATGTGCCTCTTTAAAAAGTGATTTCTAAGATACCCCACTTTTGCGTGTCGGACCTCAACTTTTCCCGTAAACGCAGAAAAACCGCAATTTTCAGGAGAAACGAGACAGACATCCCCTCCCTCTGCCACCCACCCGCCCAACTGAAAGCCAGCCATTAGACATGCACAGATAGTTCTGAGGGTCTGTCTGTGATGTCATAAAGGGCCTGCTGATCAATGGGCAGCTTTCTGATTGGCTGCTGTATTTGATTGACAGATGGAAGCTGGCAGCTGATTGGCTATCTAGCCTAAAGTGCTTTACACACCTCCCTGATGGTACCACTGGCTAAGACTCCACCTCAGCTCATTGGGTAATGAAAAATTTAGAACAATTGATGGATGAAAGCAGACAGGCCAGCCATTTTGGGATGCTCATTGGACTTGTTTAATGCAATGCACCTTTGTATTTTCACATGCATTCGCTTCATGCTGTAACCACTGTGCATAAAAATTTGGAAACATGGCATACAGTGTATCATTCGGTGTCTAAGTCATGTTTCCCATATTTTCCCTTCCCAGATACAAGCCCGTTTGAGTGTTTGGGGCACTTTTTAGCTAAAATCATCCTACAGGGCCTAACTGCATATGCTAAAGCCTGCCTATTTTGAATGGTGTAGTTGCCCCTGCAACCTCCAAAAATATCAGGACTTACTTCCCCAATAACCTGCTAACTCACCCCTGAAATACATACTTATTCACCCTATTTTGTTCATTGGACTCATTTCTGATTTTAAATGCCCATTTTTGGGGAGCCAGAAATGTGCGTCTTTAAAAGGTGATTTCTACGATACCCCACTTTTGCACGCCGGACCTCAACTTTTCCCGTAAACGTAGAAAAACCGCAATTTTCAGGAGAAACGAGACAGACATCCCCTCCCTCTGCCACCCACCCGCCCAACTGAAAGCCAGCCATTAGACATGCACAGATAGTTCTGAGGGTCTGTCTGTGATGTCATAAAGGGCCTGCTGATCAATGGGCAGCTTTCTGATTGGCTGCTGTATTTGATTGACAGATGGAAGCTGGCAGCTGATTGGCTGTCTAGGCTAAAGTGCTTTACACACCTCCCTGATGATACCACTGGCTAAGACTCCACCTCAGCTCATTGGGTAATGAAAAATTTATAACAATTGATGGATGAAAGCAGGCAGGCCGGCCATTTTGGGACGCTCAGTGGACTTGTTTAATGCAATGCACCTTTGTATATTCACATGCATTCGCTTCATGCTGTAACCACTGTGCATAAAAATTTGGAAACATGGCATACAGTGTATCATTTGGTGTCTAAGTCATGTTTCCCATATTTTCCCTTCCCAGATACAAGCCCGTTTGAGTGTTTGGGGCACTTTTTAGCTAAAATCATCCTACAGGGCCTAACTGCATATGCTAAAGCCTGCCTATTTTGAATGGTGTAGTGGCCCCTGCAACCTCCAAAAATATCAGGACTTACTTCCCCAATAACCTGCTAACTCACCCCTGAAATACATACTTATTCACCCTATTTTGTTCATTGGACTCATTTTTCATTTGAAATGCCCATTTTTGGGGAGCCAGAAATGTGCGTCTTTAAAAGGTGATTTCTACGATACCCCACTTTTGCGCGTCGGACCTCAACTTTTCCCGTAAATGCAGAAAAAACGCAATTTTCAGGAGAAACGAGACAGACATCCCCTCCCTCTGCCACCCACCCGCCCAACTGAAAGCCAGCCATTAGACATGCACAGATAGTTCTGAGGGTCTGTCTATGATGTCATAAAGGGCCTGCTGATCAATGGGCAGCTTTCTGATTGGCTGCTGTATTTGATTGACAGATGGAAGCTGGCAGCTGATTGGCTGTCTAGCCTAAAGTGCTTTACACACCTCCCTGATGGTACCACTGGCTAAGACTCCACCTCAGCTCACTGGGTAATGAAAAATTTAGAACAATTGATGGATGAAAGCAGGCAGGCCGGCCATTTTGGGACGCTCAGTGGACTTGTTTAATGCAATGCACCTTTGTATATTCACATGCATTCGCTTCATGCTGTAACCACTGTGCATAAAAATTTGGAAACATGGCATACAGTGTATCATTTGGTGTCTAAGTCATGTTTCCCATATTTTCCCTTCCCAGATACAAGCCCGTTTGAGTGTTTGGGGCACTTTTTAGCTAAAATCATCCTACAGGGCCTAACTGCATATGCTAAAGCCTGCCTATTTTGAATGGTGTAGTGGCCCCTGCAACCTCCAAAAATATCAGGACTTACTTCCCCAATAACCTGCTAACTCACCCCTGAAATACATACTTATTCACCCAATTTTGTTCATTGGACTCATTTCTCATTTGAAATGCCCATTTTTGGGGGGGCCAGAAATGTGCGTCTTTAAAAGGTGATTTCTACGATACCCCACTTTTGCGCGTCGGACCTTAACTTTTCCCGTAAACGCAGAAAAACCGCAATTTTCAGGAGAAACGAGACAGACATCCCCTCCCTCTGCCACCCACCCGCCCAACTGACAGCCAGCCATTAGACATGCACAGATAGTTCTGAGGGTCTGTCTGTGATGTCATAAAGGTCCTGCTGATCAATGGGCAGCTTTCAAATTGGCTGCTGTATTTGATTGACAGATGGAAGCTGGCAGCTGATAAGCTGTCTAGCCTAAAGTGCTTTACACACCTCCCTGATGATACCACTGGCTAAGACTCCACCTCAGCTCATTGGGTAATGAAAAATTTAGAACAATTGATGGATGAAAGCAGGCAGGCCGGCCATTTTGGGACGCTCAGTGGACTTGTTTAATGCAATGCACCATTGTATATTCACATGCATTCGCTTCATGCTGTAACCACTGTGCATAAAAATTTGGAAACATGGCATACAGTGTATCATTTGGTGTCTAAGTCATGTTTCCCATATTTTCCCTTCCCAGATACAAGCCCGTTTGAGTGTTTGGGGCACTTTTTAGCTAAAATCATCCTACAGGGCCTAACTGCATATGCTAAAGCCTGCCTATTTTGAATGGTGTAGTGGCCCCTGCAACCTCCAAAAATATCAGGACTTACTTCCCCAATAACCTGCTAACTCACCCCTGAAATACATACTTATTCACCCAATTTTGTTCATTGGACTCATTTCTCATTTGAAATGCCCATTTTTTGGGGGCCAGAAATGTGCGTCTTTAAAAAGTGATTTCTAAGATACCCCACTTTTGCGCGTCGGACCTCAACTTTTCCCGTAAACGCAGAAAAACCGCAATTTTCAGGAGAAACGAGACAGACATCCCCTCCCTCTGCCACCCACCCGCCCAACTGAAAGCCAGCCATTAGACATGCACAGATAGTTCTGAGGGTCTGTCTGTGATGTCATAAAGGGCCTGCTGATCAATGGGCAGCTTTCTGATTGGCTGCTGTATTTGATTGACAGATGGAAGCTGGCAGCTGATTGGCTGTCTAGCCTAAAGTGCTTTACACACCTCCCTGATGGTACCACTGGCTAAGACTCCACCTCAGCTCATTGGGTAATGAAAAATTTAGAACAATTGATGGATGAAAGCAGGCAGGCCAGCCATTTTGGGACGCTCATTGGACTTGTTTAATGCAATGCACCTTTGTATTTTCACATGCATTCGCTTCATGCTGTAACCACTGTGCATAAAAATTTGGAAACATGGCATACAGTGTATCATTTGGTGTCTAAGTCATGTTTCCCATATTTTCCCTTCCCAGATACAAGCCCGTTTGAGTGTTTGGGGCACTTTTTAGCTAAAATCATCCTACAGGGCCTAACTGCATATGCTAAAGCCTGCCTATTTTGAATGGTGTAGTGGCCCCTGCAACCTCCAAAAATATCAGGACTTACTTCCCCAATAACCTGCTAACTCACCCCTGAAATACATACTTATTCACCCTATTTTGTTCATTGGACTCATTTCTCATTTGAAATGCAAATTTTTGGGGAGCCAGAAATGTGCGTCTTTAAAAGGTGATTTCTACTATACCCCACTTTTGCGCGTCGGACCTCAACTTTTCCCGTAAACGCAGAAAAAACGCAATTTTCAGGAGAAACGAGACAGACATCCCCTCCCTCTGCCACCCACCCGCCCAACTGAAAGCCAGCCATTAGACATGCACAGATAGTTCTGAAGGTCTGTCTGTGATGTCATAAAGGGCCTGCTGATCAATGGGCAGCTTTCTGATTGGCTGCTGTATTTGATTGACAGATGGAAGCTGGCAGCTGATTGGCTGTCTAGCCTAAAGTGCTTTACACACCTCCCTGATGGTACCACTGGCTAAGACTCCACCTCAGCTCATTGGGTAATGAAAAATTTAAAACAATTGATGGATGAAAGCAGGCAGGCCGGCCATTTTGGGACGCTCAGTGGACTTGTTTAATGCAATGCACCATTGTATATTCACATGCATTCGCTTCATGCTGTAATCACTGTGCATAAAAATTTGGAAACATGGCATACAGTGTATCATTTGGTGTCTAAGTCATGTTTCCCATATTTTCCCTTCCCAGATACAAGCCCGTTTGAGTGTTTGGGGCACTTTTTAGCTAAAATCATCCTACAGGGCCTAACTGCATATGCTAAAGCCTGCCTATTTTGAATGGTGTAGTTGCCCTTGCAACCTCCAAAAATATCAGGACTTACTTCCCCAATAACCTGCTAACTCACCCCTGAAATACATACTTATTCACCCAATTTTGTTCATTGGACTCATTTCTCATTTGAAATGCCCATTTTTTGGGGGCCAGAAATGTGCGTCTTTAAAAAGTGATTTCTAAGATACCCCACTTTTGCGTGTCGGACCTCAACTTTTCCCGTAAACGCAGAAAAACCGCAATTTTCAGGAGAAACGAGACAGACATCCCCTCCCTCTGCCACCCACCCGCCCAACTGAAAGCCAGCCATTAGACATGCACAGATAGTTCTGAGGGTCTGTCTGTGATGTCATAAAGGGCCTGCTGATCAATGGGCAGCTTTCTGATTGGCTGCTGTATTTGATTGACAGATGGAAGCTGGCAGCTGATTGGCTGTCTAGCCTAAAGTGCTTTACACACCTCCCTGATGGTACCACTGGCTAAGACTCCACCTCAGCTCATTGGGTAATGAAAAATTTAGAACAATTGATGGATGAAAGCAGGCAGGCCAGCCATTTTGGGACGCTCATTGGACTTGTTTAATGCAATGCACCTTTGTATTTTCACATGCATTCGCTTCATGCTGTAACCACTGTGCATAAAAATTTGGAAACATGGCATACAGTGTATCATTCGGTGTCTAAGTCATGTTTCCCATATTTTCCCTTCCCAGATACAAGCCCGTTTGAGTGTTTGGGGCACTTTTTAGCTAAAATCATCCTACAGGGCCTAACTGCATATGCTAAAGCCTGCCTATTTTGAATGGTGTAGTTGCCCATGCAACCTCCAAAAATATCAGGACTTACTTCCCCAATAACCTGCTAACTCACCCCTGAAATACATACTTATTCACCCTATTTTGTTCATTGGACTCATTTCTGATTTGAAATGCCCATTTTTGGGAGCCAGAAATGTGCGTCTTTAAAAGGTGATTTCTACGATACCCCACTTTTGCACGCCGGACCTCAACTTTTCCCGTAAACGCAGAAAAACCGCAATTTTCAGGAGAAACGAGACAGACATCCCCTCCCTCTGCCACCCACCCGCCCAACTGAAAGCCAGCCATTAGACATGCACAGATAGTTCTGAGGGTCTGTCTATGATGTCATAAAGGGCCTGCTGATCAATGGGCAGCTTTCTGATTGGCTGCTGTATTTGATTGACAGATGGAAGCTGGCAGCTGATTGGCTGTCTAGCCTAAAGTGCTTTACACACCTCCCTGATGATGCCACTGGCTAAGACTCCACCTCAGCTCATTGGGTAATGAAAAATTTAGAACAATTGATGGATGAAAGCAGGCAGGCCGGCCATTTTGGAACGCTCATTGGACTTGTTTAATGCAATGCACCTTTGTATTTTCACAAGCATTCGCTTCATGCTGTAACCACTGTGCATACAAATTTGGAAACATGGCATACAGTGTATCATTTGGTGTCTAAGTCATGTTTCCGATATTTTCCCTTCCCAGATACAAGCCCGTTTGAGTGTTTGGGGCACTTTTTAGCTAAAATCATCCTACAGGGCCTAACTGCATATGCTAAAGCCTGCCTATTTTGAATGGTGTAGTGGCCCCTGCAACCTCCAAAAATATCAGGACTTACTTCCCCAATAACCTGCTAACTCACCCCTGAAATACATACTTATTCACGCTATTTTGTTCATTGGACTCATTTCTCATTTGAAATGCCCATTTTTGGGGGGCCAGAAATGTGCGTCTTTAAAAGGTGATTTCTACGATACCCCACTTTTGCGCGTCGGACCTCAACTTTTCCCGTAAACGCAGAAAAAACGCAATTTTCAGGAGAAACGAGACAGACATCCCCTCCCTCTGCCACCCACCCGCCCAACTGAAAGCCAGCCATTAGACATGCACAGATAGTTCTGAGGGTCTGTCTGTGATGTCATAAAGGGCCTGCTGATCAACGGGCAGCTTTCTGATTGGCTGCTGTATTTGAATGACAGATGGAAGCTGGCAGCTGATTGGCTGTCTAGCCTAAAGTGCTTTACACACCTCCCTGATGGTACCACTGGCTAAGACTCCACCTCAGCTCATTGGGTAATGAAAAATTTCGAACAATTGGTGGATGAAAGCAGGCAGGCCGGCCATTTTGGGACGCTCATTGGACTTGTTTAATGCAATGCACCTTTGTATTTTCACATGCATTCGCTTCATGCTGTAACCACTGTGCATAAAAATTTGGAAACATGGCATACAGTGTATCATTTGGTGTCTAAGTCATGTTTCCCATATTTTCCTTTCCCAGATACAAGCACGTTTGAGTGTTTGGGGCACTTTTTAGCTAAAATCATCCTACAGGGCCTAACTGCATATGCTAAAGCCTGCCTATTTTGAATGGTGTAGTGGCCCCTGCAACCTCCAAAAATTTCAGGACTTACTTCCCCAATAACCTGCTAACTCACCCCTGAAATACATACTTATTCACGCTATTTTGTTCATTGGACTCATTTCTCATTTGAAATGCAAATTTTTGGGGAGCCAGAAATGTGCGTCTTTAAAAGGTGATTTCTATGATACCCCACTTTTGCGCGTCGGACCTCAACTTTTCCCGTAAACGCAGAAAAACCGCAATTTTCAGGAGAAACGAGACAGACATCCCCTCCCTCTGCCACCCACCCGCCCAACTGACAGCCAGCCATTAGACATGCACAGATAGTTCTGAGGGTCTGTCTGTGATGTCATAAAGGGCCTGCTGATCAATGGGCAGCTTTCTGATTGGCTGCTGTATTTGATTGACAGAAGGAAGCTGGCAGCTGATTGGCTATCTAGGCTAAAGTGCTTTACACACCTCCCTGATGATACCACTGGCTAAGACTCCACCTCAGCTCATTGGGTAATGAAAAATTTAGAACAATTGATGGATGAAAGCAGGCAGGCCGGCCATTTTGGGACGCTCAGTGGACTTGTTTAATGCAATGCACCTTTGTATATTCACATGCATTCGCTTCATGCTGTAACCACTGTGCATAAAAATTTGGAAACATGGCATACAGTGTATCATTTGGTGTCTAAGTCATGTTTCCCATATTTTCCCTTCCCAGATACAAGCCCGTTTGAGTGTTTGGGGCACTTTTTAGCTAAAATCATCCTACAGGGCCTAACTGCATATGCTAAAGCCTGCCTATTTTGAATGGTGTAGTGGCCCCTGCAACCTCCAAAAATTTCAGGACTTTCTTCCCCAATAACCTGCTAACTCACCCCTGAAATACATACTTATTCACCCTATTTTGTTCATTGGACTCATTTTTCATTTGAAATGCCCATTTTTGGGGGGCCAGAAATGTGCGTCTTTAAAAGGTGATTTCTACGATACCCCACTTTTGCGCGTCGGACCTCAACTTTTCCCGTAAATGCAGAAAAAACGCAATTTTCAGGAGAAACGAGACAGACATCCCCTCCCTCTGCCACCCACCCGCCCAACTGAAAGCCAGCCATTAGACATGCACAGATAGTTCTGAGGGTCTGTCTATGATGTCATAAAGGGCCTGCTGATCAATGGGCAGCTTTCTGATTGGCTGCTGTATTTGATTGACAGATGGAAGCTGGCAGCTGATTGGCTGTCTAGCCTAAAGTGCTTTACACACCTCCCTGATGGTACCACTGGCTAAGACTCCACCTCAGCTCATTGGGTAATGAAAAATTTAGAACAATTGATGGATGAAAGCAGGCAGGCCGGCCATTTTGGGACGCTCAGTGGACTTGTTTAATGCAATGCACCTTTGTATATTCACATGCATTCGCTTCATGCTGTAACCACTGTGCATACAAATTTGGAAACATGGCATACAGTGTATTATTTGGTGTCTAAGTCATGTTTCCCATATTTTCCCTTCCCAGATACAAGCCCGTTTGAGTGTTTGGGGCACTTTTTAGCTAAAATCATCCTACAGGGCCTAACTGCATATGCTAAAGCCTGCCTATTTTGAATGGTGTAGTGGCCCCTGCAACCTCCAAAAATATCAGGACTTACTTCCCCAATAACCTGCTAACTCACCCCTGAAATACATACTTATTCACCCTATTTTGTTCATTGGACTCATTTCTCATTTGAAATGCAAATTTTTGGGGAGCCAGAAATGTGCGTCTTTAAAAGGTGATTTCTACTATACCCCACTTTTGCGCGTCGGACCTCAACTTTTCCCGTAAACGCAGAAAAACCGCAATTTTCAGGAGAAACGAGACAGACATCCCCTCCCTCTGCCACCCACCCGCCCAACTGAAAGCCAGCCATTAGACATGCACAGATAGTTCTGAAGGTCTGTCTGTGATGTCATAAAGGGCCTGCTGATCAATGGGCAGCTTTCTGATTGGCTGCTGTATTTGATTGACAGATGGAAGCTGGCAGCTGATTGGCTGTCTAGCCTAAAGTGCTTTACACACCTCCCTGATGGTACCACTGGCTAAGACTCCACCTCAGCTCATTGGGTAATGAAAAATTTAAAACAATTGATGGATGAAAGCAGGCAGGCCGGCCATTTTGGGACGCTCAGTGGACTTGTTTAATGCAATGCACCATTGTATATTCACATGCATTCGCTTCATGCTGTAATCACTGTGCATAAAAATTTGGAAACATGGCATACAGTGTATCATTTGGTGTCTAAGTCATGTTTCCCATATTTTCCCTTCCCAGATACAAGCCCGTTTGAGTGTTTGGGGCACTTTTTAGCTAAAATCATCCTACAGGGCCTAACTGCATATGCTAAAGCCTGCCTATTTTGAATGGTGTAGTGGCCCCTGCAACCTCCAAAAATATCAGGACTTACTTCCCCAATAACCTGCTAACTCACCCCTGAAATACATACTTATTCACCCAATTTTGTTCATTGGACTCATTTCTCATTTGAAATGCCCATTTTTTGGGGGCCAGAAATGTGCCTCTTTAAAAAGTGATTTCTAAGATACCCCACTTTTGCGTGTCGGACCTCAACTTTTCCCGTAAACGCAGAAAAACCGCAATTTTCAGGAGAAACGAGACAGACATCCCCTCCCTCTGCCACCCACCCGCCCAACTGAAAGCCAGCCATTAGACATGCACAGATAGTTCTGAGGGTCTGTCTGTGATGTCATAAAGGGCCTGCTGATCAATGGGCAGCTTTCTGATTGGCTGCTGTATTTGATTGACAGATGGAAGCTGGCAGCTGATTGGCTGTCTAGCCTAAAGTGCTTTACACACCTCCCTGATGGTACCACTGGCTAAGACTCCACCTCAGCTCATTGGGTAATGAAAAATTTAGAACAATTGATGGATGAAAGCAGGCAGGCCGGCCATTTTGGAACGCTCATTGGACTTGTTTAATGCAATGCACCTTTGTATTTTCACATGCATTCGCTTCATGCTGTAACCACTGTGCATAAAAATTTGGAAACATGGCATACAGTGTATCATTTGGTGTCTAAGTCATGTTTCCCATATTTTCCTTTCCCAGATACAAGCCCGTTTGAGTGTTTGGGGCACTTTTTAGCTAAAATCATCCTACAGGGCCTAACTGCATATGCTAAAGCCTGCCTATTTTGAATGGTGTAGTGGCCCCTGCAACCTCCAAAAATTTCAGGACTTACTTCCCCAATAACCTGCTAACTCACCCCTGAAATACATACTTATTCACGCTATTTTGTTCATTGGACTCATTTCTCATTTGAAATGCAAATTTTTGGGGAGCCAGAAATGTGCGTCTTTAAAAGGTGATTTCTACGATACCCCACTTTTGCACGTCCGACCTCAACTTTTCCCGTAAACGCAGAAAAACCGCAATTTTCAGGAGAAACGAGACAGACATCCCCTCCCTCTGCCACCCACCCGCCCAACTGACAGCCAGCCATTAGACATGCACAGATAGTTCTGAGGGTCTGTCTGTGATGTCATAAAGGGCCTGCTGATCAATGGGCAGCTTTCTGATTGGCTGCTGTATTTGATTGACAGAAGGAAGCTGGCAGCTGATTGGCTATCTAGGCTAAAGTGCTTTACACACCTCCCTGATGATACCACTGGCTAAGACTCCACCTCAGCTCATTGGGTAATGAAAAATTTAGAACAATTGATGGATGAAAGCAGGCAGGCCGGCCATTTTGGGACGCTCAGTGGACTTGTTTAATGCAATGCACCTTTGTATATTCACATGCATTCGCTTCATGCTGTAACCACTGTGCATAAAAATTTGGAAACATGGCATACAGTGTATCATTTGGTGTCTAAGTCATGTTTCCCATATTTTCCCTTCCCAGATACAAGCCCGTTTGAGTGTTTGGGGCACTTTTTAGCTAAAATCATCCTACAGGGCCTAACTGCATATGCTAAAGCCTGCCTATTTTGAATGGTGTAGTGGCCCCTGCAACCTCCAAAAATATCAGGACTTACTTCCCCAATAACCTGCTAACTCACCCCTGAAATACATACTTATTCACGCTATTTTGTTCATTGGACTCATTTCTCATTTGAAATGCCCATTTTTGGGGGGCCAGAAATGTGCGTCTTTAAAAGGTGATTTCTACGATACCCCACTTTTGCGCGTCGGACCTCAACTTTTCCCGTAAACGCAGAAAAACCGCAATTTTCAGGAGAAACGAGACAGACATCCCCTCCCTCTGCCACCCACCCGCCCAACTGAAAGCCAGCCATTAGACATGCAAAGATAGTTCTGAGGGTCTGTCTGTGATGTCATAAAGGGCCTGCTGATCAACGGGCAGCTTTCTGATTGGCTGCTGTATTTGATTGACAGATGGAAGCTGGCAGCTGATTGGCTGTCTAGCCTAAAGTGCTTTACACACCTCCCTGATGGTACCACTGGCTAAGACTCCACCTCAGCTCATTGGGTAATGAAAAATTTAGAACAATTGGTGGATGAAAGCAGGCAGGCCGGCCATTTTGGGACGCTCATTGGACTTGTTTAATGCAATGCACCTTTGTATTTTCACATGCATTCGCTTCATGCTGTAACCACTGTGCATAAAAATTTGGAAACATGGCATACAGTGTATCATTTGGTGTCTAAGTCATGTTTCCCATATTTTCCTTTCCCAGATACAAGCACGTTTGAGTGTTTGGGGCACTTTTTAGCTAAAATCATCCTACAGGGCCTAACTGCATATGCTAAAGCCTGCCAATTTTGAATGGTGTAGTGGCCCCTGCAACCTCCAAAAATTTCAGGACTTACTTCCCCAATAACCTGCTAACTCACCCCTGAAATACATACTTATTCACGCTATTTTGTTCATTGGACTCATTTCTCATTTGAAATGCAAATTTTTGGGGAGCCAGAAATGTGCGTCTTTAAAAGGTGATTTCTACGATACCCCACTTTTGCGCGTCGGACCTCAACTTTTCCCGTAAACGCAGAAAAACCGCAATTTTCAGGAGAAACGAGACAGACATCCCCTCCCTCTGCCACCCACCCGCCCAACTGACAGCCAGCCATTAGACATGCACAGATAGTTCTGAGGGTCTGTCTGTGATGTCATAAAGGGCCTGCTGATCAATGGGCAGCTTTCTGATTGGCTGCTGTATTTGATTGACAGAAGGAAGCTGGCAGCTGATTGGCTATCTAGGCTAAAGTGCTTTACACACCTCCCTGATGATACCACTGGCTAAGACTCCACCTCAGCTCATTGGGTAATGAAAAATGTAGAACAATTGATGGATGAAAGCAGGCAGGCCGGCCATTTTGGGACGCTCAGTGGACTTGTTTAATGCAATGCACCTTTGTATATTCACATGCATTCGCTTCATGCTGTAACCACTGTGCATAAAAATTTGGAAACATGGCATACAGTGTATCATTTGGTGTCTAAGTCATGTTTCCCATATTTTCCCTTCCCAGATACAAGCCCGTTTGAGTGTTTGGGGCACTTTTTAGCTAAAATCATCCTACAGGGCCTAACTGCATATGCTAAAGCCTGCCTATTTTGAATGGTGTAGTGGCCCCTGCAACCTCCAAAAATATCAGGACTTACTTCCCCAATAACCTGCTAACTCACCCCTGAAATACATACTTATTCACGCTATTTTGTTCATTGGACTCATTTCTCATTTGAAATGCAAATTTTTGGGGAGCCAGAAATGTGCGTCTTTAAAAGGTGATTTCTACGATACCCCACTTTTGCGCGTCGGACCTCAACTTTTCCCGTAAACGCAGAAAAACCGCAATTTTCAGGAGAAACGAGACAGACATCCCCTCCCTCTGCCACCCACCCGCCCAACTGACAGCCAGCCATTAGACATGCACAGATAGTTCTGAGGGTCTGTCTGTGATGTCATAAAGGGCCTGCTGATCAATGGGCAGCTTTCTGATTGGCTGCTGTATTTGATTGACAGAAGGAAGCTGGCAGCTGATTGGCTATCTAGGCTAAAGTGCTTTACACACCTCCCTGATGATACCACTGGCTAAGACTCCACCTCAGCTCATTGGGTAATGAAAAATGTAGAACAATTGATGGATGAAAGCAGGCAGGCCGGCCATTTTGGGACGCTCAGTGGACTTGTTTAATGCAATGCACCTTTGTATATTCACATGCATTCGCTTCATGCTGTAACCACTGTGCATAAAAATTTGGAAACATGGCATACAGTGTATCATTTGGTGTCTAAGTCATGTTTCCCATATTTTCCCTTCCCAGATACAAGCCCGTTTGAGTGTTTGGGGCACTTTTTAGCTAAAATCATCCTACAGGGCCTAACTGCATATGCTAAAGCCTGCCTATTTTGAATGGTGTAGTGGCCCCTGCAACCTCCAAAAATATCAGGACTTACTTCCCCAATAACCTGCTAACTCACCCCTGAAATACATACTTATTCACGCTATTTTGTTCATTGGACTCATTTCTCATTTGAAATGCCCATTTTTGGGGGGCCAGAAATGTGCATCTTTAAAAGGTGATTTCTACGATACCCCACTTTTGCGCGTCGGACCTCAACTTTTCCCGTAAACGCAGAAAAACCGCAATTTTCAGGAGAAACGAGACAGACATCCCCTCCCTCTGCCACCCACCCGCCCAACTGAAAGCCAGCCATTAGACATGCACAGATAGTTCTGAGGGTCTGTCTGTGATGTCATAAAGGGCCTGCTGATCAACGGGCAGCTTTCTGATTGGCTGCTGTATTTGATTGACAGATGGAAGCTGGCAGCTGATTGGCTGTCTAGCCTAAAGTGCTTTACACACCTCCCTGATGGTACCACTGGCTAAGACTCCACCTCAGCTCATTGGGTAATGAAAAATTTAGAACAATTGGTGGATGAAAGCAGGCAGGCCGGCCATTTTGGGACGCTCATTGGACTTGTTTAATGCAATGCACCTTTGTATTTTCACATGCATTCGCTTCATGCTGTAACCACTGTGCATAAAAATTTGGAAACATGGCATACAGTGTATCATTTGGTGTCTAAGTCATGTTTCCCATATTTTCCCTTCCCAGATACAAGCCCGTTTGAGTGTTTGGGGCACTTTTTAGCTAAAATCATCCTACAGGGCCTAACTGCATATGCTAAAGCCTGCCTATTTTGAATGGTGTAGTGGCCCCTGCAACCTCCAAAAATTTCAGGACTTACTTCCCCAATAACCTGCTAACTCACCCCTGAAATACATACTTATTCACGCTATTTTGTTCATTGGACTCATTTCTCATTTGAAATGCCCATTTTTGGGGGGCCAGAAATGTGCATCTTTAAAAGGTGATTTCTACGATACCCCACTTTTGCGCGTCGGACCTCAACTTTTCCCGTAAACGCAGAAAAACCGCAATTTTCAGGAGAAACGAGACAGACATCCCCTCCCTCTGCCACCCACCCGCCCAACTGAAAGCCAGCCATTAGACATGCACAGATAGTTCTGAGGGTCTGTCTGTGATGTCATAAAGGGCCTGCTGATCAACGGGCAGCTTTCTGATTGGCTGCTGTATTTGATTGACAGATGGAAGCTGGCAGCTGATTGGCTGTCTAGCCTAAAGTGCTTTACACACCTCCCTGATGGTACCACTGGCTAAGACTCCACCTCAGGTCATTGGGTAATGAAAAATTTAGAACAATTGGTGGATGAAAGCAGGCAGGCCGGCCATTTTGGGACGCTCATTGGACTTGTTTAATGCAATGCACCTTTGTATTTTCACATGCATTCGCTTCATGCTGTAACCACTGTGCATAAAAATTTGGAAACATGGCATACAGTGTATCATTTGGTGTCTAAGTCATGTTTCCCATATTTTCCCTTCCCAGATACAAGCCCGTTTGAGTGTTTGGGGCACTTTTTAGCTAAAATCATCCTACAGGGCCTAACTGCATATGCTAAAGCCTGCCTATTTTGAATGGTGTAGTTGCCCTTGCAACCTCCAAAAATATCAGGATTTACTTCCCCAATAACACGCTAACTCACCCCTGAAATACATACTTATTCACCCTATTTTGTTAATTGGACTCATTTCTCATTTGAAATGCCCATTTTTGGGGGGCCAAAAATGTGCCTCTTTAAAAAGTGATTTCTAGGATACCCCACTTTTGCGCGTCGGACCTCAACTTTTCCCCTAAACGCAGAAAAACCGCAATTTTCAGGAGAAACGAGACAGACATCCCCTCCCTCTGCCACCCACCTGCCCAACTGAAAGCCAGCCATTAGACATGCACAGATAGTTCTGAGGGTCTGTCTGTGATGTCATAAAGGGCCTGCTGATCAATGGGCAGCTTTCTGATTGGCTGCTGTATTTGATTGACAGATGGAAGCTGGCAGCTGGTTGGCTGTCTAGCCTAAAGTGCTTTACACACCTCCCTGATGATGCCACTGGCTAAGACTCCACCTCAGCTCATTGGGTAATGAAAAATTTAGAACAATTGATGGATGAAAGCAGGCAGGCCGGCCATTTTGGGACGCTCAGTGGACTTGTTTAATGCAATGCACCTTTGTATATTCACATGCATTCGCTTCATGCTGTAACCACTGTGCATAAAAATTTGGAAACATGGCATACAGTGTATCATTTGGTGTCTAAGTCATGTTTCCCATATTTTCCCTTCCCAGATACAAGCCCGTTTGAGTGTTTGGGGCACTTTTTAGCTAAAATCATCCTACAGGGCCTAACTGCATATGCTAAAGCCTGCCTATTTTGAATGGTGTAGTGGCCCCTGCAACCTCCAAAAATTTCAGGACTTACTTCCCCAATAACCTGCTAACTCACCCCTGAAATACATACTTATTCACGCTATTTTGTTCATTGGACTCATTTCTCATTTGAAATGCAAATTTTTGGGGAGCCAGAAATGTGCGTCTTTAAAAGGTGATTTCTACGATACCCCACTTTTGCGCGTCGGACCTCAACTTTTCCCGTAAACGCAGAAAAACCACAATTTTCAGGAGAAACGAGACAGACATCCCCTCCCTCTGCCACCCACCCGCCCAATTTACAGCCAGCCATTAGACATGCACAGATAGTTCTGAGGGTCTGTCTGTGATGTCATAAAGGGCCTGCTGATCAATGGGCAGCTTTCTGATTGGCTGCTGTATTTGATTGACAGATGGAAGCTGGCAGCTGATTGGCTGTCTAGGCTAAAGTGCTTTACACACCTCCCTGATGATACCACTGGCTAGGACTCCACCTCAGCTCATTGGGTAATGAAAAATTTAGAACAATTGATGGATGAAAGCAGGCAGGCCGGCCATTTTGGGACGCTCAGTGGACTTGTTTAATGCAATGCACCTTTGTATATTCACATGCATTCGCTTCATGCTGTAACCACTGTGCATAAAAATTTGGAAACATGGCATACAGTGTATCATTTGGTGTCTAAGTCATGTTTCCCATATTTTCCCTTCCCAGATTCCCTTCCCAGATACAAGCCCGTTTGAGTGTTTGGGGCACTTTTTAGCTAAAATCATCCTACAGGGCCTAACTGCATATGCTAAAGCCTGCCTATTTTGAATGGTGTAGTGGCCCCTGCAACCTCCAAAAATATCAGGACTTAATTCCCCAATAACCTGCTAACTCACCCCTGAAATACATACTTATTCAGGCTATTTTGTTCATTGGACTCATTTCTCATTTGAAATGCAAATTTTTGGGGAGCCAGAAATGTGCGTCTTTAAAAGGTGATTTCTACGATACCCCACTTTTGCGCGTCGGACCTCAACTTTTCCCGTAAACGCAGAAAAACCGCAATTTTCAGGAAAAACGAGACAGACATCCCCTCCCTCTGCCACCCACCCGCCCAACTGACAGCCAGCCATTAGACATGCACAGATAGTTCTGAGGGTCTGTCTGTGATGTCATAAAGGGCCTGCTGATCAATGGGCAGCTTTCTGATTGGCTGCTGTATTTGATTGACAGATGGAAGCTGGCAGCTGACTGGCTGTCTAGGCTAAAGTGCTTTACACACCTCCCTGATGATACCACTGGCTAAGACTCCACCTCAGCTCATTGGGTAATGAAAAATTTAGAACAATTGATGGATAAAAGCAGGCAGGCCGGCCATTTTGGGACGCTCAATGGACTTGTTTAATGCAATGCACCTTTGTATATTCACATGCATTCGCTTCATGCTGTAACCACTGTGCATAAAAATTTGGAAACATGGCATACAGTGTATCATTTGGTGTCTAAGTCATGTTTCCCATATTTTCCCTTCCCAGATTCCCTTCCCAGATACAAGCCCGTTTGAGTGTTTGGGGCACTTTTTAGCTAAAATCATCCTACAGGGCCTAACTGCATATGCTAAAGCCTGCCTATTTTGAATGGTGTAGTGGCCCCTGCAACCTCCAAAAATATCAGGACTTAATTCCCCAATAACCTGCTAACTCACCCCTGAAATACATACTTATTCACCCAATTTTGTTCATTGGACTCATTTCTTATTTGAAATGCCCATTTTTGGGGGGGCCAGAAATGTGCGTCTTTAAAAGGTGATTTCTACGATACCCCACTTTTGCGCGTCAGACCTCAACTTTTCCCGTAAACGCAGAAAAACCGCAATTTTCAGGAGAAACGAGACAGACATCCCC